>NC_140493.1:59864633-60464633 GCF_964271855.1 Acomys minous | reverse complement strand
TGTCCTGTCCATTGGCTAGATCTGGGTAGGGGTACGAAGTTTACTGCATTTATTGTCCTTGGCTGGTGCCATAGTTTGAGCAGGGCTGCTCTTTTGTTCTTTGAGAGTTAGTATTTTTATGTGCATTGGCATTCTGCCTGCGTGTTTGTATGAAGGTGTCAGATCCTCTGGAATTGGAGTTACAGACAGTTGTGAGCTGCCGTGTGGGTGCTGGGGATTGAACTCGAGGCCTCTGGAAGAGCAGCCTGTGCACTTAACCACTGAGTCATCTCTCCAGCCCATGTTTTGCCTTTTTTTTTTTTTTAAAGAGCGAGAGTTAAATGGAGGAGTTAAAAAGAAAGCCACATCTGAAGGCGTCCGTAGAGACTTGCTGCTTAGGAAGTGAGTGGCTAAGTCAGTGCAGATTAGCAGCAAGTGCTGGCCAGTGGTCAGAGCGCTTCTCCTCCTCAGAAGAGCAGGGCTGCCTCCAAAGGGAGACTTGTTGCAAGGGTGTTAGACAAAGACAGCAAACACTTGGAACCATGAGGATGGAGAGAGTGTGAGGTTTCAGCGCCACAGCCTGTGTGGGACAGCATCGAGGGGTTTGGGCACTCAGCTCGAAGCATTGACTCCCCAGGGCCTGAGGCTTCACGTGGGACTGAGGACAGTGGGAATCACTGGTACCCTAGGACAGTCTAGCCAGATGATGAGAGAACCCCAGGCCTAGCCAAGATGGGCTTGGCTTCTTCCGGCTCCTGGCTGTCTGCCTTTCATCACAGGAGCAGAAGAGAAAACTACCTTGGGAAGATGGGTAACATTTAAGTGACTCCAAAGAGTTTTGTGGCCACATGGACCTGTTTCAGGAATTATTTTTAACTGTAGACATTTGGTCCCAATGAGAATACAACTTAAAAGGACATTTATAATTAGGTCACATTTGGAGAAACTTATTACATTTTGCAGGATGTCCCAGGAATTGTGTATCTTATGTGATTTTAAGATTTAGATTCCATCATGATGCAAAATTCCTCTTTTTAAATGGCTAATTGGAAGTAAACAAGAAAAAAATGTGGCAGCAATATAAGATCAAAGGAAGGCCAAAATAGGTCTAAGGAAGAGAAATGTTGGGAACCCGACTCAGCCCCTCCTTTTTAACCTGGTCTCCTCCTAACCAAGGCGACCCCAGAGGTGGTGCAACCCTTCTGACCGGGACCGAGTGTCCCACTCTGTGAGTCTAGCTGAATGAGGCAGTTTAGTGTCTCAGCGAGAGCAAAATAAACAGCAGCGGTAGTCATGATAGCGTTCCTCCGGTCTCAGTACAGGTGTCAGGGCCAGGGGCCCATGGGGAGCTAGTTAAAGGATGAGAGGACCCCTGGGAGTGAAGCTGGCAGGAAACGAGGAGAAAGGCTGGAGGCAGGTGAAGGGAGGACAGGGGTCACATTGCTTTTCCGTGAACAGGACCCCCGGAGAGCTGCGTGTGCTGGAGGCTGATGGGCACAGGCCACCCAGGGAACGTGAACAAATGGAGAGTAGGAACCAGGTTGAAAGTTTTACCAAAGAACACTAAAATGTATCTGTGTGTGAACAAATTAAAGTGCGTCAGAAAGTTAGACCAGGCTAACTGACTTCAGCCTTAAAGAGATCCACCTGCCTCTGCCTCCCAAGTGCTGGGATTGAAGGTATGAGTCATGCCTGGCCTAAGATTTCTTTTTCTTTAAAAAAAAATTTTTTTTTAGATTTGTTTCTTCTTATGTGTACTTTCTGGCATGTATGTATGTGTACCGTGTTCATGCCTGATGCCCAAGGAGTTATGTCTTCTAGGACTACAGTGACATTTGGCTGTGAGCCACCGTGTAGATGTTGGGAACCAACGCTGGTCCTCTATAAGAACGAGTGTTCTTACCCACTTATCCATCTCTGCCGTTACCCTAAGAATAATTTTTAAAGTGTGTGTGTTTGTGTGTGTGTGTGTGTGTGTGTGTGTGTGTGTGTGTGTGTGTGTGTGTGTCGGGTGCCTGAAGCATCCAGAACAAAGCATTGCATCCCCTGGAGCTAAGTGTAGGCAGTTGTGAGCTGCCTGATATGAGTGCTGAAAACCGAACTTATTTAGAAGCAGGTGTTCTGAAGCACCGAGCCATCTCTCTAGCCCCTACATGCTATGTTCTTATGACTAAGTGCCTCCCCACGGACATAAGTTTTGCCAATGTCCCACCAACGCCTTACAATGTTAAAGTCAATTTTTGAAGAAGTGTTTCTTAGCACTTATCTGCAGTTAAATCACAAAGAGCGCGCTGCTGCTGTGAAACATTGGCTGGGGAAGGTTGGCAGAAGAAGCATCTGGGAGAAAGAGAATGCCTGGTTCTCCAACCTGTGACCAGAGGCGACATCCTAGCTTCTGGGTTCAGCCATCACGTGACACAGGATCTAGCTGGGCCCAGCTCATCTGCTGTGTCACTCTGAAAGGAGGCCTCCTTTCTTCAATTGTTCCTGTCTGGTCCTTAGGAACACCCTCTCGAGGTTTCTAGAGCACACAGCACTGGCACTTTCCTCTACAGCTCACCCACTGCACTGTTTACAGATGACAGGCAGGCAATAGCAGGACGCACAGTGCAAGTGGGGCCAGGGGAGCCATGGGGCACAGCGGATGGCTCAGGAGTTAAGAATGTACTGCTCTCATGGAGGACCTGTGTTTGGTTCACAGCACCCATACAGGGGCAGGGACTCACAATTATTCAGGGAATCCCATGCCTCACGCCTGTGCAGGCAACTTCACGCATGCACACACATCCACACATAGTCACATAATTGAAAATAAAATAAATATTTAAAAAGATACTGTTTAGGATATGGGTATATGGGCCCAGCGTTTTCCCAGATCTATTTTATTTTATTTGTATGGGCATCTTGCCTGCGTGTGTGTTTGTGCCCCACTTACATACCTGGTACCTGTGGAGGCCAGAAAAAGACCTGGATCTTCTGGAACTAGAGTTAGAGAAAGTTGTGAACGGCCATGTGGGTGCTGGGTCCCCTGGAAGAGCAGCCAGTGCTCTTAACTGCAGAGACGTCTCTACAGCCCCAACTTTACAGATTTTAAAAGAGACTTTGGGAATATAGATTTGAACATGATCATTTAATACTCAAATATTGGGCATTCAAGCAGGATATTAAATAACATGGGTTAAACAAACAAAGCAACATATGTACATATATTTACACCTTCACACAAATTAAAGCAACACACACACAGATACCACATATACATATGCAACACATACTCACATCTCACAATTCATACATTGCGTGTGTGTGTGTGTGTGTGTGTGTGTGTGTGTGTGTGTGTGTGCGTGCGCGCGCGCGCACGCACACACACACGAAGGAAATCATGAAAGTCAGTTTATCATACTTGTATCAATTAGCTTGAAAGCAACTGGTCTGTGTGGAGACACTTGTCTGGCCACTCAAAACTGATGCCAGCGGTTACTTTTGGGACCAAGACAGGGAATGGGTGAGCTGCTGCTTCTTCTTCTTCTTCTTCTTCTCCTCCTCCTCCTCCTCCTCCTCCTCCTCCTCCTTCTTCTTCTTCTCCTCCTCCCCTCCCCCACTCCTCCTGCTTTTGGCTTGGTTTTTAGAGACAGAATTTCTCTGTGTGGCCTTGGCTGTCTTGGTCTCACTTTGTAGACCAAGCTGGCCTTGAACTCATAGAGATTCTTCTGCCTCTGCCTCCCTAGAGTGCTGGGGTTGCAGGCAGGGATCACATGGCTGGATGGCATTTTACATTTTTCTCCCTGTATTTTTTTTAATTGTTGAATCTTTGGCAATGAGATTTACCTATTACTTTTGTAATTTAAAAAAATTAGTAAGTCTAAAAATCCAAGAGAGGGTGGATAAAGGAACTATAAGGCAAACATTTAAAATGGGAGAAAGCTAATTGATTGCATGCAAGAGAAGAATAAGGGAAAGAGAAAGACACAAAGGGAAAAAGAACAAAAAAGTATTATAAAGAGAGCAGAAAAAAGGTCCAAAGGATGATCTCAAGTTCCTATAAAAATTAGAGACAAGAAGCTGCTCTTAGAAACTAAAGGTGTAGAAACAGTCACGTTCAAAGAAGTTTGGAGAACAAGTTGGTGACTCTCATATGAAGTAGTAACCGAAAGACAGATTTGGGAAACAGGAAAGAAACAGAATGAAGAAACCATTAGAAAACACTCCTCAAATCAAAGGATGTAAAAGACAAGATGGAGGCTGGAGAGATGGCTCGGTGGCGAAGAGCTCTTGCTCTTCCGGAGGACCTGAGTTTGATTCCCAGCACCCATGTCAGGCCCTTCCAACTGCCTGTGACTCCAGCTTGAGGGGCTTGGGGTGGGATCCCACTCTCTTTTGGCTTTCGCCATCACTCCTACACAAGCAGCATACACTCACCACACACACACACACACACACACACACACACACACACACTGATAAAAGCCAAGTCAATAAGACCCTCTGAAGTTCCTCAAATGTCAATAATTAGTAGGAGTACTAATTCAGCCTCACATGAAAGCACATCAGGATGAGATTTCTGAAGTACAAGCCATCCACGGAAGTTCCTGAGAGAGCTCCCGAGAGAAGAAATAGTACACAACAAAGACACAGCAATAGAATGACATCAGATTTTGCAGTGGTGGTTCTCAAAGAGACAGCAAAAACAGAGTCAACAGCATTTCATCTATGGATGAACGGCTTAAAAGTTACAGCATGCATACATACATACACACATACATACACAAACATACATTCATATATACACATACATACACACACATACACACATACATACATACACACATACATACACAAACATACATTCATATACACACATACATACACACACACATACACAAACATACATTCATATACACACATACATACATACATACATATATACACACATACATACACACATACATGCACACATATACACACATACATATACACATACATACATACACACTGGGGTATTATTTGACCACAAAAAGAACAAGGTCCTCTTTTTGGGAAAGTCTGAATGTGTCTCCGAAGAGTTCACCCTGGGAGCTTGAGCCCCAGGGAGCTGAGCTGGCAGGTGGTGGGGTGTGAGTCTCTGCTCAGTGTCTCCCTGTGCAGCCCAGGTTGGTCCTGCAGTCAGGACTCTGCCGACTCAGCCTTCGGTGCTGAAGTTTAGGTCTGCACTGCCGTGGCTGGTTCAGAGGTGGTGCAACTGCTGTTAAGAGCGAATTGGGCCGGTGGCGGTGCTGACCTCAGAAGGGCTTAGCAGCTATTGTGTGGCTGCAGCTAGTTCCCACAGGAGAAAGTTGTTGTAAGCAAGTCAGACCGGCCCCTCCTTCCTCCCTGGCTGCCTGACTCAGTCTGATGCCATCTGTCGTAAGTCCTCACCAGTGCTGAGCCCACACAGGATCATGTCTCTGCACTTGGAATATCGTGAGAGCGAAAGGGCACACAGACCAACCAGGAAAGAAACTGCAGGAATTAGCACATAGCTAAGAACCAGAAACGTAAATGTCTTGACTCTCCCACTAAAAGAAAAGTACGGACTGGAGGCTGGATAGGATAGCTCAGCAGCTAAGAACATTGTCTGCTCTTCCAGAGCACCCAGGTTTGATTCCCAGCACCCAAATGGTGCCTCGCAGCCACCTGTTATGCCAACACCAGGGGATCCAAGTCCTCTTCTGGCTCCTCAGAGCATCAGGCACACAAGTGACACATAGACAATACTTATATTGTATACATAAAATAAAATAATTTTTAAAAAGAGATGCAGGCTGGCTAATTGGACTTTTAAAAAAAGAAAGAAAGAAAGAACTAACATATACAAGAAACACCCCTTTCCAGGTGCACAGACACAGACCAAAGGCAACAGGTTGGGAAATGTTACGAAGCAAATGAAATCAGAAAGCAGCTGTATTGGTCTCCTGGCATCTGGTTAAAAATTTCAACTGCCCTTTGTAGCCAAACTAATATCAACTGTAAGAATTCAATAAAGTTGTTTTCAGACATGCAGAAGCTAAATTTGGTTTATTGCAAGCACTCTGTTTGTTTTGAGACAGGGTCTCACTTCGTGTAGATCTGGCTGTCCTGGAACTCACAATGTAGACCAGGCTAGCCCCAAAACTCAAAGAAATTTGCCTGTCTCTGCCTCCCAAGTGCTGAGATAAAGTATTAGAAACTATGCCCAGTTTCTAAGCTCTCTTTCTTAAACTCCTGGTTGGGGGGGGGGGGGAACGCACAATTTACCAAAATGAATAAATGAATCAAGGAGGTACGGATCCAGACCACGCTGACTTCAGCTTGAGTTAGGGTGAGCGCAGGAAACTTTACGGCGATAGTGAAAGCACTGTAAAGGCTGGTGAGATGTTTCAGAGGGGAAGGCCCTCGGTGAGCTCTGACAGTTGCCTCACTCTCCAGGGTCCACACAGCGAAAAGGGAGAACTGACTTCCGGGAGCAAGGTCTCCTCTGACATTCATGTGCACGCCATGACATGCGCACATCTACACACAGATAAATAAATCAAATATTTTAAAAAACTTGAAAACATTTTATGTTGCAGGCTTCGATGGAAGCTAGGACATGATAAGCGGAGATCATGGAGTATTAAAACAGTTGTAACTGCCGGAAGAGAATCAGGCGATCTGACGTCTGTGTGTGTGTGTGTATGTGTGTGTGTGTGCGTGTGCGTGTGTGTGCGCGTGTGTGCGTGTGCGTGTGTATGTGTGTGTGTGTGTGTGTGTGTGTGTGTGTGTGTGTGTGATACAGGACATCTGGGGGACTCATTGTTAAGAATACGTGAAATTGCCAAGGGAACAGCAAGGCAGTTATTTTTTTTTCTTTCATTTTTGAGATTATAATATAATTATATCACTTCTCCAGCTCGCTCCCTCCCTCCAAATTCTCCCATCTGCTCAGCCATGATTCTTTCAACATTCTGGCTTCTTCTTCTTCTTCTCTTTTTCCCCCCATTAACTGTTATATAAATACACCCTGATCAGTCTGCATGGTGCTACTTGCACGCACGTTTGCAGGGCTGACCGTTCGGTATTGGCTATAACCAGTGGGCGTGCTCTTCCTGCGGAGAGACTGTTCCGCGCTCAGCGTTGGTTTGTAACGGTAGTGCTTCGTGTGGGGTTGAGGCCTCGTGGACTTCCACCCTTCACTCTGGCATGTCTGTTGGTATTTCTCTTGTGCTGCTCACATTTGGGCAGCCATGTTGGTGAGACTTTATGGGTGTTGCTTCTGACAGTCCCAGGAGAGACAGTCTCACAGTTGACTCCTTGACCCTCTGGCTCCTACAGTCTTCCTGCTCCTCCACTCTGCTCCCTGAGCCTTAGGTTGGGGGGTGGGGGGAGGGCACGTTTTGTAGCTGTGCCAGTTAGGACCGCACTTTGATCGGTTGTGCTTTTCTATAATGGACTCCATCTCCTGCAAAGAAAAGGTTCCTGGCTGGATGAGGAGGGCAAGCCAATTATTAACTCTAGAAAAAGCAAAACACCTTGAAGACAGATTTTTATTAAGGCTACACTGTGTCTCAGCTGTAAACAATAGGATGTTAAAATGTGCAAAACATTGACTATAATCTAACAAAGAATTCTGACAAAGCAATGTAAGAGAAATGAAGGAAGAGAGTGAATGTTCCTGTGTGCACACAAGGAGAGCAAGGGAATTAAATCCTCTTTTGTAGAAGAGATTCAGGAGATAATGCTTCAGCTGAAAGTGAAAGTGAGAGAGTGCGAATGGATTTTTAAATTAGAACGAGACTTTGTCTTAAAAAAAAAACAGCCTTTTGGGGCCATTTCAGTGTTTTGGTGGCAGCAGCAATGCAGACAGGGATGTGTTGTGCACGTGCAGGCTTCTGCATCTGGGTGCAGACACTACAGGAGGGATGCAGAGGATGCTACAGGAGGGATGCAGAGGATGCTACAGGAGGGATGCAGAGGATGCTACAGGAGGGATGCAGAGGATGCTACAGGAGGGATGCAGATGATGCTACAGGAGGGATGCAGAGGATGCTACAGGAGGGATGCAGAGGATGCTACAGGAGGGATGCAGAGGATGCTACAGGAGGGGTGCAGATGATGCTACAGGAGGGATGCAGAGGATGCTACAGGAGGGGTGCAGATGATGCTACAGGAGGGATGCAGAGGATGCTACAGGAGGGATGCAGATGATGCTACAGGAGGGGTGCAGATGATGCTACAGGAGGGATGCAGATGATGCTACAGGAGGGATGCAGATGATGCTACAGGAGGGGTGCAGAGGATGCTACAGGAGGGATGCAGATGATGCTACAGGAGGGGTGCAGATGATGCTACAGGAGGGATGCAGAGGATGCTACAGGAGGGATGCAGAGGATGCTACAGGAGGGATGCAGAGGATGCTACAGGAGGGATGCAGAGGATACTACAGGAGGGATGCAGAGGATGCTACAGGAGGGATGCAGATGATGCTATAGGAGGGGCAGATGCTACAGGAGGGGCAGATGCACTTGTATTTTGCTGCACGCTGCTACGTGAGCCCTGTGGGGACTGTGCCATCTTCATCTCAGGTGTGAAAGCCATTTGCACAGGGTCCAGCAGAACGGTGTGGCCAAGCTGCCTGGTCTCTGTGTCCGTGATGGCTGAGGATGGGCATTGCTCTGCCTCACTGGCCGGGCTCTCTCCCGTGCTGGTGAGCTACTTGCTTTTCTTGTTTTCTTCACTCACCCTTTGCATACATTCTTTTTTTTTTTTTTTTTTTTTTTGGTTCTAGGAGCTGTTTGTACTTTGGGAAGAGAAACACTTCATGATACATCTACTTTCTGTTTGTCATTTGTGTTTGCTATTATTTTCTGGTGTTTTTAATTATATATAGTGATACTTAGAGAGATTTTCTTTCTTTTTTTCTTCCTTCCTTTCGTTTCTTCTTTCTAGTTCTTTTAATTTCTTTTCTTTTTTTTGAAATAGTCTCTCTACCTAGTCCTGGTTGTCTTGGAACTCACCGTGTAGACCAGGGTGGTATTGAACTCACAGAGATCTGTCTACTTTTGCCCTCTAGTACTGGGACTAAAGGTATGTGACACCATGCCTGGAAAAATATTATTTTTAATGGGTCAAAGCTCCCCTGACTCAAAAGAACTTACCTGTATTTCTTTTTAGTGACTTGAAGATTTCATTTATACATTTAAATCTTAGGTCAATTTACATTGTATCCTCATATATTACCCTGATTTAGTCTTTTCCAGATGGCCAGCAAGTCAGTCATCCATGTGTACTTACTAACTCTTTAACATTTAGCTGCATAATATATTGTGCAGCTAACATACAACATATATAACATATACATATGCACACGTACACACATGTACATATGTATGTATGTAGCATGATAGCCTGGCAGGATTAAAGAAGGGAAGGAGTTATGTCTCTCTCTTCATTCCCACTTGGATGACCATCTTGGTAGAGGTATTGGCCAAAGGGTTTTTTGTTTTGTTTTGTTTTTTCCATCCAGCAAGAGGCCTTGGCTACAAAAATGAAACAAACAAACAAACAAACCACCCCAGACTCTACTGAGTTAGGCTACTGAGAAGGTTCAATCAGTGGCCGTGGGGCCTGCTCAGTCACTGGAGAAGTGAGCTGGCACTCAGACTTGAGAGGGATGACGGCAGGCCCAGCTCCGGGAACTCAACATGGATTCCCAGTCACAGTGTGATGCAGAACAGACTTCCTATGCGGCTGTGCTTAGGCTTCAGTTCCCCGGTCGATGAATGACAGGACGTGGTCTCTTGCCTGTTCCCTGTGAGCAGCGGTGCTGGTGCTGGGGTCCTGAGCTTAGCTGAACATCAGAATCATGTGGGTGTGGGTGTGGATGGGGGGGGGCAGGGTGGGAGTAGGCAGTTTCTCCAAGGAAGAAATCCCGGCAACAAAACCAAACAAAGTCTGGCAGCAGCTGTCCGCAGTGTTTGTAAAAATAGCAACAATAAAAATAGCAACGATTTGCTGACTGCTTTCTAGCGGCTGGGAACTGTGCTAAGTCTTTCCTCCCAGTCACCTTCTTACCACCTCAATCTCCCCTTTGACTGGCGAGAACACTGAGGTTGAAGAAACCTCCTTTGAGACATAACCAGAGCATGGCATAACAGGGGCGCAAGCCTCAGTGTGTCTGCTCAACCTGGCCTCTGTCTCATATCCCTTAAGATACTGTCTTCAAAAAAAGAAAGAAAGAAAGCGGGCTTGGAGTAGACACCTGCTCTGGCACCCAAAATGCACCTGCTAAGTCATCCTGGAGATGACTGACTCTTGTGACAAGCCTCTGGTGCCCAGCATATACAAGGGTCAAGCCTTTTCACTCATTTTATCATGGCTGCCAGCTCTGGCAAAGGTCGGCTGGGCTGGGCTGGCAGCAGCAGCGGCCGCCGCATCGAGCTGGCTGCCTAGCCCTCCTTTTGATCTTTAGCCAGTGCCTGGGCAGGGTTTGGACCTCCACTGACATCTGCCTTTGTCTCATGGATCTTAGTCAGAAATGCAAGCATGCTGTCCATCTTCTACCTGCCCTGGGCCTCTGAAGCTGTGTGAATTCCTCCCAGAATCCATACCAGTCAACACCAGCAAGGGGTTTCCGGAAGACTATGTGTTCTTCAGTGTGCTAACTCCTGGAGGTCGTGCCCAAGCCTGCAATGTCTCCCTGCACCTCTCCCTCCCTTCCCTGATTCAGAGATCTGCAAGTCCTGCTGTCCTTGGGCTGGGCAGCTCCCGGTGGGGTGTGGTCTGGGCTGACGCCTGTAGAAACACTGTGATTGAGCGAGATCTCTGAGTGTGACCTCCTCAGGAATGGGCGAGTTGCTCGGATTCCTGCATTACACACCGGACCGCTGTCTGGAGTGTGTATAGCTCCCTCCCAGCAGGCCCTGGGGTCATCAGGACAAGCACAGGGCACTCTCTTCTTCAGGCCATCTATGGCTGGGGATGGCAGGCAGGTTTTTATGGGAGGAAGAGATTTCTCTTTCCCATCTGCGTCCTAGCAGAGAGCTAGGAGGAATAGCCAGGGTTCAGATGGAACCGCTGGGGTTTGTGGCTGTTCTTGGCACAGACTTCAAGGGCCTACAAAGCCAGACAGCACACGCCATGCTTTGTTACCACGGCACCCTCCTCCCCCCTCACTGCCACCTTCTCTTGAGAGGACAAATCTGAAAGCCCTGAGTTCAACGCCCAGTGCCCACTTAAACAAAGCGCATGCTGGGGGTGGTGGAGTGGATCTGTAATGTCACGCTGAGGAGGTGGAGATGCGTGGACCCTTGGGGGTTTTCTGGCCAGCGAGGTGAGCCTAATCCAGTCTCAGAAAAATAAAGTGGACAAAGCCTGAGGAATGACACTCCAGGGTGACCTCTGACCTTTCTACCTGGGGACACACCCCCTGTGTGTGTGTGTGACACTGTCGTCGTCACCGTTGCCGACATTGTTGCGTGTCGTCCACCCCGCCGCCAACACACACAAAGTGGAACTAATTCCTTCTCTTCAGCTGTGGGCTGAACCTAGTGACCGAGTGCCCTTCTAATGAGAACAGTGTGACAGACATCATCCTGGGTGACTTCTGAGGCCAGTCACAAGACGGACAGCTTTCACTTGGCTGGCAAAGCTGACCAATTGCTCCCTGGGAGGTGTGTGTGTCCCCATCTTGCTATGAGGATGGTCAGTGGCTCCAGAGGCCTCCATAGCAAGTGCTGCCAGCTTCCCACAGGCATGGGCCGAACTGCAAAGGGCTCTCTAGCCAAGGGCACCCTATGTGTACAGCATCCTCACCACAACTTCAGGAGGGTTCCCCGAATTGGCCACTTGATTCATTTCTGTGACAAAACATCTGACAAGAACCAACTTGAGGGAGGAAGGGCGGACTCTGGCCTGAGGGCCTGTCCATCATGACGGGGAAGGTGTGGTGGCGAGAGTGGCTTCTATCCGTGTTGACAGGAGCCTGGGATAGCTTCGCTCTTGGAGTAGGCTCCCTTTTTCAATTTGGTCCATTTTATGGTCCGCTCCCACTCAGGGCTCTCTTCCTCCTTTGTCAACCCTCTGTGGAGAAGGCCGCCAGACATGGCTGACGTTTGTCTCCCACTGATTACAAATCCAGTCAACTTGACAGTGATGGTGAGGCAAAGGAGGTCTGGAGGGGATGGCAGTGGCTTGCTTATTTATTTATTTATTTATTTATTTATTTATTTATTTATTTTTGGTTTTTCAAGACAGGGTTTCTCTGTGTGGCCTTGGCTGTCCTGGACTCACTTTGTAGACCAGGCTGGCCTCGAACTCACAGTGACCTGCCTGCCTCTGAATTTAGTGGAGGGTTCGTAAGTGTGATGGAGACACAAAAACATTACGTAGGAGGGCACTCATCTTGGAAGCCGTGAATGTCATTTTGGAGGCAGTGAGTCTCCAGGAGAAGAAAGTGTTAGCCAAGAAGACAACACTGAGAGGCTCATGCTTGGTGGCAGCACTTGTCCTCAGATTCAAGTGCCCCTTGCCAGTTTATTAAAGGTGCTTGCCTGGGATGAAGTGGGGGCTGGGGCCCTCCCTCAGCTCCCATCTGTATGAAACAAAAGCCGCAGCTGCTGCTGCTGTTGGCTTCATTTAACTTCAGAGCGACCTTAAGTTAGATCCCCCAGTGGTGGTGTGGCAGGAAGAGTGTCCCATTGAGGGTATTGATTAGCCTGCTGAAGGGCACACAGGTAGACAATAAGTGCTCAGAGAGCGCGCATGCGTCCCACGGCCTCCATCACTCTATGGGGCACTGCTACTTACTGCCAAGAGTAGTGGCACATGAGAGGCTCTGACACCTCCCAGATCTTTCCTTCAGACACCAAGGGCCACCAACCAAGGCCTGGCAGCCTGATCTGATGGAGTGCCTGGTCTTTGGAACCTGTCCCTTGTATCCTGGATTGCTTGTGGCCAATAGGGTTGGCAGTTTGGCTGGTCTGAGTGGCTTATTGGGCTATTTAAGAAACGTGCATCTGGTAAGAATGTTGGCTTGCTCATCAATACCATCCTTGCCTGCAACAAAGAAAGCAAATTCATACCCTTTGACTCTTGTTCCTTGGCCAGTGTGGTGGCTGCTTGGGTCTAGGAGCTATCCCATATCTAGGATGGAGAAGACAGTGGCCATGAAAGAGATGAAAATATCACAGGACTGAATAGCTCTTGCTACAAAAGTAGAAGGTTCATGTGGGCACAAGCTGGCTCTGAAGAGAATAGAAAGGGCTAGGCCTAAGCTGGTGGTCCTCTCCCAGCTCTGAGGAAATCTGAAATAGAAAATGTGCTTGGTTGGTCAAGCCTGGTGTCTACCACAATGGTGGCAGTGATATTGAATCAGCACAGCATGCGGCAAAGAGTATAGTGATCATGCTAGCTGCAGCACAGAAGCACGTCAAGACAGATGGGTGAAAAGCTACAGAACATTTTTCTCTGGGAAAACTTTCTAGAGTTTGTTTCAGAAAGCCAGGAGTTAGATAACTCTACAGACTGATCCCTCTTGATAAAAATGATTACGTTCTGGGGGGGACAAAGTCAGCAACTGAGGGTAAAGTTCTCAGAATGCTCTTATCTGGGGTACGCAAGGCGTCTGGTCCCCGGTGCTGCTGGTGCCTCAGTGACGCTGCCTCTGGGCGCGTTTCTCATAATGCATCTCCACTACTAGTTGTGTTATGACTGTGCCCATGACTGAGCTAAGAAAACCAAACTCAGCCAGCAGTTTGCTCACCAGTGAGAGAGAACAGACAGAAATTTTCATATTAATCTTTCCCCAAATGGATGCCTTTTAAAAATGTGAGTGCACATGTGTGTGTGCATTCAAGTGTACGTGTGTGTGTGCAATATTATAAGAATATGTTTTCCTTTTAGTCCCAGGTGTGGGGTATGGGGCTGCCTCACAGCAGCTGACTGTGATTTGTCTCGTGCTTGAGCAGGGGTGTGATTTTTGCCTGCTGCAGATAGTTTCTTCAATTGTGTAAAGCTGTGTAGAATTCTGGGGACTTTTCAGAGCGTCTATTGTTGGGGAACGGTCTAATGTATTTTGATGTTAATTACTACTTGCTGTCTCTGTGACCCACCTTTTGACTAATAAAAAGCCATCCCACCCGGGCAGGGCAGAGGAGATAGAGGTATAGCTAAGGCTCCCAGGCTTAGAGGGAGAGAGAGAGGAATCCTGGGGAGGAGGAGGAAGAGGAGGAGGAGGAGGAGGAGGAGGAGGAGGACCCCAGAGGAGAGAGAGAAGAAGGCCGCCATGGATTAAATGGAGGAGAAGCACATGGCTGACATGGATGGAGAATCCGGCCAGATGAAGAACATTAGCAAGTATTTGGGATTATGCATGGGAGGTAGCTTGATAGAAGATATTAGAAGCAGATGGTGTAGGATTGGAGCAGATATTACCTGCCCCACTATGGGAAGTAGTTTAGAGGATTAATGTCTTCCCTGCTCCAGGTTAACTAAGGCTATTTTAAAATATAACAAGTGTCTGTATCTTAATTGATTGTTAGCTGGGCCTACTGATAATACAGATAATACAGGTAATATTAAAATCAACAGTCTATAAATGCTAGTACTTTGAAAGGCAGGGTGTATGTTGCGGGTTGGCTGTTGGCTGCTATTAGTCTTGGCTTGTTAAGTAGTCTTGCCCAAAGAAGAAACAAGAAGTTAGATATCCAGATGGTGAACATCAAATTTGTCCCAAGGAACTCAGCACCCCTAAACACCAAGGTCACCCCATGCCCGACCCCTGACTTTACTCAGGGACCTCTTTCCTCTCCTTTCCATATTTTTTCTCTCTTATCTACTGTTAGGGGCTGAAAGAGTGGGTCAGAAAGTCCATAACATATTTTTTTCAGATAATGTCTTTTTGTTTTGGTTACAACAGGCAAGGAAGATGCTCTGGACATACTTGGATAAAACTGAAAACTCACCATTATGAAGTTATGAGCTTTTTTAAAAATATGAAAATATTTCATCTACTCATTAATAAAATGATAACTCTCCTTTAAAATAAGCACTTTAGCCAGGTGGCATGGTGGCACACGTCTTTAATCCCAGTGCTAGGGAGGCAGAGGCAGGCAGGCACATCTCTAAGTTTGAGGGCAGCTTGTCCACATGGGGACTTCCAAGATAGCCAGAGCTACAGAGAGAGATCTGGCTCCAAAACATCAAAGTCAACTCAAAACTAAAGTTAAAAGTGGCATAAAATAGTCATTCCAGAAGCCTGGGATCCCAGTCATTGCCCAGGTGCCTTGAATTTCTAAGTCAGACCACAGTGACTTTACTCCTGTTCCCATTGGCTACAGCCCTGACCACAGCGACTTTACTCCTGTTCCCATTGGCTGTAGCCATGACCACAGCGACTTTACTCCTGTTTCCATTGGCACAACCATGACCACAGCGACTTTACTCCTGTTCCCATTGGCTGAAGCCATTCAACCAAACAGCGATGCTTCCCATTTTATCAGTCTTCGGGTTTATTTTCAAAAGACTTAAATTGTTTCCATATAATCGATTGCACTCATGGAGGAAGATTCCAGATTCCATGGCCGAGAAAGACTTTTCCAATGCTGCAACAGGCTTTAGAACTGACTTGGCAGCTTCATGAGCAGCGTGCTTGAGCATGCAAGCCCTCATTTATTTGTTCAAATAACAGATAACGTCATCAGCCATCCAGCATTCAGTACCCAGCATGCAGTAGTGATGCACCGTCTGTCCTCCAAGTCTCCCTTACACTTTGCTGGTCACCAAAGGGTCTCAGCTAAGAAGACCATCAGCGGGTTGGTGAAATAATCACAGCAGGGGACAAACTGTCATGATAGCCTGGAGAGAGTCCTTCAGGCCTGGGGACATGGTTGAGTCTGGAAAGTGCTTGGCATGTAAGGTCTGAGTTCAGGCCCTAGATCTCTTGTAAAAAGAGTGGACTCGGGGCTGGGGCACACTTGTAATCCTGGCACTGGGCAGGGGGGGGCAGGTGGGTCCCTGGGTCTCTCTGGCCCTCTAGACTAGCTGAATTGGTGAGCTTCAGGACACACACACACACACACACACACACACACACACACACACACAGAGAGAGAGAGAGAGAGACAGAGACAGAGACAGAGACAGAAAGAGAGAGACAGAGAGAAAGAAACAGGCAGAAAGGCAGAGAGACAGAGACATATACACAGAGAGAGGCAGAGTGAGAGAGACAGAGACAGAGGTAGAGACAGACACACACACACACACAGAGACAGACAGACAGACAGAGACAGAGACACAGAGGAAGAGACAGAGAGAGACAGACAGACAGAGAGAGAAAGAAAGAGAGACAGGGAGAAAAAGAAACAGACAGAAAGACAGAGAGACAGAGACGGAGACATACACAGACAGAGAGAGACAGAGTGAGAGAGACAGAGACAGAGGTAGAACACACACACACACACACACACACACACACACACACACACACACACACACACACACACAGAGAGAGAGAGTTTTTCAATGCCCACGGGCTATTTCTATGCTTCTGTTCTGGAGGAATCAGAAACGCTGGTCTGAGGAGTGTGTGAGCAATATTGTCTTGGTCTGAGGTGTAGAAAAACTAGTGTGGAAATAATTTCCCCCAGTGTAGAAAGAGTAATGGGAAGTGGAGAGGGAAAGTGACCTAGGGCACAGGTATGGGTGTCTTTTTTCTGTCTCTTCTTTGGTGCTTTCTCTAACATTGACAGACTAAGGTTCAGTGATCTCACTGCTCTCCACCAGTGGGAGTTTGCCTGCCCCTTAACATGTGGAATGGAGCCAAGAAGCAGAGCCACGGCAGGAAGTCGTCTCAACGTTGATCTGAACGTGACGTCACTGAAATAGGGATTGCTGAGTTGCAGTAACTGAGGCACCCGTCAGCAAGTGGCACGTCACATCTGTGAAGGGGCTGAGAGAGCCTGTGCTCATTACTGCATCGTGCGCTGACATCCAGCCCAGAGAGGCAGACACTAGTAAAAGTGACAGCTGTGGGGGAACCGCCCCCCAAAATGCACCTGCCAGTCTCAGGCCCTGGAATCAACTCTTTGATAGACTTGAGCATTTGCATATTTGAAGATTTCATAACTGAATCGGACTCATATACAAATCCAAGAGCCTTTGTGACCCTGGGAGCCAGTAGGGCAGTGGGCTCAACCCTCCTAAAGCTGGGACCCTTTCACACAGTTCCTCATGTTGTGGTGACCCCAACCACAAAATTATTTTCATTGTTATTTCATAACTGTAATTTTGCTACCTTCATGGACCGTAATGCAAATATCTGATCTATGACAACTGTGGGGGTCATGACCCACAAGTTGAGAACCACTGCTGTAGAGGAAGCCCAGGGAGTCTGGAAAGCAGTAACTTGAAGGGAAGATAATGCATCATTATTTTTGTCATAGTACTTTTTCAAAACAACAAGGTTGGATTATCCAGGAAGAACTAGTGTTTGGTAGTGGTGGTGGTGGTGGGAGTTTAAACACATTTTTGTACTTTTTTATACTATATTATTCAAAATCTGATCAGTAGGGCTGGAGAGCTGGCTCAGTGGTTAAAAGAGAGCATTGTTCTTGCAGAGGATATATGTTTGTTGCTATCACAACCATCTTGCATTAGTCAGAGTTCTTTAAAGGAACACAACTAACTAACTAACTAACTAACTATATGCATATACATAAGCACACATGTATATGTATCTGGTATATATTCTATCTGATATATATTCTAATTGGTAGAATATATGTGTATGTGACTGATTATGTGATATATATATATATATGGTATATATGGGATTTATTAGAGTGGCTTACAGGTCGTGGTCAGTGTAATCCAACAATGGCTGTCTCTTGAAAGGCTAAGGGTCCAGCTGTTTAGTCCACCAGACTGGAAGTCTCAACAGTCCCACTCTGGTCCTAGTCCCCAGAAGTCCTAGACAGCTGCCAGCTTTCCGTCTACGCTGGGACCCTGAAGGAGTGAGTTCTAACACCAGTGAAGGAATGACTCCACAGCAAGGTGGATGAACTTGCCGGTGAGACTGAGAACAAGCAGGCAAAAAGCAAAAGGTTTTTTCTTCCACGCCCTTCTCTGTGGGCTGCCACCAGAATGTGCGGCCTAGATGTAGTGTGGCTCTTCTGATCTCACGCGATCAGGATTTAAGGTGGAAGTCCCTCCTCAAATAATCCAGTTTCCTCCCGTGCCCCACCCCCACACATAGCCCTCACAGGTGTGTAAGCTATGGGCTCCTCTATCTCCTTGGGGTTTAGGTGTCCCTGGCCTCCAAAGGTACTGGAACTCACGTTTGTGTGACCCCCTCTCTCCCCAACATGTATATATTTTTTAATGTGCTCAGAATTGTTAGTTTTTGTTTTGCTTTTTTGATACAGGGTTTCTCTGTATAGCCTTGGCTGTCCTGGACTGGCTTTGTAGACCAAGCTGGCCTCGAACTCACAGAGATCTGCCGGCCTCTGCCTCCCAAGTGCTGGGAATTAGTTTGCAAGGAATTTGGGGATTGCCATGTTCAGACTCCAAATGGTCAGACTTCCAAACTGGACTCCAGCAGGCTGTGCGTATATACTCCGAGTGTCAGCTGGTGGCACGCACACTGGTGCACCGGAGCTCCTTTCTCATTCTGCAGTCCTGTATTCTGAGGCCAGGCAAAATTCAAAGCAGAAAAGCAGAACCAGAAGCCCAGCCCCTCCCTTTGCGGGAAGTCTCAAACACCTTAACTCAGTTTAAGCGGATACTTGCCTTTGGCTCTCTTCTGTTAACACTGACAGACACTTGTGGTATGCCTGCACGGTCTGTTGTTAAGTGTTTCTCTTATGCTTTGCCCGTTCCATGATTAAACCAGTATGGATAATATTGATGTGAGGTTGCACAGTAAACAGTTAAATAGGAGAGGGGAGGGTAAAGAATAAAATTTTATTTAAAAAAATAGGTGGGGTGCATATGTGTATGGTTCATTTGATGCACACGCGTGTGCTCTTGTGTGCATATAGAGGCCAGAGAAGGCCCAAGTGTTCTGCTCTGTCCATCTCTACCTCACCCCTTTGAGGCAAGGTCTCTCACCGAACCAAGAGCTAGGCTGGCAGCTGCGTCTATCCCTTCCCCACCGGTGCTGGGATCACAGGCACCGGTGTGACCACATTTGGCTTTTTTTGTGGGTTCTGGGGGTTTGAACTGAAGTCTGCATGCCTGAGCAGCAGGTTTATCCTATCTGCTGAGCCATCTATGCAATCCTCCATACCTGCTTTCTGAATAATGTGTGTGTGTGTGTGTGTGTGTGTGAGAGAGAGAGAGAGAGAGAGAGAGAGAGAGAGACAGACAGACAGACAGACAGACAGACAGACAGACAGACACAGAGTTAGGATTATTCAGTTACAGGGAAGAATTTTATCCTAAGTTACTCCTCATATTCTAACCCAATGGGGTTCATTTCAGAGTGCTATTGGTAAGTGTGCCTTGTGCACTAACCTAGAGATCATAAGGGATTCCGGGGACACGTTGTCAGGACCCTGTTTTCATGAAGCCGAGACTTGGCTGCACAAAGCACAAAGGCCGGAAATGCATGGGAACTGTCAGCTGGGGCTGACTGGGAAGGCTTGGGGGCACTCATGACAGCTGAGGGGATGGAAAAGACAGCATAGGTGTGGGGACAGGAGCAGACTGTGTCACGATAGGGAAGGCACAAATAAAAACACCCCTTTGCCATTGTGGATGGCAGTGGAGACCGAGCCTGGCAAGGGAAAGTAATGCCACGTTGACTAGCGAAGCTGAAACTTTCACATTTGGTTCCCAATATCCCTTCTCCCTGGTTTTTAAACATTGACGTATTTCTTGACAACTTTGTTCATGTATATAATATATTTTGATCATATCATCCCCTATTACTCTGTCTTGTGCCCCCTCCTATTCTCCTCTGGACTCGTTCGTTTTCCAAGGTCCTCTCCCCACTTTCATCCCCATCACTGGGTTTAATTGCTATTTCTTACATGACAAAGATAGGGATTATTTACTAGAGCACCAGCAGCTAGTCAGGGGTCACACCGCTAAAGAAAAAATGCTAACCTTTCCCCCAGTGGGTGTTAGCTGCCAAGCTCCTCAGCTAGGGTAGGGCCCTTTCTCCCCATTTTCTAACTCAGGCACTTGGCCAGGCACCCCTTACAGCTAGATGTGGCCGTGTGTCACTAGATTCCAGCTCGAGAGCCAGCAGCAGATGTGGCATCCTCCAAGCCTGTCTTTTCCTCTTTGCGCAGGCTGGAGTGTGGATGTTCTGTGAAGCCATTTTGGGCTGTGTGGCTAAGAAGGCAGCCTCCCAGGGTGAGCAGAAAGACAGTGTTGACATTTTTTAGATTCTCAGCATTAACAACATATTCGACCTGCCCTAGAATTTAGCCTTTGGTCATTTGGAAGTAGCCATAGATATTTGGAAAGCCCTTTACGAGAGTAGCTGCCTCGGTAGGAAGAGAAATTTTTCTCTCCGTATGCCAGGCAGGGACACTCAAGGCCTTGGCCAAGCTTGTTCTGAAGGAATCGGGGCTGGCAACAAATCTAGAAAGCGTCTGTGAGGTTGTGCAGTTGGTGAGGGGGAGGTATTAAACACCCTGATATTTCTGGAATGAAGGTTTTAATTGAGCACAAGAAAGACATCACAAGTCAGAACAATGGAAACCAAATCCATCTTTTTCAGATGCCTTGACCTGGCGTTTTTCTTGGGTCTTTTTAAAAAATTATCCTCATTAAAGGATGAATCATTGCACTAGCTCATTTCTTTCCCTTGGTTAATAATCAAGTGTCTTAGGGCCAGATTTGGGGAGGGGAGGGTGAAAGCAATGCTCCCAAGCTGAGCTCATTGGTAGAGGCATTAAAAAAATGAGATGAAAAAGATATGATGATATTCACATAAAATGCAAAAATTTTTTGAGACAGGGTCTCACTCTGTATCTCAATCTTGCCTTGAATTCATAGTAACCCTCCTGCCTCAGCTCTCCAAGTGCTAAAGTTATGTGTATGAGCCACCAGCCAGTTGAAAGTAATCATTCTATAATGAACAATTTCATTGTGGTTAGTATATTCATAGCGTTGTAGCGACACCACCTCTATGTAGCTCTAGAATATTTCCATTATTTGAAATGAGCACTCAGCATCCATTAAGCGGTTACTTCTCACTGTCCCTTACCAAAGTCCTCCCACCACTACGCACTGACTTATTTTAGTTATTTTCGTAGGAACGGAACCACACAACATGTGACCTCACACTTGCGGCTTCTGAGGTTCATCCAAGTTGTAGAACGTATTGGTCCTTTATTACTTTTCTCTGCCAAATAATATCCCCTATGTGGACATCCCATGTTTTATTTATCCACTTGTGTTTTCATGGATATCTTGGGTGTGTCCGTCTCTTGTCTTCTGTGAGCGTTGCCCTGACTCGTGTGTGTATATACATGTGTGTGTGCAAAGCCTCAATTTTAATGACTTTGAAACTGGAATTTGGGAACCTGGCAGTTAGGAGCATGTAAAGCTTCAGTTGTCACTGCCTTCAGTATGTAGGACAGGTCACGGGTCTTCTTTGTCACCGTTGCTGACTGGCCAGCAGGCCCACCGTCAGTCACTCCAAGGGCCTCCTGTCTTTGCATCATACTGTTCTCTTCAGTGCCACTGTCTCAGCTGACTCAAAGCCAGTTGTGCACGCACATCCTGCAGGACACTTCCTGGCTCATGCCGGAACTGCCTAAGTAAACCAGAAAGGAGCCTGGGTCCACTGATGGGAGGAAGGATAAGCACCAGTTTGGCAACACTGTAATAGTTGTTGCCTATGAAGAACTGGTTATCAATTAGATAGTATCTTAGTTAACACAGCAAATGAAGCACCACTGTCTCTGTCTGCAGATAAGGAAACAATAAATATTCTCCACATGGTATCAGGAGAAGTTGGGGCTTGAGCTCAAGCAGAGGGTCTCTCTACCTGGTGCTCAACCTCAGCTTCCAGAAGGACCACGGAAGGAGGGGCTTTGGATGAGTGCAGGTGCTGGGGATGAGATGTGTGATCCTAGGCAGGAGAACAAGGTGCATCCTGGGTAGAAGCGGTGCAAAAAATGGAATGGGCAGTCAGTCCATCCTGGCCCATAGGTGTTTCTAGAAGGAAGAGGTCTCAGAGCACTGTGTGCAGAGCATCAGCGATGGCGAGTGGCCTGGAACACAGTGGGCTGGGACATTGACTTGGAAACTACATCTTCCTCAGGATGTCTGCATTGTCAGGGTATAGTCATCAACAACGATGCCTGGAACATGTGTGGCAGTCAGTGCAGAGCTGTTCACAGGAATGAAGGAACACACACACACACACACACACACACACACACACACACACACACACACACAAACACACACGACACACACAGAGAGACAGACAGAAAGACGCATGCACACCCCTCCATAGAGACATACCACAACTCTATAAAGCCTCTCTCTCCCTCCCTCCCTCCCTCCCCCTTCCCCCCTCTCTCCTCTCTGCACATACATATCAAAATGATAATGGAATAGAGAGATGTTTAGTTATCTTTGCTGAGCTTTGACTTGCTGGTCGCCACAACCCCAATAACTGGGGACTGTTGTCCACTGAGGCATGAAGGCAATGGTGACCCAAACACACCCTGAAATGAGAGGCCTAGGGCAGCTGTGAGTGGTCAGTGAGTTCACAGGCAGTTGAAGGCCCCGTGGTGGAAGCCTTGACTAGGCCGGAGTCACTCAGCTGGAATGCTCGTGGCTTGGAAGCTTGCTTTCTGCGCGGCAGGATTGCCAGCCTGAGGCAAAAGTGAGACTAAGCTTCTCTCAGAGGCCTCCGATTTGTGCGGTCACTCTGGTCATTTCTAGCCGAGAGTCTGGAGGCTGGCAGGTCCACTGCAAAGCCGGCCTTTTCTAAATTTGTCTCTAGCTAGTTGAGAGGCGTTGTTTTTTCGGTCCTCTGTGAGTGGGATTCTAAACTCTGGTTCGCATGTGGAGATGCTGGAGCCGGTCTTTTCCAGCGCTTCCCTCTCCGCTCTCACTTCCAGCAATTATTATAAAACGTGCTCATTATCTTTACAATGGCTTGGAGATTAAACCTTAATTTAGGTTGTTATTTCTGTGACTTTGCTTAATAACATTTGTACCTGTCCCAACACCAGCAGGCCACAAAAGCCACAGACTCCCTTACCTGACCGAGGGCTGTGATTTGCATCCTCGACTCGGTTCCTATTGGTCTGGTCAGATGTTGTTTTCCTAAGACTGCCTTACTGGTTTCTTAAGGGCTCAGCTGTCTCTGGAATAGGTCAGACGTGATATAATAGAGAAGCTGGGCCACAGGAAAAGAAGATCAGCTCTCAATCGGAGATGCAGGGTAAATAGTGCCCGTGCTCTTCCTGAGGCACCCCAGTGTCAGCAGGGAAGCAGTGAGGTCTGGGTTCAAGGCCTGGCTCCGCCAGCATTGCGTGTGCTCCTCGGATGGGTCCTGTCATCTCTCTGCTCCTCAGGGTGCCCAGCTCTGGAGTGGGCCGTAGAGCAGCTCTGCGTCAGTCAAGACCCCCTACAGCAGGCCTGGTAACCCACTGAGTCAGGCTTCTGTCAGTACTGACAGCCGCCATAAGCCTGAATTTGTCCAGTGAGAATCCAGCAATTGGAGCATTTGTTTTTAGGCTTAGACAGTGACAAAGCGCTTTGGTGGCTCAGATCTGAGAGCCCTTCAGACCTCAACGGGACCCGTGGTCTGGGGTTTCCTCCCAGGCCTCCACTCACCAGGTGTCTGGGTTATTTCATCATTTTGAGATGTAGCCGGGTCACAGCAGTGTTTGTTGTGTGTATGTGTGGGAGGAGGCAGGATCCAGAACACCTAGGAGGGTGTGACGTGAGGCAGAGAGTGGGAAGAACAGTCCGTGGTTCTCTGCATGGCATCCGAAGCTCGCTTAGGGCTAGTGTATAGAGAAGCCAGACACAATCCTATCAGCCGTTCGGCTGCACACCTGGTCATGGGACCGCTACTGCTCCGGCCTCTTCCTCACGTGGACTCCTGAGTCTGCCATGGCAGGCTCACTGTGATGTGACTTACTTGGGGAGGGGAGCAGGCAGGGTACCCATGGAGCAGTGTGCAGGAACAGAGCTAGGGCAAGGCAGACAGACAGGATCAGAGGGACAGTGGGGGAGCAGAAAGGGTCAGTATCTATTTAGCAAAGGAGCAGAAAGGGTCAGTATCTGTTTAGCAAAATGCAGCACCGTGGGGCTCGCAATACCAATGATAATCGCTGAGGCAGCTCAGTCAGATGGGTGATAGCGGGAGAAACTCAACCCTGGCCCCAATTTTCTAATGGCTTAGAAACTTCTAGTGTGTGTGTGTGTGTGTGTGTGTGTGTGTGTGTGTGTGTGTGTGTGTGTGTTACAATGGTTAATTTGTGCGTGTGTACGTATGCGTCCTGGCATGTGGTGTATGTGCACACATATATGTAAGTGCCAGTGCCTACTCGTGACAGTGAGGAGACTGAGGACACTGGGTGTCACACCCTATCACTTCCTACTCTCCATCTATCCCTGACAGTATGGGTCTCAAAAGTTCCTATGTGGTCATGCTTGGCTCTTCCATGGTTGCTGGGATGTGACTCATGCCCTTGAGTGTGCAGTGTAAGCGTTCTTACCAGCTGAGTAGTAGCCCTGGGGCTAGATAATTACTATTGATTGTCAACTTGATCACTAAGGAAACAAACCTCTGGAAAATCATGGAGGGGATTTTAGATCCATTTCTTTGGCAGGGGTGGGAGGATCTACCCTTAGCGCTGGTGGTACCATTCCTAAGGCTAGACCCTACACTGAATAAAGAAATCCTTCTGGGTACTGGCATTTATCTCCTCAGTTTCCTGACTGGACACGTGGTGACCAGCTGCTTCAAGCTCCTGTCACCATAGAGTCCTTGCTGGGATAGAGTATACCCCGGAACTGTGGGCCCAAATGACCCTTCTTCCCAACTAACATCTAGGCACAGAGATAGGGCGAGTGTGATCACATGACTCAGACTGAGCTTGCCAAAGGTTGATTTTGTCACAGTAATAATTAGGTGACTACATACCTGGTACATTAGTGTTTCTCTCAGAAGAAATGCGTCTATGTGGCCTGAGCACACTCATGCCTCCTTTCTCCCCGTGTCAGGCTCGGGAGACTCTGAAGTCACGGACTCCGTGGTGGCCTGTGGGAAGGCCCTGTCTTGCTGGGCCTCGTGGCTAAGGAGGGAGGAACTGTGCCTGCTTAGAACTCCCCGTCTCTTCCTTATTCTGTCCCTCAACTCCCCAAGAGGCCAAGACAAGTTCCACCTGTAACAACTTGATCAGATGTGTTGCCTTACCCCTATCAACCACCACCTAACAGGCCTGCAAGACTGTGGAGACTGGTCCTGCCGCTAGGATGGGAATTACCCAATGAAGGAAGGCATGGATGACCCCATCAGGTCAGTCCTTATGTGCTGCTCATCTGAATCTCAAAACACTCAAAGGAAATGTCACTACTGAGCATCTCAGTATGGCTGGTGTGACTGCCCGCCCCATGCCTCCACCTCAAAAACCCAGACCTTGTCTCTTTAGACTTTTCTGAATATCCACTAGAGTAGTTGTGGTAGTGACTTTATCCCACTCGGCTTCTGGTAGCGACTGGTCCCTGATAGGCAGCCCGGGTCACGTGATGGAGAAGGGGCCCCTGGGTGCTATGTGGCAGGCTTTCCTTCAGCTCGTCAGCGCCGCAAGAAGAGGCCGTCTTCTCTGTAACTGGTCCAGAGGAAGCCTCGCTGTGCTTTGGCAAGCTCGGTCTGAGTCATGTGATCACACTCCCCCTATCTCTGTGCCTAGATGTTAGTTGTCTGCTTGGGCACGCCTAGGTTACGTCTCTGTTCACTGAAATGTAGTGGTCAAATGCTTAGAATCCCATGTATTTGAAATGAGATGGGGGAGGGGCCAAGAGGCAGGAGATGCTGATTACACAGCCCAAGCCATCCAAGTCCCAGACAGGGATGTTTTCTAGACATCTGGACCCGGACAACACACACACACACACACACACACACACACACACACACACACACACACACTTCCAAGTTCCTGAATTAGAGACTAGACTCTGCTTTCTCTCCATAGGCTTGTATCCTCTGGGATACAGATCTTGATCACAGGGCATACCCCAGTCTCCCAGCCACCCAAACCAGGCTGTTGGCAAGCTGCCATTGGCTCACCTCTGTCTGTCTTCCTTAGCCTTACTGCCACCTCTTTGGTCGAGTCATAGCATCTCTTCCTGGAGGAAGTAGCACCCCACCACCAGCAGCTGGCTTTCTTTCCTCTTAACCTTGCCATTCTCCAAACCAAGTAGACCTTTCTACAACTAACCCAGAACCAAATGACTCACCTGAGTAAATCATGCATGGCTGCCCAGCACCTTTAGGACAAGTTTTATCTTTATTTGCTATTGATGGGTGTGATGTGTGTGTAGGTGTATCCACGTTCACGTGTGTGTGTGTGTGTGTGTGTGTGTGTGTGTGTGTGTGTGTGTGCATCACGTATGCGTGCATGTGTACTCATGTGGAGGCCAGAGGTTGGTATTCGTCACGTGTCTTTCTTGATGAGCCTTCACCTTAGATAGTGAGGCAGTGTCTCTCTGCTGAAGCTTGTCAGGTCCCTCACTTAATCCTAGAGATGGCTGGTTCAGTTTGTCCAGCTAGCCGGGAACCGCCCCCCCACCCCACCCCTGTCTCCCCTCCTGAATGCTGAGACTGTGGAGAGGCCACCACACCCACCCAGCACTTACATGGGTGCTGAAGAACTGAACTCAGCCCTTCTACTTGGGGGGCGGGGCAACACTTCACCTGCTGAGCCATCTCCCCATCACCCAAGACTTTAAAACCTGGCCCTACTGCGGGGAAACCCTTGCCTGGATGTAGGATGTTCTGGTAGCATAAAAATAAGAGCATCAGCAAAGAAACCGACAACAAATCCTGGGTCTGCAGAACTTTCCTGTTTATACAAAGTGCCCACGTCTGACTTGGGGATCATTTTTCTGGCTTTCACTGCTCCACTGTAGCACTCTGATGGCACTGTGTTGTTTGCATGCATTCAGGACTCTCTCCCCAGGCTGGAGTTCTGTAACAGAAAAGAATTCGGAGTCTAGCACAGTCAACTCCCATTCCATGCCCTTACAGGTCGCTCCCCTGGTGGCTTTGGAAAGCCCGCCTATGACGCCTATGACATGTTCTTGTAACTGGAATGCAGATTTGTGCCACAGTTTCAGCAAGCATGTGAGACCTTTAGGGGACAAGAGCAAACAAGATGGCATCTTCTGGGAACCTTAGTAGGGCATCTTCCGTCAGTCTGTGCCAATGGAGCTTTCACTTCAACATCTCTGAGCCGTTGGTCCATTTCCTTAGTCCACACAGCTCTTAGTTGCATTGCTGTTGCCCTTATATAGACACCACCCTGCCCTAAGATGCTGTTATAGTAAATAATCAATAAATCAAAATAACAAAAGCCACTTTGGTTAAACTAAAAGGACATTGGTGTTTGCTGACAAGCATCCTGATTTCCATAGGTCGTGTCAATGCAGTCAGATTTCCAGTGTCCAGTGCAGTGGGTGACCCAGAATTGTTTCCACAGGCTTGCTGAGTAGCTGGGCACCTGCCTTTCTTCTTGCTCTTGAGGGATTCACTGTATGCCAAGGGATAATTCGTGGTGTAAAGCAACAATTGTCTAACAACGGCAATGAAAATGCCAAGATGGGAGCACCCGGAACATCTTTGGGGTGGGAGCTTTTGAGATAGCCTTTAACTGTGGGCCACACGGGGCTGGTGTGCAGCTGGATGGTAGACCACTTCTCATGTGCATAGGGCCCTGGGTTCAATCCCTAGCACGGCAGGAAGAGAAAAGGAAAACAAAAAGAGAAATGGTTTACATAAGACACAAACCCATCGGGCCGCCATGGCTGGAGAATATGTGTTTCTCTCGCAAGGTGCTCCAGGGGTGTGAAAAGTGAAGATGGGGACCAGTGGTGGTGAGGCACACTGTCACCCCAACACTTGGGAGGCAGAGGAGGGCAGGTTTCTGTGAGTTCGAGGCTAGCCTTGTCTATGTGAAAAGTCCACGGGGCAGCTTGAGCCGTGCAGGAAGATGGAGAATTCAAGGCCAGCCTGAGACCTTGTCCCAAACTCCCCACCCATAAAGTTGAAAGCAGAGAAGCCAGCAGTTGCAAAGCATCAGTTATGACGAAAGTGAACACTCCCCAGAATTATCTGGATTTCGGATATTGAACCAAGTCCCTTATTGACTTTATCTCCTTTCATTCTCGTGCTATTATTCTTATTTTACAGGTCAAGGTTGTAGGTGGCAGAATCCATCTGAACGGAGCTCTCACTAAATAACATGAAAAACAGATTATATCTTCATATTGATACAAACAATGGATACTGGACACTAATATGATGGGATTATAGCCAAAGGGTTGGGTAGAGATCCTAACTGAAAAAGCGGCTAAGAACCTGGAGGATGGGCTAGATTTATCTTAGGGACAGTGTTTGCCTAGAGGCCCTGGGCTTGAGCCCGGCAGGGCCAGTCAAATAATCCATCCATCAGCCAGTTAATCATCAATAAATCAATAAATTTAGATGTTGAATGCCTCCAAAAAAATAATCAGGAGTAGTGAGAATAGGGTGAGATATTGGGACTAGCATTGGGAAATATTTCACAAGTACCAGAGCCAAACTTGAGGCCAATCATCTGTTAAGGGTTAAGGGTGAAGCCAAGATGGGCAACTGGAGAGATAGTGGGTACCATTTGCCAGAATAGGAAAACAGGTGAAGATGTTGGGTGTGATGGATAGTGATGTAGGCTTTAAATGCCTTGAGACTGAATCCCTTCAGAACAAAAGCTGAGGTCTCGTGACCCTGCAGCCCTGCAGGCCTGGTGCCCCGGAGTCTTGGCAACTGTTCAAACATGACTGGAATCTGGCTCAGCCCTGCTGCATATTTAAAATGACTGGCCTGACAAGGAGCTGTGTGATGGGGGAGGCAAACATCCTCACTGTTCAATAATTCAGTGCAGAGCCTGCCCTGGCTGCAGAGCTACGGTGTCGCAAGGAAGGTTTTAGAAAATCAAACCCAATTTTCGTGCTAAGTCACGCCTGGGGAAACTGGAGAGTTGCCAAAAGGGAAGATCCTAGATCTCGAATAAACAGGTCCTGAGAGATACAGGCTGTTACGAAATCAGTCTGGCCTGGCATGTGGCCCTTTCGAGTAGGTCAATTCCGTCAGCTTAATTCAATGTATGGTCCCCTAATTCCAAATCCTGTGAGCTAATGAAGCCATCTAGAGCACCATGCTACTGTGGAGTCCGGTAAGCTCATAGGGGCGGGTGGGGAGGTGGGGGAGGGGTCAAGCCTCATGTACCTCTTCTTACCCTGCTTTGGTCCAGTTCTGACAAAGATGAAGAACCCCAGCGGTGGGTTGGCCTGGGTGAGGGCAGCAGCTAAAAGATGCTGCTGGGACGCAGCTTTCTCAGTTCACTTCTCTCTAGCCAGCCTGGAGGGTAGACTCTTCAGTGTGAGCTGCTGTCTCACCCCTCCTCAACCTTGTTTTTTTTGTTGTTGTTTTTTGTTTGTTTGGTTGGTTTTTTTTGGGGGGGTGCCTTCTTGGAGCCCAATTTGCTCAGATTTAAAGTCAGTTAACAAGCAGAGGACCTTGTAAGGGTGCCAGGATAGGATGCTTACAGCTCTGCCCCATGTGCTGAGGGAAGGTCCTGAGAGTCTTAGAGTGGGCGGGTGCCTGGCGAGGGCTTTATTTGAGCAATTGTGGGGGTGGACACTGGGCAGGGCTGCTTCTAGCAGAAAGAATCTGCCCAGGGTCCTACTCGTAATGTCTTGTCACTCCAAGGGCCAGAGAACTCCAGAGCCCCATAATCCACTGGGGTCAGCAGCCAGCAGACACTGGGAGTGAAAAAAAAAGTGGACCGGTTTGTGAAGTGTATTTCTGCTCCCACCTGCCCCTTCCACTGACTTTATTTCCCAAGACACTCACAGCCCGTGTGTGAGTGAGAACCCTGTGGGTGGACACCAGCAAACTGTGATATGCTAGACCATAAACTCCGTTCAGAGCCTTCTGCAATCTCCCCCACTCCCCACCGGTATGTAATGCAAAATAAAAATGGTGCTGACTCCTAAAATGCAAAACAACACAAGCGCAGAAATTAAAGTGATTTCACTTGAAAAATCTAAAGACTGCAAAATGTTGATGTAGTTCTTACTGAAGTTAGATTTTTTTTCCTTCCCATTTTTGTGAGAAATGCTTGGCTTGGTCTCCAAACCAATATTTAGGTAGCAGTTGGGCAGTCCAGCCTCAAATCCAAGGCCTTCACGCCCATGGCTGTATCCTGCTCTGGTGAGCCAGCATTCTGGTACCCAGGTCCCAGGCTGGGGGTTAGGGATGCATCTGCCTGACAGCCCTGCTCAGCCCTTTCAGATCCCGTCCCTCTGTTGTAGTAGACTGATATGACCTTATCAGAGCTTGTGACTTGTGTGGTTTCTACTTCCCTGAGTCTGATGGAACTTTCTGGACTCCCTTGAGCACTCCATCTAGGAGCAATTCAGCTTTGTCTAGACTTGCTGTTTAGATACCTAATTTCTCTCAACTGTGGCCGACTCCAAATTCCAGTAGTGCCAGATGATCCGCCAATGATAATAGCATTAGCTATAATAGCCCGTCTCATTTGGAGAGTCAGGTCAGTGGGCGAAGCTGAGGAAGTCTGGCTTCCTTCATGCCTTTTGGAAGTTTTGAAAACAGATCCTCACAGTGTGGTATCCCTCCCTTCACAATATAGAGTGGGGCCTTTCAAGGAGATGTTCCTCCTTCCTTGCTACTTCTCAGTGTTTCACTCTGAAGAATGTCCCCAGCTCCACAGAGAGGACCACGTAGTGAGAACAAGCCTCCCGCCAGTGGCCAGCACAAGAGTGAGCTGCCTTGGAGTGGTACCGCCTGTCCCTAGCAAGCCTTCGGATGCTAGTGACCTGGCACTCTTAATGAGACACCTTGAGCCTGTCCTGCCTGGCTAAAATTCTTCCTGACTTAGGCATCATGAGATAACACTTACTGTTTTAAGCTGATAGATGTTGAGGTAATTTGTTACTCAGCTACAGAGAGTCAATGTATATCCCAAAGATGGTACCAGGAGAGGGGTGGATCTGATCCAGTGCATATCCCAAAGATGGTACCAGGAGAGGGGTGGATCTGATCCAATGCATATCCCAAAGATGGTACCAGGAGAGGGGTGGATCTGGTCCAATGCATATCCCAAAGATGGTACCAGGAGAGGGGTGGATGTGATCTCTACTTTTGATGCCTGACTTGGGTGGCTTGAGAGACACCTGGGAGACTAAGAAAGTGTACTTCTTGATTTGTCTGTGGAGACATTTCTACAGATGACTACTAGGTCTTGAGAGCTCTAACCAGGTCACGGGTGGATTCTAAACTCCAAGAGCATAGGCTACTGGGAGGTGGGACTGTGGCAGCTGGAGCCCCCCCCCCCCCCCCGTGGCGGGGTAACTGGGGGTGTGCCTTTGAAGGGTATTCTTTGGCCCTCCCTCCTTTCTGTTACTTTTCTATTCTAACATCCCCCATGATGTTCTTCTGGCTAACCACAGCCCAGAAACAACAGAGCCTCTAGTCATTTGAGGACCAGCCTCTCTGAAGCCATGGAGCATAGCTAACTCTTCCTCCCTGAGCTTGCGTTCTAACCTATCACATCATAGGAAAAACTGACTGACAAGGAAGGGGCCTCGCTTCTGTATCATTTCGACTTGCCACGCCCCCTGCAGCCCTTGAGGATGCTGCATCCCAATGGCTCGTTTATGATCCTGATCCTGCCTCCCAGACAAGCTTGTGGCCCCTGAGAGCAGGGACAGTGTGGATCTCATCTTTCATTTGGTCACCTTCTCAGGGATGAGCAATTCTTCATTTTTTTCTGTTCCTCGCCCTGGCTCCTGTTTGTTCTGAGGCTAGCAGGAGCAACGGCTTCCGGGTCTTCCTCCTCTCAGCTTCTTCCTTTGGGCCATGGGAACTGCTCCTGTACTCCCTAACTCTTGCAGGGCGCAGACGATTCTGCCTTCTGTGCTGTTGTTTCCTCTTCCCTAGAAAGGGGGCCACAGGTACCCATCCATCCTTGTGACCTCTGGAGCCCAGTTCTCTCACCCTCACGCTCAGATCCTTATCTTCAACTTCTAAATGTATGACTAAAGAGCAGAGGTGTTTAGGGCCTTTCTGGGTTGTGGTGTGTGTGTGTGTGTGTGTGTGTGTGTGTGTGTGTGTAGGTGTCACACGTGTATGTATATGATGTGTATGTGTGTGTGGTATATATGGTATATGTGTATGTATGCGGTGTGTGTGGTATGAATGATGTATATGTATTTGTGATGTGTGTATGTATGTATGGTTTTTAAGCTTTTAAAGACAATTACAAAATATTTAAACATGCAGAAAGATCAGAAAGCAACATGACTTTTGTATTTGCTGTTAAGAATAAATAGATGTTAACATTTTACTACATTTGTGCTAGAGCCCCTCTTTTTAAAAATAAAATTAATTAATTACTACAGTAGTGCCAAATACCCCCACTCTCCTTCTCTCCCTAAAGTGATGGCGAGAAGGAGCTGTTGTGCCTCAAAGAGCCTCCCTCTAGTGTTGCTTTTTTGGGTGCTTTTTTCAAGACCGTAGCTATTGTTGTATCCATTTAAAATTTTTACAAAATGGTATCATGTTGTTCATACCAACTTACCACTTCTTTCTACTCCACATTTTTAATGTAGCATTGGCCACAAAGCAGGACACAGTGAAGCTCCAAAATAGATCTATCACTCTAAAAGGTCACCACCAGGACCTTGAGTTTTTGATACCCAGACCACTAAGCTGCAGTGAATAGGAAGCCATGTCTGGTCTCTGCATCTAGGAAGCAGCTTGCCTGCCTGCCCACTGCCTGCCTGCCCACTGCCTGACATCCATGCCTGTCTGCCTACCTGTACCCTGCCTTCCATGCCTGCCTGCTGCCTGCCTGCACCCTGCCTTCCATGCCTGCTTGCCTGCCCACTGCCTGCCTGCCCACTGCCTGCCTGCCCACTGCCTGCCTGCCACCTGCCTGACATCCATGCCTGACATCCATGCCTGCCTGCCTGCACCCTGCCTTCCATGCCTGCCTGCCTGCCTGCCTGCCTGCACCCTGCCTTCCATGCCTGCCTGCCTGCCTGCCTTCCATGCCTGCCTGCCTGCCCACTGCCTGCCTGCACTCTGCCTTCCATGCCTGCCTGCCTGCACTCTGCCTTCCATGCCTGCCTGCCTGCCTGCCTTCCATGCCTGCCTTCCATGCCTGCCTGCCTGCCCACTGCCTGCCCACTGCCTGTCTGCTGTCTATCTTGTGATGCTATTCTTTGCCTGAAGCAACAAATGCTTGTGATGGGGGCAGGGGCAGTGGGGAGATGGTTGGGGCAGCTGAGAAGTTCCAGAGCAGGAGTCTCAGTTCATTCATCCACATTAAAATCCTGGTCAAAGATGGACTCACACGAAAGGCCAGGAAACAAGCAAGCACATCAATGAATGAAGAAAGTCAGAACAACTTATGACAGGAAGCCGAGGAAGGATCTGTTCTCTGTCCTTTCTGTGCATCACCGAAGGGGCTCCGGAGCTCTTGCCTCAGTCTTCGGCTGCTGGGGCAGAGACTGATGTCATCCCTAGGACAAGCAGCCTATGTTCCCACCTGCACGTTGCTCAGTGTAGCTTGGCAAGCTCTTCACGGATTGCGGGAGCAGCTCCTTCTAGGTCCAGCCCCGCTCTTGCCAGCTCCCATTTGCCCAATAAGCCAGCAGCTCATTGCGTCCTCTCCACTAGAAGAAACGTGGGCTCCTACATATAAAGTACCAATAAGAACTCTTAAACTATTAACCATAAGGAGATAGTGCTGTGTCGACTTGCCCCGCAGCCCAAGGACCTATGCCAGCAGCTATGGCTCCCAGGGATGGTACATAATTCCGAGGAGAAAATAAAAAGGTCATGATTGATTGGTAATGGATAGAAAGCCTGGGCAGATGGAGTACAGCCCCGTGCGGTGTGTTTACCCATCCTGTACCTTCCCTTGCCTCTTTAGGATGCTGGTGAACAAGGCCTGTGTGGCGTAGCTTCTCCCTGCATCCTTCCCCCCAGGAGGACCAGGTTCTGCTCATGTCCCACAGCTCTCTGACCTTGCAACACTTCCCAGATGCAGCCACGGTGGAAGAGGCGTTCTACTTGTGGCTGGTCCGAGAGTGTAGATCACAGCTGAGTTGTCTCCAGGACTCCTGAAGTCTCGGTGCCCCAGACAATCAATGCAAATGTCTGAACTGGCCTTCACTTTGGTCTTGGCAGCAAGCCCAAGGTTGTTTTCATTATTTAGCATCCTGACTGAGGGATGTGCTGGTCAGGCTGGGGTGTGCTGTCCAATAAAGGCTTGTGCACATCTTACTCCTTGCTAAGTCATGAGGAAAAGGAAAGCGTGGATCTATGGGACTTAGAAAAGAATTTACTAAAACACGCCAACAGAATTCCTTCCTTGTTGCTGGTGGGGGTGAGGGAATGGCAGGTATCTACCAGCGCCCAGTGGTAACAAAGCCTCTGCAAAGAAAAAGGTGTGCCTTCACTATCTAAGGCTCCCAGAGCCCCCCCCCCCCCCCGCCCCAGGGGGGAGAAGTGTACATTGGAGAACACAGCGGAGAGAAAGCCACTGAAGGCCAGCCTTGGATGACTCCCCCTGGCCCTCGCTGCAGATCAAAGCATCCTTGCTGGGTTCAGCTTACATAAATATTGAATAAGGATGCTGGGAAGACCAGAGCCCTTAAAGGAGTTGGGGAGAGGAGGAGACACAGAGGATGGTAGCAGGTGAGAGCTAACGGGAAAGTCAGCCGAGATGGCTCCCAGCAGGCACAGCTTCTATTCCTGGCCCACAGCTTGCACAGGCTTTGCCTTGGCTGGGCCTGAACCACCCGCAGAAGGAAAGCTGTTATTCCCAGAACCCTCTTCCTTCACCAGAAAGTTCTGCCCACTGAGCCCCTTCATCCAGACCACCCTCCTCTCCCCTCGGCCCCCTGGTCCTCACCTGAGCCTCCTCAACTGACAGTACCCTGCAGTCATTTGTCCAGCCAGGAGGGACCCCTGGTGTCAGAGTCCCTCCTTGTCCCCCTCAATTGCTCTTTCTAATGAGGAAGTACCACTTGGCCTTGGGGAAGTGAGGGGGGAACTTACCAGGAAGACAAAGGGACACCTTCTTCCAGGAAGAGGAAGTAGTTAATACAAAGGCCCTAAGAAAACAAATAAAAAGAGACAGCCAGAAACCTGGGCCAGTGCTGAGGTGGGGACCTGGGGCTGGGCTAGCTCTCCTTGAAAATACTCTTATGTTTAGTCATTAAAATGGTCAGAGTTACCTATTAGCTCTATGTATACTTACATCAGTTGTTTCTCTGATCATAGACAAAGGGCTAATCTTGAAATTGATAAGAAAGTTAGAAAAAATTTTGTAAGTAATTGATTTTTTTTTAATAGTCAATAATCCCAAGGGGGGGGTGTGGTGAGCAAAGGGCAAGATCAGTTCACAGGAAAAGAGTGACAACTGACTCAAATACACACAAGACAGTTGACCTCAGCTCAATAAGAGAGATACCAATTAATTCTCCACTGAGCTATCATTTTAACCTATTACAATGACAAAAATCAGAGACTTGGGTAGCATCTTTTACTGGCACTTTCAAACACTGCCGGGAGGACTGTAAATTAGCGTAGCTCCAGTGGGGAGCCATTTGGCAGTACCTATCCAAATTGTAAAGGTTTTTGGTCACAAACTCTCCTCCTCTCCCGGGGCTTTACTGAAGATGCGCTGTGTCTGCGTGGGGTGATGTGGGTTGGCAGTATCAGTCATGGCCTTGTGCTCCGCTAAGTGTGGGCAGCTCCATCTGGAGAGCGCTGCTAGCTAGCGTACAGCCCGACTATACACCGGGTGCTGTGTGGCTGGGCGGGAAAAGGAAGACATGTTCTGTATGAACAGAGTTCTAGAACAGGCACAAGGGGCAAAGCCACACGCAGAACAGGCTCTGTAGTATGTATGATGTGTGCAAAGTAGGGCTGGTAAAAGGAAAAGGTGTGTGAGTATTTGCTTGTAAAGCTGTGAGGGAAGTTGGGATGGGTCCACAAAGGCTGTGTTCGCCCCTATGAATAAACATGGGAGCAGAGTGGGGATTGGGCAGTCAGAGTGACGAGACTCTCTACTCAGACCTTGGCCCATCTCCTGAGATTTTTGAATCCCGTGAATATGTGTACCCTATTCTAAGCATTGTGCGTGTGTGCGCGCACACACACACATAAATAAATAAGTAAACTCTTTTTTTCTGTAGACTTTTTCAGAACAGTTCTTTATAGCCTGGTGGCCCAGCTTCTTCTTTCACAACTCACAAATCATCCCCAGCAATTCTTAAGTGTAAAAACAAATAAACAAAACAAAAAACGCCCCCAAACAATTCATCAATGTCTTTGGAGGCAGCCCTGACTATAAGTCATTATGAATCCCACTAGGTTGACAGGGCTCGCCCTCCCCCTTCCCCACCCCTCCCATCTCCTCTCCTCCCCCTCCCCCCCCTTTCCTCTCCTCCTCTCCTTGTCCTCCTCCTTTGGAAGCACTGATTTAGGTTCTTCCATGGCTTTCTTTCCCAGTAGAGTCATCTTGTTTTTAGGTGCTGTCTCTGGAGTCAGACTTGGCAAAGGAGTCTGTGAGAACTGGTCACTCTGTGTGCTTTGCCGTCCCTTGACCGGACCCCATGCATCCGTGTGCATGTCAAATGTGCCTGCCCAATTTGGACACCGTGTAAAACAAAACAAAACATTTCCAACAACTTCATGAAAATCCTTCAAACAAGGAGCAGCTGTGCTGGAGGTAGAGGCAGCTGGCTGCTCACCGGTTTCTCAGAAGCACGGTGGGAAGTGGTGTCTGGAGATTCCAGGAGGTGACAATGGTCCTGTCAGGTGTGCTAACAAATTGCTCTTTTTAGATTGTGTGTGTGTGTGTGTGTGTGTGTGTGTGTGTGTGTGTGTGTCCCAGGATTGAACTCAAGTTGACAGCTTGGTGGCGAGTGCTGAGCCATCTCAACGTCTCCAATTGGTCTCTTTAGAAGGCACCATTACACTGGGTCTGGTGGCACAGGCCTGTAATTCTACCTTTTTAGAAGGCTGAAGCAGGAGGATTGCAAGGTTCCAGGTCAGCCTGGGCAGCTTCATGGTATCCTGCCTGAAAATAAAGAGTCAAAGAGGCGTGGGGTAGGTGAGGAGACAGTCTCAACAGACAGCTGCTTGCCTGGGCTTTGAGACCCTGATTGAACAATTAGCATCCTGAAGAAGGTCCTTAAGTCCCAGAGAGAGAGGAGAGGAGGGTGGGAAGGAGGGAGAGAGAGAGAGAGAGAGAGAGAGAGAGAGAGAGAGAGAGAGAGGGAGAGAGCTAGAGGGACAGTGAGAGTGAGAGTGAGCAAGCAAGGAGTGAGAGCAAGAGAGAGGGGTGGGGGTGGATAGAGGTCAATGCTGGGTATCTTGGGCCAGAGGTCAATGCTGGGTATCTTGGGCCAGAGGTCAGTGTTGGGTATCTTGGGCCAGCTGGATGGCTCAGTAGGTAAAGATGGCTGCCACCGAGCCTGAAGCCTGAGTTCAACCCCAGGACGCACATGGTGGAAGGAGAGAACCGACTTTTCCAAGTTGTTCTATGACCTCCAGGTGTGCACCTCCAACACCCCTATGTATGTGTACATGCGTGCGCGCGCGCGCGCGTGCGCGCGCGCGCACACACACACACACACACACACACACACACACACACACACACACACACACAGAGTTTTTACAATATTGAGTCTCTGCCGTTGTTCTTCACCTTATTTTTTGAGATAAGATCTCACCCTGAGACATATGCTCAACCATGTTCATAGCTGCTTTATACATAATAGCCAGAACATGGAAACAGCCTAAGTGTCCCTCAGTAGAAGAATGGACTAAGAAACTGTGGTACATTTACACTATGGAGTACTACTCAGCTATTAAAAACAAGGAATTCCCAAAATTTGTGGACAAATGGATTGACCTAGAAATTATCATAATGAGTGAGTTCACCCAGAAGCAAAAAGAGACAAACGGTATATACTCACTTATATCAAAACACTAGTCCAAGGGATACGTTCCATGGAAAACTTTACTTACCAGGAAAGTGGGTCAGAGGAGAGGACATCCTATTGAGACTTTAGGCGAGAGTAGCATGGAAGAATGGGGAAATAGTAGGACCCACAGTGTCCTGGAAACATACAAGAAGAACTTTATGACAGGCAGATCTGGGTCCTGGGGTCCTCCTCAAACTAAGGCACCAGCCAAGGAGAAATAGGCAGTAAACTTAGAACCCCTACCAAGACCTAGCCAAAGAAAGTGATAGTCTCCACTGTTGAGTGGAGAGTGAGATCTGACTCTCACACGAACTCTGGTGCCCCTTTTCTGACCATGTCCCCTGGATGGGGAGGCCTGGCGGCACTCAGAGGAAGGATAGCAAGTTATCAAGAAGAGACTCGATATTCTTAGAGCATATATAGGGGGAGGAGGTCTCCCTCAATCACAGACATAGGGGAGGGAGAAGGGGGGTAGTGGGAGGGAGGGAAGAATGGGAGGAAACAGGGGAAGCGCTAACAATCAAGATGTAATATGAACAAATTAATAAAAATAATATTATAAAATTTACATTAAAAAAAAATCTCATCCTGAACCTGGAGTTCTCTGATTGGCTAGAGACAGGAAGGATTTCTCCCACCACCCACGCCTTCCTCCCCTCCCCGGTCTCTCTTTCAAGACAAGGTGTCTGTATGTAGCCCTGGGTGTTCTGGAACTTGCTATGTAGGCCAGGCTGGCCTCCAACTCCCTGAGACCTGCCAGTCCTTGCCTCCCGAGTGCTCAGGTTAAAGGCGTGTCTTGTCCTTCCAGCACTAGGAAGACACATAGACCAGACCAGGCCTTCTGTCTTGTCTCTTTGCATGGGTCTCATGGTCTGAACCCATGTTCTTATGCTCGCTCAGCAAGTTCTTTCCTGACTGAGCCACCCTGCCAGCTTCTGGAGATTCCCTTTTAGCCTCCATGTGGCACCTGCCACTCAGGGTCAAGCAGATGCTGCACGGAAGGCTGGAAAGCTGGAAAGCCCCACCAAAGACTCACTGAAGGCTAACCATTGGTGGGAGCTCTGCTCGTTTGTGCACAACGCTTCACCCTCAGGATGACACAGTTGTGTTCCCAGCCAGTGACAAGGCCTACAGCATAGGAACCACCTGTTCAGCATCTTTACTCTAGAAGTATCCACACCTGGCCCTTGACCTTCTGAGTAAATGAGCGAACGGATAGTTGGGTGGCCCTCCAGCACTGTGCACTTAGATCACCTCTGCCCCGTGGAGCTCTCTGTGATGACATTCTGTGACATTCTAGAGCTGAGCTGTTTAAAGTCAAAGCATCCTGTACTGCAGCAACGTGGCTCCGGAGCACTTGAAAAATAAAGTGTGGCTTGTACAACTGGGGCGCCAGACTTTTCTTCATCAATTTTACTAAATGGTCAGTTGTGACTAGTGGTTACCATAGTGAGTGATATAAGTTTGGATTATTTGCAGTTGTAGTTAGGGTTCTATTATTCTAGTAAAATACACGTCAAAAGAGGGGAGGAGGAGCAACTTGCAGAGGAAAGGGCTTATTTCGGTTTACAGCTCACAGGTCACACTCCGTCAGTGAGGGCTGTGAGGGCAGGAACTTAAGGCAGGAACCTAGAGGCAGGAACTGAGGCAGAGGCTACAGAAGAACACTGCTTACTGTCTTGCTCCCCACATTTACTCAGCCTGCTTTCTTTTAACATCTAGAACAACCTGCCTCTCACATCTATCACTAATTAAGAAAACACCAACAGGCTGGCATTTTCTCTATTGAAGCTCCTATTAAGTTGACAAAACAAACAAAACCAATATGACTTTGTCTAGTGGCTATTTATTTACTTTTGAGAGACAAGGTTTTATGTATGTCGGGTGACCTCAGATCCATTGTATAGTTGACAATAACCTTGAACTTCTACACAGGAGTTTAGCCACAGGCAGAGAAGTGATGGCGCTGAACTTCTGATCTTTTGTCTCTTGAGTGCTAGGGTTAGAAGTGTGCACCACCATGCCTTTGAGTCATCACACCATCATGTGATCACACCACCACGTCATCACACCATCACGCCATCATGATGCCATGTCATCACGCCAGATGGGGTTATAGGAATAGCTCACCTGTGCAGAGCTTAAGCAGGCACTCTGACAGGTGAGTTATTCCCATAACCCCAGCTTACTGACTTTAGTACTTGATTATCTAAACTGACAGATTTTTTTTCAAGCTCCTAGAACAATTTTTCTTTTTACAAAGCCCAGAAACTTTCAGTAAGTTTTGGAGGCACTGAAAAAAACACATTAATGCTTCCCATGGTCACCCCAGGCACACAGGGGCAAAAAGGAAAGAAAGTGAATAGATGTCGCTTACCACCTGCTTTTTCTTTTCTTTCCTGAGAAAGCCTTGAGTCCTCTGGGAGTGAAAATAGTCAGCCTCTTGATTTATGAGTCACCCAAGAGCCACCCCCTACAACTGTTCCAAGCCCCCGCCAGCCGGCACTCACAGCGTCAGGGCTGGCTGGCTGAGTCATCTGCACCATTTCTCAGAACAGGTGTTCTTTGGCAAAGCTCCGAGGAGGGTGCTCCACCCATCCCAGCTCCCGTGCAGGGGGATGGCCGCAGCAGCCCAGTGCCGTTAAGGAATGTGTGGGGTGTGGAGTTAGCAGGACCTAGATCCAGGGACAGTGTAAGGACTTAGATCTGAGGGTGGGTCTGTGTGGGTTGCCCAGCAGGAGACCAATTCCCCTAGCTCAGCGTCAAGGGCAACTGTCCTTCCAAATAACAAACGAACGAACGAACGAACGAACGAACGAGGCCTGACCCAGCACTTGGACTGTTGGTTATACCCTTCACTGTCACTGGCAGAGAACAAGTCCTGGGCCTTCATAGACACAAGCAGGAAGACGCTAAAGAGGACGTATTGTTTGCATCTGCGCAATTGCCTGTGTGAGGTCCCTCCTTCCTCCGATGCTCTACTGCAGCGTACAGGCAGGCTGCTCACCTAGGCCGGCAAAACGAAAGCTGGTCCCCTTTGCTTAGTGAATTAAAAAATGCATACAGGGCAAACCCTTGGAGCTCCCGTGAAGCCCAGGCCACTGAGCTGGAGCTCTCGAAGCTGGTGGTATCCTCTGCTCTCATTCCTCAGAGCTGTAGACCAAAGGTGCCTCCTCCCTAGCTTGCTGTGTCCTGTGGCACAGCGTATCCTCTGGCTTAGCTCAGAAGACAGAACACTGCAGCGCTGGGTCCCTGGGGTAGCAGGACTCTTAAGGTTCATGAGGCTCAGGGTAGTATCTGGCTGAGGCATCTTCTGGAGCTCGGAGCTGTTTTAACACACCTCGCAGGCCCAGCAGACAGGGTGGGCAAAGCTCACACTGTACGTGGCGTATGGGAGACACTTTGATTATCAGTTGGACAAACAAGGCTTCATCTAAGGCTCTGGCAAGTGTAGAGGTAGCTCCTCACACGGACACACCTCACGCTGCTTTCACTCTGGTCCTTTTTACCAGTCGCATCCTAAAATCTTTGAGGGAGGGCAAGACTAGGTGTGGGGAATCACTGAGAGCCAGGAACCCAGCCCTAGCAAGAATAATGTACAACAGCAGCTGAGGATGATGCTTCGTTGGTATCGTGTGCCTCGATTGCTCGAAGGCTGGATTCGTATCCAGCAGCACATGGGTGTGCAGATGCAGACATGTGATCTTAGCACTCTCTGTGAGGTCATGGGACCCTTCCTCAAACAAAGTACAGGTAGCTCGAAAGTCTAATGTCACTTGGCACAAGTTCCCAGCTTGTGTCTAAAGTCAGTGGCCTCCATCGCCTTCTACCTCAGGGCTCTTGACCTTACAGAGGGTCGGGCTGTGGTCTGTGTGACTGAAGGGTTGGTGTGAGGAGAGTTCCTTGGCTCTCTGGAAGATTCCTTTCCGAGATTTCCATCTTCCCAGATGCTCTCCCGGCCTACGGAGTGTGGCTCTGGGTGTGTCTTGAGCTGCTGGAGAAAGTTAATTTCTGCAGAAATGATCTCCTAAATAAAGAAGGCGTGTGGAGGTGATCCCTGTGAGACAGTCTCAGAAACAAGACAAGACACGCCCAACCGCAACCTCAAGCTGACAGCTGACGGTGTCAGCAATCAGTCAAGCGATGCGATTGGATTCCTGTGGGAACACGGCCTGGACCTTTCACTTGAAGAGATGGAGGTTCAGAATTCCCTCGGTTAGTGTTCGCCTTCCTCCTCACAGCATAAGGAGGCCCTAGACTTTACTGTCCATCCCCACTTTCATCCTAGAACGCTTTGCTTTTTTTTTCCTACCAGGCTGCAAAGTTGGCTCTTATCACAGGCGAAGACCTGAGGGAAGCTCTCACAGCCACCCCAGATCCATCTGCACCTCTCTGTGCTCTGGGAGATGCCATGTGTACAAAGATGCTGAGACCCCTTGGAAAGACCACGTTCGAGTTTAACCAGGATCAAAGCTCACTCACCTCCCAGTCTCTGACGGTGTGTCATCATACCTGGAGATATGCATGGAGGGTCGGGGTGGGGGTGGGGTGGGGGTGGGGGAGGGGGATGCAGTCACCCTTGTGATCTGCAAGCTGTGGCAACATGGACTTCTTTGACCTGCTGAGAGATGTCCTGGGCCCTTTGCTGTGGAGGAGGGTACCACAGGAGAAGAGGGAAACTTCTGCATTTTTTGAGTCAGGTGACTCTTCTGCATAGTCTGGAAATGCAGAAGCCAGAACAGGGCCCCTCAAAGCAGGGTCTGATGAAAGGAAGTGCTAGTGCTTGTCACAGGCTCTTGGCAGATTGTTACTTTGCTTTTTTACTGTTTCGCTGGATGTCACCCAGCTCTCTTTCAGAAATAGCTGCTAGGTGAAGGTCTGTCTACTCACTGGCCTCAGTGTCAGGCCAGTTCTAGAATGGTGATCAGCATGTCTGGGGACACCACAGTTATAAACTAGTACCTGAGGTGACTAGTGGTCCATGTGCCCCACTGACCCAACACTGGGCAACACCATTCGGTAAAATTCTCTCAAGATTTCACATACTTTGAATCCAAACAATGTTGTTTATAATTTCTTTGACCTCCCTTCTAATGATTAAAACAAATATACTGCAGTCAGTGAACAACTTACTTTGAGTTTTTAAAGGCTTAAGTTACACCCAACAGTACATTTATAATAAGTGTATGTGTTGTTTCTAGAGTAAAAGTGTATAGTTAAAATATAGGGCTGCTTATTCAAATTGGCGGTTAGGAACAGAATCATTTCTCATAAAAATAACTTGGTAAGAGACTTCGGTTCAAAAGTCCAAAGGTTTTCAGTAATACCCCTCTAAGAATGTGGTAGTAGCTGTGCAGAGGCAGCAAGTAAGCTTGAGAAGCTGCCAGCCTCACATTCCTGTACGTGAGGAGGAGAAGCAACACCTCTGAAACCCAAAGCCACCTTTTAGGAAGCTGAGAAATGCCACAGATATTGAACATATCCCAGGAGCAGAAGGCTTGTCACCTAAGCATGTGTTAGAAAGATAAACGGAACAGTGTCAGGTGTGTGGACAGATACAGGGAAAGGATATCTCAAGGGGGCCCTCTCTGAGCCTAAGAATAGTGGTCAATGTGTGACCAACAGCGCCATGCAGCATCCTTTGAACACTTCACACACACCTGTGACCTGACAGAAGGTGTGTTGCAGCCCGGGGACACCTGCAAACCATACAAGGCAGCTGTTCTCCTAGGCGAGGATGAGGGAGGGCAGCCAACCACTGTAATCCTTTCCACAATACAGTCCCTGCCCCGCTAGTTTACAATAGAGAGAGTAGAGGGCAGAGGGCAAGGGGCAGAGGGCAGAGGGCAAGGGGCAGGGACTCCAGACCTGGAAAGTAGCATTCATTTTCTAGGGACAATGAACAAGAGAAGCTATGATTCCTTAAGTCTGAGTCACTCGACTCTGGAAGGTTCTGTCAGGGCAGGAAGCTAAGGAGGATGCGAGGAGGATTTGTTTTTGCTCTCAGGGTCCTGACAGCAGATTGAGTATCAACAATAACACACACACACACACACACACACACACACACACACACACACACACACACGTCACATCAGTCATTCCTGGGGCTCGAGGTGTGTTTGTAAGTAAGGTCGCTTATGTCCAGCTTGTGGTAAACCTGTCTAAGTTGTGTCCTGAAATTTTTCACCACATTTTTGCAGCGGGCCTTGGTTGCAATGACAGGCAGGACGCTTGCTTACTTTTTTAGTTTTGGAAACCACTCCTTCTATAGGGGCCCTTGTGTCTGTCATTGCTGGTGCAGCCCTGAGCCTCTCCTGTGCTTGGAGAAGTCGTCAGTGTCCCTCTAGCCTGATCTTGCCCTTGTTTCTGGTCAGAGGCCAGAAGTCTCCCTCTTCATCTCTCTGAAGGAGCCCTGATTCTCGCAAAACCACCACCACCAAAACCAAACACCAACCACTACACGGGCTTGGACTTCCATGTCTCTACTGTTTTCAGAACAGTTACAACTTTCATATATATATATGTCCATGGGCAGGGGAGCACATGTGTGAGGCCCAGGGTGCTCACCAGCACCACACATACACAGACAGAGGAGCACACTACACACACACACACACACACACACACACACACACACACACACAGAGGCATGTATACACAAAAAGAAAGCAAACAGGCACGCTTCCTTCTGACTTGTTTTCAAGGGTCACAGCCAACTTTAACAGGAGAAGGTCAGCTGTCTGAGGTTCTGGGTGGCCTTGCCTGAGCCTGCTCCTGCCAGGATGGTAAGGACAGATCCAGAGGAAGCACTTGCGTAGACACACCTCTGGCTGGCTCCCCACCTCATGGGACTCCCTTCCTCCTTTCTTTGTCGGGGACCCCACAGCAGACAGAGGGTGATGGAGTGTGAGACATCTTTCTAAAGCCTTTCTTCCCTTTCCTGGATGGAACAGGCCTGGGGGGGGGGGGGGGGGGAAGGGCAGCACTGCCCAGTTGGGCCATACACACGCTCACTGTGTCTTGAGCTGAGCTGACCTGGATAACAGGAAAAGCAAAGAGGATTCTGTTCTTTCCACAGGGAGCTCTGAACAAAGCTACAGGGCCTCACAGCCACCTGCCTCACATAGAGGAGGGCAGCGACTTTCTGAGGTCATCTCCTGCTAGCCTTAGACATCTGGTGGGTGCTGCTGCCGAGGTAAGCACTTTAGGGCTGGGTAATCATCTTTGAACTTTGAGGTGAGCTTCTGATATATATATATTATCTAACAGCGGCCTCGGGATGGCTCCTCGAACTTGCTGGCAAGCTCATCTAGACAAGCAGGCAACTTGCACATTCACGGAGAGAGACTGTCTCAAAAAATAAGGTAATATAAGTAAATACTTATTTGAGGCAATACCTATTACCTCAAAAAATAAGGTAATATAAGCAAATACAATGTGGCTAACTAAAAACTACTGGCTCTGATGTCCAACTGGTTTACAAAATCCTAAAAATTAACAACAGGCTTTTGCGACCATCCTGGACTGCAGCTCATCAGTGTCTCTAACCCAGCCCAACATGACTGAAACTGACCCAAGACAGAGTCCTAGCTCTGGAGCCAGACGGCAGGAACACGATGCCTAGCATAGTTCAATTTCCCCTTCAAGTCTCCTACACTCAAAACCAACTTTTACATGGGAGCCGGGGCAGGCTCCCTCCACTGAGGACAAATGGCTACTCCTTGGTTCAGTGCAGGAGAGGGAGGTGAGGTGGCTCCCACATGTGTCTTTTCTGGGTGTCAGAGTCTGAACCGGGAGGGACACTGGAGGATCACGACCTGCTCACACAAGGCTTCCATCCCCGAGCAGATTGACGCCTAGACGGTCCGCTAAGCGAGCACAGTGTGAAGCAATGCTCTGGACAATTGATCCAACAAGGTGCTGAGGAAGAGGGCAGGGGAGAGATGCTGAGCTCAGACTCAAAGGACTGGGCCTGGCATCGTGCATTTAATCGACAGGTATGCATCTTCTAACAGAACGTCAGATACCCCGTGGGATTTTCATCAATCCTAATTCACATCTAGGGTCCTTTCTAGCCTAGGAGTTCTGCTCCAAGTACAGATATACGGAGATGTTAGCTGAGATAGAACTACAACCGCCTGTAAAGCGGACAGCAAAAAGCCAAGGGTCTTGATGGATGCCCTTGCTGCCTGAAAGTGGTATGTGGTTTCCTCCTGTCTATCTCACTGGTGACCCTGCATTCCGGTTACAGATGCTGGGGGTAAGAAGTGGAGATGGTGGTGAAACGATAAGGATGCTAACAGAAGGAAGGGCAAAGGACAAAGGACATCTTAAGCAGCAGCCTCAGTGCCATTGATGATGTGCTTGTGCTAGACCCTCCCCCTCCCCTTGCCCGGACAAGGATGAGCTGGAACAGGCTCCAAAAGACCGGCATACCGGACAAAATGGCGTGCTGGGACGCCTGATGGCAGTAGGAAGAAGAAGGAAGGAGTCGTTCTTAATTAGTGGTACCCATGTTTAGGGACCACCAACTGAAGCCCTTAAAAAGCAGCATCTATCATGATCTAGGCAGCAAGTGCTCCAGGCTAGCATGCTCCTCCCACGTGGCAGGAAAAGAAGGTGCTGTCGTCCAGGGAAGGATGCTCGGCCAGTGGAAGGATGCTCGGCCAGTGTCCTGGGGAGAGGCACCTGCCTGCTTTCAGAAGCAGAGTGTGGAGCCAGGGATGAGGGGGCAGGGAAGAGCGCTGCGGAGGGCCTCCTGAATCCTGGTTGGCATGGGGGTGGGAGCAGCTATTTTGGGGTGAGAGGTAGATTGAAAGGGGGATTGAGAGAGAACAAGGTAGCTGGTTCACTGAGCTTGTTCATTCCAAGGAAGCCAGGACACAGTGGTTTGTAATCTCGTGTGTGTGTGTGTGTGTGTGTGTGTGTGTGTGTGTGTGTGTGTGTGTGTATGTGTGTGTACATACATGTGCCTGTGGTCACAAGAAGCAATTTGAGGAAACAGTCAATCTTATCTTTAGCAGCCTTTATACTAATCACAATAATTTACTTTTTCATAAGTGGATTCATTTGTTAGATCTGACTTGCTGATAAACTATTGTTGACTTGCCATTCCTCTTTGCAAGCGTTCTTTAAAGATGTTGATGCATGAAAATGTATGGTGCAGTAATCAGGATTTCTTCTCCCTTTTTTTTCTTCCCAAACAAAATAAAAACCTGCTCAGAGAAAAGTGGGGTTTTTTTCTCCTACCATTTCACTGTCTGCAATCATTTCCCCTCTGTCTATTTTTTCCTTTTGCATTCATGCATTCAACTGGGTGGCTGGCTAGTCATTATAGGCACATAAGCCAGCCATTGGTATCTATAGGTAAGCAACCAACCTTCATTTTCATTTAGTTTGAATAATAATTTTCTAAGCATCGCACTCAAAGGAAGCTTGTGGTTTTCTTGCAAGGAAAATGTTTGATTGATTTCAGTATTCATAGCAGAGGAGAAACCTTGTATTACCCTGGGTGTAACCAAGATGCTGGGTATAGTTTCTTCCATCCAGGAAGACTTGTGATCCCTGTTGTATTTTATCCCCTCAGCACATTGGTGATGGTCCCACAAAGTTCACATTAGATGGGCATCTGACTCAGAGATCTGTCTTTTCCTGGCATCCGTTGGCTTACTTGGGTGTAGACAACGCAGGAATCAAGAAGATGCTATATGGCATCTCTGGCAGCAGGGGAGGAGCAGGGCCTGCCACAACTCTTCCTGTGCTGCCTGCAGAACTTGGTACCCTACCTCCCTAATGAGAGCCAGTGGGACCCCGCTCAGAACTGAAGGTAATGATGGAAAACTAAGGACAGGACAAAACAGAAAAGGCATAAAACTGGATGCTCAGCAATTTTCTGACTGGGGAATCTGCTAGAGCAAAGTGGAGGTCTCCTATGAGGTTGGCTCGCTTTGCTGCACCGACAACATGCACCTGCTTTCCCACCATGCGAGCCTGTACTGGGGATGGGGGTGGGGTTGGGGGGAAACAACTGTGAGTGAGTGAGTGAGCACCGTGCTGCCTAGTGTAACGACATGAACCCCCTGCCTACATTCTGGCTTTATGGGGACTTCTGGGGAGCAGCTGCTGGCACCGACAGTATGCAGGGGACGCCAGGCTGCAAGGGTCCCATGTCGGCAGTTGCCAATTGCTGCAGGGGGGGAAAAAGGCCTGCTCTTCTTGAGTCTCTGTGATGAACACTGAAAATAATAGCTTCGGACTGCAATAATCCTTCCAAAACTAAAGCAGCTCTCTGCGGAGCCTGCTCTCCTTTGGGTTCTGTCTGTAAATTAATATAAATCAGAATTTCTTCTCTTTCCGGCCTGGTCTGAGGCTGAGCAATGAAGCTGCAGGAATCAGGAGAAGTGGCGATGACGTGTCTGTCAAAGGCCTGTTTTACAGCTGGGAGCTGCCTGCTGTGGGGAATGAGCTCATTTCTTCTGAAGCTTTCAGTATCCATGGAGGAAAAAGGCAAAGGCAAAGCAAGGTGTGTTCATAAAGCTACACGCGTCTCCGGGGCGTTCGCTGCTTTTAAAGAGCCCAGGGAGGCTGCTGAAAGCAAGCCTGTGTCGCGGTTCATTTTGGATCATTCAAAGACACCGAGCTTGAGAGAACAAGAGGCAGGAGAAGAGTGGGGGCTGTGGAGATGTGGGGAGGCAGGAGGTGGGAGAGCCGGGCTCCACTGAGATGTCAGAGGCACAGACACAGGCAGCAGCAGTTTGATTGCTGAGAAGATGTTTTCTCTTCAAGCTTGCTGCAGAGCAAAGGAAAAAAAAAACCAACAACCCTGCTTTCCCCTTTCTCCCATCTCTCATTTTAAAGCTGTGTCTTCTATCCTGGATAGGTGTTAGCTGGGATGCCCTTTCTTACCCATCTGCAATGAGTCTGTTATACAGGGCTCACTCAGTCCCCGCTGCTCTGCAAAGCCTTTTTGTTTATAATTTTGAAAACAATCTCTCATTGTGGTTATACATATAATTTATCATATTCACAATTTTTATGTACGTGTATATGTATGTGATGTATACGTGTGTGTTCATGTGCCTGTGGGGGCCAGAGACCAGCTCTGGGTGTTTTGCTCCATCACTCTCCGCATTAGTTTTTGAGGCAGGGTCTCTCTCTGAAGCTGGAGGTCACCAATTCAACAAGACCTGCCAAGCTGGTAGGCTCCAGGGCCCAACTCTGCCTCCCCAGTGCTAGAGCTACAGGCACCCCCATAAGTAGCCTTGTATGAGGTTTCTGGGGACCCAAACGCAGCTCCTTATCCTCACGCAGCCAACGTGTTGCTGATCAAAGCTGCCTCCCCAGCCCCTTTGCCCTTTTTTTATTTTATGTTATTTCATTTTGGTTTTTCTAGACAGGCTTCCTCTATGTATCCCTGGCTGTCCGGTGCTCACTTTGCAGACCAGGCTGACCTGGAACTCACAGCGATCCGCCTGCCTCTGCCTCCTGAGTGCTGGGATTACAGGCTTGCGCCACCACGCCCGGCCCCTTTGCTGTTTTTGAGGCTGTAGTTTGGTAGTGTTGCTTATACTCACATCTCTGCCCAGTCAAGCTCCAGAACTCCTCATCTTGGGAAAACCAAACCTCCTCACCTAGTGGGCAGTGAGTCCAGACTCCCCAGGCCCTCAGCTGTTTTGTCTCTGGAAGTATGGATGGTCTAAGTGTCTCCAAAAGAAATGGTACAAAAGCTGCCTTTTGTTGCTGATGCATCTCACCACGCCCCAGTTGTCCTTAACGCCTAGAACTGCTCAGCCTGGGATAGAATTACCTTCTTCTCCAGGAATAATATTTTGGCTTATTTTCTAGTGACCTATATAGCATGCTGCCTTATTTTTAAACTATACATATACATTTTTGTCTTCTTGATACAATTCTAAATTTCTAAAAGACGAGGTGTCAGTCTGGAGTTTGAGCCTCCATTGTATTTATTAGCCTCATGCATGGCAGAGAGCACGTGCCATAAAAAACAAGTGCTGCCACCATCTTGCCTCAACTATGCTCCCACCCCACCCCAACCCTGTCATCCATAGCCCTGACAGGCTCAACAGCAATGTAAAGAAACCCAAAGCCAGAATGCAGAGGAGAAGGAGAACAGCCAGTCTCCGCAATCTCATGCGTCGTTACCCAGCATCCTCGAGTCGCCCCCTTATCTTCTTCCAGCTCGAGCTCTCTGCTTCCTTTGGGAAATGTCTCCTTTGAGACTGGAAAGCTGGCCCAGTCATAAAGGGAATGTAGAAGGCAGGACGGAGAGAGAGACAAAGAACAGAGCCAGTTCAAACAGAAAACAACACTGGGCTTTGGGTTTCCCCACCCTGCTCATTTTGGTTACGGGAGTTGCTGTTTTTGAAAGATATTTTCTGATAAAGATGAAACTAGGAGTCAGAGGGTTGTGAAAGTCTCATTGTAGCACCCCCAAAGTTCACATGGTAGAAGTGCACGCCTCAGTATGATGTGTAGACATGGGGGGGGGGTTAAGAGATGGGCTGGGCCAGGTGGTGGTGGTGCATGCCTTTAATCCCATTTAATCCCAGCACTTGGAAGGCAGAGACAGGCAGATCGCTGTGAGTGAGACCAGCCTGGTCTACTAAGGGAGTCCAGGACAGCCAAGGCTATACAGAGAAACCTTGTCTCAGAAAAACAAAAACAAAAAACAGAGAGAGAGGGGGGGGGATGGGATAGGCACAGCTCTCATGACAGACTCGTGTAGTTATTGTGAGAATAAGTTGGTAAGTTGGTCATTGTGGAAGAGAGTTTCTACAGAATGATAAGTCCATGTGGGTGTGCTAGTACAAGTTTATATTCATGCTACTTGGGACACAGAGGCAGGAGGGCATCACAAGTTCAAGACCAACCTGGTCTAATTCACAAGTTCCTGGCCAGCCAGGCTGCTTCTCAAGACCCTTTCTCAAAAAACAAATGCCAACCAAGCGGCTGAAGATGTTTGGCTTCACCCTCTCCGCTGTCTCCTCTTCTGTCCTTCTGCCTCGTGTGTGTGTGTGTGTGTGTGTGTGTGTGTGTGTGTGTGTGTGTATGTGTGTGTGTGTGTGTGTGTGTGTGTGTGTGTGTGTGTGTGTGTGTGTATGTGTGTGTGTGTGTGTGTGTTATCTAAAAAGCCCTTAGCATATGCAGGCCTCTTAACCTTGGACTCTTCAGTGTCCAGAACTGTAGGAAATGCAGCACTCTTCCTTATAAGTTACCCAAGCTCAGATATTTTGTTACGGCAGCCAAAACAGGCTGATGTTACCTAACAGTCAAACAGAATCTTCTCTCCCAACTTGGCAGCCTAACATTTTTCTCATTATGCAATGCAGGAACAATAGGTAAAAGTTTCTAGAAGGATCCTGGAGAGGCAAGTGTGACTCCTGCTTGGTCTATCAGAGCTTTTTTTTTTTTTTTAAGTTATTTTACTTAGCTTAGCTCATAACATGGCTCCCTTTCCACCCATTGTTCTACTCAGTCCTCTCCAAGAGACGTCATGGAGTCAGGCACCCCTGAAAGCTGATGGTGGGCACTACCATCTTCCAGGAAAGGCTTCTCTGAGCATTCGATGACATCGTTTGTTTTCAGGGCCATTTAAGGTCCACGCTATAGGTGGACAACGCTGTCAGTTTTCCTTCCTCTAAGTTGCCCGGCTGCCTCTGTGATGAGTCAGCTTCACTTGGGTCCAAGACTCCATGCCCACACTTGCTGCCCAGGCTTGCCTCTCCCCTCGCTTCCTGTATACCCTGTGGACACTGTGTTGTCTCATTCTTGGAACAAAAAGACTCGCTACAGAACAGTAGTCTGGTGTGGCCCCTTTTAGGCCCAGGGGAGCATTGCTTAAAGATGGAATTTTCAGACTCACAAGAGAATTCACACAAGGATGAAATGCTCAGATTTCTCTCCCAGATGGCTTATTTCTGTAGAGAGGCAGCTCTTTCTTTTGTCTGTAAATGTTGTTCAGGGCTGGTACCCTTCGGCCTACAGAAGAGCTCTCAGTTCCTTGATGCGCATCATTCATTCATATATGCATGCATTCATTTTTCGGACAAGATCTTGAATTTGCTGTATGGTTGATGACCTTTGAACTTTTGATCCTTCTGCCACTCAAGTGCTGGGGTTACAGGCGTGCACTGCTACACCCAGCTCTGTGCAATGCTGAGGTGGGCGCTCAGCTAGGCCAGCGCAAGCAGAGCTGGGAAGCAATCTGTGCTGTGACACTGGAGCTCGAGCCTCACTCATCTTGGCATGCTGTTTGTCAACTCTTCCTTCGTGGAAACCAGAGAAGGCGATGGCTCCTTCTTGGCAAAGGGAGTGGCATGCAGAGGCTTCAAGGAGATGCTTTATCATCTTGCCTTAAGGATGTAGGAGGAGAAGGAGGTCCAGGAGGAAAAATAGCTACAAAATACAGGCACCGGAAGTCATGGTGGCAGGAGTGGAGGATAATCTAAAAAACAAAACAAGACACGAAGAAGGAAATGACAGAAAGAAACACTATGCGTCAGATGCCGTGGTGGGCGTTCCCTGAGCTGGTCCTCAGTGACACCTGCCTTTTGGGCTTCACAGCCAGTGAAAGGGACCCAGACTCATTAGCCATCCCAGAAACTAGCTGGGCTACAGCATCACCCAGTCCCAGCCAAGGCTTCAGAGGCATCTGCATGGCCGACTGTTTGATGGCTGTCCCACAGAAGACGGGGTACTGGAGGCATCCAGCTAAACGAATCCACCTTATGATTCCTTGTGGTTTTAAGTCACCAAATGTGGGGATAACTTGTTACCCGGCAGTAAGTAGCTAATACAAACATGTACCCTGATATGGCAGGCTTTGTGGTAGTTGCTTTATCTAACTAACTAATCGGCAGTGTTCGATGGGTATTTATAATGGTTTGCATGTGAATTGTCCCCCCTCTAGGCTCACGTGTCTGAACCCTTTGCTTCCTAGCCAGCTGTTTGGGGGAGACTGTGGAAGACATCTTTGGGACATGTGACCTAGTTGGCAGGGTTGCAAGGCCAGAAGGGTGGGACTTATAGGTTACACCCCATGCAGGCCTGCCCCAGTCTCTTGGCTTCCTGTTTGGGACCCTGTAGCAAGAAGCTACCACAGGAGCTACCAGTACCACTACATTTTCCCCACCATAATGGGTTTGCATCCCCTTAAACCATGAGCCAAGATGAGTGTCTCTTCCCCCGTCGCAGCGATAAGAAAAGTAACCAACGCCCCAGTGATTTCAACAAGTATCACTATAGTGTAGGCCCCAACCCAGCAGCTGCTCCATACTTAGCAAGCACAGGAACATGTTTGCCTAACTTGGGCACCACATGTTTTGCCAGGAGCCCCTATAGGCTGTTGTTAGTGCATTGCTGCTGACCCTCTGTTTTGTTTCAAACCCCCAAAGTATTTTTTTGACTTCTTAGTTGTCACATCTCTGCAGAGCTAAAGGAAAAAAACAACAACAAAACCAACCAAACTACAACAACAACAACAACAAAACAAAGCTTGGAATTCCGCTGCTCAGTGATCTTGGCAGAATGTGCCAGCGTCTAGAGCTCCGTCCTTTACATCACAGGGACCTACAGCCCTTGTCCCTTAACTCTTTGCCACACCTTTCACCCGTTGTGCTACTACCATTCAGTGGTACCCAAGTGGGTGACGGTACCTGCGCTTCCGGTAAATGATGAAAAACTAGCTCTGAGTGCTCTGCCCTGGCCTCTGATAAGAAAATGCAAGTTCTACCAGCCTTATTCTCCTTCCTGTGCAGCTTCTTGGACTTGGGGCCTTGGCAGAGGCCAGGAGGTACAGACGGGTTGGATGCTACGCGCTCCGCCTGGGAACCTTTGGCTTCCCTCCCTCTCACATCACCTACTAGCAATCTCATGCGGACCTTTGACACAATGGCTGAGTCGCAAGAGGCCTATCATGAATGATTACCTTTGGTGAGGGTGACAAACAACAAAGCAAACTAATTCAGGAGAGTAATAAGTGACCTTTGCACCTCAGTTCCCAGTAAACCCTTGGCAGAAGAAAGCTGTGACCTCCAGTGCAGAAGGCTTACAGCGGGTGAGTCAAGTCCGAAGGCAACCACTCCCTGGTGGCAGGAGAGCTGGGTTTTTGACCCAGTGCTAACTAACATCCAAGGGCTGGAGGATCCTGAGTGGTTCTGGGTGTGAGAAGGAAGGAGGGCTGATGTGTTGTTCCTTAAATAAGGGATCTAAATCAGAGTGCCCCTAAGTTCCCTACTAGGGCCATCTTTGTTTGCAGGGCTAGCCCCAGGGAAGCGTGTTCCTTTCTGTTTCCTTCGGCTCTGTTCACACTGGTCTTTGCCTCTCTGGTCCTGAAGTCAGTATGACTGTATGGTACACAAGTGTTCTGTGGATCTGAGGCTGAGATTCTCGGGGCCCAGGCATCCTGGTAAAGGAGCAAAGTCTCCTGGTTTCCGGATCAATCTGACCAAGCCAGGGAGCTTTACAAAGCAAAGGACTGAGGTCTTCAAGTACCAGAAACAGCCCATCACCGCCCCTGTCCATCACCGCCCCTGTCCATCACCGCCCCTGTCCATCACCGCCCCTGTCCATCACCGCCCCTGTCCATCACCGCCCCTGTCCATCACCGCCCCTGTCCATCACCGCCCCTGTCCATCACCGCCCCTGTCCATCACCGTCCATCACCGCCCCTGTCCATCACTGCCCCTGCTCATCACCACCCTGTCCATCACCGCCCCTGTCCATCACCGCCCCTGTCCATCACCGCCCTGTCCATCACCGCCCCTGTCCATCACCGCCCCTGCCCATCACCGCCCCTGTCCATCACCGTCCATCACCGCCCCTGTCCATCACCGCCCCTGCCCATCTACCACCCCTGTCCATCACCGCCCCTGTCCATCACCGCCCCTGCCCATCTACCACCCCTGTCCATCACCGCCCCTGTCCATCACCGCCCCTGTCCATCACCGCCCCTGTCCATCACCACCTGCTGGCAGGTGAGGACTGGGGGTGGGGAGAATGACCAGCACCCTGGCAGCTTCCTCCCTCCAGGAACCGGACTCGTTCTCTCTGTAACTGGGAACCGAATGGCGATATGGAGGCTCACGTCTCAGAACTCAGCTCTGACTCAGGCTCGGGAGTGACAAGATGCCAGCATCATCTCATTAATCCACCCCACAAACACCAGGGCTAAAGGGCCTCAGGGACCATGAGAGCTGGCCTTCTCGTGATTTATTAGGCAGAGAGTCGGGGTGCCCTGCTTTGTGTCTGCTTTCTCACGGGGCTTCCTTTTCTCCGTGGATGCTCTTTGACCTCCACACAGGGGCAGAAGGGCTGATGTAGACACAGCCTCCCTCTTATCTTACCCTGGCTGCTTTATCAGGGTGGCTCACTCCCTGCAAAGACCAGGACCAAGCAAGCTCTGCCACCCCCACCCCCTCCCCCTCCCTCTCCCTTTCTCTCCCTCTCCCCCACTCCCGCCCCTCTGCCTCCCCCTCCTCCCTCCCCTCCCCTTCCCCCACTCCACCTCCTCCACCTCCTCTGCCGAGCTCCTTCAGCCCTGCCTCTGAGCAATTCTGCCCATGGGGCACTTTCCCTGTCAGTGGCTTTTATGAGCAAATGACAGCTGAAAAAGTCAGACACCTGGATGGAGGGGGTGGGGTGGGGGCAAGAGGCAAGGGGACAGAGAACCGGGGTTGGTGATGGCAGAGAAGATGGCAAATGCTGTGAGACCCAAGCCAGATGACTATTCCCGCCCCCACCAAGGTGGGGGGGCACAGAGAGCACTGCCTCCCATCCTGGCATTAGCTGTCCTACCTTCAAGAAGCAGTTTCGAGGGCAGGACAACATGATCGTCTGGCTCCAGGAGACCATGAGGTCTGCAGTGATTAGGGTCAGGGCTTGAGCTCTCGCTGCCACAGGAGGCAAGGCTCAACCACCAGTCCTGAGTAACCAGACCAACAATAGTGAAGTACAGAGCAAAGAGATTTGCTTACTCAACGTGCTCACACTGGGAAGAGGACCGAATAAGAAGGTGCATTAGCAGCCTCCTGCAAATCCCCATCCCCACTCCGGTCCCCTCTGTCCTCAAGTCCACGGTCAGGCAAGAGTGATGGTAACTACACAGTCCTGCTCAAGATGTGGCCCCACCCAGGTTCAATCTGACTTTGTCTCTGGCTCCAGTCTGTCCTGCAAGGTGGTTGGACAGACAAATTATCACAAGTGTGTAAAATCTCTTCCAAGGAGACACGTTCCTCCTCTGACTGGGACCATGTTTTTGCCTTTTTCCTCCCCCAGCGTAGGATTCCTGGGAAATCCCAATTTCCTTGCAGTCTTTTGTTTCAGTATTCTGATAAGCAAAACGGCACCAGCGTCTCTCTTGAGAAAGTATCTTCCCTCCTGGCCCTGGGCACCTTCAGAATTTTTGCTATCTTCTTGGCCTTGGAGTCAAATGGAGACACCCCAGCAGCTTTCCCAAGCAGAGCAAAAGAATAGCTCCCTCCTCCTGCCCCACCCCGTCCCCTCCCCATTTCCCACTGCCAGAAGTTGTGTAAGATACAGGGAACTTGAGGAGATCAGAGACAATGCTGATCCCTGTCCCTCTAGCTCTGGAGTCCTGAAGGAAAGAGAGGCACCCCACCTAGACAAGACAGTTCTGAGGAAGGCTGCCATACTGAAGCTCCTGGGTCCTGAGCTGTGATGTGATGTGACTGACCTGGAAGACAGGGCAGCCTTTCCTGAACAGTGATGCTCAGGTTGATCTTGTGGAGGGCAACCATGGATGTTTAGAGTGAGACTTGCAGGCAAGGGCTCGGGCAAGAAAAAAGGAGGAGGCCAGCATAGAGCACATGTGCCACCATCACCTGCTTCTGTGTTGTGAGAGGGACCGCAGTAGTACACTGTGTACGTGTTAGGGCATCTTGTATGGTGGCAGCCATAGCTGGGGCTTCTCTGCCCTCTCTGCCAAGCAGTGAGAAGAGATGGGCCCACTGGGCTCACACACACAAGCAAGGATACATACATAAGGGAATGGCCGAGCTCAGGGTAGGAGCAGGGACAGAAGGGAGGAGAGATGGCCTTTTTTGTCCACTCTCCTTTGCTGCCTGCCTTCCCAAATGCTGTATGCTCGTTCTGGAGCCTGGGAAGGTGGACCATCCCAGCAAGGGGACTCTCTGTGCCACCTCTACCCTGCTGCATGCCAGGTAAGGAGAACTACCCACAGGAATGGTGAGTCAGGAGAGGAGGCTGGACAGGCAGGTGGGTGGCAGGGCAGGGCAGGGCACCCAGCATCCTGAGGGATGGGAAAGCTGACCCTCCACCAGACCCACTTGCCCATCCTCTGCAGGCTGCCTCCTGTACTGGCTCGCTCTCTCTCTCTCCCTTTCCCATCTCCCCCGCTCTGCATCTCCCTGGCTCTCAGCAGACTGCCACCATCACCATGGCTACGCTTGCTCCTGCTTCTGCTTCTGCTCGGCTCAGCAGGAGTCAGAGCTGGGGTAGGGAGGCTGGGCTCATTAGTCTTCCTGTTGAGCTGTGATCTCTCAAAGTCAGCTCAGGGCTGCACACTGTAACTGTAAAGTCTGGGTCCAGCCCTTCCTTTGGGGGCTCACAATCCACAGAAAAGATGGGAGCAACTAAACAGGATATCCTATGCCAGGGAGGCTTAGTCACAGCGTGTGTGTGTGTGTGTGTGTGTGTGTGTGTGTGTGTGTGTGTGTGTACAGGCACACACATGTGTATAGGTACACATACACGTGTAATCTCATGAGCTGAGGAACGAGGCAGTCGTCAGGTCATTTCCCAGGCGCTGTCTGCCTTTCTTGTTGTTTTGAGACAAGGTTTCCCCTGGCCTGGAACTCAGCAACTGAGCTAGACTGGCTGGCCACCAAATCCCAGCGATCTGTCTGTCTCTGCCTTTCCAGCACCAAGATTAAAAATGTGTGCCCCATGCTCAGCTTTTTTTTTTATGTGGGTTCAGGGGATTTGAGCATGGTTAAAGGCAGGTATAGCTCCTCAGGCTTGCAAGAAGAGCACTTTACCAACTGAGCCGTCTCCCCAACTTGGCTTCTTTGTAAAATATCCAGGTAGTGTGTGGGTGTGACAATGCTGCAGGTCACTCACTGAGTGACTGAGGTAGGTTCAATAGGGATATGACTGCCACCTTCAAGCTGGGGCTGCATAGGAACGGCCTCGTAGCCAGTGCCTTCGTGTTATCAAGGGGATGAAGAACTACACATTAAGTATGGAACCCAGCCGACTTTCCACTTTCTTGCTCGTGCAACGAGGACAAGGATACCTACTTTTCAAATTCAAGATAATTTACGCAAAGTCTCTTGTTTGCAGTAGGCGCTAAGAAATGCCTTGTGAATTTATCATTGAGAAGTGCTGGGCCCTCTGAGAGGACTTTCCCCCCACCCCCACCCCCCAAGCACAGAAGGCCACCTCGCCCCTAAAGATGGATAGGCAGTGGCATTTCCAGCCTCACCTCCAGTTTCCACCAGGGAGATGTAGCCTTGAGCCTCAGTGTAGGAAGACAGCGAAGAGGTAAAGAGATATTGGAGACTCTAAGCCAAGGGCCTGCACTGGGGAAGCAAGCTGCTCAGGCCGGGAATCCTGGAAAGTCTCTGGAGTTGGGACATGAGGTGCTGAGGGAGGGAGCAGATGGAGCCTGAAACCGAGGGGTTATTTTGAAATACTTCTAACAGCAGATAGACCGCACAGGCCAAATTCTACTCCCCTCAACCGGAGAATTGGACCAGGGACTTTGTGCTGGCGACATCAGATACAGAGGGGAGAAGCTGCAGGGAGGAGGTCAGGATTGGTATTTGAAATGAGCTTTCTCCCCTGCTCCTCCCCTTGGCTGGCAGCAGGACAACGGAGGGGGCGGGCAGGAGACTGAGAATTTCTTGCTGCGGAAACTAACCCTCTCCAGAAACAGCAAGCTCTAGGCATGTACGCATCGACAGGGGAGGTGCCTGATGGGCCTGGAGCAACTCCCACCCCTGCATGGCACTCAGGAACTTCTGGTGAACTGGAATTTTACCAAACGTTCATAAACAGTTATGTTGGTAGGGATAGAGTGCCCAGGAAGGAGAGGACAGATGAGCTAAACTAGTCATTTGCAAGGATTGTGGGGTAAGGCATCCAGGAGGAGGATACAGAACTCAGCCATCACCGGGGTGGCACACCGAGCTCCAGTGCAGTTTGGAGTACACACTAAGTTCTAGGCCAGCCTGGGAAACGTAGGGAGACCCCCATTTCAAATTAAATATATCAAATTTAGGAACATTCACTTGGTATAATGAGAAGAATTTCAGTAAGTTCTTCAAGAGAGAAAAGTATGTGCCTGCAATTTTTAGAAATTGTTCTTGTTTTTTGTTGTTTTCAAGACAGAGTTTCTCTGTTTAGCCCTGGCTGTCCTAGATTTGCTTTGTAGGCCAGGCTGGCCTTGAACTCACAGCCATGGCCCTGGCACTGGCCCTGTCTCCCCAAGGGCTAGGAATACAGTTGTGCACCAACCACCACACCCAGCTCTGTGTTCCTTTTTCTTTTGTTTTGTTTTTTCTTTTTTGCTTTTTGAGATAGGGTCTCTCTGTGTTAGCCTCGGCTGTCCTGGACTTCGCTTTGTAGACCAGGCTGGCCTCGAACTCATTGCATTCTTAAAATAGGACTAAAACTTGGAAAATGAACAATGTTGCCTATGGCTGTGCTAATCCCACTGGTTGAGACACTTAGTCAGGCTGAAGCAAGCTTTCATTAAATACTGGCCAGGGCCATCTCTGGGTTCCAAGAAAATGACCACAAGTCACGTTTTACAGGGGCTTAAAAAGGCAAAACCCATAATTCACTGGGTTCCCAATCAGGGCCAAGCACACATCTTGATGTACTTCCTCCCACATACCTCCCATCTCCTGTCCACGTGTGATTGAATATATCCAGTGCAGATAGGTCAAACATACTTGGCATAAACAGGAATTTACTCTTAACTGTCTTAATTGCAAATGGAACCCTTAACCTGCAAGGTGGACTGTTCTTGCTCCTGTTTCTGTCTCACAGTTGCTTCTGGGAATAAAAGGAAGATGAAGGAATGTGGTCTGGAGATTCTGTATATAACTTCATGGTACTATTTAAGAATAAGCTGGGGCAGTCCCCAACACACAAACACACACATGTCACCTGAATTCACTAGCCCTAAGGAGAGCTGGGTCTGCCTTGGTCAATGGTGTCTTTGCAAACTCTTCAGGCAATGCTCAGTCGGCAAATGTGAGTGGAGGTGTGTGCAGAGCTCAGTAATTCCTGCCTTTTCTGCCATAATGGTGGCCAGCAAAGGGTGTCACGAGTGTTCGAGGCATCCCAGCAAGCTAGGGAGCAGGCCACTCTCTGCTTTCAAAGGCAAACCCCAAGACCTGGACAATAGGCCCCCAAGTAAGGGAGCCGCCAGCTTAGACACCCCGCCCAGTTCAGCCTATAGCTGACTCTCACCTGTCACCCTCAGCTACGGCAGCATAGGAGACCCCAGGCGGAAACACTCACCTGAAGCACAGAAAGGTAAGAGATAATGGAACAGTTGTTTGAAGCCACTGATTCTTGGAATACACACACACACACACACACACACACACACACACACACACACACACCTCAACGTTAATCTGAATTTGTTGGGATGCACTTGTAATCAGAGAGCACTTTCAGGGAAAAAGTGGGATGATTGTGAATTTGTAGTCAACCTAGCAAGACTCATCCAAAACAATACCCCCCCCAAAAGAAAGAAAGATAAAGAATGACGACCCAGCCCAGATTGGTACTCTTTCCCTCACATCTTTGGTCTGTATCTTAGCAGACAATATTATTAGAACTGGGGTGGGACAATTTTCAATTTTCAGGACCTGCTTGCAAGTTAGAGGGCTACTATGCTGGCATCAGTGTATCTGACACCTGCTCCCCTTATCACTGGGACATCCAGGGACATCCCCAGGAGAGATCTTCAGGCGGATGAAGCCACCTTGAAATGGCTTAAAGCGGAATTGCAAATGTACCAGCGGAAGAGGCAGCTCTGCAGCCTTCCCTCTAACACATAGGGTGCTGGTGAGACCTCTTGGGTTCTGGGAAATCTGCACGCTGAGACGAAGCATGGGAACAGAGCCAGGGTGGCGATGGGGGAGGGGGCCGACAGGCCGTCTCTCCTAGTGATTCTCCACAGCACTGAAACTACAGAGGGGCTATGCGCAGACTACAGCCCAGGACGCCCTGCGCTCAGGCCACCGCCTTCTATTTGTCTAACAGGGAGATGATTGTGGCAGATGGTATTTAGGTGGACAAATGGACAGATTTATCTTTGGCATACAGAATCTAGTTGTACAAGATGGCCTGGCTCGGCTGAAGTCAGCTTGAACTCTGCTAAGGATACTGTAATGTAGAGCTACAAACAGGACAGGTTTGCCGCCTCGCTGTATGTGCTCCTGGAAGTTCCGGAGAAGGGTGTTGGCAGGACCAGGCTGGCTTCTGGTGGCTTGACTTCCCTGGAGTACATCCGTGTGCACAGTGTCAGGCTGCTGTGCTCACTCCTCTTTGTATGTGGGTATTGGGGTCCACCGAACCCCTGCACGCCCTTAGCTAGTGGCATGAGCAGATATTTATTTCTGAACAAAGCCGGACTGATGAGGCTCTCACACACGAGTTTGGGACATACTTTACTCCCAAGGAGCGTTAGATGGCCTTCATTAGCGTCTCAAAGGACTCCTGCACAACTGAGGCCCGCAAACGCTCTTGCTGGCCCGGCTGAGAGAAGGGCTGTGTCTCTGTCTCAGTCACAGCCTGTTGCAACTTGCAGTTCCTATGGCAACAACAGAAAAAACGTCTGACGTGCCTAATCTGCTCCAGCAGACATAGCTGCGACAGGTGTGACCTACCCATGAGTCACATTTCGCCATCAGAGGCTGCCGGAGTACATTTGATGACTAAAGAAACCTCTGGAAACTCCAGCTGCCCCTGGGGGATGAGGCACCTTCCAGGTTTAGAAGCAACAAGGAAGACGTTTATGAAGGCCTCTCAGAAGGCCGCTGCAGGCCTGGGAAGAGTCACCCCGCCGTTTATCTCCTGTGAACTTATCCACAATATTTCAAAATTAGTATGGACGAAGTTCTTCATAGAAACTTTTCATGTAATTGCAAAAGACCAAAGATTTGAATGCCACAAGAGGCCTAAACACTAGCACCCGAGGCATCGGTTGTCTACCTCTGGCACTGCTGTGCGGGTTGCAGCTGTTCGGGCGTTGACAGCTCCTGAAATGCACACAGGACAGCTTTTGTTGCTGCTGATGTTTGTTTTACATCTTTGTTGCATTTATTTGTTTATTTATTGTATGAGTGAGCATGTGTAGGCCACGAGGGCAGAGGTCAGAGGACAATCTGTGGGTGTTGGTCTTCTCTCTCCATCACGAGGGTCCTGGGGGCTAAACTCAGGATTTTGAGCTAAGTGGTGAGTGTGTCTTTTACCTGCTGAGGGTATCAAAAAGGCTAGGAAGGGAGAAGGGCTCTTGCATGACTTCCTGGCCCCCGGGGTACCACGTGCCCACTGGCGGGCAGCTACAGGATAGTGTGTGGGAGGGAGGGAGTTGAGGGTTGGTTTTGGACATGTTGAATCTGAAGTTCTCATGAGTCATGAAGTCTGAAGCCTCCTGAGGAGTGTCATCTGTGAGTCTGGAACTGCCACTCCCTCCTTAGCATTTCCTCCCAGGGTACTCCCCAATTGCAAAGAACAGCTGACCACCTTCAGGGAAGAAAGAGGACAAGCACTGCTTCCCACCCCCCTCACCCCCACCCCACCCCCACCCCTACCCAGGAGAGGCCTGGCAGGTGGAAGCCACAGAGCTCCAGCCTGAGATGGGCGTGACATGGCTTATAGCCAGAGACACCTCTGGTACCAGCGCAGCAGACAGATCCCAGGGAGGCTGGGCAGTCAGCTCTCATCTATTTTCTGCTGATGTAAGTGAATATCAGGGGCTGAATAATTCATAAATAATGAAGGCTGAGAGGTGCAACAGCACAGAGACAACGCTGATGGGAGCCTCCTTCCCAAGTGGGGACTCTCTGCAGAGTTCCAGAATGGCACAAGAAACCCTGTGGGGAGAGGGGTGAATACACAGCTGACCTACCCTAACATGGGTAGGACGAACTCATAATAGAACCGCACTGCGCTGCTAACAAGGACAACACCCTGGGACGCAATGACTGCCCAAAGGCCTCTGCTCTTAATACCTTAAATGAGGCTGCATTTCAACATGGGTGCTGACGGGGACATTCAAGCTTTACCGAGGACTGAGAGAGGAATAAAGGACCTGAGAAGACACTGGGGGAGGGGCACGGGTGGGGACAGAGGGAAGAGAATTTGCTTTGAATGAGGATAAGACAAGAATATGTGCACAAGCCTACAATAATGAGTGGCCTGCTTTCCGGGCTGAGCAACTGTATGAGCAGTGGAGTCATGTCTCCAAAGCCAATGCAGAGGAAAATCAGGGCTGTGTTGGAGGAGGAAGGAGGAAGTTGATCCGTGGGTTTCTTAGACATGACCATTCCCAGAACTGTCCTGTGTGGTAGAGCCCTTTCCTCACACCTGTCACTGGCTTGCCCTCACAGCAGCCCCGGGAAGGGTCTGCAAGAGATCCTTACTCTGCCTCTGTCAGTTTTGACTCTTTTCTTGGCCCCCACCTCAGACTCACTACCAAAGTCTAAATGTGCTGCTGTCGAACTGGGCGGCTTCTGTCCACGCCTTTTTGACCTCAAAGGCGCCTTGTTCTCTTGACCTTGATCATGGCCTGCAGTCTCTCCTCATATCCATCCTTCACATTTCTCCCTAAGCTTTGTCACACAGCTCACTGCTGTGAAAAGTGCCAGTGGCCTGTGGCCCTGAGAGTTGGTGTCCAGCCCCTCAGGCAGGCTTTATGGTCTTTGTGTTCTGGTCACTGACTAAAATATTTCTCTCCTTTCCAAGAAAAGCTGCTTCTTTACCAAAGAGATCCTGTTCCTTGAGGCATCCTCCTCAGCTGCCCCAGGCTGCTTGGCTGCCATGTGTGTTGACCTTTGTCACACAGTAGCATTGCTGGAATGGGATCTGGTTTTGTCCCTTTTCCTTTTGAACTCATTCTTAGGACACAGAGACCTAAATATCAATCACCAACACACACCAAGGAAGTCTGCATGCCCACCAACACACACCAAGGAGGTCCACATGATCACCAACACACACCAAGGAGGTCCACATGCCCACCAACACACACTAAGGAGGTCTGCACACCCACCAACGCACACTAAGGAGGTCCACATGCCCACCAACACACACCAAGGAGGTCCACATGATCACCAACACACACCAAGGAGGTCCACACGCCCACCAACACATACCAACGAGGTCCGCATGATTACCAATACACACTAAGGAGGTCCGCATGATCACCAACACACACTAAAGAGGTCCACACGCCCACCAATGCACACTAAGGAGGTCACACACCCACCAATGCACACTAAGGAGGTCCACACGATCACCAACACACACTAAGGAGGTCCGCATGATTACCAATACACACTAAGGAGGTCCACACGCCCACCAATGCACACTAAGGAGGTTTGCACATCCACCAATGCACACTAAGGAAGTCTGCACGATCACCAACGCACACTAAGGAGGTCCACATGCCCACCAACACACACTAAGGAGGTCTGCACGATCACCAACACACACTAAGGAGGTCTGCACGCCCACCAACACACACTAAGGAGGTCCACAGTAGCTTGTTTCTCCAGCTCCAGGAGAGCCTGGCACCGCCCTCCCGCCTTTTAGGGTAACTTCACACATGTGCACACACTGTCTCATAGCTACACTAATTAAGACCAAAATGTTGATCGTCTCTATGGGGGATCGGTTTTCTTTCATGGTACAGCTCCTGAGACTTGTATCAGGTTTCCTCCACAGAGAACGGCCAGGCTGCCTCCACTGGCCCCGAGTCTCAGCTCACCTTCATGGTTGAGGGTCACAGTGGCTGGAGATGTCTTGGACCACTCTGGATCCCTGGAGGCTGACGGTGGCTCCGTTGTATCTGTCTTGGAGGTCTTACAATGGCATCTTTCTTAGAGGATGCTACTGATGCAGAGAGCACATCCAAAGCACTAAGTGTTAGGAATGCAGGCATCGTAAGCCGTTGACTCCTCTCACGGTGATGTTGGTAAGCTGGGGCTCACATGGGGAAGGCCCTTTGACAGGGGGTTGACCATTTCCCTCACGGCAGCCTCCCCCGAGAGTCCCTCTCAGCATAGAACGTCTGACAGGGCTCTGAGAACCTGCCCACTCTGAAGGTTGTGGAACTGAACTGTCCCTTAGCTCCCTGCCTTTACAGTTAGGTAAACTGAGATTAGTACTGGGGTGGCCAAGACTTTTCAATTTTGTGAGCACAAGTAAAAGATGTGTGCGCACTACGCATTGTGTGGCCATGTGCAACTGGATGGGGATTTTCAAGGTGGTAAGAGCTTTGAGACTTAAGAGTGTTTGAGAGCTCAAGGACAGGCTGTGGTGTCCATGGTGCCAGGAATGCTCGGCTCCTCTGAGGTCACTCTGCACTGCCCACTGTCTTAAGTGCAGCTCTGGCCATACCAGTCTGACTGTTTCTGCAGTCCTCGGAGTGGAGGTTGCACTTTAGTGATTTGGGGTTTATTCCTTCTAGCTTCTTTTAGTTCCTTTTCTCATTGTTGACCGAAATGCCTGACAAAAGGCAACTTAAACGAGGGGAGTTTGGTTTTGGCTTACAGTTTGGAGAGACGCAGTCTGTCGTGGCAGGAGCACAAGGCAGCTGGTCACACTGCGTCTGAGGCCAGGTGTCAAAGAGAGATTTACACTGCTGTCAGCTCACTTTCTCCTCCTTTCTACTCAGTCCAGGCCCCCACCGCGTTCAAGGTAGGTGTTTCCTCTTCGGTAAAACCATGCTGGACAACTCCTCTTAGACACGCCCACAGATGGACTTCTATGGTGATTCAAAACCCAGTCAGGGTGACGAGCACCGAGCACCACACGGATTTTCCTGTTTGGCTTCACTTTACCGACTACGGAGCCCAAGGCATGACCCTGTGTGCGCATGCGCATGAATGAGCGTGGGCGTGTGAGACAGTGGAACCCGGCAGGCACGTGGGCTGCCCGCCACTCTGTGGACGGGCAGACACGTGGAGAGAAGAGGGAAGCAGCACGCTGTGGGCGGGGTGCGGAGGTGACCTGTGGTCTTTATGAGCACAGGTATTGCTTTCCCTCTGCCAGCTAGCAGTGATGCCTCAGTTCCTCAGGATTATAGCAAAGTGGGCCGGAAGGCGAGGGGGGAAGAGGGAGAGGAGGGGGAGGAGGGAGAGAAGAAGGAGGAGGGAGAGGAGGAGGAGGTTTTCGTCCTTACTGGGTTGACTCATGGCTGTAATTTATCAGCACACTGACAGGATTTTTATTTTTCACTCAAACCAAGCTTTTGTTGAATGCCTGAGTGAAAAGCATGGTACACTCACGTAATCAAAGCCCTACTGTGGAGAGCGAGAAAAAAAAATCAGTCTTTATTGTGTGAGCAATTGTCTATTCCTGAAAGCTAGAGAGTATAATTTAAAGCATAGAATCTAAGGTCCAAATAGTCTTAGCGTACTGATCGAATGTTCTGTGTGTGTGTGTGTGTGTGTGTGTGTGTGTGTGTGTGTGTGTGTTTGTGTGTGTGTGTGTGAGAGAGAGAGAGAGAGAGAGAGAGAGAGAGACAGACAGACAGACAGACAGACAGACACACAGACACACAGACAGACAGACACACAAGCTTTGGGAGAAGCTGTGTGACTGGACTGCCGCCTGTGAACTTTCTGTCAGGCACAGCAAGGCTTGCTGACTGAGCGCATAGACTTGGAGCTCATGCCTTGGCGCCTACACCTGATCCTAGGTGCCCACTGATCCCTGCCATGCTCCCCTTAATTCCTAAGACTTGAGCACTTGCTGCCCTGTTAGCTACCTGGTCCCCAGAGCCACGACAGTGTTACTGCCTAAAAAATGGCCTTTGGGTGTGTGTGTGTGTGTGTGTGTGTGTGTGTGTGTGTGTGTGTGTGTGTGCGCGCGCGCTCGAGTGCATGTTTACGCATATTCCGGAAGAAGCCAGAGGTCAGCCTCGGTGGGTGTCATTCCTCGGGAGCCATCCACCGTGTGTTTTGAGAGCGAATCTCCCATTGGCTTGGATCTTGCCACGTAGGCCAGGCTGAGTGGCTGATAGCCCCCAGGGATTCCCCCCTCAGTCTATCCAGGCTTGCCTTCAACTCTCAGCCACTGGACACGGCTGCTCAGTCCTCTCCCTGTGGTCTCTCACACTGCTGTTTCCCACCCTCTGCCTGCTCTTCCTCTGCCTCCTAAGCTCTTGGGTCTACAGAGGTCCGACCCCCAGGCATTGCCCTCCGGTCTCTCTCTTTTACCTTTTGCTGTGGCTCCATTCAGCCCTGTAGGCTAATGGCTCCTTGTCAGAGAGGTTTGACTGGGGAAGGAAGCTCACCCTGAGTGAACAAGAAGAGTAAACAGAGCAAGAGTGCCAAGTGTTTCTCTCTCGTCCTGGTGTGGATGAACTGTGACCTGCCTCATCACCTCATCACACGCTCTCACTGCCACGCCTTCCTGCCACAAAGGACTGAATCACCTCCAACTGTGAGCCAAAGTGAGCCCTCTCTTCCTTAAACTGCGTATGTCAGGTAGTTTGTGAAGGCACAATGGGAAATGTAATGAGTCCAACTCTCAACCCTAACATTCTAGCCAGCGCCTCCATCTGGACTTATCTATCCACTCTCGGGCCCAACATGCCTGACTGAAGGGCAGTGGCTTACCCTGACCTCTCTGTGGCTGTGCTGCCTAGGTCACACTCTTCTGCCCACACGGACTCGATCATCTCAGCGACCTTTCTGATTTCCCAGGTGAAGCCTTGGAGTCACCTTTCTCTGTCACCTCCACGGGACTCATCAGCAAACCATTCAGAACACGCTCAGAACATCACCTTCTTCCTAGTGGCACCGGCACACACAGGATGCCCAGCCATCCCTACCTTTCATCTGGATCCAAAGCAAACCCAGATTGTGCTGCTCTGTTAGTCTCCACACGTTCCCACTTGACTGAGCGATGGCCGACATCCTCCCAGAGCCTCCCTCAGCCTCCCACTTCTTCCCCGACCACTTAACTTGGCGCATCACGCTGCAGCCCCTAGGCCAGTCCCTGCATCACACAGAGCACCACCCCTCCCGAGCTGCAGAGGGTTTGCCTGAAAGGCAAGCTGCACCTCGGCGGATTCCAGAGTGCATGTTCTACAGCAATGTCTGGCCATCAAAAACCAAGGGCAGCCTCCCACACACCCAGACAGGATCAGTCATGCCAACAACCCCCTAAAGACAAGCCAGTCACATACACAGAAGGTCTTGCCCCTGTGCGCCCTCCAGAGAGCCAGCTCCCACCCCAGCTCACAGCCCTCACCCCACTAGTGCCTCCAGGATGTCTGAATCTCCCAGTTAAGGTTTGACCCATCAAAATCCCTGCCGCCTACTGCACTTCCAAGCAGCCTTGATATTTTTAGTCACATCTCTAAATGCCTCACGAACACAAAGAGACAATGGTATTCTTGAAGGTCAAATGGTTTATTGATCTAGGTTGGCAGGACCAAGGCAGGGGCTTCTTGAAGCTTCTTTCTGGCATGGGCTAGGACGGTAATGGTTTCATTTCCACAGAGGCAGAGCCTTTAGGCCCAAAGAGGAGAAGGGACTCCCAGCAACTCCAAAAGTACACTGACTGTCATGTTCTGCTCATAAACTACATCGGGCCGGGCCACACCACTGAGCAGGGCATGAGACTGAAGACTCGGTTTCTTCCCTGGGTGTTTATGGCTTCCTCAACCCCTCTCTGCACCTCGTTTCATTCATTGTTTATTTCTCTGGACTACAGTCCTTTCCAGGGTATGACTCCAGTCACCTTGAGATAGAGGCCTGGAACAGGGACAACCAATTGAAATGCAGAGGCATCGATGACAGATAGGCATCGATTAAAACCACAGGGACACGAGCGATAGGAGACCGTCTCTTCCCAGGCACAAGCCTGTGCCTTTCACTAAGACATCTCAGATAATCAGCCAACAGGACTTTCCCTGCCAGCTCAGCCTTTCTTAGGTTTTGATGGTTTCTCTCTTGTTTTTCCTACTTTACTATTATAAGCCTTTCTCCACATGTTTATTCTGTGTTTTTTGTTTGTTTGTTTGTTTGTATTTGTTTTTGTTTTTCTCTGCATAGCCCTAGCTGTCCTGGCACTCACTCTGTAGTTCAGGCTGGCCTCAAACTCAGAGATCCACCTGCCCCTGCCTCCCAAGTGCTGGGATTAAAGGTGTGTGTCACCACTGCCTGGCTCTCTCTGGTTTTTTTTTTTTAACTTTTCTTTCTTTTTTTTTAAATTTATTTTATTTTATTATTATTATTATTATTATTATTTTTTTGGTTTTTTGAGACAGGGTTTCTCTGTGTAGCCTTGGCTGTCCTGGACTCCCTTTGTAGACCAGGCTGGCCTCGAACTCACAGCGATCCGCCTGCCTCTGCTTCCCGAGTGCTAGGATTAAAGGCGTGCGCCACCACGCCTGGCAACTTTTCTTTCTTATACTTTTATTCCATAGAGTGCTGTATTTCTAGCCACGGTACTGTTTCACACTGGTGATGTTACCTTTAATCCACGTCTCATTGTGTTGTGACCACTGTTGTGTCTGCATCTCTTCCAGTGTTCAGTGGCACACACCTTCAATGCATTGGCCTACATAACACTCAAAGCTACTGTGTAAGATTCTTAGGTGGCTAGAACCACAGGGGGCCACAAGGGACACTTAGGGGCCAGCACCTGAGTCACCTTCAGGTCACGTGAGCTCAGCTCCAGAGAGTGTCTGTGCCAGAGAGTGTCTGTGTGGTCCTGGGCCTCCCGGGAACTGTCAGCTCCATAGTTGTTTTAACAGCAAGGAATCGAGGCTCGCCCCGGATCACAGAGTGAAAAGATAAAAAAGCCATGCCCACCGGACTCGCATCCACACAGCTTTTCAGGGCACCTTATAAAACCGTACGGGCCAGTCTGAGGTTTTAACAGGTTCAAGGAGCCAAGAAAGCAAACCAGGTAAACGCCAACCATCTCAAAGCCGAGACAAGGCCTAAAGCAGACGTGAGCTTCTCACTGTGGAAGCACTAGAAGAAGTGCATCCATGACACAAAGGGGGTTAAAACTTGGCACTTAGAAACCAAGAAGCCATTTGTAGAAACTATGCCCATAACAGAAATGAATACTGTAGTCATCCCTTATCCACGGGAGCCATGTTCAAACACACGTGCCCCACAGACGCCTGAAAGTGCAGATAGGGCCAACCCTGCACACACATGCCTATGATCAAGTTTACCTGTAGGACATTAACAGTAACCGGAAACACAACAGAATGACTATAATGGCATGCTGTAGTCACGGTTAATGGAACGTGCTCCGTCTCTCTCAAAATACTGATTTTATTTACCTAGTTATCTATGGTGGAATGTCTTCGTGAGAGGACAAAGCGAGGCGAATACGGAGAATAACGTGAGGTGGCTTTGGGCTCCTATCAAAGGGACCTGCACGGTGCTATGTCCACAGTCAGTATAATCTCTGAGATGGCTTGCTGAGTGGCTAAAGAGCAGGTACCACATAGGACATGGGCACTCTGCACTAAGGGGTGACTCACGTCTGGGGCAGGAAAGAGTCGGACCAGCATGTAATCTCATTGTGCCTCTGAGACTGGTGTACAACTTAAAGCCCCGTGAGTTGACTAGATCTGGAATTTTCCGTTAAGAATTTGTCAGACCGTGATGAGTAGGGTTGGCTGGTGCTGTAGAGGACGTGCGAGTGAGGGCAACTGCAGCGTTTAACTAGAGCAGGTGGACGTAGAAGCTTTGAGAACAGTCTCCCAGGACGTAGGTCGTGGAGACAGAGATAAGAAACGGAGGGAAGATAACATGGAGAATCAACCCAAGAATTAAATAACAAGCAAGAGTTGCCTAAAGAAAGGAAAGCAGATGGGAGACTGTCTTCCTTCCTTCCTTCCTTCCTTCCTTCTCTTAAGATACTAAAGAACAAATCCGAGGGGCTGGAGAGATGACTCAGTGCCTAGGAGGACACATTGCCCTGAAGAGCACCCAGATTAAGATCTCAGCATCTACATCTGGTGGCTTTACAAAGGCGGTTAACCTCGTCTCCAGAGGATCCACTGCCCTCTTCTGGCCGCAGCAGGCACCAGCACTTATGTGCACATACCCACACACAGAAACTTATAAATACATAATTAAAAATAAAACTAAACTTTAAACCAAGCAAAGCCGTGCGTATGTGGTTATTTAAATCTGAAATGTCCCCCCCCCCCAGAGGGTCATATTTTGGGCATCTGGCCCCAGGTGATGCTGATTTGGGGAAGGGTGGGGCATAACTGGTTGAGGTGGATCGGTAGGAGTGTGACACTACAAATGTCACAGCATGGCTCCACTGGTTCAGTCTCTTCTCCCTCTGTGCTATGACGGGAAGAAGAAAGGTTTCGTTGCCAGCAGTTCTGACATGCCTTCCTACCACGATGGACTGATAGCCCTTGAAATAACGCGTCAGAATCACACACTCCTGGACTCCCCTCCAAATCCTGCTGTGGCCGTTGCTGCAACCACAATGCTGAAGTAATTGATGCAGGAGGGGCAGCTGCCACCACAACCACCACCACCCAAGAAGGAAGAGCCGGGAGATGGGGAGTCCAACATTTCTCACCGACATCTCCCAGGATCAAGGTGGCCACTCCCTGCCCCACGGTAGAGGCTCTGTGTGGGGAGACCTTGGCCCCAGGTCTGGCCCATATGGTCGTAGTTGGTAAATGCGGGTGTCAATGCTGAACCTCCTTTTCATAGACTAGGTCATAGAGGTCCCTTTAGGGAAAGCATTTACAAAAGCAGAGAAACCCTCAAAGTTCAAAAGCAGCTCTGTGGACAGTTAAGGGTACCCCACCCCCAAGTTAAACAAGACACATCTAACTGTCTTATCTGCCAGCATATTCCCAAAGAGGACCACTGTTGACATGAGTCCCTCCATGCCTTCTGCCCAGTGTCAGGAGACTCCCCTCCCCCCCCCCCCCGCCCCGCCCATACAAGCCAGGAAGAGTCCTCTGGGGCCTAGAGAAATGGTGTATCTCCCTCACTGTGCTGTCACCGCTACTGAGGGGCTCCTATGCCCAACACTGGCAGTCAGTGGCACATCCACCCTCGTTCTGCAGGGCCCCCACTAGGGGTATACAGTGTTTTCATTGTTCGTGGTGTGTGCTGCCTTCTGACCCAGGCTTCTGAAACCCCATCTTGTCCCCTGGACCTTTCCCTCCTTCTCTGGTTGACTGCTGAGCAGGAAGCCTTCGGTGCTAAGTCTCCAGCATCTGTCCTCTTGTCCACATGTCACCCTCAACTCTGGTGTGTCCAGGAGCAGTCTGCTATCTCCTCTCACTATTTAAGTCCCACTGTATGACACCCTAGGGTTCTTAGCTCCCAGACAACTCACAAGGTTTTCAGACAGTGGAATCAAGTTTGGGTGAGGCACCAAGTTTGAGTGAGCCATGAGGTTTGGGTGTCTGGGGCAGAGCTGATCCCTGAAAGGGCTCCCCGGCTTCTGGATGGCTCAGTTTCTCTGTCAGTAGTGTGAGCCCTGCTGCTGTGGCCCTTGGTCACAGTCTGTGACATTTTTGTGACCTTTCCAACACTAGAATAAGGGTTTTCTTCTTGGTGCCCTTGAGACTTTACCTACGTGTGGGGGTTTGAATGACAGTGTCCCCTCATATGCTTGAGTGCTTGGTCCCTGGTTGCTGAAACTGTTTGGGAAGGACGAGGAGGTGTGACTTTGTTGGAAGAGGTATGTCACTGGGGGCCAGCTTTGAGGTTTCAAAAGCTCAGTTTAATCCCAGTTAGCTCTCTCTGTCTCCTACTTGCAGATCAGGATGTAAACTCCCAGCTACTGCTCCAGCGCCATGCCTGCCTTCCTGCCTGTCTGCCTGTCAGCCTGCCTTCCTGCCTGCCTGTCAGCCTGTCTGCCTGCCCACTGCCTTCCTGCCTGTCTGCCTGCCTCCCCACTGCCTTCCTGCCTGCCTGCCTGCCCACTGCCTGCCTGCCTGCCCACTGCCTTCCTGCCTACTGCCTTCCTGCCTGCCTGCCTGCCCACTGCCTGCCTGCCTGCCCACTGCCTGCCTGCCCACTGCCTGCCTGCCCACTGCCTGCCTGCCTTCCTGCCTGCCTGCCCACTGCTGCCTGCCTGCCTGCCTGCCTGCCCACTGCCTGCCTGCCTGCCCACTGCCTGACTGCCTGCCTACTGCCTGACTGCCTGCCCACTGCCTGCCTGCCCACTGCCCACTGCCTGCCTGCCCACTGCTGCCTGTCCACTGCCTGCCTGCCTGCCCACTGCCCACTGCCTGCCTGCCCACTGCTGCCTGTCCACTGCCTGCCTGCCTGCCCACTGCCTACCCACTGCCTCACTGCCTGCTGTGTTCCCTGCCATGATGAACTAAGATACCACCGCTGTACATGGACAGCTATGACACTGGCACAGGCTGCCTGCCTGACGCCCCTCCTCTTCCTGGTGGCTGTTGCTCTGGGTTTGCCACAGGTCTGTGATGTTTTGCAAGGGCTCGGGCAGGCCACCCTCTCTAGCGCCTCCCCAGGCCATTTTCTTAGACTAAGCACTGTGAGGCCACTGGCTTTGCACCCGAGCCCTGGGAGTTTCCAGTGGGCCTGTTGTGGCGCCTGCACAGTAGCCCTCCTCTTCTGACCCTTTTCCCTCACTACCGCAGCACAGGTTGTTTCCTGTGAAAAATCTAGTTAACAGGTTGGGCTTTGAGCTGTTCCTGAAGAAATCAGCAAGGAACTATGTGGGCAAGAGGAAAGATGAGTGCTAGCGGAGAGCCGAGAACATTTTTATATTAGTAATAAATGCAGTGGAATCCAAATTGATAAATAAACCCTTCTTCCTTACATTACTCCGTCAGGCATTTTGCAGGGGGAAAGTGATACAGTGTGAAAAGAAATACACTAAATCTTAAGGCTTAATTATGAACAATACATAATGGTATTCATTAAAATATATTAACATAAATTATAACTATTAATTTGTCCAAAATGTGAGTAAAATAGTGAAGAATGAGTTTGTGCAGGCATGCTCTTCAATTACATAATGGCTAAACTCTCTTCTATAGAAGAAAATTAATATGTGTCTAAATGTAAAGAACCAAGAACTATACTCCTGGAAGAAAATGCCAGACGCATGTCTAAAAGGGCGGACAGCATTTGTTCTCTGAAAAGATGTATTCCAGGACAGTGGGATAGGGTTAGGGGATTTCTGCTCCAACCCTGACTTCTGTCCTATTTGCCTCTCTGTCGCTGCGCTATCACGCTGACCACGAGTGACTTGGGGGAAGAAGGGGTTGTCTAACTCACAGGCTGCAATCCCTCATGAAGCGAAGCCAGGGCAGGGCCTGCAGGCAGACGCAGGAGTGCGCACCACACAGGAATGATGCTCACTGGCTCAGCCAGCTTTCTTATCCTCCCCAGGACGAGGGTGGTGCCACCTACGGTCGGCTTGACCCCTTCACATCAGTCGATAATAAAGACATTTCCCACAGACACACCTACGGGCTCCCCTGACTGATCCAGGCAATCGCTCAATGGGGACTCGCTCAGACATCTCGGCTGTGTCACGCTGACAGCTGGAGCTAGCTAGGAGAATTACTGTGACCAAAATTAATATGAAGGGTAATTTCAGAATCAGCACCCTTGCTTCTTCCCTCCCCCCCCCACCCCCTTCATAAAACTAGAAGCCAGAGAGAGATGCCTGCACCTCCCTGGGCATCTTGTCTTTGGACACAGTGTGTTGTTTAACCCCTTCCTTCCCTTTAGTACAGAACAGTAGCTTCATAACCCTGCAGAGCACAAAAATCTTCAACCCAATATTTGACTTTGAACTTAAGTCAACTATGTTGGGGAAAGCCCACTGGGAACAAGGTCAGCTGTTGCCCACTGTCCCCAGCTTGCTTCCTACCTGTGCAGCACACCAGTGACAACTCTTACACGGTCCTCTTCCGAGTTCTCACATGTTGCTTGGGATCACCTGTCAAACACCTTCCTATCAGGAATTCTTTAAGGCCTTTTAGTCAACCTACTCGTTTGTCTTCTCCCCCCCCCCCAAGACAGAGTTTCTCTATGTAGCCTTAGCTGTCTTGGACTCGCTTTGTAGACCAAGCTGGCCTCGAACTCATAGCAATTTACCTGCCTCTGCCTGCCAAATGCAAAGATTAAAAGCATGCGCCACCACGCCCGGCTCGGTTTGTCTTTTGCGACTGTTTTTGTTATATAGTCCTGCCTGGCCTGGAAACCTATAGTTAAGCCGAGGCTCACCTATGGCAATCCTCCTGCCTCAGGCTGCAGTGTGCTAGAATTACAAATGTGTGGCTCCATGCCCTGGTTCCCAAGTTTATTAGACATTCTGGTATACTCAATGCTGACAGGCCTGGGGAGGCTGGGGGAAAATATTTGCTGCTTTCAAAGAGCTTAAAAATGCAAGCTACCAAGATGAGACTTGATAGCCTATGACCATATAGTGGGGGAGGAGGTCCCCCTCGGTCTTAGACATAGGGGAGGGGAATAGGGTGAAATCAGGAGGGAGGGAGGAACCGGAGGATACAAGTGATGGGTAACAATTGCGATGTAATCTGAATAGATTAATTAAAAAAAAAAAAAACGAGGAAAAAATTCCAGTTAAAACAAGGAAACCCCAGGCCAATAAAAACCCAAACAAGAACAAAATAAACAAAAAAAGCTTAAGTTAGCAAGTGTGAGGGGCAGGAAGATGTGTTGTCTATCTCCGGCGCTTGTGGAGAGCAGAGGTGGAGGCAGAACTTAGATCCAGCTACAGGGGTAAGAAACACCACCACATGCGCAGACTTCTTCTGCTTAGGGATGTCTTTCTGGAATCCTCTGACTGGCTGCTTCCCAGGTCTCCTCAGGGTAATCCAACCATATGCTCCAGAGGAGCACCAGACCCAGCCTGCAGCCTGCAGCGGGGCAGCTTGCTGACTGTAGCCCTTAGGCACCTGCTGCGGGGCCTGTATTTGGGCAACCCAGCCCCTTTTTTCCACACGTGCTCCTGTGCGTGAGCTGGACCAGAGGGTGGTGTTCACGGCAAGGAGGAGAGTGAAGCGACGCCTCCCTGTTGGGCCCTTCCTCAGTGTGGAGGAGGATGTGGGGAGGGCTGGACCAGGATGACTCAGATGTGTAGGCAGGCTGAGAAGGTGAACTCTGACCTGCGCACTGCGGGACTCCCAGAGAAGTCACGTGCCCTTCTCCCAGGAGCGATCTCCCAGGAGTCAGCAAAGCATACCTACGCCAAGGTGCTCCACAGCTGTGCGCTGCAGAGGTGGTACCCCGGCTCCTTCACTTCCTGCTGGGAAGCGGTGACAGCTGCCATACCCAGTCATTTGAGGCATCCATGAGGCCAGGCTAAGACGGTGCACACGCAGGCTCCACCATCCTGGCAGCTGAAGGCCCTAGGGTTCAGTGAGCACCGAGGTGTTGTTAGTGCCCCCCAACCCTATGCCGCCCACTCCCCCACGGCAGGACAGGAGAACAGCGGCATCTTCGAGAATAGCAAGTGTCCTAACCATGACTTGCATTTTTTAAAATAATTCCTTTTTTCTTTTGACCTAGTTTTTTTTTTTTTTTTTTTTTAAGAAAAGATTTCCAGTCTCTTGAGCAGAGAGGTTGAGCTAGTTTGCCTTTTGTCCGTTCACAGTGTCTGAAGCAGGCAGGGTCCTGAGCTACACCGTGGTGCAGTGGGGGGAAATGCAGGGAGTCCGCTGTCCTCGGGGGGAGGGGCTGGAGCAGAAGGAAGGAAGTAGAGGAAGATGGGTAGGGACAGCCTCTCCCCTACAAAGCTTCCTGTGCCCTTCCTGCCCACTCCTGCTGGCCTCACCTCTTGACATGTTTTCAGAAGGAGCCTAGATCCCACTACTGGCAAGAGTCCCATTCCCTTGGTTTGGGAAGGGATGTTTTTAGAGAGACCCTTGGGGGTTCAACTCCCAGCACCCACGTGGCAGTTCACTCTCCCTGTAACTCCAGTTCCAAGGATCGCACGCCCTCTTCCGGCCTCCGTGGACACCAGGCCTGCATGGGATGCACTTCCTCCACATGCAGCCAAACACTCATAAATTAAAGCCATAAACACAACCTGTACAAAAAGAAAGAAGAGCTGGCTGTGTGATGGTACTCAACTGTAACCCCAGCACTCTGGGAGGCAGAGGCAGGCAGATTTCTGTGAGTTCAAGGCCAGCCTGGGCTACAGAGTGAGTTCCAGGGCTACATCGAGAGGCCGTGTCTCAAATATATATATATATAATTTTTTTTCTTTAAAATGTCTTTTATGGGGCTGGAGAGATGGCTCAGAGGTTAAGAGCACTGTCTGCTCTTCCAGAGGTCCTGAGTTCAATTCCCAGCAACCACATGGTGGCTCACAACCATCTATAATGTGATCTGATGCCCTCTTCCGGCCTGCAGGTGTACATGAAAATAGAGCACTCATATACCTTAAAAAAAAATTTTTTTAAATGTCTTTTATGACCATCATGAACTGCCAGGGACCAGATGCTCTAGTCTAATAAGATGGCAGCAGTAACCTTTTCTCGGAACAATTACCTGCTTGACAAGCCACTCTGCACGTGGAACGCGCCCCAAGTCTCTAACCCACAGAATCAGGAGTGCTGTAGGTTTTATATCCCAGGTGGCCTGTGAGCTCAGCGCTCCTGAGCCTTGGTTCCCTCACAGAAATGATGAGGTCAGACGCCGTGCCGGGGCTCTCCCGAGGAATGCCTCCAGCAGATAAGGAGTTAGGCAGCTAGGTAGAGTATTGGCTAGTTTTTCATTCTTGACACCAAAATGCCTGAAACTAATGTTAGAAGACGCAGTCTGAAGCCTTGAAAAGAAACTGTCCTGGCTGAAAACAGTCTGTCACACTTTTTGTTCAGTGCATTTGGAACGGACTGGAACAGATCCTCTCATCTTAGGGCCCACAAACCCCGGTACTCAGTCCACTGACTCCGATGTCACCCTCCCTCACAGGTACACCAGTACAGTCAGGCTAACACATAAGACGGCCATCACAGGCGCGTGAAGACGGCCATCAGCACTTAACCTGTCATTACTGTCCGCTGCCATCACCGCTAATTTTGTTACTACTTAGACTTGCTGCTCTTACTCCCCGCCTAATCTTTTTTGTTGTTGTTGTTTTGTTTTGTTTTTTGAGACAGGGTTTCTCTGTGTAGCCTTGACTGTCCTGGACTTGCTTTTTAGACCAGGCTGGCCTCAAACTCACGGAGATCCTCCTGCCTCTGCCTCCCGAGTGCTGGGATTAAAGGCATGTGCCACCACACCCGGCCTCTGCCTAATCTTACATGGGAGACAGCGCCGATCTTTTGAGGCTCCCATTTAGGGGATTCAGTGCATTACCACAGTCAGTGAGTCTAAATCAGTGGCTCTCAACCTCCCTGACACTGCAACCCTTTAACACAGTTCCTCATGTTGTGGTGACGCCTCCTACCATAAAATAATTTTCCTTACTACTTCATAACTGTAATTTTGCTACTGTTATGGCTCCTAATGTAAACATCAGTGTTTTCCGCTGGTCTTAGGCAGCCCCTGTAAAAGGGACCATTCAACTCCACAAAGGTGTTGCAACCCACAGGTTGAGAACCACTGCTCTAACTCATACCTTTGTTTCCCTATGCAAAAAAAGGGGGATATCCCTCTATTGGGTCTTTTGTTCCCAGGGGTGACAGTAATTTAGCCCCTGACACACTCTTTCCAACTCTTTTCCATGTCCTCCCTTTAGTGTTGGCCACACTCTCATGAAGTCGTCTGTTCCTCTCAGCCTGAGTGACACCTGAGTGACAACCTGAATGACATCTGAGTTACAGCCTGAGTGACAGCTGAGTGACTCCTGAGTGACAGCCTGAGTGACATCTGAGTGACTCCTGAGTGACAGCCTGAGTGACTGAGTGACTCCTGAGAGACAGCCTGAGTGACAGCGTGAGTGACTCCTGAGTGACAGCCTGAGTTACAGCCTGAGTGACATCTGAGTGACTCCTGAGTGACAGCCTAAGTGACATCTGGGTGACTCCTGAGTGACAGCCTGAGTGACAACTGAGTGACAGCCTGAGTGACACCTGAATGACAGCCTGAGTTACAGCCTGAGTGACATCTGAGTGACACTTGAGTGACAGCCTGAGTGAGACCTGAGTGACGTCTGAGTGATTCCTGAGTGACATCTGAGTGACTTCTGAGTGACAGCCTGAGTGACAACTGAGTGACAACCTGAGTGACTGAGTGACACCTGAGTGACAGCCTGGGTGACTCCTGAGTGACAGCCTGAGTGACTCCTGAGTGACACCTGAGTCCTCTCTCTGACCACAGCCACAAGGCAAGTCATATCACCCCAGAATCAGCTCTTGCTCGAAGGCCACAGACCTCAGACATGTGTGGCACGCTGCCTGCTCACTCTCACCACCACCACACCTATGCAGTCATGGTGCTTAAAAAAGAAATGCTCATTTCCTCTCAGGAGCCGGTGAGGCGCTTCCGTCCTGCCTGCCTCTCACTCCAGTCACAAGCTGAGTGTGTCCCGGGGCTGAGGGAGCCTGTGCCCTCCAGCTCTCCCTGTGATACCTGCAAGTTCTGGGATGTGACAGAGGAGCCTGGATTCTACACAGAGCAAAAGCCAGAGGCACCGTGCAGAGAGCCAGGTACTCAGGATGGAGGAAAGTGTGAAGTGACAGAAACAGGCAATGTATCCAGACCTAACTAACCCCTCCACACAGCCTCACCCCTCCACACAGCCTCACCCCTCCACACAGCCTCACCCCTCCACACAGCCTCACCCCTCCACACAGCCTCACCCCCCCCACAGCCTCACCCCTCCACACAGCCTCACCCCTCCACACAGCCTCACCCCTCCACACAGCCTCACCCCTCCACACAGCCTCACCCCTCCACACAGCCTCACCCCTCCACACAGCCTCACCCCCCCCACACAGCCTCACCCCCCCCACCACAGCCTCACCCCTCCACACAGCCTCACCCCTCCACACAGCCTCACCCCTCCACACAGCCTCACACATGGCAGTGGAGGGAGATGTTGATTGCCACAGCATCACAGGGGGGGGCGGGGGGCGGGGGAAGCACCCCGCAGAGGACTCTCTGGTGGAAAGTGCAGTTAGGAATGGGGCCAACAGGTCTGTGGTAGACCTTCTGAAGCTAAGTCAGAGCTGGGGAGGCTGGGGTGATAGCACACGCCTGGCTGCTCCCTGTGGAGACATTATTTGGCTCTTGAGGTCTCTGCCCCTCCCCCAGGACCTCTTCGAGATACCGCTGCCCTGAGGATGTTTCCAGGACAGGGCAGAGTGGTGGCAGCCTTGTTATTGGTCAACAGGTGGATAGCTGGGACCTGCTAGAACCTTTCACCATGACTCCCTGCATCCTAAAAACAGAGTTTGGGGCCAGCCCCCCCTTTCCCCTACCCCACCCTCCAAACAAGCACCAAACACAAAGCTGCTAATTGGTGACTAGTCCTGAGCATGAGGTTCTATGTCCTGCTCACCACAGCTTGTTAGTGGATGGCTTCAGTCCCTCCCCTTTCACTCCTTCTTTTACAGATTCATCGATTATTAGTTTATTCTGCAAGAGAGTAATTAGGAGCCTGGACCCTAGAGCATCACTATCTATCTTCACATCCTGACTCTCCCGCTGAGAAACTTTAAGAATTTCATCCTCCTGGGTGTCACTTTCCCCATTTGAAAAGTGCCATAATCCCCTGGCATGAGGTGATGGGGGAACGGAGAGAAATACACTTAAAATACCATGAAATAGTCCTTGGTCCCCTAAGTGCTATCATGTGCTAGAGATAACAACTGTGACACCCAAACTCAGTTTACAGCCTTGAGATGCTCCTAGGCCAAGTCATGTTTGTTTTGGGACAGGCTGCTCAAGCTGCCTCGCCATCAGCTAAGACAAGGGCAGGATAAGGCTGCAATGTCATTTGCTCTCTAGGGACCTTTTTCTTCACCAGACAACCCCACAGCCCTAGGATTGTAGCCCAGATAACCAGTGGCTGTATTTAGTCTTTGTACCTGGAGATGGGCTCAGATCCCTTTGACTGTGTTTTAGAACCCAGAAGCATCTGTCTGTCTGAAGTGAGAGGTGCCTACTGGGTGCCCAGCCTCTAACACAGGCAGGTGGGGGGGGGGGACTGTGGAGGAGGGGGTTGAAGGGGGGCAGTGATTGTTGATTCCTTGTCACCCACCTCGAAGCTGAAACCCGAGCCTTAAATAGGACATGGGGCCCAACTTTGTCGTCAGCTAACGACTCCCGCTGCCCCAAGCCCGCTCTGTGTCGTGGGTCTGGCTGTGGCGGCAGCACGGAGCGGAAGCAGGGAGCCTCTGCTCACTCTTGCTCGCTTTTCTTCAGAGCATGAGCAGAACCAGACCGAAGCTGGAGTCTCATTTGTCTCTCTGAGAAGGGGACGTTCAGAGCCAAGAAGCTTCGGGAAAATGGTGTGACAGAGAGGATATGACCAGCATTTACATGACAGCCCTGCTCAGAGTGCACCCCAGAATGCAGCGGGACACCCCTGGGGAGGCAGGCATGTGGATTCTGAGACTGGCGACAGGCAGCCAAGCACTGTGGGTGTGGTCCCCTGAGTCGGTCGCATGGGAGGGACCTAGAGAGTGGCCTGCAGGTAGAGAATGCTTCTCTCCTAAAGGGGTGAGATCCTAATTAAACCCTGTGACCACAGGTGACAGGATAAAGGCCCAGGGATGATAGCATCCCTCCTCCTCTAGTGTGCACACTGAGGAATCCATGTCAGACAAGCAGGCGGAGGCAGGGGATTGACTGCCAGAGCCCTTGCCCATAACTTGTCAGAGCTGGGAACTGAGCAGCCACCCAAGGACTCTGGCTGCAGAGACTCTCTGGAAGGCCACGAGCCTTCTGGAAATGACAAAGCTCTGCCCAAGCCTGCCATGCCTTTCCCTCCTCCTTCCCAGGTTTTCTGTTATGGACAAACAAAAGACTGGTTGTTGGTCTCTGACTCTTCTCCCAGGCTTGCCCTCATCCAGACAAGCAAAACAAAAACAAAAACAAAACAAAACAAAGCAAACAAAGAAGCAACAACAACAACAACAACAGCAACAACAAAAACCAACCAAACAAAACATTGGCCTTCAGCTTATCTGTACACACTTCTGTTCCCAGCACTCTGGAGGCCAAGGCAAGCATCCACAGTTTGTGGCCAGCCTGGGCTACACGGAAAGACCTTGTCTCTAAAAAAACAGAAACAAGCAAACAAACAAACAAACAAAAATGGGGCCAGGTGTGGTGGTGCATCGCTTTACTTTCAGCACATGGTAGGCAGAGGGAAGCAATTTCTGTGATTGGGGATCCAGTGTGGTCTATGCATCGAGGTCCAGGCCAGCCAAGGGACATATAGTGAGACCTAGTAAAAATAAATAAATAGAGAAATAAATAAATCAATAAATAAATGGGGGATCAGTTGGCAGTTAGGAAAGAGAGGGAAATATGAGGTGTAGGAATCTGAGTAAAGTAGGTGATTACACCTGTGAAAATGTCACCCAACTATACCCATTATTTGGTGTACTAGTTAAAATAAATGTTTAAAAGGTAAAACTTTGAAAAAAAAAACAGCAACAAGAAACTGCAAAAAGAACTCTTACCAGAGGCCTACCTCTTCGCCCCTACACAGCTCATCTCCTGGAAGCCACCCACAGTGAGCCTTAGGGTGACAGCCCCAAGCTCTCAGCCCAGATCTGTCCTTTCTTGGCTCCCCTGCCAAGTTTTTATTTGCTTGCTTGTTTGCTCGGGTGGGGTGCGGACCTGGTTTTTGTGCAAAGAAGAATTGGGATCTAGAGGTTCCTGGGGCCGGGCAGCAATCCTGCTCCACCGCCTATTAGCAGCTTACTGTTGGAAAAGTCATTTAACCCTATGCATCCTGGTCCCCTGATCAAGTAGTGGCCGCTGCTCCCCCAAGCTATGGGCTCAGCTGCTGTTCACATTACCCTATGTGGTAGTTTGAAAGAAAATTAACACCCCCCCCCCCCCCCCCCCGCCAAATAGGCTTGCAGGGAGCAGCACTATCAGGAGACCGTGGCCTTGTTGGAGAAAGTGTGTCACTTGGGGCCTGGCTTTGAGTCTCAGAAGCTCGAGTCAGGCCCAGCGTCACTCTCTCTTCCTGTTGTCTGCGGATCTAGATGTAAACCTCTCCGCTACCTCTCCAGCACCATGTCTGTCTGCACGCATGCTGCTGTGGCTACAGAGGACTAAACCTCTGACTTGTAAACCAGCCCCAGTTAAATGCTTTTGTTTGTAAGAGTTGCTGTGGTCATGGTGTCTCTTCGCAGTGATAGAGACCCTAAGACACCCTAGGATGCAGGGACCATATGAAGGGAGAAACAAAGGCTTTGTGAAGCCCCGCTCGTGCCTCGGGGACCCAGCTAGAGAGACGGACAGGACCCTGACTAGACTCCAAATCCCCACTCTTCCTTTGGAGACAGGGAGGTGAGAATCTGGTTGGTTTGATTCTGTTATGGAGTTGTGAAGGTCTCTAGGCATCAGTCACTCATGGTCAAGTCCTCTGTGGAGGGCCACAGTGTGCTGCCTGGATCTCCTGGAGCCTGGGGTCCCTGGACAGATGTGTTTTGACACCACCTCCCTCCAAGGATTAGCTCCCAGCAGGAGCCTGCTTGCCTGACCTTGCAGTGTGCACAGCACCCGGCAGGTGCCCTGAGGTGACAACACCTCCCCCTTTCCAGGCCTCCTTCTTAGGCCTCCTCTGACTTTGCCCTCAGGATGACCTGCTCAGGACAGGTTCCCAGCGGACAGAGGGAGCACAGATGCCTAAGAACAGGCCAGTGCCAGGGCGAGTGCCAGGTAATGAGATGACCAGCTCTCCCCCAAGCTGGTCCATCTGGGGAGGACGCCCTAGCTTCGTGGCTGGGTGTCCAACACAGGGTGCAGTGGGCGTGGGCAGCACAAGTGACAGTACAGATGGTCACCACTCCTGCCCTTCCCCACCTTTCCTGCAGGCAGTAGTGTGTGGAGGGATTATGTGCCTGGGGAAGCCGCGCCTTTTTCTCCTGCCCTTCCCCAGTCCGTTCCCACTGGGTGTTCTAGGGCTCCAGAGCGCCTCGTAGTCTGTGTGCAGAGTCCAGTTTGAGCAGCTTCTTGTGGTATTCTGGTAGAGCAATAGAGGCCTCTTTATAAATATCGGTTACCTCCCTTCCTCTTTCTTCTTTTGTCTTTTTTTTTTTTCCCTTCCATCTTTGCCCATTTGCATCTCCTCCAGGGGAAGTGAAACTCAAGTTTGTCCTCTGGTGGGCAACACTGCCTGGGGGTGGAGGCAGGGTAAACAAGGGAACAGCAGAACCATAAATTGGTCTGTTGACGACACCACCGACACCAGACTGGTTCAGCCAAGGGAGGACAGCGTCCTGTGGACTGGGGCTTCGTTAGTGGGCGGAGACAGTGGCCATCTCTCTTTCAAAGGCAGGTTTGAAAAGCAAGAAAGTATGGATGCCTGGAGTACCAGGCGATCACTAGGCAGCCAGGAAAATAAACTCCATGAGGTAATTTTGTCATTGAGGAGTCCCACAGAGTTGTCCCATGTTATTGGGGGGCCAAGGTCCCCCTCTTGGGGGTCTTAGTATCATTAATCAAGGAATTTAAGAATGAACTCCAAAGAAAGTTTGAGGACAATTTTATTAGAGTTTTAAAAAAAAAAAAAGCAGGCAGACTGAGTCTCCTGGAGGAGGGGGGGCCTAACTCCATGTTCTTGTGTTCGGTTTGGAGGGTGGCCATGTGGTGGACAAGCAGCCAGATGGCAGCGAGGAGAGCTTTCAATGTCCACCATGAAGGGTGAACATGCTTATACAGGGGTAGGAGAGACGGAAAGGCAGAATTACGAAGCTGCAGGGCTGTGGCTCTGCAAGTGACTGCAGTGGGGGAGGGAGTCTGGGAAGGACCAGTGCCTTCTCTCATTAAAGGGTAATTATTCCTTCCATATCTTTAGCTTTGCCTGGAATGAACTAGTCTTCCTGAGTGATGGTCCTTGGCCCAACTGGATTAACACTTTAAACAGCAACAGCAATTACTACTACTACTACACTTTGAGCAGCTTTGAATGTTGGGCTCCGCCTAGGCCAGAGACCTAGCTTTCCCCAGAGGCACCCACAGAGCCCTGATCAGGGCTACTGTCACACCGTAGGCCCAGAAGGAGCCACCCCAGGGTGGGAGTTAGCTTGCTGCCTGCTGCTTCCACTGTGAAGGCTAAAGTGCCACACGGTGGTGGCGTCTAGAGGAGGGTCTCACCTGGAGTACAGGCAGAGCTACTTCCTCTCTGTGTCCTCACACACAGTAGAAAAGGGGAAGGGAAAGGGAGGACGAGAGGGAGGACGGAGGAGGGGGTATTATGCACCTGTGGTCTCTTTTTATGGGTGTTCTAATGCCATTACGGGGGTGCCTCCCTCATGACCTCATCTAACCCTGTCTCCCAAACACCCCACTTGAAATACCTGAATGTCATCGCATGGGGACTGGGGCTTTGCTTTTTCTTGAGCCCTTTTGTGCCGCTGTAATGGCTTCCTGTAGACTGGGTGGTTTATTAAGAACAGATATTGCTCTACAGCCGCAGTTCTCAATGTGGGGGGTGGGGGTGGGGCAGGGAGAATGACCCTTTCCCAGGGGCCGCATATCAGATGTCCAGACATTTACATTATGATTCATAACAGTAGCACAATTACAGTTATGAAGCAGCAATAGTTTTATGGCTGACGGTCACCGCAGTATGAGGAACTGTATTTAAGGGTCACGCTGATGAGAGCCTCTGCTCTAGGGGATGTGACATCCAAGGCTGAGCCACAGCATGCAGCAAGCCTGCACCATCCAACTGCAGAAGGGAGAGGAGCTCACATCCAACACAGCCTCAAGGCCTCCTACTATGGCGCTAGCCCACTAATGACGGGCGAGCTCCGGGCCTACCCACCTGCAAACGGGTCCAGGTCTTTAATACTATTGCCTTGAAGGGTGTTTAAGACAGCCTTTTAAGGGAGCATATTTCAGACAGAGCAAGCCTCAGTGTATGTATTTGGGGGACTGGGCATATAATTCATCCCAAGCAAAAGGGTTGCAAAGGGTTAAGGATGTAGGTGTGTCCAACCCATGGCCCAGGAGGGCTGTGAGTACAGTCTAACCCAAAACTGTATCCACCGTAAACATTAAGAGACTTCTGGGGGGGGAGGGTAGGGAAAATGTAAAACAAAGGGGAGAAAGTACAGGAAAAGAACATATGTTGGTAGAGATGAGTGAAACAATGCGCTCGCTATGATGAGAAATGACGTAAGTTGTCCACCTGAACATAACAGTAAGCATAATGTAAAATGAGTGATAAAACCCATTTTCTCATTGGCTAAAAGGGGGTACAACTCCTCCCAACGTGGACAGGGTATATAAGCTGAGTACAAGTCCACTTCAGGGTGGCCTTGATATTCACCTGTGAAGCCATCGACCAGGCTACAGCTGCACTCAGCAGACCAGGAGAGGTATCGGGGTGTCTGCCTGAAGTGTGATGAGTGGGTGACTAATAAAGCACCCGTAAAACCTCAATACTTGTTTTTCCTGCCCTCAACTGGCGACAGAGCATGTTTTTTTTTTTAATTCAATTATGCTGTTCTGTCGTATGAACTTTGTAGGTTAACACCTTCGTGTCACAATGCCAAAAGGCTGGACCTGCCTGGCAAAGTCATAAAAGTCATTACACTAAGCTAGGAGGAAGGACAAGAGTAAGATTTCCCTGCCCTTCCTGCCTCCTACTGCAGCTGTCAGCGCTAACACTAGAGCCCAGCGACAGGAAGGTTGCCCTGGTGAGCGGTTCTCAACCTTCCTGAGAAACTGCGACCCTTGAATACAGTTCCTCATGCTGTGCTGACCCCAAACATTAACTTATTTTTGCTGCTACTCCACCATTGTAACTTTGCTACTGTTATGGTCATTTAAATATCTGTGTTTCCCGATGATCTTGGGTGACCCAATGGGGTCACGACCCACAGGTTGAGAGCCACTACCCTCGAGGGCGTTCGTACAAGGGAGAATTTGTACTTTGACCTCGGAGGTAACCGGAAGCAGAGGACCAGAGCAGGGATGAGGTAAGAGGAACAGGTTAGTATGTGAACAACTGTCAGATGTGTGGGCCATGGTGCCAGGCTGTGGGCCAAGATGGGGGGTGGGGGTGGGGGCAGTGTGTGGAGGATGCAGCCAGTGGCTGGAGCCTGTAAGTCATCACTACCCTGCCTCCAGGGAGCACCTGTAAGCCTTTGCTGAAAGGGAGCTTTGTCCATAGAGGTAGGGCACGGACGAAAGCTGAAAATCCCAACCTTGCTGTCTGGTTGGTCAAGTGAGAGGTGAGCCCTCTCCTTGCTGGGTAACCCACACGGTTATACAGCATCAGCCACACAATGGTACCTGGGAGACAGGCTTCACTCTTTCCTAACAGCGTGGTCTCCATGTCTCTCAAAATCTCTGTGCTTTTGCTTCCTTCCTGGAGAGATGGAGACGAAAACCATAATTCTTGTTTTGGGAAGTAAGAATAAGGATTACGTGAATTAACGCAAGTAATATGCTTGTGCTAAGTCACGGTACATATAGTTACTAACTACACGGAAACACACAGAGACACGTGGGAGTCACATGTTACTTACGTAAGTTAGACAACGTGCATGGCCAACGCCTGACAGCCAATCAGGAGACGTGAGGCATGCGTGGCAAGGGCGGGGCCGGGAGGGAGGTGGCTGAACCGCAATGGCGCATCTTTAGCAGCTCCCTGAGCCACAGTCCCCACTTTCCAAAGTAGGGGCTATACTGCAAACCAAACCAAACAACAGCAATGCACCTCGCAAACCTTTGCAGGCAGTATGTGGCAAGTAGTTAACATAAGATACGTATGCCTGCTTCAGCAGGGGAAATGGAGGCACAGAGGTCACAAATTAGTCCAAGGTCATGTGGCGAGAAAGTAGAAATGCTGAGATTTTAATCAAAGCCATCTGCCCCCGGAGACATGTGGGTCCAAAATTGCTGAAAATGTAATCTGTCTTTATTCAGTTCTCTTTTTCTCCCATCATGGGTTGTAAACAGGCGAATAAAACGACACTTGCCAAGCAAAGGGATAAATCTGTCTTAAGCCTAATTTTCAGTGAACTTTTTTTTTCTCTAGCCTTTGACAGACGATTACGCCTTTAAACTGGAGATTATGAAAAAAAGAAAAATATACTTGAGCTGGTATCATCTCTCTTGAAGTAGGACTTCGGGATGCATGCGTCTTAGTGTCTAGTAAGCTCAAGGTACAACAGCCACACGCAGTGCCATACCAGAAAAACAGAAGGAGCTGAAGTGCCAGGGCCTGCTGCTGGTTGCAGGTGGCATTCATTACCACAGAAGTACAGAGAAAGCCTGACAGGACGGTGAAAATGTCTGTAGAGCTGAGGCAAGAAAGGCGCCAAGTTCAGGACTAGGCATAACTACAGCAGGTCTCAAAAACTAAAAGCTCAGAGTTTAGAACGTCATGGAGTTACTGTAGAGCACTAACTACCCTGGCTTGTGCTTATAAGCAAACACTTGGGGTGGGGGGTAGGTGGCTGGTGACTGATTTCACCCCTACTGCTGACCCTAGCTATGAGTTGAGTCCCCTAGGCCTACTCCTCAACTTGTCATTAGTCAGTAGCCTAGAAGGATCTAGGAGTACAAGCCTTAACCCACTCACTCATCTTCTACACACAGATGATGTTCAAAGTGCACTGCACCAGCCACCAGGTTAAAAAAAAAAAAAAAAGCCGGGATACTTGTTAAAATGCCCACGTCCTGGCTGGCTGTCCCCTCTACATTTCTTTCACATCCTCCTGATGGCCTTGGACCAGCCACTGGGGCTGTACCCATCCCTTTAGCCAGGGGTGGCAGGGAGGAACCTTCCTGAACGCTGCTGCTGCTCAGGGTCGTCTAAGCTTTGTCTCCAACCCCTCACCAGTGTCTTAGAAGCAAGCTCGCTCCCTGGGGCATGGACTCTCACGGGTAACGGTTGCCACTAGGCTTTCTAACCTACGCTGGCTGGGGATGGCTGGACCTCTCCATCCCTGAGGGCGCTTCAGAGAAGCCACCTTTCTCCGTCCCTATCTCTTCCATCGTCACAGCTATGCTCCTCTGAGCAAAGGACCGCATCGTCGCGGGTAGGGCCATCTGGCCACACACCCAGCCATGAGTCAGCCTTGGCGGGCGGCGCACAAGCTCCAGGCCGTGCGGGGACAAAGCCATGCCGTCTCGTCGCACCTGCAGGCAGCCCAGCACCCCCGCCCACTCCTCCGGGGTGGGGATGTGGGGAGGGAGGCGCTGACTGTTGCCAGGCAGGCTGGGCCCGCGGCGGCTGCGGTTGGCTCCCGGTCGCCCGCCGCCCCCGCACCGCCTCCGCGCGCTGAGTCACCCCGCCCCACCAGCCGCCGCCCCGCGGCTCCCACACCTCTGCGCCTGCGCATGCTGTTGCACAACCGCCCCCCCCTGCGCACGCCCCCCAACCCCGCCCTATGTTTCACCCGTGCGCGCGCGCCTGCGCGCGCATGCTAGGCGCCCGGCACGCGGAAAGGTCATCGGGTACACTTTATGGCCATCGCGACGCCAGGTCTGCCCTGGAGTCCCCTCTACACAATCTTGCCCTGTCGCTGGCCTGTCGCCAGGGTAGGTACCCTCTCTGATGCTTTTTGCACTCTCCCCTACCGTTTTTTGGCTCTGCCGCCGTGACGTCACTGTCCAGCACTGCCACCACGTTGCTTCTGCTCAGTGGACCACAGAGGTCGAAGTCCACGAGACTCTCCTGGGGGTGGCACAATAAAAACGCAGATGTACGTGGTGCCAGTTGGGCCAGAGTGGTAAATCACCAATCAAGCAACCCACTGGGGGTGTGTTTAGACTGCAAGCTTTGGTACCGCGGACTGAGGAGGCGCCTGTACGCCTGCATTTCTAACAAGATCTTGGTATAGCTACAAGGAAGGGGGATGGAGCCAGGAGAAGGCCCTGGGTGTGGGTGTGGGTAGCATCACAACCAGTCTTGTTTTATCATCCAAAGCCAAACGATGTCTCTGGGTGCAGCTCAGTGGGAGAGTGCTTGGCAGACATGAATAAAGCCCTGAGTCTCACCCCCAGCTTCCAGTCTTCCCACTGAAGGTCGCCGGGACACCGGCCTTGTGCTCCGACCCTCCGTTTCCCCCATCTGTAAAAGGGAGTAGCTCTTGTGGCTATCTCACAGGACTGTGGTGAGGATAGCACGCGGCCTCACCTCGGTGCCCGGTGCCCCCATGGAGGGGGCCAAGCTTGAGGAAGGAACTTCCATGTTTGTGCCATTCTAACAGTTCTCAAATATGACCCCCCATTTTAGCCACTCCTCTGAGGCCCGATCAAGAGCTACCCAGGTATGTTGATGATGGATTCCCCCCACCTTTGTCTGGCCCTCCTGAGACTCCACCCAGAGAAGACATTAGAAACTAGAGGCTGTGGCTTAAAGCTTCTCAACCTCCCTGGGGACCGTAGCGAGGCCACATGCTGTCCCTGAGGCTCCTTGAACACAGACTCTGATGGATGGCTCCGTAGACAAAATTTTTCTTTTTAAAGTAAGTTCGCTACTGGAATCCATAGACATCACTGGAGTGACCTGATGCTGACACGTGGGGATCCTGTCTTAGCCCCGCCCCCATCCCCACAGCCCCAGCCAGGGCTCCTGAGTGCATTTAGTGGAACTTGCTCCACACGCCCCTCTCCATACCCTGCCTTGACAGCAGGCTTATGTAAAGGCAAGGACTATATAGTCTTTCACCTTGACTCCTCAAGTTGGCTCTGTCAGACAGGAATTCTGCCTGAGAGGTGTATGGCTGATGCTCATCTGGCCTTTACTATCAATATGAGAGCAGCAGGAGGCTGCGGACTGGGTCCGTGCCTCACTTCTCTGGGCCTCAGTCTTCTCATGGCTTGGAATAAATGTGCTCTCTCTCTTACGCTGCCCCTGGCCCTAGCAATCCTTAAGCTGCAAGTATTCTTCATATGGTCATGGCCCACTTGATTTTTTTTTTTCATCCCAGGTGTGCCGTTACGTCAGCTTGACACAAGCTGGAGTCATCTGAAAGGAAGGATCCTTCATTAACACTATCTCCTTGCTGGGTGTGGTGGCGCACGCCTTTAATCCCAGCACTCGGAAGGCAGAGGCAGGAGGATCGCTGTGAGTTTGAGGTCAGCCTGGTCTACAAAGGGAGTCCAGGACAGCCAAGACTACACAGAGAAACCCTGTCTCAAAAAACAAAACAAAAAACCCAAACAAACAAACAACAAACAAACAAACAAAAGACCAGGCTGAGCCAGCCATGATGAGCAAGCCAGTAAGCAACACCCCTCCATGGTCTTTGAATCAGCTCCCGCCTCCAGGTTCCTGCCCTGTCTGAGTTCCTGTCCTGACTTTTTTATTTTACTTTATCATTTATCTATCTATCTATCTATCTATCATGTATACAGTGCTCAGCCTGCTTGTACCCCAGCAGGCCAGAAGAGGGCATCAGATCACATTGTAGATAGTTGTGAGCCACCATGTGGTTGCTGGGAATTGAACTCAGGACCTTTGGAAGATCAGATAGTGCTCTTAGCCACTGGGCCATCTCTCCAGCCCCCCGACTTTTTTCAATGGTAAACAGAGACTTGGAAGCATTAGCCAAATAAACCCTTTCCTCCCTGTCTTCATTAGGGTCTCTATTGCTGTGAAGAGACACCATGACCACGGCAACTCTTATAAAGGAAAGCACTTCATTGGAGCTGGCGACAGGACAGAGGGTTGGCGCATTATTCTCAGGGCGAGAAGCATGGCAGTGCGCAGGCAGATATGGTGCTGGAGGAAGGAGCTGAGAGCTCTACATCTTGATCCGCAGGCAGCAGAAAGAGACTGTGTGTTATACCGGACATAGCTTGAGCACAGAAGACCTCAAAGCCCGCCCCCCACAGTGACACACTTCCTCTAAGAAGGCCACACCTACCCCAACAAGGCCACACCTCCTATAGTGCTACTCCCTATGGCCGAGCGTTCAAACATATGAGCCTATGGGGCCCAAATCTATTCAAACCACCATCCTCTCCAAGATGTTTTGGTTGTTGGCATAGAAGCCGGCTGCCTCTAGGTTGCTTAGCAACCTCTGATGTCATCACCTGCCGCTGCCACCAGGGGCCCAGGATAAAAAGGACAAATTTGCCACCTCATCTTTCTCTTACTTTGTCTCTTAGGTCTTACTCTTGCGTGACTCTCTCTCTCTCTCTCTCTCTCTCTCTCTCTCTCTCTCTCTCTCTGTGTGTCTCTGTCTCTCTCTCCTCCCTCCCCCCCCCCCCCCGCCCTGACTCAGGCCCTAACTTTTCTCCCTTTTCCTTCCCTCAAATAAATCTGTTCATATCATCTCACTTCTGATGCTAACATTGGTCATGGTGTCTTGTCACAGCAAAAGAACTCCTAAGTAGGACGCCGGGTACACATTTCTCCATTTAACCTTGCACGTGTCATATAGGATGACTGTAAATGCCCTGCTAGCTAAGGCCCCAATCTCCTTCAAGTTCTTACTGGATTTTTCTGATGAGACGCTGGTTTGGCTTTTGTTAGAGGCACACAGAGCTGATTGTTTTGGGCAGTTTTAGGGTTAGTCTTGCCTTCCTTGCCTGGCAGTCTCTGTGACGTCTCTGGCACATTGCCTCCAAGCGCCCTGTGGGATAGGCGGCCCCTGCCCCTTCCCTTTGCCCACAGTCTGCCTTGGCAGACAGTATGTGCAGATTGTTGGGCCTAGGGAGAGTGTCCCACCTGCAGTGGACTCAGTTGGTCAGAGAACCACCAGACTGTCACCACCTGAGGGAATGGACAAGTGCTGCCAGACCGTGTCCAACAAATACCTTCTACTTTTACTTGGAGAGGGGAGGGAATAAGGGAAATGTGATTTTAGGAGAATCTTTTCCCTTCCAGCAAAGTGGCCACGGTGGGGCTTCCTGTAGCATTAGCCTAACATTTGGCCATCTGCCACCACCAAGACACCATAAAGGATAGGATGTCTGCAAAGATGTTTACATACAGGCCGTCGAGTCATTCAGAAGGAGTTCCACCTCCCTTCCATTCGGGCTGGCCCTTTGACTGAACCGGTCTCACTGAGAGGGAAAGATGCAGGTTCTGTTTGGACCTCAGTAGAGCCAGTGGGTAATACCAAGAGCCTGAGCTATGTGCGATCTGAGAAGGATCTAGTCTGATCTGGCCCATCTAGCCATCTCCCATAGAGTCATCCTGACCCTGCCTGGCTGAGCTCTGCCCAAAGCCCTCCCTCACAGAACTGCAAGCAACCACAGCTTCTGGGTTAAGCCATGACATGGTCAGGTGGTTTTCTATGCAGAGCCTCTCTGTGTAATGGTCACTCGTTTGTCCATCTCTGAGTTTGGAACGACGCCTCCTTAAGTTGCTCAAATCTCTTTCAGCATCTCACCCCCAGGCAAGAACTGGCTGTCAGGACAAATGCCTGAAATGCTGGAGTACTTCCTGCTTTGGGTCTGTGCCCTCCAGGACGTCTGACCTTGGATCAGTTCTTTATCTATGAAATGGCCTGATCACATCACCCGGCTTTCAGACAGAATGGGGAGGTTGAGGAAGGAAGGGCTAGAGTCCAGGTAGCGTCAGGGCGTTGCCTAGCATGGCACCTGCATATGGAAGGGATGTGACAGATGTCATGAGTGAGTGTGACAGTGAGTGTGTCAGGGCGGTGTGCCTGTCTGAAGTGAGGAGGTGAAAACTAACCAAGACATAATCACTTCTGCCTGTCTCCGACACCTACAGGGTCCTCTAGCGTTGGTGACAACCAGCCCTTTAGGCTTAGAAAAACTGCAATTTCCCTGTGCTAAAATGAGAAAAGTGTAAAAACACAGAGGAATGATGATGCTGGGGAGCAACTCTCCAAGGCTACTGCTCCTTGGATGCATGCTCTGAGGAAGGTCAGATTAAAAAGGGTTAAAAATTCACATGTGGCTTTGTTGAAATCAAGAACAAAAAAGGAACATGTTGGGTAGCTTTTTTTTCCCCTCCAGTAGAACAAGAGAAATCAAAAGCTAGCCTTCTGCCATCTGCGGCAGGCTGCTGCAGACCGGGAGCTCGTTAGTTAGCATCTTCCAGGAGGCTGACTGTTGCCGACAGCACTGCTGCAGTCATGAAGAAGCCCCGACGCCCAATGTCAGCCTAAGCCCGCTCCCAGCTCCAGCTTAATGCCTGCTCTGATGCCCTCCTTCAGACTAAAAAATAAATAAATAAATAAATAAATAAATAAATAAATAAAATAAAAAATAAAAATTTCCCGATCTAGCCAGACAGATGCTCCTGTGTGGCACGGAGAGGGTTATCCTTTTATAAAGGTCTGCTTCAGGCAGTTAGACACTGGCCCAGCAAGCCGAGAATAACACTTCAAACCCACATTTGCTGCTGGGCCTGGGCCTCCTGGGCCCCGCTCTCTCTGCCCTAATCAAAAGCTCCATACTGTGGAGCTTTGAAATGCCGGCCTGTCAGATCTGAGGTGTAGGAAGAGCGTAGGCTCCCTCAGTCCACCTTGCTTCCTAAAGGCAAGTAGGTCAGTGCAGGAGTGTCCTCGTGCGCCTCTCACCCTGTGGCTGATGACGGACTTAACGCTTTCAGGTCACAAGGCTATGGAAAGGACCGGAAGCCAGGGCATGTATCTCAAGGAAGTTTTGAAGAAATTATGATTTGTTTTCACTGTCTAATTTGTCCTTTATGGAGAAACCTATGAAGGTAGAACCCAGATAACTGAAGTGGATGTGTGTGTGTGTGTGTGTGTGTGTGTGTGTGTGTGTGTGTGTGTATGCATGTGTGCGTGCATGTGTGTGTGTGTATGCATGTGTGTGCGTGCATGTGTGTTGTGCATGTGTGTGTATGTGCATGCATGTGTGTGTGAGTGTGTGTGTATGCATGTGTGTGCGTGCATGTGTGTGTGTGTGTGTGTGTGTGTGTGTGTGTGTGTGTGTGTAGGCCATAGATCAAATGGGTGTAATTTGTTAGGAGGTGTCTACTTTTTTTCAAATGGTCTCTCATGGGGACCTGGGCTCACCAACTTGGTTAGGTTGACCAGCAAGTCCCAGGTATCCCCCTGTCTCCACCCTTCCAGCACCATAATTGAAATTGCATATGCATACCACCACCCTTGGCTTCTTACATAGACTTCGGGACTCAGACTCAAGTCTCTGTGTTTTCACAGCAAGCACTTTGCTGACTGCGCCATCTCAGCACACCTTGGAACTTTTCGTTTTCTGAGCTCATCGCTTAGGAGACCGATAATACTGAATTACTCTCAGAGGCATCTCAGGCAAGGCTGTAAAATGAGCACTAGTGAACCCAACAGCAGTTAGCTACACTTTTATGGCTGTGAGGAACCTAGTGAGGAACAGCAAACAGTAAGTAAACTGTCGGTACCATCCTGATTCATTGCTGAAGAGAATTTCCAGATGGGCCAGCCTAGACAGCAAGAGGCCAAGAGCTCACGTGGAGCCACCAACTCTGTCTCTCAGCGTGAGCACTGTAGAGGCTGCACAGGGAGACCTTGTCCCTAAACACAAAACAGACCTCACAGTTCACTTGCATAAGGACAAGACTAGATTTATCCGGGACCAAAGTTTGCTGTGGCTTCTCTCTAGGACGTGCTTGGCCCCCTCAGGCCCCTGTCTGCTCAGTGACAGTGGCAGTGGAGCCACCGTGCCCAACTGTAGAGACACGGAGCTTCTTAAAACACCATGGACCACTGTCACTGAGAGCCAGTTATAGTGTCTATTAATTTCTTTTATACTCACACTGCCCTAGGTGGTGTGTGTAATTACCATTACTCCCACTTCACAGACAAGGAAACAGAGCTGCCCAGAGCCTAATTTGCTTGTCTAAGTGGCAGAGTTGAGACACCATAGGCTTTGCAAGGATGCTGGTAAGTACGAAGACCCTGGAGTAAGTCACACTATGTCAGGCTGCATCCATCCCTTAGGCAACTCGATTGGCTTCTCGGAGTCTCAGTTTACCCATCTGTAAAATGGATCTTCAATTTCTCAGCTGTTACTAGACATCACCATCTTGCTCCTGGCCTGCTTTCCCCATCTGGGTCCTCGGGGTCAGCCTTCAAAGCTGGGTTTGTGCTGGTGACTCAAGTGTCTGGCTTCAGTCTGGCTCTCTCCCCTGAAGGCTGGGATTGTGGTTGCTTGAGCATGCTCGTTTGAACATACATTTGCTCCTGCAGGTTAGCAAACGGAGCCTTTGTTTCCCCCACCCCCACTCCCACCGGTCCCTCTTGCTCGGTCTTTCCAGTCTCGGTGCCTGCTGCTACTGTCAGCCCAGGTGTTCAGGACAACTGGTCAGAATGTCACTTGGATCCTGTTTTTATTCATTCCGTAATTGATCTCTCATTATAGCTCATCAGCTCAGCCTCCACGACGGCAGGGCCTCTTCACAGTTCCCACAGCCTAGGCTTGAGGTCCTTAGCCTGATCGCCAATAGATCTTTTGGCCTCTGCCCTTGCTTCCTGGTCAATCCATCATTCACTGCTCTGCTTAAAACTCTTCAGTGACAGGCTGGGGAGCTGGCTCAGTAGGTAGAGCCCTTGCCGCGCAAGCCCGAGGCTCCGGGTTCAGGTCCTCAGAACCGACAGACGCTTGTAATCCCAGTGCTCCTGGGAGGAGATGAGAAGTGGAGACAAGAAAATTAATTCCCCGAAGCCCAAGGGCCAGCAGTGGTGGACAGCCAGAGAGAGACCCTGCGCCAAACAGGGTGGAAGCTGACGGCCAACACCAGTGGTTAACCTGTTACCTGTATAGACACACTGTGTGCCTGTATTCACACACATCAACATAGACACACACACACACACAGCACACACACACACACACACACACACACACACATACACACACACACACACACACACACACACAGACAGAGATAAATCTCTCCCACCACAACTCCAGGGGGAAACCAAGGGCCTTTCGATGGCCTCCACGGTCCTGCTTGGCCGTCATTCGCTCCTTCAAGCTCTCCCACCTGCCCTTAGCTCTTTGTCCCAGGACAGAAGCATCTTTCTATATTTCATCCTCGGCTGCATCTCCCAAGCCTAGAATACTGCCTGGAACACAGCAAAAACAGAATTCGGCATCTATTCATTTGTTGCGTGGCCACAACGCCCTCCTTGTGGACCTTTGTCTCCCGAGACCCACCAGGCCTCTTGCTTCTGTTGGTGTACAACCCCCCCCACCGTACCCCGGTTCTGGTGCTCTTCCACAGCTGTGCACACCCACTCCTCGCTCATCTTTCAGGCGCTCGCTCAGCTGTTAGTCCTGGAGGAGATCTGACAGCTACAGCAGAAGTGCGCACACGCCATGTTCCTCTGAGGCTCTGTTCTTCATAGCACAGTTAACCCCTAAGGCTCCGCCCTTCGTTTATTGGGGTGCTCTGCTCATCTCCTCCATGGGAACATGTCAACAAAAGGAAAATTATGTGTCTTGTCTGTATTGTGTTTCTTACCTAAAACAGCAGCTGGGAGCTGATTGACGAACACCCAAGGCTGTCGTGAGGATAAAACACCCGCTAGTGTGTGTGCTCGAGCAGCCACTTTGGAAAACAGGCAGTTCGTGGTGAAGCTAAACACGCACTGCCATGACACAGCAACCTTTCTCCTAGGAAGACACAGGAGATATGACCGCACTCGTCTGAAAGATGCCTGGCACAGCAATGCAGGCGATGGCCTGGGGACAATAGTCAAAGCCTGGAAGTAGCCAAATGCCCATGAAGAAGAGACGCACAGAGGTGCTCTGCGCTATCCGTGCATTGAAAAGCCGCTCGGCAAGGAAGAGCTCTGGTGCTGGATGACTTTCACTCCTGGGTGGATCGAAGGCAGCCGCTCTCAGAAAGAAAGGACACACTGTGGGAGTCTGTCTGTATGAAATTCAGAATAGAGCAAACTGGTCCTGGGTGTGCCCAGCAACTCCCCTCCAGAGCTACTCATGGGCAGAGGGTGACGCACACAGCTTTTTTGATACACACTGGTTAGAGGTGGGGTTAGGGTTAGCCCTGACAAGTGGTGCTGGGGATTGCAGAGGTGAGCAAGCCAGCATCCTGCATGCTAGGACTGTAGCATGATATGTAACAGTTGAGAGGCAGATATGTAACAGTTGTAACCAGTAGAAAATGACAGGTGCCATAAAGAGATTGAGGACAGGAGGTGGAGAGGGACCACAGAGGGAGGCCGTGCTCCCTGAACCTGTGGCTCCATTTTATCCCGATCCATACACAGAGGCTATTGGGTAGCAGGATCTATTTACTTTAAAAAAAAAAAAAGCATTAAGGCAAAGCGTTGTGGTGTTGTGGTAAGGTGGAAGATGCAGTCTTCGGCGGTTGCTCGGCTCCCCTGGGTCCCTCCTCAGGCACAGCAGTAATTGTTCAGGTAGGTGCTCTCTCTGTTAATTTCGTTCTCATCACAATCCACCGTGTGTCCTTGTCCTCCCATTCGCCACACAGTAGTTCTTTATTTAATCCTGATCTCACTGTATTTCCACCTGTTCACCTTCATAAAGGCGGCCTCCCCCAGATACAGGTGTAAAACTGCCGGGCGGTGGTGGCTCACGCCTTTAATCCCAGCACTCGGGAGGCAAAGGCAGGTGGATCGATGTGAGTTCGAAGTTAGCCTGGTCTACAAAGTGAGTCCAGGACATCCAAGGCTACGCAGAGAAACCCTGTCTTGGAAACAGACAAACAAACCAACAAAACAACAACAAAACCCCTTTCTTTCTCTAGAATTCTTTTCTGCCCCCTGAAATGTGTCATTCTTAGAAGCATACTTTCCCACTGGACTTCCAGGTGACATCTGCGGGATCCCAGAACCTTGCACACCAGAGAGGGAAAGCTGTCCTGACCTTGTGGTTGTCAAAAGATGCAGGCTGTGCGGTGGCTTTCTCTTGACTCTGTGGTTTGGATGTTGGTGGATCCCTTTCTGAGACACACAGCTGAAGACAGGGCTTGGGGTAATTCTCACTGTCTATGAAGTATGTATTCCTTTACTGTGGCTTTGTGGAGTCGAGAAGATATTTGACACTCTAAGCCAGCGGTTCTCAACCTTCCAAACCCTGCACCTTTAGTACAGTTCGTCACGTTGTGGTAGTCCTCAACCATAGAATTCTTTTCCTTGCTGCCCCATAGCTGTAATTTTGCTGCTGTTATGAATCATAGTGTAAATATCTGTGTTTTCCTATAGTAGTAACTGACCCCTGGGAAAGGGTCACTTGACACCCCTTCCCTCCCAAAAAAGGTCACGACCCACAGGTTGAGAACCACCGCTCTAAATAGATCTCTCTGTGTCTTCCTGTTTCTCTCTTCCTCCGTGTCTCTCTCTGACCCACCCCCACATACACACACATCTCTGAAGAGTACCCTTAGAGGCTGCCTCCCCTTCACTGTGTTACAGTGTTACATTGGCAACATCAGGTTTGTTAGGGGGATACTTCTCCAGCGCAGACCACCCATGCTCTGCCTATGCCTCCACCTCCCTGACAGCATGTCCCCAACTCTGGCTGCTCTTCCAGAGGACTCAGGTTCAATTCTCAGCACTGTATGTCAGCTCATGACCATCTATGACTCCAGTTCCAGGGCATCTGGCCACCTCTTCTGGTCTCCTCAGACACCAGGCTCACACAGACATACCTGCTGGCAAGACGCTCATGCATACAAGGTAATGAAGTAATTAAAGTGCTTTCTTTTAAAGATAATAATGGGGGCTGGGTGCAGTGGCGCATGCCTGTAATCCCAGCACTTGGGAGGCAGACAGGTGGATCACTGTGGGTTTGAGGCCAGCCTGGTCTACAAAGCAAATCCAGGACAGCCACGGCTACACAGAGAAACCCTGTCACGAAAAGCCAAAAACAAAAACAAACAAAGAAAAAAAAGATGGAGTGCTGCCTCAAAACACAGAGCCAGGGAAGTGTGGAGATTTGGGTTTGAAGCCCCAGTACCTGTCACTAAAAAAAAAAAAAAAAAAAAAAAAAAAAAAAAAAAAAATCCAGGTGTGTCTGTTTATGTCTGTAACATCTGTAACTCCATTTTATTGAAATGAGGGTCACTGAGCTTGCTGGCCACTAGCTTAGCTCCAGGTTCACTGGGAGACCCCGTCTCAAGTGAATAAAATTGGCACTGATCAGATATCCTCTGATTCCTACACTTTGCATAAACAAAACACACACACACACACACAAACACACACACACACACACACACACACACACACACACACACACACACACACACACCCCACAGGACCAAGCAGCAGAAAATGGATTTATGAGTTTTTGGTTGACCCAGATCCTGACTCTTAAAGTCAGAGGTCAAAATCTGGAAAGAAATTATCTAGCTCCCTTCGTTGCTGTCCCAAGCCTGCCCAGCCGAAGGTGAAAATGCGCGGGCAACTCAGATCTGAGCTTCATCTTGCCCTTATGGTATTTTAAATGACTCTTCATTTCTTCCTAATTTGGACAGAAGATTTCCCAACTCCTATGAATTATCTTGGACATCCTAAACAGGTATTTTAGTAAAGCGTTGGCAAAGGCTGTCTTAGGTCTTCATAAGGCAGTGGATCTCTGCCTTCCTGCTGCTGCAACCCTTGAACACACTTCCTTATGCTGTGGTGACTCAAAGCCATAAAAATTATTTCATTGCTACTTCATAACTATCCTTTGCTACTGTTATGAATTGTAATGAAAATGCCTAATATGTGACACCCAAAGGGGCCCTGACACACAGGGGAGCAGAGGGGAGGAATCCTCTGAGGACACACTCCAGAGAGGGGTGTGTGTGTGTGTGTGTGAGAGAGAGAGAGAGAGAGAGAGAGAGAGAGAGAGAGAGAGAATTGCTGACATAAGCAGATTCCATCTAAAGTCGTGAATTACTGTGTCTTCATTGGTTCATCCATGCTTGGCCCTGTGAAACACTGATACCAGGCAGCCGCCTTCTCTGGAAGCTGACATTAATAGTTTAGTAGGTGCTTCAGGGCCGTGTGAGAAACACTTGAAGAGTAAGTTCCAGAAGCTTCTCGCATGCCCTTCTCTCCGGGACACGAACTAGACATGTTTGTGTGGGAGAAAGCAGTAGGAAGACGGTGTGAGGTTGGGTACTGAACGTTACTGAGTGGCAGGCTGAAGGGTAGATTGGGGTGTGCACGGCAGCACTGAGGGAACAGGGGAGCTGTGCTTCGGGAAGTCTGGCTGCATCTGCGAAAGTGAGGGCACACTGAAGGAGGGCGGCCAACACTGAGAGACCGAGAGACCGGCAGCAAGGCAACTTGGCTTCATAGTGAGAGCAGTAGAAACAGACCAACAAGGCATGGGAAGGGGCTGAAGACGGTTAACAAGGATCAGGGACATGGGACACTTCAGGCTCCTAGGCAGATAAGGTTGCCATGCCTCCAACCATGAAAGCTCATGGTTATGAGCAAATATGGGACAAAGGGCCAGATAGGGTGGTGCACAGTGTTAATCCCACCACTTGGGAGGCAGAAGCAGGCAGTGAGTTCGAGGCCAGCCTGGTCTTGTATCAAAAGTAAGAAAAACCAACCTGATATTTGCTACTTAAGACGAGGAGAAATTATTTATTTTGGGCCCCTGAGTTATGAAGTGAAGGATCATCATTATTTCAAAAAAATGAAAAACAGGAAAAGGGTAGAGGAGGGGCCAGGACAAGGCAGAGCTTACAGTGTCCCTCCGCAGGCTCATATATTTGAGCTGGTGGCACTGCCTGGGGAGCAGAGCAGCCTGGCTGGAGGATGCATGATGTTGGGTTGAGTTTATAGCTTTACCCCACTTTGAGTGTGTTGTCTCCACTTTGCACTTTTGGCAAAAGATGTGAGCACTCAGCTTCTTGCTCCTGCTGCTATGCCCGCCGGCCACACAGACTCTCCCTCTGGAACCAGATACCAGATTAAACTTTCTTCCAAAGGTCATATTTGGTCATGACCTATTTCCTCTAGGCCTCAACTCCTGTACTCTCACCACCACATAATGGCCCCGCCAAGAGATTATCATTGGCAAGAGCAGAACCCTCAGCATCCAGTCAAACGCCCATCAGCTGGCAGCCACGCCCCAAGTGCTGAGGCTCCAGAGAATGCTTCCCACTCAAACCATAACACTCACTTTCACTCAGCATGCAAAGTCCATCTAGTACCCAGAGCGTTGACATATCCCACCTGGAGAACTAGCCAAGCCTTGAAGATGCCAGTCTGGAGTCTATGACTGTAAGGCTGGCTCATCACTTCGTAGAAACTTTGGGGTCAAAGTGGCTGTTCAAAAAGTGACCCAATTCAAGCGACACCACATGCTGGCAAGGATGTGGAGAGAGAGGAACACTCCTTCATTGCTGGTGGGAATGCAAACTAGTACAGCCACTTTGGAAATCTATCTGGTACTATCTCAGAAAACTGGGAATAGGGCTTCCTCAAGACCCAGCTTTTCCACTCCTCAGAATGTACCCAGAAGATGCTCTAGCACACAACAAGGACATATGCTCAACCATGTTCATAGCGGCCTTATTTATAATAGCCAGATCATGGACACAGCCTAAGTGTCCCTCAGTAGAAGAATGGATAAAGAAACTGTGGTACATTTACACTATGGAATACTACTCAGCTATTAAAAACAAGGAATTCCTGAAATTTGTGGACAAGTGGATTGAGCTAGAAATGATCATAATGAATGAGTTAACCCAGAAGCAGAAAGACTCAAATGGTATATACTCACTTATATCTGCATACTAGCCCAGGGGGCATATCCCATGAAAGTCTTCACTTACCAGGAGACTGGAACAGAAGGGAGGACATCCTATTGGGAGTCTAGATGAGAGAAGCATGGGAGAATAGCAAAGTAGAAGGATCCAGAGGGTCCTAGAAACCTACAAGAAGAACATTATGATAGGCAGATTTGGGCCTAGGGGTCCTGCTCAAACTATGGCACCAGCCAAGGACAATACAGGCCGTAAACTTCAAACCCCTACCCAGATCTAGCCAATGGACAGGACATTCTCCACAGTTGAATGGAGAGTGGGGTATGACTTTCACATGTATTCTAGTGCCTCATATTTGACCACGTCCCCTGGATGGGGAGACCTGGTGGCACTCAGAAGGATAGTAGGCTACCAAGAAGAGACTTGATACCCTATGAGCATATAAAGGGGGAGGAAGTCCCCCTCAGTCACAGTCATAGGGGAGGGGAGTAAGGGGAAAATGGGAGGGAGGGAGGAATGGGAGGATACAAGGGATGGGATAACCATTTAGATGTAATAAGAATAAATTAATAAAATAAAATTAAAAAAACAAACAAACAAAAACAAAAAGTGACCCAAAGCAAGTTGGGGATAGGAAGCTTTGTTGGCTTACACTGCCCATTTGTAGTCCATCACTGAAGGAAGTCAGGACAGGAACTCAAACAGGGCAGGAACCTGGTGCAGAGGCCACGGAGGGGTGCTGCTTACTGGCTTGCTCATCATGGCTTGCTCAGCCTGCTTTCTTACAGAGTCTAGGACCACTAGCCCAGGGATGGCACCACCCGAAAAGAACTTGGCCCTCTCCCATCAATTACTAATTAAGAAAATTCCCTACAGCTGGATCTTAGGGAATCGGTTTCTCAACTGAGGTTTCTTCCTTTCAGATGACTCAGCCTGTGTCATGTTAATGTATAACTAGCCAGGACAGAGGCTTTCTTTATCCTTGTGAAGCCAGTGAGGCAGAAAAACAAGGGGTGTCTTAGTTAGGGGTTCACTGCTGGGAAGAGACATACACCACGACAGCTCTGACAAGGGGAAGCATTGCACTGGGGCTGGCTACAGAGGTTTGGTCCATTGTCATCATGGCGGGAAGCATGGCGGCGTGCAGGCAGACATGGTGCTGGATGAGGGGCAGAGAGTTCCACATCCGGAACCACAGGCAGCAGGAAGAGACTTGAGCCCTCCAAGCCCACTCCTTAGGGAAACACTTTCTTCCACAAAGCCACACCCACCCCAAGGCCACACCTTCCAATAGTGCCACTCCCTATGATATATCAGGGCCATTTTTTAATCCAAACCACCACAGCACCAAAGTTGTTCACAGTTGGGGAAAGAATGCTGTTTAGAAAGCTGATGAATCTTACTTTTAAACTGCCATAAATTTTTAAGGGAATTGCTACGCAACCTTCACAATAGGTTGACTCCCAGGAAAATGCCACTTTGGCTTTCCAATTCCTGTGGGCCTGATGAAAAGAAGTTACAGATGAGTGCCAATTAATTTCCATTTGAAGGGTCCACTTTGCTTTTCAGGAGAGAGCAGGAGGGAAGGACATGGGTAATTAGAATCTACATATAGCACAAACATTGGGTTTAACCAGTGATTTCAATTTCTCCATGACAATTTTTTCTTTTGTTTTGTTTTCCAAGACAAAATTTCTCTGTGTTAGTTTTGGCAATCCTTTGGACTCCCTTTGTAGACCAGGTTGGCCTCAAACTCACAGACATCCGCCTGCCTCTGCCTCCCCAGTGCTGGGATCACAGGCGTGCACCACTGTGCCCAGCCCATTTTTTTTTTTAAATTAGAAGTACCGAATAACACAGCCCCACCTGCCTGTGGGGTCTGGATCTCGCAAGATGTGAATTCTCTGGAAGAGCGGGAGCAGGAAGGATGAGACGTCTAGGATTTCGGGTTGTACTCTTGCCCGCTGCTGGCTGGATTCATTCAGAGGACGTGAGGGGTCAGCACTGTGCACTGCCAGGGGACATATTTCAAAAGCCAGCTCTGTGTTCAGCATCAGCAGCAATTCCTAGCAGAGACCCTGCCAGTGATGGCTTTACTGCAGCTGGAGGCAGAGGAGTGACAGGGAGGACACTGATCGCCTCAAGCACAGGGTTCCTCATCCACCTTGAGCCTGAAGCTTGGCCAGTGTGAGCCCCTACTAAGGTGAGGACCCAACCAACGCACGGTTGATGCTGTTTTAAAGGTCCCGAAACCAGCTGGCTGTTCCTGGTGGCCCCCATTGGTTTCTCTCACACTGCCTTGGCTGCCTCAGTCTCCTCCGTGTCTCTGAGAACCGTGGTCCACACTGGGTCTGACTTAGCCACTGCTGCTGAAGCACACTGCCATTTCCTATGCCTTTGCCATTGTCCCTGTCGGTCCAGGATTCCCCAGCTCTCCACTTTCTTCCCCTGCTAAAAAGTATGCTTTCCCCCGGGCGTGGTGGCGCACGCCTTTAATCCCAGCACTCAGGAGGCAGAGGCAGGCTGATCGCTGTGAATTCGAGGCCAGCCTGGTCTACAAAGTGAGTCCAGGACAGCTGAGGCTACACAGAGAAACCCTGTCTCGAAAAACAAAAACAAAACAAAACAAAACAAAAAGTATGCATTCCAACTCAAAGTGAGTGACAGTTCCTTTCTGTGCTGCCACCTCACTACCATGTCTTTTTGACACCATGTGTACTTCTATGATCTTTCTGCAGCTTATATCCCACATAACTTAGTGTTCTCTGAAATATGGGGCGTGACCCATGAGTGAGCTTTGGAACCACTTTAGTGGGTCGTGACCTGAATTTTTAAAAATGAAACAGAATAGCAGATAATACCTTGGGATGTGTTGCACACACATTCTAGATTACACAAAGAGTAAACATTTCTTAATTTGATTTATGGTTTAAAAAAAACCCAATATAGTGATGATGCTTTCAGCATTTATAAAACAGAAGACTAGGTGCACCTAGTCAAAGTGACAAAGAATTTATGTGACAAGAGGTAAGTCTGGAGACAGAGCAGTCCTAGTTAGCTTTGGCTTGTCGGCCACTCGGCAACATCAAGGACCTAGATTTCTGCCCTCTTTGACATTTTTCTCCTTTGCAAACTGGCTGCAAAAGCTCCCTGCATCACAGCATCAAGATGTGAGGCAGAAGACAAAGTTGAGATTAAATCTTTGGTTCTCTCTCTCTCTCTCTCTCTCTCTCTCTCTCTCTCTCTCTCTCTCTCTCTCTCCCTCCCTCCCTCCCTCTCCCCCCCTCTTAAAAACCAGTTCTACCTATGCCAGCTCTCTTTCCACTGCTCTTCAAAATAGATGACTGAAATAAAATGAACAATGGCTCTTTCCAGAAGGAACAAGGAAAGCCAAAATTAGTAGATGAAAACAAGGGTGGCTCTCACAAACACCTGTCTGGTTTTATTGGTCAGGAGAGAGAGAGAGAGAGAGAGAGAGAGAGAGAGAGAGAGAGAGAGAGAGAGAGAGAGAGAGAGAGATGACCTGGGAGTAGGCAGCCAAAGCATGTGTGGGCCGAGCACAGACAGACGCACGGCCAGGCTCAGGTCACTTTCTCTCTGCATTCTGCAATGCTTTCTGCAAAGCAAGCCAAGCCACACACCTCAGTTTCCAGTGATCAAGTTAAACCAGTCACTTTTCCTCTAAGTTTAAATAAATATTCATGGGGTGCAGAGATCAAATATCCAGTTCCGTTTGCAGGAGGCAGCAGACAGAGCTCGGGATAAGCCACTCGGTCGTTCCCAGAGCGGCATTTCCTCCTTTTCTAGGGCGCTATTAAATGCGACATGCCAGAGGGGCACTGTTGGACACGGGAATGCTATTTCCGTAAGAAAATGCATATTTGTCACAATGCAGATGGCATCTCTGAGGTCCACAGATGGGACTGGAGCTCTGGGGAGGAGAGGCAAACAGGAACGGTGGGTGTGGCGAGACATGACATCATCCCGGAGAGGGCTTTCTCTAGAACAGTGGCAAGGCTCCTGCTGAATCATCCCGGGGCCAGTTATTGGCTTGTCAGATGGACAAAGGTCCCTGCAATTAAGCCCTGTTCCACCACCTGCATCGGTACCATTCTGCTTATGTCGCCATTTGAGGCCAGACAAGAAAACATGAGTACCTATTTGCCAGAGCCGCAGTGGAGAGGAGTCAGTGCTGCTGTAAAAGGTAATGCTGCTGTTGGTCCTCTCTCAACGGCACAAATGTAGGTGAGGTGTGCGGACTTGTGTGCTTACACACACACACACACACACACAGAGAGAGAGAGAGAGAGAGAGAGAGAGAGAGAGAGAGAGAGAGAGAGAGAGAGAGAGAGAGAGAGAGAACCTCAATCAGAGAATATATATTCTGGACTTAGAACTGAAGCAAATCTTCATTCCTGAAATAGTTGGGGGTCTGTATGTGCTCTGGCTACACACACAAGATGAAACTATGTGGGAGAGAAGCATCTGAGTCCTTCAAAGGTGGCCCTGGCATCCCTCAGGAGACACACAAACCTGCTGTCATCTGCCAGGCTACACCCAGTCCAGGAAGGTAGCAGCTATGGAGGTGTCTGGCTTCCTTCTTCGGTTAACTGTTACCTTCTCTGGTCACCTGTTACCAGCCTGCAGGGGATCCACCTCAGCCAGCTGGGCGGAGCTTACCCTAGGTCCAGATACAGGAAGGCCCTTGTCAACACGTTCCCGGGTCAGCTAAGACCACCGCCATTGTGGGAGGCCCTCAGGAAGGATGAAGGCACAAGGGCACCACTGTCCTGAGAGAGGCTTCTCGTTAGCACCGCACTGGACTCGAGCCTCATCAGTGTTTAAGATGCAGGAGTGGGGGCTGGGGAGGTGAGATGGGGGTGTAGTGGTGGGTGGAACAGAGCCCTTTAACAAATGCTTTAGAGGGCTTGGGCAGAGAACGAGCAGGGCTTAGCCTCTGTACAGCACAGCCAGCAGTCGCTAAGAGCCAATGCTTGCGAAGCGCTTGCCGTGTGCACAGCTGAGAGCGAGCTTCCATGTGCTTAGAGCCCACACCTGAGAGGCGAGTGGTGCTTCTGCTACTATTTATAGATGAAGAACCAAGCCTTGGTGCCAGCGTGATGGCTCAAAGAGTAAAGGCAGTTGCTGCCAAGCTTGATAACCCGAGTGGGATGCGCACTGGGACCTACATCCCAGAAAAAAGAACTGACTTCCCCAAGATGTCCTCTGACCTCTACACACACACACACACACACACACACACACACACACACACACACAGACATACAGACATAGACACACACAGACAGACTGACATACACAGACACAAACACACATAGACACACAGACACACACCCAGACAAACAGGCATACACACAATGATACATATACACAGACACAAATACACACAGAGACACACATATACACACAAAGACACATACACACACAGACACTTAGACACACACATATACACAGACACAGACAGGCATACACACAATGACACATATATACAGACACATATACACACAGAAAGACACATATGCACACAAAAATACATACACACACAGACACTTAGACACACACAAAGACACACAGATGTAGAAACACAGAGAGACACAGACACACACACACACACACACACACACACACACACACACACACCCCAGAATTCATGTTTTTAAGAAAGTAAGCTGTATGTAGGAAGAGAAGAGCCTTCTGCTGTTTGCAGCTGCCATGTTTTCCCTGCCTGCCCAATGCTCACCCACCCACTTCTATTCTTGAGCCTTCTGCTCCATTGCTATGCAGCTTGGATCTTCAATGCCCCCTAAAGGTCTGCGTGCTAAAGGCTTGCTGCCCGTGGTGGCTCTTTGGCTAGAGGAAGGCCTTCCTGTTGGCGTGAGCTGTGGGACCCATGGCTCTCTCTCTCTTCCTCCTGGTTAGCTTTCTAGGTGTGAAGCATTTCCTACACTACGCACAGCCACTGTCGGTCTGAAGCCGTCCAGCAATGTGTCTCAGATTGCAGTCAAAATAAAGCTCTTCTCTGTGAGTGTGCGATATCTAGTGACGGAAAGCCAACTCTAACCCACATCCCCAACAAAGCTTTCCTTACCCATCCACCTAAATAGCCCACTGCAGCCCCCAGCCCTCTGTAATGACCCCCGGACCTCTGTAATGACCACCAGTCCTCTGTAATACCCCCAGCCCTCTGTAATGACCCCAGCCCTTTGTAATGACCCCCAGCCCTCTGTAATGACCCCCAGCCCTCTGTAATGACCCCAGCCCTCTGTAAGGACCCCAGCCCTCTGTAAGGACCCCAGCCCTCTGTAATGACCCCCAGCCCTCTGTAATGACCCCCAGCCCTCTGTAACGACCCCAGCCCTCTGTAAGGACCCCAGCCCTCTGTAAGGACCCCAGCCCTCTGTAATGACCCCAGCCCTCTGTAACGACCCCCAGCCCAGACACGTTCTACACAGAAGGTCTCAGAGTCTATAGTTTCTCTGCTATTCAATGACTTGGCTGTGAGGACAAGGTCTCTTGTCTTCCCTGTGCACCTCTGCATGCAGCCATGAACGAGTACAGTTGATGACATGTGGCCATGAACACGTCTCGTGTGGAAACAGTGCTTAGTCCCTTTATCCACTCTCGCTGTTACTACATCATACAGTCATCAGGCTCAACGGTGAAGGGCACTGACTGTTCTTCCAGGGGACCCAGGTTCAATTCCCAGCACCCATATGGCAGCTCACACTGTCTGGAGTCCACTTCCAGGGCATCCAGCACCCTCACAGACATACATGCAGGTAGAATACCAACATACATAAAATTTTAAAACGAAGTATTTAAAGTACCAACCAGCGCCAGGCACTGAGGTAGGTTTGGAGAATTGATTGAACAGCACGTAGTCTCGAGCCTGGAAAACCCGCCTCTGAGGTGGTAGCTGGGAGATGAAGTGGAATGACACAGCTTACGGCAGAGAGCTCTGTGTACGGTGACATGGCTACTGAACAGGGGACCTTGACCTGAGAGTAGACTCTGGACCATAGGGAGGGAGGGAGGTGTGGGGAGGATGCAGGATCCTGGGGGAGGATGCAGGATCCTGGGGGAGGATGCAGGATGCTGGGGGAGGATGCAGGATCCTGGGGGAGGATGCAGGATCCTGCGGGAGGATGCAGGATCCTGGGGGAGGATGCAGGATGCTGGGGGAGGATGCAGGATCCTGGGGGAGGATGCAGGATCCTGGGGGAGGATGCAGGATGCTGGGGGAGGATGCAGGATCCTGGGGGAGGATGCAGGATCCTGGGGGAGGATGCAGGATGCTGGGGGAGGATGCAGGATCCTGGGGGAGGATGCAGGATCCTGGGGGAGGATGCAGGATCCTGGGGGAGGATGCAGGATCCTGGGGGAGGATGCAGGATGCTGGGGGAGGATGCAGGATCCTGGGGGAGGATGCAGGATCCTGGGGGAGGATGCAGGATCCTGGGGGAGGATGCAGGATCCTGCGGGAGACTTCACCCGCCTTACCCAGCTGAGTCACAGGGCTGTGTTGGATCTGAGCAATTAGGAAGGCCACTACCCAGCTGACCGCAAGGCTAGCGGAAATGCTGGGGAGCAGTCTCCTGCCTGCGGTGCACTAGTGGAGGAGTGTGTCTGTGTGGCCAATCAGAAGCCCTCTAACTCTCAAAGTGTCATAAGTGGAGTGCGTCTTACGAAGGTGTCAAGTGTGTGTGTGTGTGTGTGTGTGTGTGTGTGTGTGTGTGAGAGAGAGAGAGAGAGAGAGAGAGAGAGAGAGAGAGAGAGAGAGAGAGAGAGAGACACGCCTTGTTCACAGTGCTAAGACTGACCCCAGGGCCTTGCTCACAATAGCAAGAATTCTACCATTGAGTTTCCTTCTCAGCCCATGCTTCAGAATGCCCAGCAGGCACCTGGAGGGTCCGATAAGGTCATATGTTAGAAGATGTTCTGAGATTACAAGCCACATGCACCCTTGGCTACAGCACTCTCCATTAGAAAATGATATTTAGGGCAAGAACGTGTCTGTCTAAATATGAACTCTGTAGGCAAGAATATATACATGTGGCCAGCGAGACGGCTTCGTGCGTAGAGGCACTTGTTGCCGAGCGTTATGACCTGAGCTTAATCCCCAAACACCTGGGGTGGAGACCTACTCCCTTATAACTTGTCCCTTGTCCTCCACGTCACATATGTCATGATGCTCCTTTGACACAAATAAACAAATAAAGGTAGTTGAAAAAATTTTTTAAAGAATGTATACGGCATGGGCTAAGAATGAAACTCAATGGTAGAGTTCTTGCTATCATGAGCAAGGCCCTGGGGGTCCATCTTAGCACTGCTAACTTCAGGGAAGCCTCCTTCGGGGCCACCAATCCCCATTGCTCCTTTTATGTCAAAGGACTCCATGTGTAAAGGTGCCATGCTCTGGAGTGTGGGCTTCTGAGCCTGCCTCTGGAGCTGATATATATAGTTCAGCGTTGGAGACCTTGCCTAGCAATGTGCAAGACCCTGGGTCTGAGCCCAGAACTGTGAAAGAAAAAACAAAACAAAACAAAACAAAAAAACAAATAAACCAAAAAACCCTTGCTGGGCACTCACTCACTCTACCACATTGAGTAATTAAGATGGATTTGTGTTTATTTTATAGTATATTTATTTTCTAGGTGTGCTTATTTTACAGTATGTTTATTTTATAGGATGTTTTTGTCTGCATTTATGTATGTGCACTGTGCACATGCAATGCCAACGGAGGCCAAAAGATGGCATCAGAATTAGCTAGAGACTGTTGTGAGCTGCCATATAGGTGCTTAGAATCCAACCCGGGTCTTCTCAAAGAGGGCAAGTGCTCTTAACCGCTGAGTTGTTTCTCCAGGCCCACATTGAGTAATTAAATAAGGTATTTATTTCTAGCACCACTACAGTGGTATCGTGGCTGCTAAAAGAAAGACCTTTAACCGGAGAGAGATGATTTGGATGGGTTAAGAACTGATTTCTCTCTGTGTAGACGTCCAATCAGGCCTTGCAGCTGTGCAGAACTCACCAGTCCCTTGTTTCTTCTACCTCATCACTCTGCCAGCTAGCTCCAGGCGAGGGTGGGCGTGGGACCTTCCACAGAGTCCAAGGTGGCCCTTCAGTCATGCCATCCATGAGCTTGCCTGGCATCACAGGACCTGGTCCTCTCTGTGCAGCTCTCTCCTCCTCTGGAGGTCAGTCTCATTTGTGTTCTTTTTCTTCTTCTTCTTCTTCTTCTTCTTCTTCTTCTTCTTCTTCTTCTTCTTCTTCTTCTTCTTCTTCTTCTTCTTCTTCTTCTTTGTTTGGTTTTTTGAGACAGGGTCTCTCTCTGTGTAGCCTTGACTGTCCTGGAGTTGCTTTGCAGACCAGGCTGGCCTCGAACTCACAGCGATCTGCCTGCCTCTGCCTCCCGAGTGCTGCGATTTAAGGCGTGCGCCACCACGCCCGGCCTCATTTGTATTCTTAGAGCAGTCTGTCAGAATGTGGTCAGCTTCTTACTTCACATCCTCTCAGCTTCGTGGTCTGCATTTGCTCTTTCAGAGCAAGAGGCAGTTCCGCATTCAGCTTCCAACGGCCTGTACCAACCCAGAGCCCACCCTAGGATGAACCCCCTCTCCCGTCCCAGCAGCTGCGTGGCTGAGGGTTGGAGAGGGGGAGTCCCGGTGAGTTACCCATACTGTTCGCTAGGAAAACGGCAGCTAGATGATAGATGGTGAATTAATCATCTTCCTTTACTGTCACAAATGCCCAGAGAATCGATTTAGACTGAGGACACCTTTATTTTGGCTCATGATGTTGGAGGCTTCAGTGTTTGGAAAAGAGGCCCATTATTTTTGGTCAATGTAGCAAGATGGTGAGAGCACATGGCAGAGGTGGGGGGGGAGGGGAGTGACAGGAAATTGTCAGGATCCTAATTCCAAGCTCCCAATGACCTAACTTCCTTTAAGTAGGTCGGTCCCACCTCTTAACAGTTACACCGCCTCTCAATGGTACCAGTGTAAAGACCACACCTTCAACTTCTGGGTTTGGGGGAGACATTTATGCAAGCCTTGGAAAATGATGAAAAGATATCCACAGTCCTGTATTCAATCAATTATATGTGTTTTTAGAAATATATGATCCAGAGCATCGATCTTTAAACTCACTGTCAGAAACTCATCTTCTGAGTTCCAGCACTGCATTTATTTCCGTGTAAGTACCACTCATGAGCTAATCTACCAATTCAGTGGTAAAAACTACTAGCCGCGTCCTATGGTCTCCTCTTTCCTAGTGCCTCAGTATAGCATTCCCCAGTGGGCACAAGACATCCCAGAATAGACTACATCTCTCAGAAACCTCTGCAGTTAGTTGTGGCCGGTGGTACCCAATAGAATGCCGACGTGGGATGCCATTTCAGGAAGGGTCCCAGTGGGAAGATGTGTGGTTGTTTCCTTCTTCTTCCACTGCCCAGAATGTAATCATACTGCAAGGGCCACAAGGGTCACCTTAGACAAGGAAGCGAAAGCCACATGTCAGAGCATGAGGGAAGACAGTGTGCCAACTCCAGGCTCACAGCCAGGCCCCGCTCAGATGACATAAACTCCTCTTGCTCAAGTCATTGTTATCTTGTAGTCTCTTAATCTTACCCTAATCTGGTCTTACCTGATAGAATTGTGTATGTTTAATACGTATAAAAGGGAAGACCAATAAAATAAAATAAAATAAAAAATAAATAAATAAAGGGAAGACATAAGCAAGGTATGCATCTATATATCTATATAAAAAATATAAATTATGTACAGAAAACGCCAGAAATTCCATTACACTTTGCACTCCACTGGACAGTCTCACACACCTCTGGGACATGAGGTTGCGTCTGCCCTCGTCCACTTTAGGGATCCTTCATCTCCTGACTTTTGTTCTGTGAGTCCTGTAAACCTAGTTACATCTGGGAAGTTATTTGTCTCTATTCCTCTGGATATGCTTTGCTTTTGGGGGCAGGGACCCTAAGAGAACGCTCTCTGGGTCACCTAGCACAGCCAGGGCAGGATTCTTCCCAGGCCGAGGCTTGGCTCCTGGTCTGCGTTCGTCTCTAGCCTCTGCTCTTGCCAAGGAGAGTCTGATGGAGTTGGTAAGACACAGTGTGGTCTGAGCTCAGAGGAGTGGGCAATCTGTAGCTGTCAGAGCACAGATGTGATGAGGAGCCCGCGCCAAGGCTGCTGTGAGTGCACCCACTCACCAACTTCTCCCCGCAGCAGGCAGGCATGTGACTATGCCCTAACTGGTCACAAGACCATAAGAGAGGAGAGAAGGGTGGGGGGAAAAAAAGCAGATCTTTCCCCCATGAGAGATCTCCCCCAGGCATGGCCCCTTCTGTTGACCCGCTCCTCTCTAGAGAAGATTGCAGTAGAACCAATACCAAAATTCTGAGGCTGAGCGTCCATATCCACCACCGCACGCACGCATGCACGCACGCACGCACGCACGCACGCACGCACACTCAGCCTGTGCTTAGGAAAGCAAGACCCGACCTGGTCCCTTCAGCATCTGGACAAGTCCATATCCCCTCTCCTCCCCCAGGAAGCATCGTGTCTGGCTGAATCAAAGCTTTCAAACACCCTGACTCACGCCAGCCTTGGTGTTTAGAGAAGAGGTTCTTCAAATCTGTAGGCTGCGTGCTCCCCCACCCCTACTCAGCTACTTAATTATAGCACCATGTAGGGCAGAGGGGATGAGGAAGGAAGAGGCTAGAAGGAGAAAGTAGAGGAGGCCCTCGAGGGAGGGACAGGGATGTTTGGGATGACCTCACTGCTAAAGCAGTGGTGGCTTAGCGGTTAACCCCTACGTTGGGCATGGGTAAATGGGGCAGGCCTTGGAGCTTGGCTAAGGAAAAGGATGCCGTGAGGCAGAGAGGCAGCGTCAGGCCCCCATTTCAGTTGCATCTGTTCTCCTACACACCTAAGTAGCCAGGCTACCATGTGATTCTCCGGTAACTATGGCAACAAGCCCTGTTTCATGGACCGAGTGATGAGAAATCACACAGAAAGATCCTAGTGCTGGGCTCGATGCTGTGCCCAAAAGCAGCTCCGCTCCACTCGGTCTGTCCTGGGGCGGGGGGAGGCTGCAGGGGCACCAGGTGACCATAAGATAACTGAGTTGCTCTCTTCTGAGCTGGAGACTTCGGGCTCTCCTTGTTTCCCTGGTACTTGCCTCCCTTATTTTGGAACAGTCCCTGAAGATGAGAGACAAAAATAACACTCTCCCAAGGAGAAAGCACACGCTGTGCTTTCAGAGATGGGGCTCTGCAGCGCAGCGGCGCCCACTCCAGCGACTCACGCTGCAGCGCCGGGGGTCAACGTTTCCGGCCTCTGCCGGGAGAAGCTGTAGAGCAGTGGGCTGCACAGTGCGAGGCTGTGCTGGCGTTGAGTAGGCACTTGAACCCGGTGGCAGGCTCTGCAGCTCCTGCTCACTGGCACAGGCAGAGGAAATGGCTGTAAATGAAGGCCATAGCTATAATATGATGAAAGGCGGGTTAGAGGACGCAGCATGCAGCAGCCAGTGATTGCTCCCAAGAATGATGCATGTGACAATCTGTATCTATGCATGTGACAGTCTGTATCTATGCATGGGACAGTCTGTATCTATGCATGTGACAGTCTGTATCTATGCATGGGACAGTCTGTATCTATGCATGTGACAGTCTGTATCTATGCATGTGGCAGTCTGTATCTATGCATGTGACCATCTGTATCTATGCATGGGACAGTCTGTATCTATGCATGTGGCAGTCTGTATCTATGCATGTGACAATCTGTATCTATGCATGGGACAGTCTGTATCTATGCATGTGGCAGTCTGTATCTATGCATGTGACAGTCGGTATCTATGCACGTGGCAGTCTGTATCTATGCATGTGGCAGTCTGTATCTATGCATGTGACAGTCTGTATCTATGCATGTGGCAGTCTGTATCTATGCATGGGACAGTCTGTATCTATGCATGTGGCAGTCTGTATCTATGCATGTGGCAGTCTGTATCTATGCATGTGACAGTCTGTATCTATGCATGTGGCAGTCTGTATCTATGCATGTGACCATCTGTATCTATGCACGTGGCAGTCTGTATCTATGCATGTGGCAGGCTGTATCTATGCATGTGGCAGTCTGTATCTATGCATGTGGCAGGCTGTATCTATGCATGTGGCAGCCTGAGTGGCACCATCGCCACCAGCCTTGGGGAGACAAACTTTTCAGCAGGATGCCGTGGCTGACTTGGCTGCATCTGACCTTGAATGAGTCAGTCTCTTCAGGTGTCAATTTCTCCATCTTTGAAGAGGCGGAGTAATCATTGTGTGTAGCCTTCCTGCGCTTTGGCTGCAATCATGCTGATAACATGGAAAGGTACAAAGTGCCAATCCCACACGAAAATCCGTCAGAAACGCGCATCATTTAAGGCCCTTCCTCCTCTTCCCTTCCCTGGGCCTTCTTCCTGCCTCTCTCCTTCCCGCCTCTCTCCTTCCTCCCCTCCTACAGTTCCCTTCCTCCTTCTCTCCCACCCTTCCTCCCTCCTCCTCTCATTCCCAGTCTGCTTTTCCTTTCCTCCTCCTTCCTGTTCATCTCAGAGGACTCAGCAAGCTGGGTTGAGTAAGTGTGAACCCACAGATGTACGGCAATGTGGCTTCAGCTAGCATGTAATATATCAGGGAAATTTCCATTCTAATCCCAACAATGCCCCATTAGGGCTATAACGTCCATTTGATTTCAGACAGGACTCAAAGCAGCCTGGTCAAGGGCAGAGTCCTGGCCACTGTTTCCCCAATCCAGGCTCCTGGGGAACGCTCTGTCAAAACATCCTCTGTGCCATTGGAGTGACCTTGCCAGGAGATTCCCAGGAGCTCACAGAACGTCATGCAGCATTTGTGCATGTTCCTGTTGCCTGCTTCTTTGTTTGAGGGTACCCACTGTCCCATGCTAGCACGCCCATCTCTTCGGGTCCATATGGTTCAGCATGGTTTCAGCGGTGACAAAAGAGGCATGACTAGGGAATACACAAAGCCGGGGAAGCAGGACTGTGTGACACTGCTGCAGAGGTGGAGGAGCAGAGGCAACAGTGCAAAAGCTGTGGCCTGGGTTCCTCGGAGCACATGGTCTGAATCAGGCTGCAGTGCTCCCGTTTGCTGTTCCAGAGCCACGTCAACTCTGAGTGCTAACCACATCAAAGGGGCTTGCTTATCCTTTGTCTTCTAGTTCATCGGGCTAGTGGGGTCCCTGGCAGGTTAAAGAGTGGTCGGCTTTCTCCTTCCCCTCGTACTGAGGATTGCCAGCACCTCACACCTTCAGAGAGGAGGACGCCCAGACAGGACTGGCCTGGAACTATCCCATGGCTGCTAGCAGAGTCCCTTTCCTTACTGTCCCACAGACTACCTTCCCCATACTCCCCTCCATCACAGAGCTGAGATTCTGGCTGGTGGTCAGACTCAGTGCAGTCCCCAGTGCTGTGAGGAGAATGTGCACATTACAGTATTTCTTCGAGCACTCGAAGACAGAGCTACAGAGCGGCATGCACTTAGCAGCTGGAGATGGGCTAGTCAGTGCATTCGGAGATGGCCCCTCCGGCTACAGTATGGTGAGCAAAGTCTGACTGAGTGGCGGGGTGTTGCCTCGGCAGCCTCTAGATGAGAAAGGAAGGCAATGGATGTCAAATACCAGAAAAACAAACAAGCAAAATCATGTTTGCAAATGAAGGATGGAAGAGCACAGAAATTGTTAATTTAACATTATGTTTGTGCATACCAGCCAAGTGCAAAGATGTAGCTGAACTGTTCAGACTCGGCTGAATTCTCTCACAGAGCTTTTATGCTGGTGGGAATGACACCCTCAAGCAAGGGACGTGGGGAAAGCTTCTCTCTCCTCATTAACTTTGAATTGAGGTGAGGGAAATGGCTTAGAGTTTCATTGTTATGATGAGCCACCCACCAAGAAAGACATTTCATCTGTATATCTCCTTTAATTTCACAACAGAGGGGAAATAATTATGTCCTTTTGCAACAAGGGAGATAAATTGATATGATTTATCAAGGTCAACAATTGTTCAAAAATCACTTATTAAGTACTCACTGTATTACCTTAATCCTGCTTTTATTTTATGTGTGGGAGGTTTTGCCTGCATGTATGTGTATGCACCATGTGTATGCAATACCCATGGTGGTCAGAAGAGGGCGCCAGTTCCTCTGGAAATGGAATTACAGATGCTCAGGGGACATTGGATCTGAACCTAGGTCCTCTGTAAGAGCGGCAAGTGCTCTTAACATTTCTGTTTCGTGGGATCGTTTTGTGTTTGCTTGTTTGAGTTTGAGAATTTACAGATAGCGTTAAATAAAAAAACGGATAGACAGAAAACTACATGTATTAAAAGCAGCGAGTGGACAACAGTGGTAGTGTTTCAAGGCCCTGTGGAGGACTGAGGACTTGAACACAGTCCAATATGTGCAGTCAGGGAAGACTTGAGGGAGGGCACCCTGGGAAGACAGGGGCCTGCTGACGTTGAAGGAGCGCGTGGTGGCAGCTAAGGGGCCCCTAGGGGTGAGCATCCATCCGTAAGCACAGAATGCAGGTTTAGAGTAGTGGGCAGAGCAGAGAGGGCACCAGGTGCTGTATTGGGGGGTTCATAGGGGAGGAAAGGGGAGGGGTGCGGAGAGGGGGAGGGGAGAGGAGGGGGCCCACGGGAGATTTCCGTCCTTTACATGAAGAAGTCTGGGCTCCGTTGCTCATGCTGCTGCACAGGATCCTGTGATGGGACTTACACTTGACCATGATCACTGTGATACAGAGAACAAAACTGAAGTAGACACGGAAGCAGAGAAGTGTAGGGGGGCTGACAGTCACCAGGCTAGAGATAATATGACCCCTAAACTAGTCAGAGGGCCAACTGACGAAGAGAGCTGTTTTGAGAACTTTGAGGGGTTCCTTTCAGAAGCCAGGCTTGGTGGCACATAACTGTAATCCCAGCACTGGGGAGGATGATGGGATCACAGGTCAAAGGTCAGCTTGGACTATGTAACAATGGTACACCTTAGAAACAAAGCCTGGCGGGGGGAGGGGTAATAAAGAGATGGCTTAGTGGTTAAGAGCATTGGCTGCTCTTCCAGAGGACTCAGGTTCAATTCCCAGCACCCACATGGCAGCTCACAACTGTCTGTAACTTCTGTTCCAGGGGATCTGACACCCTCACACAGGCATACATGCACTCAAAACACCAGTGTACATAAAATGAAAATCAATTACTTTAAAAAAAAGAAACAAAACTGGCATAGGTCAAATCTCAGGGTTCCATGGGTGGTGAGATAGATTCATTGGCTGCTTGATCGATTGATTGATTGGTTATAGCTGCTAGGATAGCTGAATAATAACAGGGTAATCAAGCAATACAGAAAATATAGAAGAAAAAGCAGATGTGGAGGCATAGGGGCTCTTGCTGTGTCTGTCAGGAAACTGTCACACCTCCAACTCTACGGCATTCTGACTACAGACACCAAAAATTGGGGCCATGATCCAAGCTGCAACCAAATTTGTCCCTGGAAATCTCTAAGGACCAGGCTGTCCAGAGTTCCCCTCAATTCTAGGAACCGCCTTGCAATCCACCACCCTCTCTCCAAGAGTGAGGCAAGGTCAGTGACCTAGTGGAGAAATGAAGATTTCAGCTCTGGAACCGGTGACTTCTGGGCCCTGTGACACTCCTCTGATGATCAGGGGCTCACGTGACACTCCTCTGATGACCAGGGGCTCACGTGACACTCCTCTGATGATCAGGGGCTCACGTGACACTCCTCTGATGACCAGGGGCTCACATGACACTCCTCTGATGACCAGGGGCTCATGTGACACTCCTCTGATGACCAGGGGCTCATGTGACACTCCTCTGATGACCAGGGGCTCACGTGACACTCCTCTGATAACCAGCAGCCCCAGCAAGTATGAATCAGAGTACAAGGAACTCTCTGAGCTGAAGTCATCAGCCTGTGACCTGCAGTTGAGCCTGACCACATAGAGAGAATGTGGGGGTGAGAAGAACAGTGGGGTGAGGTAACCCAGGAAAGCAAGGACATGTAATTCCAGAAGAAGCAAATGTTTTACTGGTGAGATGGAACCAATACAGTGAAGATGTTTAGCCAAAGCCAAGGTAATTAGGCATGAACAGTGACCAACAGAAGATCTCGAGTGAAAATGAGGGTGGCTGCACTTGGTCTTGACAAGTTGATGGTTGGTGACCTTCAGGGCAGTGTCACTGTGACAGTAAGACACAGCCAGACTCTGGGGCTGCAGAGCACGTGAAAAGGGAGGCGGTAAAGCTTGGGGGCTCCCAATGAGAGATGGACAAAACCAGATAACAGTAAAGCAGAGAAGAAGGAAAGGCCCCAGCCAAGATTAGCCCCGCTCCCGAGGCCTGCGCTAAAACTTGCTGCCCCGTGTTTGGAAGGAATCAGGGTTGTGACGTAAAGAAACCCCAAATGCACAGTGTTTTTCTTATTGTTGTGAGCGAGCGAGCACCTGCTGAGGTGGTCCACAGCTTGGCTCACAGTTTCAGGGAACATAGTCCCCACAGGGTGGGGAAAGGCCAGTGGACAGTCAGCCTAGGGTGGCAGGAGATTGTGGTGAAAGTCTCTTCACATCCAGACAGAAAGCGACTGGGAGCAGGGCCAGGCTATCAGGCACAAAGGCCTGAATCCAGCCACTCGCTCTGCTGGCCGCCCCACAGCCTCCCAGAACACCACCACCACCACCACCACCAGCAGCAGCAGCAGCTGGGGACCAGGAATTCCAACTTGAGACACTGGTGGCCATTAAGTCATACCAGCACTTTTCCAGAATGGGCGGACACATCTTGGTGCTGTTGTGACTAAGGGGCTGAGGGGAATTTTGCAGTTTGAAAAAGTATATTGATTGGTAGAAAGCAGTGTCTATTCTGTCTCTTCCATCTACTGCCTCTCGGCTCCTTCCCAGGGGCCTCTCGATGTCCTCCTATGTGCACCATTTCTGCTTGGCTTGCAAGGCCTATGGGGCAAAGATGGTCTCCACCAGAGAACTTAAGGCCTTTGTTATAGAGACTAAGAGTTTGGACTCTGACTGAGAGCAGGGTCAGACTACTCCTAAACCACCTTGCGTGGCCACCTAACCTCACTAAATTTAGCTTCCTCCTCTAAAGCGTGAGAGAAAAGAGGGAATTTGCCCCACCACACACAGTAGAGTAAATAATAATAACAGCCATAGATCTCCAGGTCAGAGCCTGGCACATGCCAAGCAAGTGCTCAGTGAGAAGGAAAGCGCTGCCAATGTGCTCATATCTGGAACACTCCTGGAAACACAGGAAAGCCTGAGACACTCATGACTTCCTCCCTCCCCTGGGGAGGGGAATGCCCGGGCCTGGCTCATTCTCTGAACATAGCCCTGGCTGGCGGATGGCTCTCCTGGCTTGGAATTTGCTTAGTGGGGGGGAGGGGGGGAGGGGGGAGGGGAGGGACATGGACCATTGAACAAATGTGAAGCTTCATTCTTAGATGGGACACAAAGCAGCAGCGTCCTCAGTTCAGATCGGAGCACACAGGAACCCTGGGAACAGTTGCATTTTAAAAACAAAGTAAAGTCGGGGCGTGGTGGCGCACGCCTTTAATCCCAGCACTCGGGAGGCAGAGGCAGGTGGATTGTTGTGAGTTCGAGGCCAGCCTGGTCTACAATGTGAGTCCTGGACAGCCAAGGCTAACACAGAGCAACCCTGTCTCGAAAAACTGAAAAGAAAAGAAAAGGAAAGAAAAGAAAAGGAAAGGAAAAAAACAAAACAAAACAAAACAGAGTAAATACCTCTGGCTGACTGAGAGCAGGGAAAACAAGCCGCATCATTTTAAAAATTGGTTAACTTGAACACAACTGAAAATCAGGATGGAGTTGGGGGTGGAGGAACATGCTTCTGCAAGAACAAAATGCCTTCTCCTGTACAGAACGTGATTTTCAGGGAAATGACCAAGCTCTGCTCCCCGGGCCTGGGAGGAGGGGGTGATGACCACTCCTGACTGTGGCAACAAAGAAGCGCTCCCTGGGCCTAGCTTCCAGAATCCCCAGGCTAGCCAAGCCAGCACGCCTCCCCATCTGCAGCCTTGTCCCCAGCGAGCCACCGTGAGGTACATGTGGGTGGCTGGCCTGTTCCCACAATAGGGGCACAGCCCACATCCTGCTTTGTTGTCTCCCTGCGCTCTCGGTGTCACTGTTGCTTCCAGGCGCTTCTCACAGCCTCTCTCGGAGCTGGGCGTGCAGTTGGGTTACCAGCAACCCTTGCTTTCCCACCTGAAAGGCTGACCACGGCCTTCCTCCATCTTCCCTGCAACTGTTCGCTCTTCTGACCTTGTTTTCTATATCATCTTCAGATATGGAGAGCCTTTAATAATTCATTTTTCCCCTTCATACACAAATGTGTGTCCCCACGACAAACAACCAGCTCACCCGCGGCCCCCTCCTCAGGTAGGGCTCTTCCTCCTCTTCTCGTGGCAGGCTGCCAACTGTCTTCCTGTCAGTTTTCTCTTTAGCTGGGCAGAGATCAGTCTGGGTGTGGCCATGTGACTAAAGTTCCCGCCAGGGTGACAAGAAGTGAAGCCATGGGCTTACGCCCTCCCCAAGAGCGAGCAGTGGTGTGCCTGTGTCTCCCCCTTCCTTCTGACCAGGGACAGGGTGAGGGTGTGGGCGGAAGCCTTGCGCTGAGGACAGAGCAAGTGAGCTTGGACCAGCTGCCTACCTTAACTGTAGGGAGAAGATGAGCTGCTGCCGGGCTACAGAGTGGTGGTGCAGACCTGTGGTCCCAGCTACGAGAGACACTGAGGCTGGAGCATTGTGGATTTGAGATCAGCCTGGCATCGAAGTAACAAATAGGTTCTGAATGTTCAAAAGTAGTAAAACGGACCTGTGGGAGGGGCTTAGCGGGTAACGGCACTTGCTGGCTGTTCTGCCAACCTGAGCTTGATACCCCAAACTCATGTGATAGAGGAAACCAAGTCCCATAAGTTGTCCTTTGACCTCCACAGGCATACCATGGCAGGCGTGCGTACACACATACAAATTCACAAATGAAGTGGGATTTTTTTTTTCTTTTTTAAATAGGCAAAATCGAAGATCAGACTGTCTCAACACAATGTTTCCTGTGTGCAGGCCTGTAATTTAGCACTTGAGAAATAAAGACAGGGGTGGGGAGTGGCGAGGGGACAGGGGTGAGAGGTGGGTATCAGGAGTTCAAGGCCAGCCTCAGCTACATGAAGGCCCTGCATCACAAACTAAAGCAAAGCTCCGTATTCTGAACTTTTATCATGGTCTCTAAGGCTGCACCTCATCTCCTCTAAGGACCACCCCAAACATTCTGCAAGTATCTTCCCAGCCAGACTGAGCCTCTCCACCTGTGGACTCTGCCGAGCCCTGCAGTCACTTACGACCTGCCTCGCTCTGTGGTGCTCAGCCATCTGTGTGTATGTCTTGTCTGTGCTTTGCAGCTCGGAGCAGGACAAGGACCAAACCTTACTTGCTGTTTCATATTACACAGTGCAGATGTAACAGTGGATCCTCAGTAAGTGAGCTAAACAAATTAATGGATGATTCCTCGTTTTGTCTGTATACATGCTAAGTTATGGTAAACTGAGGGCTAGTCACAGGTGGTTAAATAGCCATTCAAAGATGGTCAGATTAGAGATCAGAGCTGGGGAGGCAGCTCAGAGGCACAGCTCTGGCCTTGCTTGTGAGATAAGACATCACTTGGAGACTACAGGCTGAGAGGTCAAGCTGGTGGGTTTCTGTGCTTTTCCCCTGTTCAAAGTGAATTTGCATCAACAGCCCTGAAGAGACCTTGTCAACATGCATGTCACACCTCTGGAGGGCATATAGGGGGAGGAAAAAAAAAAGCAAGAAATTCAATCCAGGAACCAAAAAGATGGATGGAAATTAAACATTAACTGAAAATTTCTGATCATCAGTCCAAAAGTAGTCACTACCTTAGTTAAAGATTGCATTTAAAAGAAAAGGGTTAAGAGCCAGGCGTGGTGGCACACACTTGTAATTCCAGCACTCAGGGAGGCAGAGGCACGCAGATCTCTTGTGAGTTTGAGGCCATTCTGGTCTACAAAGAGTGTCCAGGACAGCCAAGGCTACACAGAGAAACTCTGCCTTAAAAAATAGCACACACACACACAAAAAAAACCCAAAACAAAACAAAACAAAAAACAAAAAACAAAACAAACCCAACCAACTAAACAGGAAAAAGGATTAAGGATTTTATTTGACTGGAAGCCTAGCATGAGTAGAGAATAAGGTGCAATGGCTCAAAATCTCTAGACCCATTCTGGGCTGGACAAATCTATCCACCAGCTATTTACAGGGCACCAGGCTGGTGCTGGGTGTTGTGTGGGAGACACAAATCAAAGTGCGGCCCCACTCTCAGGCAGCTTCCACAGACATGGCAGAAGCTCTACCCATGGGACACAGCGGTGAGTATTCGATGCTTTAAGACCTAAATCATGCTGGATGGCGGTGGTACGCGCCTTTAATGCTGGCACTCAGGAGGCCGAGACAGGTGGATCTCTGCGTCTGAGGCCAGCCTGGCCTACAGAATGTGTTCTAGGACAGCCAGGGCTGCACAAAGAAACCTTGTCTGAAAAAACAGACAAACAAAAGAGCTAAGTCCTAAGGAAGCCTGGCACCGCAGACCCTGGGTCTGGCTAGAGAGAGCTGCTGTGGAGAGGGGCAAGGCTGTGGAAGCTGGGCGGAGCCACGCAGAGTCAGTCTGTACAGTCCCAGTGCTGGCCGGACACCGCAGTGCATGTGAGAGGAAGCAGCACGGAACAGCCGCGCTCTAGCCAGGGTGGAGTGACGAGCTGTGGCCCCTCAGGTGGCTCTCTAGAGGTCGATGGCCTTGTTCAACATCACCTTTTTTTTTTTTAAAGTGAGAAACTGAAACTAATGGTAAATGACTCAGCTAAACTTTCCAGGGTGGTGGGGAACAGCAGAGCTAGAATCTAGGGTGATGCCAAGAAGCCCAGAGGTGAGATAAACCAGGGATGACAACTTCCTATCCCTGCTGGAGTGAGGACAGTGGCCCAGACATTTGACTTGCTGCAAAAACATCCGGAGAGGTAAGTACTGGGCCAGCTGAAGGGAAGGAGACTGAGATAGAAGGGCCAGCCTGGACTACAACAGTGAGTTTGAAGCAAGCCTCGGTTACACCATATCACAAGGAGGAGGAGGAGGAAGAGGAGGAGGAGGAGGAGAAGGAGAAGAAGGAGGAGGAGGAGAAAGAGAAAAAGAAAAAGAAAGAAAAATAAAAAATTTGGGGTGACTTTACAAATCTGGGGGGGTCTCTGTTGCTACAATGTCACACTACCTCCTAATTAGCTTTAGCAGGATGGTAGTGGATTTGAAGCTTTGGGAAGTGAAGAGACAGACAATTTGGGGCAGTGAGTCAATTGAGCATAAGTTTAGGAGTTGGAGTAACACAAACCTGGGGTCTGAGCTGTGTGGACAAGTTCACACACACACACACACACACACACACACACAGAGTGCTGGTCTCCAAAAGTCTCCAGTAAACTTAAAATTCCTTGGATCTGAAAACGTGGGTTCTGTGCACAGTGGGAAGAGGTGGGGAGGAGAGGGTCGTGTTATCTGCAGTTGGCTCCTGTACTGTTGGGGATCAAGTATGAACAGCAGGCCTGCGTCTGCCGCACCCCACGATGGCACGTGATGATGGAACAGAGCTGACATGCACACAAAAGCGCTCTCCTGTGTGGGCAGGAGTGGGAAACGGGCCCACTTAGCTGGTAGCACTAATTTTTAAAGAAAACCATATGAGCTAAGAGAGCTGAGGATGAACGTGGGAGCCGTGAGTCAACTACATCAATTCACATTAGAAATGACACAGTTTCAAACTTTCTTAGATTTTGAAAACCCAGAATTTGTCTTCCAAAGAGCTCATCTGGAACCACACCAAAAGGTGTTAGAAGGTTCACTTCACTCTCACTCCAGGACATTTTTGAAGTAAAGACCATGCATTTTGGTATTTTTAATATAAAATACATCTTCAGGCGGGCAGTGGTGGCACACGCCTGTAATCCCAGCACTCAGGGAGGCAGAGGCAAGTGGATCTCTGTGAGTTCGAGGCCAGCCTGGTCTACAAAGCGAGTCCAGGACAGCCAAGGCTACACAAAGAAACCCTGTCTCGAAAAACCCAAATCAAAACCAAACAAAACTAAACCAAAAAAAAAACCAAATCAAAAACAAAAACAAAAACATCTTCAAAGCAATCTTACAAGCTGGGAATCACACATGTAAAAACTGGCTATTATAAAATATAACGTTATAAAATACAAAAAATAAAATACAAAACAAAAGCCAGTTGCTATCTCATAAGATATTCTTTTTTTTCCCTTTTCAAGTGTAGAATGTTGCTTGTAAACACCCAGAATTTACATTAGAAACAAAATAATGAGGTTTCTGAAAGGATATATATATATATATACACATACACATATATATACACATACACACACATATATGTATACATATATAATAGTTTTAATCTTTTTATTATTCTATGTATGTGTTTTGTCTGCATGCATGTTGGTATCATGTGCATGCCTGGTGCCTGTGGAAGCCAGGAGAGGGCATCAGGTAGTGACAGAATGCTGTGAGCCACTGTGTGTGTATGCTGGGATTTGAACTGGATCCTCAAGAGAGCAGGGCTCTTAACGGCTAGCTTTCCTCACTTAGGACAGATTCAAAGCGACACTCGCAAGCCTCAGGTGGGAAAATATAAGTCAGCAGAAGGCTGGAGGATGCTTGCCTGCCCTCCTGACCACAGAGCAAAGCAGGAAACTGGCCAAGCCTGACTGCCACTTAGGACTATGGAAGCCAATGCTGTGGGGAAAGCCTCGGACCTACAGGAAGGGAGCATACACGCCGCACACTGTAGACAATTCCAAAGAACAAAAGCCTGGGCCGATTTCAGTCCGTTCTCCGACACACTTAACCATCCAAAGCACCGGTTTTCTTCTTCGGTCAGATGGGCGGGGCTGAAAAGAGATGCTAAGTGTGCCGCTCCCTTGTCAGTCAAGCGGCCTTGCGTTCTGCAGCTGTGGGTCGGTGAGGCTGCTCCTGGCGGGTCCTTAGACCCTGGGGAGGTAGGAAGGAGCTGGGTCCACTACACCGCTTTCTGCACAAAAGCTGAGAGTGGGATTCTGTGTGAAATGGCATTAAGGGAAGAAATCTGCTCGGCCAGATCGCCCCAGCTATGCGCTCCCTGTTTCTTGGCACAGACCTCCCACTTGAACTAATTAAAGTTCCACACAGGTGGGAAAGAATGCTGACTTGAGATCCGCCATGTGGACACAGAGATGGAACCATTCGCTACCCGCCCCCACCCACCCCGCGCCGCCTTCTTCTTTCTGGTAACAGAAAGCAGCGTTCTTTGTTTAAAAACGCAGAGCGAGGGAAGGGAATGTACGTGGGTTTACTCGAATGCTGGGAGAGTCTAGAAGGGTAAGAGGAACGCCCAGGAGACAACGGGGGGCGGGGGGGGGGGACCCGCTCTGGTGATAGGTGACGCTTGCAATGACAGGAAAGCAGGCAGTGCATACTTAAGAGGCACACGTAGAAAACAGGCTTCTCTTTTATTTAGCCTTGCAGCGCCCGCCCGCTCCCACCCTCGCCTTTCTGACCCGCTCTACACCTACGGTCGCACAGGCTGGGCGTGCAATATGCTAATGAGGCCACCGGGAGTGGGCGGGACAGAAGCCGGTGCTCTGGGCCACCTAGCAGAGCAGAGCAACCCAACAGCTTGAGGGAAGCAGAGAGCCAGACTTTCTGTAGGTGGAGCCACCTGAGGCCTGAAACTACACGTTAGATAAGGGAAAGAAAATTCCCTGCCTGTAATTCCCGGCAGGAATATTCTGGAACGACTGCTCATTATGCCCCTAGTATCTGTTCTTTCTCCCCCTCAACGGTGTTTTTACAGGATACCTCATAATGACATTTGCTAGATTTCCTTGGTGTGTGTGTGTGTGTGTGTGAGAGAGAGAGAGAGAGAGAGAGAGAGAGAGAGAGAGAGAGAGAGAGAGAGAGAGAGAGAGAGAGAGAGAGAGAGAGAGAGAGAGAGAGAACAGGGGAAGGGATCACATGGGTACTTCCTGCTTCCTCTGACGAGGAACCTCCCTTATTCCTCTTTCCTGGCTTGGATCAGGATGTAGCTGCTATAGGGCACCTGGACTCTGCCCATGAGATAAAGCAGTCAGTCAGTACCGGGTCCCTGACACCAGGGCCCGGATGGTGTAGGCCGGGGCTACTGCCTGTTACCCTGTCACCTAAGGGAAGTCAGTTTCCATATTGTTTCCCAGTCGTAGGTCTTTGCTTGCTGCATGCAGCTGAACCTACAGTCCACGATGCAAACCTTCCAGGGGCTCCGCAGATGGCTCAGAGGTTAGGGCGGTGCAGAGCTCAGGGTTAAGAGCACTGTGTGTTCTCAGAGAACTCCGGTTTCACATCCCCAGCACCTGAACAACTGCTCACAGCTGTGGCTCCAGTCCAGTGGATCTGATGCCCTCTTCTGGCTGCCTTGGATACCAGACACATATGTGGCACATGTACACACGCAGGCAAAACAACCACACACATAAAGAACAAAACCAAAGTAGACCTTGAGTAAAAAAAAAAAATGTTTTCAAGACAGGGTTTCTCTGTGTAGCCTTGGCTGTCCTAGATTCACTTTGTAAACCAGGCTGGTCTCGAACTCACAGCAATCCTCCTGCCTCTGTCTCCCACAGTGCTGGGACAACATGCGTATGCCACTGTGCCCGGCTGACCTTGAGTAAATTTTATGTTTAATAATTTATCTTTGGAGAATAAATTTATCTTTGTCTACAACTAACTGCACTAGAAGCAATGAAAATGAATCAAGGCCTTATGCTAGGTCCTTTAAAAAAATCAGAAAATCAATGTGATTAAATATTTATCTAATTAGTAGAGGTAAAATGCTCCAATATTTCAAATAAAATAATATCTGATATTTAGAATAAAAGTTCCTTTTACACAGTCTTCAGCTACATCTACAGAAAGAATTGGCTGTCTCTCTGGGCAGTTTGAAGTTGGTGAACTTGGCCATTGCAGTGTCAGAAGACAGAGGCTGTGTGTATGTGCGGTGGGCGGGGCCACAGCTCTTAATGGTCCGGATCAGAACCCCATGACACTAAAGATGGAAAATTGGAGCTAAGGGGGTACTGAGAGACCAGCTAAGCCAATGCAGAGCCTGTGTGCATTACTGCCCAGACCTCGCAGAGAAGAAGGATTTGGAAAGAAATCCTAAGGACGGATCAGTAATGGCTGGTCCACACCTCAGCGTGCACTGGTCCCTGGCTTGAGTCCAGCACCACTCTGGAAAAGGCTGCCCTGTTGAAATTCATTCTAGAAACAGAGGTTCACAGCTACCGCTTGAGTGCATCTCAGAAGCAGGCAGAGGGAGAGCTCTGAGGAGGGCTGGCCTCATCACTCCAGTGTCAGCTGGCTTTGGCTGTTCAAACAGCTGGGAATTTGCCTGAACAGTATCAGCTGGTCACCTCCTTGCATCAGACCAGGCAGCACTGTGTGGAGTCACTTTGATGGACGTCAGCGCTGACACCTGACTGGACAGGAATGGTCCATTTTCCCTTCTTATACACACTGTTCTTTGTCTCCACATCCATCCCAGACTGACCTGGAGCTACGGGTTCTTAGGTGGCCTCAAACTTGATCCTCCTGCCTCAGTCTTCTGAGTGCTGCTAGAATGACGGGAATATGCCAGCATGTCCAATTACAAATTGTACGATTAAATTATGTTATCTTGTAATTTTTTTTTCAAAAAAAAAATCCATCGAACTTCCATTTTTCAGTTGCCTTTCAGACCTGTCTATCATCTTTCATAACCTTTAAGGACATACAGGTATTCAGTTATATCCAAAAGCCTTTTCACGTGCTTTTGGGGCCTGGAGACATAAGCACGCTATACACATCTTATAGTGTTCTCCTTTAAGCATATTTGTCCCATCTTTTGTAATTTTGAGGGCGTCTTTGATGGAGAAGGAATGGAGAGGATCACTTGTCCATGTGAAAAGAAAATAGTGTCGGGTGAAAAAAAAAAGAGCCTTTAAAAATTGCTACATTTAAAATAATTGACCTCAACTGTGAGCACCCATTAGAACCACCTGGAAAGCCTAAAGCAGGAGAAGCGACCCATGCCTGGTCCTGGTCCCCAGTGCAGGACTTGAGTGGTCTGAGCTAAGCTCCAGTGTTGGTAGTCTTAACCATTCTGCAGGCGACTCTGTCGTGCAGAGCAGAACACCCACGCAGCTTGCCGTTAGGAAAGCAACTGTGGGGCACAGGGGAGGCACACTGGGGACTGAACCTAAGGTCGCAGGCATGAGCTCTACTCGGCCCCCTTTGAAAGCTTACCTCTACAGAAATCATGTCTGTGTCTGTCTCATAAGGAAACTGCAGCCAAGCTTTGACAAGATGTTCAGGCTGTAATCCATACTCTCACGGGAATCTTAGGCAGTAAGATGCTACCTGACTTAGCTCAGCAGTGCTAACTTGTATTTTTAAATAGAATCAAATATAGTTGCAATGCAGAGTCCTGAAGCCACCTCCCTCCCATCTTTTAGTGCTCGGAAGGCAGCGAGGGGCCCAGAATCTGTACTCCTAGACTCAGGACAGCCTGTCTGATGCTGTCTGTTGCTGTGCCCCACTAGAGTTCACATCCCTTAGAGTGCTGGGGTGCTTTTCTTTTCTACTGCTCCTGTGACTGACTATATGACAGAACTGACTTTTTGGGCCCCATCCCTCTTGTACCAAATTCACTTCTGCTTTTTGGCCATGGAATGTCACCATAGCTTTTAAAGTCTCCAGTCTCTACCTCATTGAAATGGGCCTCTGCATCCAGGAGTCCCCACGCCAACTAGAATGAGCTCTTGGGCAGCCCAGGGTCCACCTGCTGGGGCCACTGCCCTAGCTTTTCTGACAGTTTCCACACCACCTTCCCACTGGCAACCACGATGCCCTGCTACATGGAACGGAGGGGCTCTCCGACTGCATCACCCTTCCTCTTGGTGAGAATTAGGTCTAGGCATCATACCTCCTTATACCTTTTCCCTAGTTACGAAGTCAGTTAAGAACTTTATCAGGGGGCTGGAGAGATGGCTCAGTGGTTAAGAGCACCGCCTGCTCTTCCAGAGGTCCTGAGTTCAATTCCCCAGCAACCACATGGTGGCTCACAATCTTCTATAATATAATCTGATACCCTCTTCTGCAGATAAAGCACTCATATGCAATAAATAAATATTTAAAAAAAGAAGAACTTTATCAGCCAGCACACACCTTTAACACCAGCACTTGGGAGGCAGAGGCAGGCAGATCTTTGAGAGTTTGAGGCCAGCCTGATCTACAGGGTGAGTTCCAGGACAGCCAAGGCTACAGAGAGAAACCCTGCCTCGAAAAACCAAAATGTGGGAAAGAGTGTAAGCTTTGTCACAGGTGAAAACAGTCTTGGTGGGCTTTGCCCTTGGACACACACACTCCCTGAGATTAACCTTGAGATAGACTGAGTGGAGCCATCCTGGGCCTGGAATTCAGAGAACTGGACCAGGGGACTCCACCTGGACTATTTTGTTTCTAATTGACCCTCGATGGGAGGAGGAGACCCGCCCTTGCATGTGAGAGACAGACAGGCAGAGAAGAGAAGAGGAGGCAGCAGGTTTGGACCGAGCTTGAGCGCACATGGATCGGGAAGAGGATCAGCGAACAGGCCAGAACAGCACGCAGGCCTGAGACACCTAAGGACCCGTCCTGTGGAACAGATACTGGAAGGTTAACTCTTGTTTCCCTTTAACCTTTTTTCCCTCTTGTGTAAGATAGTTGGGTTGTATAATAAAGCTTGTTAAGAAACAGAGCCAACACCAAACTAACTAACTAAATAAATAAATAAAAGAAACCAAGAAAGAAAAAACCTTATCAAATGCACTTTGAGTGGACAGAACCTTGACCTACTGTGGTCCTCCGACTTTGATCTGCTCCACTATGGTGTTGCCTCCTGATTTGCCTCCACTCAACAGCCTGCACTGGTCCTCAGGCAGGTGGCCGGGAATGGCTTTTGGACTGGCTTTGCTTCTCTACGAGCCTGCACGGCAGAGCTGTGGAGTGCTAGACAGAGCCTGGCTTCTGGGTAAGCACGCCCTAAATACAGCTCTGTCGACAACTATATGGACACGTGTTTCCTCACCTTCTTTCTCCCACTGGCTCTTCCACGCAAATGAGATTCTTTAGTTGTTCTATGACCATAGGCTTCCTCGGGAACACCAAGGCTGTGGCTCTGCCTGGGCTATTCAGTTTAAAGTCTTCCTGGTGCACATCTGAATGGCTAACCAGCTTTTTTTTCCCCCCCAGAGAGGGTTTCTCTCTGTAGCATCGGCTGTCCTGGACTCTCTGTAGACCAGGCAGACCTCAGAAATCTGCCTGCCTCTACCCCCGCAACCCCCCCCCCCAAGTGCTGGGATTACCGGACTGAGCCACCACACCCGGCCTAACCAGCACATTCTTTCCGGCCTTCCACAGTGAACTTTGACCCTTGCTAACAGTTCATCTTCTGCCCCACCATTTATTTGGTCCCTAGTCAGGAGGCGATCAGGAACTTGGGAAACCTTTACAAAATTAATGACAATTGATTTTTTTGGGCCCTGACATTTTGTACTGCTGACACCAAGGCTTTCTGCCCATGGCCAAGAAGTCCGACATGGCAATAAACAGCGCCGCTGTTCCTCAGACAGCCCTTGCTCTTGCTTCATTCTCACTGTCCCTGAGGCCCAAAGGCTAGCCTTGTCCTTTCTGCGGCAGCTGTTGTCCTTGACTGAGGTGGGAAGAGCTGTGAGGCAGCTCAAAGCCTGGCCACGTGCCTCCTCCATTCTGCCTGCCTACAGGGGTTCCGGCTCCATTCTGCAGAGCTAGGCCGGAGAGGCACGCACAGGACTATGCTATTGGGGCGGGGGGGGGGGGGGGGGGAGGGAGGAGAATGGGGGGAGGGCCGGGAGGGCATCTCCTCCCCTCAGGAAGCCGTCCTGACCAGGCACTAGCTTCTGTGTTGTCTTTTTGTTCTCGAAACAAGGAGGAGGGAACTGACAATGAAGCCTTTCAGTTCTCTCAACATGGAATTTGTGCAAAGGGGCCTGCTCAGGCTGGTCTGCCTCCCTCCATTTTCTTCTTTTAACCCACTGAGGTAGCGTCTACCCTCACAGTTCCTTAGACTGACCGCTACAGTGAGACCTCTCCACACCTGACTCACCCTCCTCGGACACCCCTGAGACCCGCTGCCTCCCCCTTTCCTGTTCTGTCTCCCTCCGCCTCAGCCCTAAATGCTCGCGTCCAGCTGTTGACAGCTCGGAATTTCGGACTCCGTCCCCTTTCCCCTGGGGTCATCGAAGTCTCTAGATCTTGTGCTTCCAGCACATGTGGCGTTGCCACTCCCACTGGGCTGACTGATCTCACACCGTCCTGTGACCTCTCTCATCTTATGTTATTTCTGCAGAGCATCGCTGTCTGAGCACTGGCTTGAGAAACCTGAGAGGCATTCTGTAGTCTCTTTCTCTCTCGCGGAAGGTGTGCCATCAGCAGGTCCTGTGGATCTTGATGGTCACTTTCCCACCATCTGTTGTTCTGTCATTAGATAGCTCCTGACTATTTTCCCCGCCTCTCCCTTCCAGCTGAGCACCCACCCCCAACTGAGGCAGAGGTCAGATCTTCTCACTGGATATTTAGAGCCTAAACTCCTGGCCACCCCATGGCATCTGCTGCAGTGCTCTCTTCCCCTGGCACGGGTATACTCTTCCTGGCCCTGGGCCTCCACAGGGACGATCTGGAGGTATGCAGGGCCTGGATTATCGAGCCGGCTCTGATGCACCCTCTGGTCAGTACTGTAGCCTTTGAGCCGCATGGAGGGGTCAGAGACAGTGCCTAGGTGAGCAGTTCTGACAGTGGGCTAGACAGGGTGCGTAGTGATTCTGGACACCCCTGCTGCTCCATGCTGCCCAACACATGGCACCTTTTCCTTGGGGATCGACTGACACACCAGAAAGCAGTGTTGTGAACTATGTGGTCTTGAGGCCTGTTCTGCCTGGTCTTCCTTCACACACAGGGGATAGCATCATAGCATGAAGGCTGCCCTGGTCTCTTCCTGCTCTCTCTGCCTCCATCAACCTCCTTGGACTCTTTTCCTGGGCATAGATCGTAGGGCCTCAAAAGTGCCAGGCAAGCCCTGTGCTGCTGGGCTACAGCCCTAGAAACTTGGAGAATGCTGGCACTGTTATAAATAAATATATAATATATACTATACATGCATACACATACACACACACACACACATATATAAATATGTGTGTCATCTGTTTAGTCCTCACACCACTTCCAGACATGATCTCCCACTGGAGAACTGAAAAACAAAACAATGAAAACTTACAAACAAAAACAAAACTACTGTGTGTGCCCCAGCACCTGATTTGTCACCTGCACCCCAGAGGGAGTCTGTGGAATGGACAGCCATTGACCTGCACAGTGAATTCTGTGCATCTGAGGTCCAGACCACAGGACAGCAGTACCGGTTTATACTCAGGGTCTATAAATCACTTACAAACTGGTCACCAATCCTCATCTTGGCACCGGTGGCAGCGTCATTAACTTGATAGGAAAAAAAAATCTGCTCTCTTCAGAGGCAGGCTTGTATTTATAAAACTCTACCCTGTTACTTGCACAGGGACACTTCCTCCCCTATTCAAATGAAATCAGAACACGTTTATTCCTACTCTGCCAGCTTGGCCCTGAACTGCTGTCTTCTATGTCCACCACTGCGCCCCGCAGAGACGAAGGGCACGGATCTATTGTTGATCCTAGTATCCAAGAGATGCTTTTACAAGATCTCAACTATGCCTCAAAACAATGCCAAAAGTAGGCAGTCTTCACTGCCCTAGAACTCAGAAAGACCATGTGACTTCTCCAAGATCGCTTGAGTCCTGCTCAAAGTGACCTGCCAGGGTCAGAAAACTAGGTTTTTAATTCCAAATGACAAAAAAAAAAAAAAAAAAAAAAAAAAAAAAACCCTCCTCAAATGTCCAGAACCTAGAACAAGTGCTCCCCTTGCACAGCCTACTAGAGTGCAGTGGGATTCAGGCCGCGGGGAAGAGGATCTCCATCTGCCAACACTTCTAAGGGGCCGTGAGACTATAAGAAAGGGAGGGTAGGAAAAGGCGTACCGTGGGTGAGTCTGCAAATAGGATGCTTTTCCCAGCCTGCTGTCCCGGCAGCGCTACATCTGGCCAGTTAAATCCCACACTCTTGTGCTCAGTATTAACTGAAACAAATATTCATGTGAGCTTCGGATTCTGCAGCACTGTGCCCTATGGCTACTGCTGCACACAAGGGTGAACACTTGAAACTCAGGGGTTTTGTTTTTTTGGTCTTTTTGTTTTTAAGACAAGGTTTCTCCTTGTAGCCCTGGCTGTCCTGGAACTCTATAGACCAGGCAGGCCTTGAACTGAGAGATCCACCTGCCTCTGCCTCCCAAGTGATGGGGCTACTTTAAAAAATGTTTTTGGTTTTTCTGTAGCCTTAGGTGTCCTGGACTCACTTTGTAGACCAGGCTGGCCTCGCACTCATGACAATCTGCTTGCCTCTACCTCCCTTAGTGCTGGGATTAAAGGCATGCACCACCATGCCCAGATCTTTTAAATGTATTTTTATGTACATTGGTGGTTTTGCCTACATGTGTTTGTGTAAGGGTGTCAGATCCCCTGGAACTGGAGTTACAGACAGGTGTGAGCTGCCATGTAGGTACTGGGAATTGAACGCAGGTCCACTGGAAGAGCAGTCAGTGCTCTTAACTGCTGAGTTATCTCTTCAGCCCCCAAAAGTTGCTATTTAACAGGGCTGGAGATATCGCTCAGCTGTTAGGAGTACTGGCTACTCTTCCAGAGGACCTGGGTTCAATTCCCAGAACCCACATAGTGGCTCACAACCACCTATAATGTGATGTGGTGTAAGCACACATGCAGACTGAACATTGTATACATAATAAGTAAATCTAAAAAAAAATTTTTTTAAGCCATAACACAAAAAAGTACAACTCCAGGCCAGGGTTAATCAGGAGTCCTTGGCCTCTTTAGTTGTGTCATCAAGTCTTTTAAGGACAGAATGACTTCAGATAGTTGGCATCATCTGAAATGAGCAAGGCAGGGTATTTCCTGGTCACTGCCAGGGCCATGCAAGTTAGTAGAGAGTGCTGAAAAATCAGCTCTGGACACAGAACGCCTGTGCACAACTTTCAACCTCAAAAGGGCAAACATTTATCCCTGAGCTTTTTCTTTATTTTGTATTAGACCAGTTCAGAAGGTAAGAGACAAGCCTCTGTATTTAGACCTAGGATGAGCTTCACTGTGTACTCTTTCTTGGTCTGTCTGCTCCCTGGAGTCTGACGGGACTCAATGATCTCAACAGGTACACTTGGGCCTTCGGTTAGACTTCCAATAATCAAAAATACTAGCAAACCCATTTTATGTAACTGTGTGAGCCAATATCCCTTATGTAAATGGAGCTGGAGAGCTGCCTGTGACATCAGGCACAGGGCCTCCCTCACACCCGGGGCTTCTGCAGTGCCAGTGGGCTGTGGCATTTCCTCCGAGTGGCAGCTCTATTATTAGAGCCTTTCATAACGCGGCTCTGTTACACTGTGGCTTTACCCTGATGGGGCGAGCTCTGCAGCCGCAGCGTTTTAGGTGTCCTCCACGGAAGCCCCACTTAGTTCTGCAGCTGCTGCAGCAAGCCAGACCACTGGTTGGAGTTTTCCCTTCACAAGGTGCGAGGCTGGGAAGAAATTAGTGGCACTTTGCATCTGGAAACCAAAACTGAAGCTAATCAACCCATCTATTTATTACAAACCATCCAAACTCAAAATGCATCCAGACATGGCGGCCCGGAAGGTGCTGAGCCATCTCAGCAGTAGGAGCAGCAGCTTTCAGTCAGCCTAGCCTACAAAGTGAGATGGGGCCTCAAACCTAACCACACTGAAACAAAACAAAGTAAAGACAGTGCCAATGGCATGGAGAGGAGAGGCTATCATGACACTCTGATATATATTACTTTCATAATTATAAACTATCCCCAACCAGGCCAGTCAAGAAACAGACACTACGAAGAAAAAAAAAAAATCCCAAACCACTCAAGAGCCAAACAGGCATCTCCTGTTGATATGAATTTAAAATATAAAACCTGAAGTGTTTTCAACAGTCATCCTAGCCCACCAGACAGCCTGGTCCAGCAATGTATTTTCACAGCCAACACACCCATCCTGAAATGTGCCAGGTGCATGTCCACAGTTAAACACTCACAACCACTCAACAAGGAGGCAACACTGTCCTAATTTCAGAGTTGTGACAGTGTGACACAGGCAATGTGACGGTAAGCTTCTTACTCATGGTCACTCTAAACAGCAGTGATAGGTTTGAAACCCTTGGCTACTTCCTGTTTCAGTGATCTATTGATTTCCCTCTGGTCACTTGTTGTTTATAGGTCAGGGGATAAGCTGGGAATCGTTTCTTCCATCCCGTGGGTCGCCAAGGTTGCCAGAAATTGCTGGAGTAATATTCCTAAGAGGATAACCATGTACCCACAGATCAAACAATCACTAGTTAGTAACTGGCTTTCCGTTTGGAAGCCACACACCAGCACACAGCACACTGTCCTCTGCCCTGGGGAGCCCACGCATCATCTATCACCTGTCAAAAGGCCTTACATGCTACACAATTTCCTGGGTTTTATTTTTTTTTTTTTTAAGAGAGACAGAGTTTCTTTGTTGTAAACTTGGCTGTCCTGGAATTCTCTCTGTAGACCAGGCTAGCCTTGAACTCAGAGATTTACTTGTCTTTCAGGAATTAAGGTGTGTGCCACCACACCTAGCAAACCTCTTGTTCCCAACAAAACAAAACAAAACGTCTCCAGGGCTTGTGAGGTAGGAAGAGGATGTTTTCAGAGGCAGGAAATCTAGGCCTCAGAGACCGCAGCCACCTGCCAACCCACGTTAGCTTCTGAACCTAGCCCATGCACAGCTTCCCCACGCAAAAACTGCCTGGCTAATCCCAGCCAAAAGACAGCTATGGTGAAAGCCCTATTTGTTTGTTTGGTTGGTTTTTTTTTTTTTTTATCCAGGAATTTTACCTCCAGGAGCATTTTCAAGAAAATAACCACTACTAAATTTCCTGACCAGAAATAAAATGGACTTGAGGGTTTAAAACCACTGGTTGAAAAGATTACCATAGGCCAGGTGTACTTCTCCTTTCAACCTACCAGTGAGTGGCTCAGAAGAGCCAGTTTTCTTGCTAGCCAGTAAATTCTAGGGCATTTTATATACATTACAGTATTTTACAACCAATAATGCACAAAATAGTGGTTTATAGCTATAAATTTGCTATAAAAATTAAAATACTCAATAATTTAAATAAAATATATGTATATTAAACATATACAGAAAAATCAAGGCTAAGATACTATACTTAGGCTGAACTACTGTATACAGCATAACCATTTCTAAATATTTTGAGTCACCATTTTAAAAATGGAAACAAAACTCACGCTGCTTTTAAAAGTAAGCAGGCCACAACACAGCTCATTATAAGCCGTGACCACTTCTGCTAGGTGGCAGGCTGGGATGTAGCTCTGCAGAGGGAAGCCATGGTCATTAGTTTTCTGTTGTGTGCAACTACTTGCTTCTCAAGCTGGGGGTTAGTGAAAGCCACTCGCTTGACCTCAGAGGAACACTGGGAGTACTGAGGATGGCCAGCATCAAGCATGTAAATTAGCCTGCTCCTGGGGCCATTTATGTGCTCAGCAGATGAATGGTGTTCATGGCCCAAGTACCCGTCTCTGCCCAACCTCTGCCTCATCTGAGGACCTAGATGGACTCTTTTTTTGACCCTCCCTGACTGCTCTTCCAGTTGCTTCCAGCTCCTTTTCTACCTATCTGCCAAAAACAAGGGCTTTCCAAAATCTTAGCTTGTTTGTTCTTTTGACTACATATTGCCTTAAAGACATCATCTGTTTCTGAGATCTCATCTTTATGCATGTTTATGCAAATCTCACTTCAGTCCTGATTTTAAGCTCTAGTATATTTCAAACTACATGCTAAACACTCAAGGAATGCCACCCTGTCCCTTTACCAATGTATTTTAATCTGCATGTACATCTGCATGTACACCTGCCAGAAGAGGGCATCAGATCTCATTATAGATGGTTGTGAGCCACCCACCATTGAACTCAGGACATGGAAGCGCATGTAGCACTGTTAACCGCCGAGCCATCACTCCAGCCCCGTGTCAATGTATTTTCAAGGGCATGCTGTGCCTTGGACTTTCTTGCAGCACTTTTTATACATAGCACAAACCCTTATATGTATTCACTTATTAGTTTATAAAGACTATGTGTTTGTGAGTTGCTAAAAACTCTTCAGATTAAAAACAAGCAGAAGCCAGGATGGTGGTGGCACACGCCTTTAATCCCAGCACTCCAGGAAGCAGAAGCAGGCTGATCTGAGTTTGAGGCCAGCCTGGTCTACAGAGTGAGTTCCAGGATAGCCAAGACTACACAGAGAAACCCTGCCTCAACCCTACCCCCCAAAAGCCAAACAAACAGAAAAACAAGGTCCCAAGTTCCATGACAAAGAATGGTGGTGCCCCAACTGGCACATTAACTGCTTATCTGCACGCATGTATGTGTCTACCACACATGTGCCTGGTGGCCCTGGGCTGAAGGTCAAAACTGTTGACCACCCCCACCCCAATGCCAGGTTCTCTGCAGGAGCAGCAAGTACTTTTAACTGCTGAGCCAGCTCTTCAGCCCTTACCCAAAAGTGTTTGTTTGCTGATGAAATTTTCAACCTCGCTGTATCCTGCCCTGGATAACAGTCTTCACCTAAGTACCCACACTATTACAATACCATTTGCCAGGCAACAGGGTTTCTAAACTAGGTTTGATATCCAATAGCCCATTAAAACGTGGATCCCAAAATCTAGTCACAAATGTGTTTATGGTGCACACAGCCCAGCCATGTCAGTGAACAGTAATTTCAGAAGCTCATAGTTGCTCAATTTGCTAAGTATAAATGAGTGAGTGCTTGGCCCCAAATGGGAACATTCCTTGCTCGGAGAGAGCAAGGAAGGGAAACAGAAGGAAGGTCAGAAGATAGGAAGAGCTAATAAACATAATCTTGGGGCAGGGGGCAGCCACAGTAAACCTGACTCCGCAGGCGCTGGGGTCCCCGGCAATGAAACTGCAGAGACTGAGCCTGTCACCAGCCAATCACGATCAAGCAGGATTTGGGGGAAGGGACAGTTTCGCACCCTAGGGTGAACCCACCAGGCTCCCATTGACAAAGACAGATTAGCTCAGTGGGTGACAAAAGGCCTGACTGTAGGAAGGGGGCATGTGGGGAGAGGCGACAGATGACAGGATGGGCGGTAGAGGAAAGAGGGCAGGAGTGAAAGTAACCAGAGTGCATCACATACACAAGGGTGGCTGTCCCAGAACAAACTTAATACATGAAGAATGGAACACAGTGGGATAAAGGCACCTTGACTCTTAATCTGAATATCGCCCCCATTTCAAAGTATCAGCGCAGAAGGGTGAGGACAACTAAAGAGCTAGTAGTCAAAATAAGTCAGCATAGGACATGGAAGGAACGCAAGTGACTGCACCTGAGATGGCTTCTGGTTCTGTGGATTGTTTGGTGCCAGTAAAATGCCAAGTGAGCCTGTTTTCTGATTTTCAAACAAGCACAAAGCGGCACTGTGCTGTCCTAGTCACTAGGGGACTGCACAAACTCTGGGGAAAGTTCAAGGTCATCCATTTTGACACTGGACAGAAATAGGTGCAAGTCCACCCACGGCTCTAGGATCAGGTCCTAGAACAAGGTAGACTTTCCCATGTCTCCCCTGCAAGCAGGATTATTCATTGTCCTAGACTCTTCCTCAGAGTATAAAACTCTGCCAAGCACTATTTCACTTAAAGCAACAGAAATCAAGAATTAGGCATCAATTTCACAGGCTAGCTGGCTACCTACAAGAAAGACTGGTGTGTGTAACATGGTTTCCACTAACCTAAGCTTACATTTCTCTTTTAAAACAGAGAAGTCATGCTTGATCACAGCAAGCCTGCTAAAAACTAACATACTGGCTCCCACATGAAAAGATGCCAGGACAGATTGCTGCCATATTCTGGGCTCATAGAATACAATTTTTCTTAAATCCTAAATGGATTTACATTTAAACAAGTACTTAACTGGTTTTACTTCAGCGTTTCAGCCTACAATCTTCTGACCTAAAATTTCCCTCCATACTCTGTGCAAATTGATCATTTAAAAGTGGACTGGATGGAACTGTTTAGGAACACTAAGTAACTTATAAAAGCTGAGAAGTTACTTGTTGCAGTTTGTGGAACTGCATGGTTGCACACCCATTCAAAACATTCAAGACACAAGAAGAGCACTTCTGCTCCAGACGGCCCTGAAGAACCTTAGACAAAGTGACAGAGATCAGCTCCTGTGGATCTGTAGACTAGGAGCAATCCCAGCAGACTGGAGGAGAAAGACAACACCCTCACTGAGGCCTTACAGGCACATGTTCACCAGAAGAGCCTGGGTGGATGGGGAGGAAGCACAAGCAGTAGTGGGCAGGAGAAGCTGAGGCCCTGCACCATCTTGGGTCCATGTGCTCACACATTCCCTTTACCTGCTCAAGTCTGACGTAAGCACTGGTTTCTCCATCTTCAAAAGTGACTGGAGACTAGCTCAAGAAAGGCAGTACTCTGCAAAGCTTAGAGCCTGTTCTGTTACTGTGAAAATCACACACACACACACACACAAACATACACGCATACACGAATAGACTCTAAATAAAAAGCAGACCAGAAAAGACCCAGAATAGGAAAGGCTGTTTTGTTACCGTTACTTCTCGTCCTCCTTCAGAGCAACTTTTACTGATTCTGAATAAAAACATGTAAATACTAAGTTTATACTCCAATCATCCGGCAGGTAAGACTTGGCATATACCTGCAATCCTAATACTTAGGCTGCGGCAAAAGGATGCACACTGGAAACCAGCATGGCTCTATAATAAGATGGTCTCTAAACATGGAGGGAGTCCATGAAAATCCTCCTGGAAAGTCCTGCAGACGCAGCCTACCCTTTACAGGTGACGGGGGATAACAACCATCATTATTTACGCTCTGGCAGCTTTTCTGTTCTTTGCCGGAAGCAATGGACAGCACTTCAAGCACACTTAGAAGATCCAACAGGAAATGAGTGACGGATAAACTGTACCTAGCTAACAAACAGAACATTCCAAGTTTCACTAGACACTGAAGGTCTACCCCACATTTAGACAACTTGGTGTGTGAAAGAGCTAGCACTCAAAGTATTGAAAGGCAGAAGGTCCCAACACCACTGTCCAGGAAGCTTGGCATGCACACTACCCGACTTTAATAAAACTCTCTGTATGTCACAGATCATCTGCTTCCCAGCAAGAGCTCTCAGTTCTGAGATGCAATTCTAAACGTGGAAATAAAGCCATATGCACAAATTAAAGAAAACTCAAGTATCTATCAACAAGAGAAATGCTTACAACTAACAAATCTCAATGGACCACCAACCACACACTACACTTACACCAAGTTCATAGCACAAAGACAACTCACTTGCTATGTTGAACAGCAAAGTTTGACATAAATGCCTACAAATTCCAAAGTATGCATTAACATACAAAATATGCACATATGTGCATAAGTGTTAAACAGACTGGAATATTTTTACCATATTCTCCAAGATCTGTATGTACCAAAGTGTCTTTCAAATGTATTTATCTTTGATCAAGTAGAGTAAACATCATGGGCAGACTCAATACATCTGGCACCTCTTGGTACAGAGGGAAATGGCAAGCTCTCTAGACCCTAGCAACACCATTGTACCAAAGCAGAGCAAAATACTTTGGTTTTGGTTTTCTGAGACCGTGTAATCCTGGCTGTCCTAGAACTGGCTCTGTAGATAAAGCTGGTCTCAAATTCAGAGATCTGCCTGCCTCTATCTCCCAAGTGCTGGCATTAAAGAATGTGCCACCATTGCCTGGAAAATTCTTAATCTTATGTTCACAACTACCTTAAAAAATGGAGATAAATTATGAACAGGTTAGCCTGCAACAGGCAAGGCACAAAAGAGTATATAAAATGATTTCTTTCAAAGAGGTTCCTCACCAGTAACACAATTCCCCTAGCGTAGCTGCATTATAGCCCCTTTGTCAAATACCATCACAGTACACACACCGCACACAGCCTGGTCCCATCCTAAGGGCTGCTCTCTCCTCTCACCATGGCCTCAAAGGCTCCCATTCATAAGGCTAAGCTCTGAGCAGCCCACACTATGCTTTTGCTCACCCAGCCACCCCCACCTTGCTTTCTCTTTGGTCCTTTTCCTCCACAGCCCTAGCCAACTCCCCATCCCTCTGGGCATGGCTGACCTTTTCAACCCTCTCTGCTCTCCCCAGAGGCTACTCAGAGTACACTAAGCACTTAGTATCTACCTTAAAATTCTGTAAATAGATACACATTTTCTCTAGAAGGGATAATTTGTAAAGAGTGGAGGCTTTGTACACTTCTTTATACAATGTTGCTTTCATGTAATATGTTACTACTGACACAGGCATCTGACAGCACCACTCTCAGAAAGTACATCAGCAATGCAAGTCAGGAACTGGAGTAATAGCTCAGGACCTGCCCAGCACTTGTAGGTCCCATCAGAGGGGTGAGCGTGGGACATCATTATATGAAGAAAACTCAGCCAGAGAGCTTGTCCCACAAATCTGTGCACAAGGAGATTCTTCCTCCCAAAAATGTTCAAGTGTTCAACATTTCCTAGATAAAAGAAAAAACCTCCCCCGCAACTCAGCATACACAATTCTCCAGGAAGAACCATTGGAAAAAGGTAATTAAGCCTCAGCTTCTTATGGTCTTACAATTAAGAAAATTCTCAAAACCCAACATGAGATGGAGTGTCTAACAGACACTGGAGCCAATCAGAAAGCTGCTAACAGAAAAAGCTGAAGTAAGTTTAACAAGACAGACAGAGGCAGTGGACTGAGAGCCCCTACGGATCCCATAAGGACACAGGTAAGTGCCTCAACAGATGGGCAGAAACAAAGTATGGCAGACCTCCCCGTAACACACAGACGGCCTCAGCAAGAGGCAGCGACAAAGCAAGGTGTGCAAGGAACACAACAAGGTGACCGCTTAGGAAATGACCATGCACAGCAAGGTGAGCTAGTGCACACCTTTAACCCAAGCAGGCGGAGGCAGGAGGGGCAGAGAACAGGCTGGGTTATATGAAACAATGTCTCAAAAAAGCCAAAGCCACCAAGCATTATGCAATGATGCAGCAAATATAAAAATGATTTCAACACTAAACACCAACACTGAAGATCACATACATAACCAGCACATGACTGAAGCCCATCTCTGTAGGAAGCATTTCAAGCTTGGGTCTATACTAGTCTTATAGGTAAAGAATGTTTAAAAACAAAACAAAACAACAAAACAAACCTCAGCTAATCAAAAGAACACTTAAAAGGTTAAGTGTTTTACACTGTGACTAAAGACATGAATTTTATTAATAAAAATGTATTTTCAGGCAAGCACACACACTTTATTATACCTGTACACTGGAAACTCACACCATTTTTGAAAGCGCCACGGCAACGTGAGCTAGGCCAGCCACTTCACTCTGTACAGTGCATTCAGCACAGCCCCTGCCTGCTGCTTTGCCACCACCACACACACCAAACCCCAAACTAGAAAACTGTGCACATGAATTCATTTAGCCTTGGTTGTTTCAGTATGACATTTTAGTTATAGTTTGATAGTGCTTGATCAATGTATTATAGAAAAAGCAATGTTATATTAGCCACAATCTAAAACAGGCAGTGTACAACATATGCAAATACTGATGAAAAGTTGAGGCTTTGAGGGGAAATCTGTAGCATTATGTTACTTTATACTATATCTCAAGCAGCAATACCTAGGAAATATTTGTAATATATAAATCTCAAAGTCAGAGAGGGTGGCACATACCTTTAATCCCAACACTTAGGAGGTAGAGGCAGGAGGATTTGAGTTTAAGTGAGTTTCAGGACAGCCAGGACTACACAGAGAAATACTGTCTCAAAAACAACACCAAAAACCAAAACCCCAAAGCCCCTCAGGTCTTGCCGTCATTAAGGGCTTAACCATCCTAGTACAGTAACTGACCTAAATATTTTTTTTTTTGCTGTTGTTTCAGCATTTTACCATCAATTCTTTCCTTCTAGTGTCTTTATAGCTACAGAAAGATTTCAGAATGACAAACGTTTTGTTCATTCTTAGGAAGTATTTTACAGATTCAAAATAGTCAAATACAGGAAAAACAATGAAAAATGAAGTGCTTACTTGCCATGCTCTGAACTGCCAGGCTATACTTCAGAGACAACGCTAAGATCAGAAGGGGGGTATGAAAACCTCTTACAGTGTAAGAAGAAATTACACTAGTTTCATTTTCTTTAACATCTTCTTTAATGTGACATTACAGCACACGTGAGCCCCAGTGTGTGAGCTGGACATGAGGATGAGCAGGGAACAAGGCCAATGGGAACCCATTCCTTTCGACAACTAACATAAATACACAATACAACAGAGCAATTCCCTCTCGCTGTTTTATACCACCTTTGAAGATACGGTAACAGTTTTTCAACAAACTTGTCTGTTAAATTACAATGGCGTTTGAGCTGTTACTTTCTCCTTACAGCAGACCCAGCTGAAACACAGAAGAGGGCCATGCTGGCAGTCCCACGCTAAGAATCAAGATCCAACCACATTCCTATCACCGAGTCCCACAGTGAAACATGGTGTCTCCAGATGCTGATAGAACAGTTAAATACAAGACCGGAAAGGTTTTATTCTGAATTACAACAGTGGAACAAATGAAAAGAATTAAACTGAAACTTGCGAACTGGCTCTGAATAATGTTTGTTACTGAAAGAAACGTACATCTGTGTAAAGCACTTTCTAAAGCTCTAAAATTGTCATTTAACTAGAATGTCTGTAAAATCCACAAGAAAACAGGTAAACTCTAATCCTAGTCAGCAACATTTTAGGAAACAATGAATAACAAGTCTGAAAGGCAGGAAATTAAATAGAGAAACGCACTGTACTTGTGAGGCTGGGGACAGGGCTGCTGTGAAGGCCACCAGCACTAAGGCCCCCTTGAGACACCTTCCTTCAAACTCAGTGGCACGGGCAGGTGGTCAGAGTGCGCTGAGCTGTCCACTCAGTGCAGCGGCTGCAGCTCTAAGCAGCGGTTAGTACCTATCTAACGGTCTTCCCGTTCCATCAGCTTCTAAACTTCCTGCTGAGTTACGGCAGATTTACCTGAAAACTAGACCATCAGAACGAGTCCTTCCAAACTGGCTGAGTTTATATTATCCAACTGAACAAATTTTAACACTTTGCTAGTTCAGGCGGAGTCAGAGTAGACAGTCTTTGATTTTAGGAGCCAGTACTAAGTTTGTAAAATTACAGTTTTACTTAAAACACAAAGAATGTTCTGGGAATTAGCCTGGAACAAACCATTCTAATCTTCCTATTAAATGCAAAATTCCACTCATAAAATTAGCTAAATAACCTTCAAAATCTCTTTCAAAAATTATGGTTCAATTTCATTCTTTCTTCCCTTTTTTCCCCCCTTGATTTTTCGAGACAGGGTTTCTCTGCGTAGCCTCGGCTGTCCTGGACTCACTTTGTAGACCAGGCTGGTCTCAAACTCACAGAGATCCATCCGCCTGCCTCTGCCTCCCGAGTACTGGGATTACAGGCTAAGAGCCACTGCACCTGGCTTGTGGTTCAATTTCAAATAAAGAATTTGAATAATTTACAAAATACCCATTTTAAGACAGAGGCCTTTACAGTTCACATCTGTTCATACTTTGTCCAAACAGACTGTTTCATTCTGGCATATACGTCAGGACCCAACCTTGCGAAGGGCTCACAGGTAGCCCTACCAGCTGTATGAATTGTATGTTATCTGTAAAGCATTGCCAGCTGGCAAGGGGGCCTGTCCACTGATGAGTTTGCATTCTGCCAGCTCACACACAGCAGTGGTCAGCAGTGGGAAGGACACGTAACTACGAGTACAGTGAAGCAGTGGGTCAGCCATTCCTTACCCTGCATCAGCTGCCAATAAAATCAGGTGCACGGTTTAATGAATGAGTCTGCTCTAGTCTAACAAACCTGCCACTGAGCTGAGAGAGGGAGAGGATTGCTTCTGCAACACTAGCTGATCAATTCATCTTATAATAAGGCAAATAATAAGGAAAGTTAGAACAGAATTTCTAGAACCATTTATCCTGTGGTGGTGTAAAATCAAAGCACTACTTTATTAAATGAGTTATTTTACACAATATGAACATCAATATAATTACAATTGTAAAAAAATTTTATAACAAGAATGGACTGATTTTGAGACTTCAAATCAGAGTCAACTGTACATTTACACAGAATTGTCGCTGCATGAAGCCCAGAAGGAACAGCATAAAAATGAGTGTTTCTGTAGCCCCTTTATTTTTGCTGATCAACAGTTTGTTTTAAAAAAGCAGCTGCAGGTTTGTTACCTAAGGTCTGAGACAGTAGAAGAATCAAGGTGTCATGAATTCACCTGTAAGATAAAGAAGAGCTTCGGTAAATTAATAACTGACAAGCATTTCAAATATCTAAAATAAAGGACTGTCAGGTGTCAGTTTTTGATGGATCTGTCAACTGGAAATTATAGGTAGAAATAATTCCCAGATACATGTGCATATGCACCACTATTTACAAGGGCAAGAAACCCAAACACAGTTCAAACTGATAACTTCAGGGAGTTTCTATGGAGTATGTTTGTGCTTGCTGTGTAGTTTAATACTAAGAAGCTCTGTCTACACTGTAAGTAAGACAAATGTAAAAATGTAGTCAGTACATGGCTCTAAATCTCTGGGGAAGATTCTCATGCCTTTGAAATGACTGTTTTCTTACAGCTGACAAGTCTTTCATTCTTGGCTCAAGCTGGCCAGCATCCACTAACCCAGCCCGCCCCCTTCTATTTCTGGCTATAGTTGTAAAACCTGAAGTTTTCAAAGGCATGAAAAAGAAAGAGTCTGGGAAAAGGGCCTTTACCAATCATAAAGTACTCCAGTAAAACACTATTAGTAAGCTCTCATACAAAAGTTAAGACGTTAAAATTAAAGGCATGAAGTAAGTCCCTGCTAGAGGCAGAAATCCACTCCATAGCTGAGGAGATACACTTTTGCTCCTATATTTAAAAACTCAATAGAAAAACCAATTACCTGTAAACAACTTTATGCCTGAACATCAGCCAGTTCTGGAGGAAGTGGAGTCTTAGGGTGCTTGCTCTCAAAGTGCTGCTTGAAGGTCTTGGGGTCTGGCATTTGTGTCTAATTTAGAAAAGTGTGCAGAAAAGAAGAACCAGAGTTTATGTAGGAAAGAAAAACATGTAACCTGTTAAAAACTTTGAACTTGCTTGTGCTAGACAGTTACTGGAAAATGCTTTTAAATTCCTACTTGTGACTGGCATATGAGAAAGTTATCTTACCAAAAGAAAGTTCCTAACACTTCACATACAAAAAGGAACATCACATAAAGTTATTTTGTGTCATAAACAGCAAACAGAAAGAATTTACTCACTAAGCATGTTGTCTTAATTCTCACAGAACCTCTAACAGTAACCTTTAACTTCCACAATCACGCCGACAGCATGCTTTGCCTGGAGCTGTGCATGTTTCAACTCAGTTGTAAGGTCTTCTAGTCTCATGTAAGACTGAATACAGTAATGACTTCCCTTGGCAAGTACCTTAATTTATTGATAATTCATAAAAGCCAGGCAGTCACACATTTCATAACTTTCAGCTACCAGAACAGAAGCAGGAGAATCCCCACAGCTTATGGGCCACCCAGTCTAGCTAAGTGGTGAGTTGTGGGTTCAGGGAGAGACCCTGACTCAAAATAATAAAGTGGGGAGCAAGAATAGATGACACCTGTTATCTCCACACATGTATGCAAACACATATGCACCTGCACAGATGCACTAACACACACACACACACACCCCTGACAAAATACCTTTTAAAGGCCAAAGCATGCCTTTATTACTAACCTAATGAAACTTAATTTTACCTTGCCTTTGTCAAAAACCTCACACGCCATTGAATTTCATCATCACTATCAAGGTTCAACACAATCAAGATACTGACTTTTAGATCCCCCCCTCTTAATGAGAACTTTCACCCAGTTAGGAACTTGTATTTCATTTGTAAAGACTTCAACAAACGATTGCCTTCAGTCTAGCAATCATGTCAGATCAAGATCCCTTCCCAGTCACAGCATTAATCTTACTCAAGTACAGGGCTTAAAAACACTGTGTCTCTCCATCATACCAACCCTACTATGTTGGTGCTCCATTAACCTCAAGGGTAGTGAATTCAGACAGACAGAGGCTAGACTTTAGAGTGCCTAGACTCAGGTCCTATCTCGTCCTACTTGCTGGGTCACCTGCAGAAACTACGCAACTCATTTGTACATTTAACATCTGCACAGTGAGAATGAAAGCAGCACAACCCACTGGGTGCTGCATGGATTAAATATGTGAGTAAAGGTAGCACACCTGGCGCCATCCTCACACACGGCAGACACGTCACCAGTTCTTTAAGCACATTAATTCTACTAAGAGCCCTCCAATCAAAGTCTACATGGTACCATATATACCGAAACTGTGGATCTGGTAGAGATGGAGGAAAAGACAATTATATACACAGCACTGTACAGGTTAGCCTTAGCCACCCTAAGAACGCAGTTGGGACTTCTTTACAACGTCCAACGTGCATGATAAGCACCTGTAGCCTACTCAAGGGGCAGGGCCTTGCTTTGTCCATGTTTCCGGCAGCACCTAGATCCATGTGAATGGTTACAGGGGCCAAAGGAAAAACGTTTCTGAATGGGTGACTGCAGATGGATTGATTCCTAAAGGAAAACCACTCTCAAATCTACTAGTTCAAGTAAACTGTCCACTGTCATATAGTCATGGGAAGCAGTGTCTGGGGTCCCTTACCCTACAGACCATGCAGGTGTATATGAAGGACGCAGTGTCTGGGGTCCCTTATCCTACAGACCGTGCAGGTGTATATGAAGGAAGCAGTGTCTGGGGTCCCTTACCCTACAGACTGTGCAGGTGTATATGAAGGAAGCAGTGTCTGGGGTCCCTTACCCTACAGACTGTGCAGGTGTATATGAAGGAAGCAGTGTCTGGGGTCCCTTACCCTACAGACCGTGCAGATGTATATGAAGGAAGCAGTGTCTGGGGTCCCTTACCCTACAGACCATGCAGGTGTATATTAAGGAAGCAGTGTCTGGGGTCCCTTACCCTATAGACTGTGCAGGTGTATATTAAGGACGCAGTGTCTGGGGTCCCTTACCCTACAGACTGTGCAGGTGTATATTAAGGAAGCAGTGTCTGGGGTCTCTTACCCTACAGACTGTGCAGGTGTATATGAAGGAAGCAGTGTCTGGGGTCCCTTACCCTACAGACTGTGCAGGTGTATATGAAGGAAGCAGTGTCTGGGGTCCCTTACCCTACAGACCGTGCAGATGTATATTAAGGAAGCAGTGTCTGGGGTCCCTTACCCTATAGACTGTGTAGGTGTATATTAAGGAAGCAGTGTCTGGGGTCTCTTACCCTACAGACTGTGCAGGTGTATATTAAGGCAGCTTTGGCAGCAGCCTTTTGGTCGTGCCCTTGTTTCTTCTTCTGTCCAGCCTGCTTTTTGGCATTTTTCTGCTGAGACTGAATCTTCTGCTGTCCACGAGCCATGTCTAGAAACAGAAGATGAGGCATCAGAGTGACGTCTTCAGTCTAACACAGAGCACTGTAAACACACCAACATTCTCAGAGCTGACTACTTTAGAGAGACGGTTAACAAGCGACGTAAACGGACTTTCAAACTCACACGCAATGCTGCTAGATTACAAGTTTAAGGCCACTGTGGCAATCTGGCTGGTAGCTGTGTACACTTTGACCTAGCACTCTTCAATACATGTCCAATAGAATCAAATGTATGTACACTAAGGCATATACAAGGATGTTCACTTCAAATACCAGTTGTCAAAATAGATTAACACACAGAGGAATGCTATGAAGCATTCAAAAATAATCATTTCTAGCCAGATGTGGAGGCACATGCCTTTAATCTCAGCACTTAGGAAGCAGAAGCAGGCAGATTTCTTTGAGTCTGAGTTAGCCTATTCTACATAGAGAGTTCCAGACCAGCCAGATCTATAAAATGAGACCCCTAACTCAAAAGCAAAATAAATTATTTCTATAAATGTGTTTTTCGATGTCAAGGAAAGAAGCTAGTTAGGAAAAAAAAAAAACATTGTACAAAGTTCACAACAGGCAAAGCCACAGTTAAAGCGGTCAAGCGGTCACTTCGCTATTTATGGAGTAATGACTGGGGAGAGATGACAAAAGAAACATTCATACGTGTTGAAAGTGTTCGGAATCTTAAACCAGGTAATGATAAGGTTTTTGTATTAAAAAAAAAAGTGCAATGAGCTGAGCATGGGGGCGCAAAGCCTCCACCTGGGGAGGGCCTCATGTTCTGGCCAACCTGACCCACAAAGCACGACCACATCCCACCCTAACAGACCCCAGGGCTACTGCGCTCTATGCACACCCACGCCCTCCCTTTACTAGATGACATCTTCAAAAGCGTGGTACCCCAAAGTTTCAGCTTCCTTTACCATTTCATCACACGGTTTCCTCCTCCTATAGCTACCACTGTGACTTCAATGTGAACCACTTTTTAAAATGAAGTGCTGAGCCGGGCAGTGGTGGCGCACGCCTTTAATCCCAGCACTCAGGAGGCAGAGGCAGGCGGATCGCTGTGAGTTCGAGGCCAGCCTGGTCTACAAAGTGAGTCCAGGATGGCCAAGGCTCCACAGAGAAACCCTGTCTCGAAAAACCAAAAATAAATAAATAAATAAAATAAGATAAAATGAAGTGTTGTCGGCTAATCCTCTGAAAGAGATCCTAGGGGCACAGCAATTATTCCTTTTAGTACTTAGGTTTCATTAAACTATTATACTATGCCAACTTTTCCTTAAGAGTTCTTTCTTGCATGGAAACACAAATAACCACACTTATCGTGTATATGCAGAGAGACAGAACATCTGTGCAGTCAGTCCGTTCTCTCCCTCTACCATGCGTGTCCTGGGAATCCAGCTCAGATCCTCAGGTGTGACAGAAGCACCTTCATCTGCTGAGCTGTCTCACCGGACATGCTGTAAGACCAACTAGTGCCCTGGCATAAGGGACCTTTTACAAAGCTGAAAGGTCCCTTCTGCTCTTCACTACTGATGGCCCAGAGCGAACAAAAAGGAGTTAAAACAATTGTCACTTAAAAGTTACTTTTATTTTCCTGTTAAAACCAGACTTCTGGTTAGACTGCACAAATTAAACCTGTTCACACAGGATCTACAAGAGACTAGTGCTTTTGAAGTGTATTAAAATTAGATCCTATGCCATTTTCAATTGCACTGTAATTACATTTCAAGCTTTGAAATCACTGAAAGACATGAACATACAAGGAACCTGACCAAAGAAGGCTGCCCTTTTCTGACTGCAACCCTCATTACTACTGGATGTAAAGTCAAAAGCATCTCAAAGAGGCAGTCAAGTGTTCCTCCTGACCCCCACGCCAAGGGAAACTGAACAAACATACACTTACTGGCCACCCTCCCACTATTACACAATAAACTCAAAGTCTGCTAAAGAGACAGGAGGGCTAATGCTTTCCTATAAAGCCCCCCAAACTTTCACCAACTACAAGAATGTTTAATATGCTAGCCTAGTAAGAACTCCATTCCCACCCAAGGCAAGCATCAACTGTCGTGGAAAGTACACTTCATTCTTGGTTTTAAGCCAATGCCTTATCAATTCTAAATTCAATTGCATATTTTGGGTTTGTTTTGGTTTGTTTGTCTGTTTGTTTTGTTTGAGACAGGGTCTCACTAGGTAGCTCTGGCTGTCCTGGAATTCGCTATGTAAACCAGGCTGGCCTGGAACTCACAGAATGCCTGCTTCTGCTTCCTGAGTGCTACAACTAAAGGCATGTGCTGCTAGGCCTGGCTCCAATGGCAATTTTAAAGTACATTTGATGGTGGGTCTTCAATCTAGGACACCAATGCTTTGAAAATACTCTTAATTTCCCTATCTTAGAATCACATCCTTGCTAGAACATTCTGGTTGCCTCACACATTTTTAACTTTTTTTTTTTTTTTTTTGGTTTTTCGAGACAGGGTTTCTCTGTGTAGCCTTGGCCATCCTGACATTTTTAACTCTTACGTACAGTACAACTTATTTATGTGAAGACATTGCTTGGTAGACAGTACCTAAGGGTTTTATGTTTGTTTTTTTAAAGTTACAAAACCACACACCATTAAATACCAGAACTTTCCTTACTACCTAGAAGTTAAAACAGCTATTTTGATAACCTTTTCAAGTAGTGTACTGTAAAAACAATGTCATCAGATGAGCAGAAGCTATTTTTAACTTTTACATTTAGAGCATCTCCTAAAACACGATATAACACCTAAGATTTAACCCATTTTTTTTTGACCACCAAACAACAAAAACAAAAAGGCATGAGCTTCAATAAGGACAAAATTTAACACTAGGCAGGGGAGGTCTGGTCCAACAGGCTTGCTGCGTGGGGGCAGGCCCCTAACTTTTCTGACAGCACACTGGCACGGATTTCCTTTCAGAAAGCAGAAGAGCAAACGAATCAACCACCTGCTTTCGGACAGCTCAACGTTAACGATTTGCTCTCGATCAGCCCATGGAGTCTGTAGAAACTGTTCCCTGATTTAAGTGCGACAAATTGAAAGGCAATAAATCGTTCGCAAACAGTTGCCCCGCTGATTTTTTTAAATAAAACTTTTAGCTTTCCCAAGGAGGCTGCACACGAGCTAAGAACCAGGAAGAGTTCTTGGAAAACGAAGACGCTAGACAAGGAGGCAACAAGTAAAGCCCTGGCCCTAAGGGGGCCTCTTAAAGCCAAACAACTTAGCCCGAGGCTGGGGAGCCAGGAAATGGGCTCCACACTCAGCAGCCAGCCAGAGGAAGAGGCCCAGGCCGGCTCCACCGCCCGGCCCCAGCTCTGAACACTCGTTCGGGGGGCACAATCCACCCCGCGGCTGCAGCCCGGCCCTCCCGAGGCCTCGACGGCCCGCGGCCCCGCGCCCGTTCCGCTGCGAGTCCGCCGCCCGTCCCGGCCTCCCGCCGCCGCCGCCACCGCGTGCCTCCCGCCCCGACTCCCGCGTCCTGCGGCGCCGCTCACCCGGGCCGGGCCGGTCTGGCGTCCAAGAGACCGCGCAGCGCGAGAGGAGCTGGGCACGACGGGCAAGGGATAGGAAGGGTCGAGCCCCGCACGGCTTGGGGCCTCCGCCACCCGCCGAGGAAGGACCGAGCTAGAGCCGGGAGCACAACAGCCCGCGCCTCGAACACCCGCCGCAGCGCGCGCCCGCCGCGCCTGAGCCCGAGGCAGGCCCGTCGCTCGTGCCCGCGCACGCCGCGCCGCACTCCCAGTGGCCTCAGCGCCGCCTGCCCGTCCGCCCTCGCGGCCCCGCCCCTCGCCTTCCTGCGGCGGCTCCGCCCCACCCCCTCTCCCCCCGGTCGCGCGCCCGCGCCCTTCCGGTCGCGCTGACCAATGGCAGCTCTCCCCTATTACATAAGCGCGGAGGGGCGGGGCCCAGGACGGGAACTGCAGGGCCCTCGCCTTCCGCCCTCCTTCCCGCCCGCTCCCGGGGTGCGGACACTGCGCTCCGCCCTGTCCCCCGCGGTGCGTGGCCTCCGGCCCGCGGGCGGGTGGTCGGCCGAATGGCTCGCTACTTCCCGGCTCCTTCGCTTGCTCGCTCACCCGGTGTGGCCTACGGTCTCGCTGCTCTCGTGCTTCTGTGGCCGGCCCGGCGCCCTCTGGAGGCGCTAGCCGGGCGGGCGGGCGGGGGAGACGCGCCCGGGGCCCCGCGTGGCCGCTGCTCTGCCGGTGACCCCTTGCCGGGGGTCTCGCCATTGTTCTCTCATTTGCTCCGGGTGTTTTGACCTAACCCGGACTTTAACCACATAGTCGGAGACTTGAGCCTGTTGGCTCCGGTTAAATCCTCCCGGGCCCTCTTGACCTCTGCAGGGCTTGCTGATGATATTTGGGGAAAGAGTAAAAGAACGTTCCCCGCCACCGCTTGATTTAGACGACTTAGTAAACTTCAAACACCTGATTAAGAGCGATTGCAATTCTTAACAACGAGAACGTCTACTGTTGGTTAGAAGTGGCGTTGTAAAGGTCTGCATTCGTCGCCCTCCAACATGCCGCTTTTCAATTTTACTGCATTTGTGGCCTTTAAAAAAATTACTGTGCAGTCCAGAAATCACTAGACTCCAGACTGTCCTAGAACTCCTGGCCCCACCCCCCATTCACTGTGTGTCACCATGTCCAGCTGGAACCTCAAATATGCCTGGCAGTGCCCAGAGAATATTAGTTAAATAGGAAGATAGTCAACTTTATCTGAACTCTGATCGCTTTGTCACAGTACTGCTTAAAGTAGCCAGGAGTTAGCTCACTGCTTATGCAAGTGCAGGGAATACAATAGTAAGTGCAAAGCCTCTGGGCACTGATTGGAATGGGTTATCTTTGATTCATTAGATTTTACACTCATTTAAAATTTAGTTACATGTTTAAGTTTCGTTACTATAACCTTAAAAAAAAATTTTGGGGGGGGGGGTTTTCAAGACAAGGTTTCACTGTGTTGTCCTGGACTCCATATGTAAACCGGGCTGGCCTTGAATTTACAGCGATCCATCTGCCTCTGCCTCCACCAAGTGCTGGGATTATAGGTGTGCGCCCACACGCCCAGTTTGTAAGCTCATCTTTATTACTGTATATAGCTAGTGACCAACAGTGTGAACAGAATGTGTCTAAAGAGAGTGGGTTTGAACCTGGCATATCATGAAGCTGTAACCGTTATTAATAGCTGTCACATTTATATTGTATTAAGCTGCCCTGTGGGATGAGACATTTGGAGGATCTCAAGACAGGGAACACCAAGAGCTGTCACATCGACAGTGGACGCTGGAAATGGACCGTGATGTCTGCAGCGGTGGGGTCGGGGTCTGGGACACGACACACAGGTCTGATGACTTTTTTTTTTTTCGAGACAGGGTTTCTCTGTGCAGCCTTGGCTGTCCTGGACTCACTTTGTAGACCAGGCTGGCTTCGAGCTCACATCCATCCGCCAGCCTCTGCCTCCCTGAGTGCTGAGATTAAAGGTGTGTGCCACCACTCCCGGCTCTGATGACTTCTTTTGTGAAGTAGGACTGGAATGTTGCTTTCCCTCCCATAGCCTGGGGGAAATACTCATAAAAGCCACCATTCCTTCACTTTTTGATTTGTATCTTGTTTGAGTACTTGATAAAAGCTACAGGTAGAGTTCTCTCCGGGCAGAGTTTTGTTGATCCAAGTCCGCTGAGAATTGCTGCCTTCTGCCTTACTGGTGCCATTAGGACCCCGTTTTCAGTTGTGACTACAATGTTTGGAGATGTTTACAGATGCTCCCTGGGGAATCAGACTTTACAGCAATAAACTCAAAAAATGTTTCCTTTGCTGCCTCTTGACCCACACACTGTCTGCCTGAGGGGTTTTGAGTCTGCCACCCAGATCCTCTTGTCTTCTCTAGGCTTTTTGTTCTTGAAGGAGTCTGGTTCCCTCCCTTGCTTAACAAGCACTCTTGCCTAGAGAATATGCGATATGGTAATTGTGTGTGGTGATTGGGGCATTTGAAATATAAAGAAGAAAGGATGGAAACCGGAGTGGATGAGATTGAGCATGTGTGTATGCGGTGACAGTTGGTGGGAGGTGGGGGGGGAGGTAGGGGTGGGGGTTAGGGGGGTGGGGGGGCCTTTGCTTCGCCGCCAGCTGGTGTCTTGCTTCGGTTACAGGAATGTGACAGCAAACTAGACAAGAACTCCTTAGGAATTCTGTGCGTTTTCCCAGCTTTAATTTTTGAATGCTACAAGTGCTTCTGGTAATATTTTTCCTTTTCTGCGTAGAGACTGTTACTCTAAGATATTATGCAATTTTTTTAAAAAAATCCAAATCCATCACAAGATGAAAATGCTTCCCTGGAGATGGAAGAGGCTCATTGATCTGTTTGTGTGCATGTTGGAGTTCCTGGGGTAAAGGAATTGATGAATAACCAGCATATTAATTCTCAATAGATAAATTATTTGAAGGTGTTTTTTTTTTTCAGTTTATCTGTGGTGGGTCAGTTGGCACCTAAATTAACAAAGTGGCACAGGGTTTATTAGAAAGCAAAAGAGACAAGGTCCAAGCTGGGCATAGCGGCGCATACCTGTTATCCCAGTGCCCGGGACAATGTGGCCAGAGGGTGGATCGGAAAGCCACCAGTTTGAGAGGCTATGTAGTGAGTTCAAGGGCAGCCTGATCCTGTCTCAAAAGAAAAAAAAAAAAAGCAAAACAATGCTATCACCACCAATAACAACCCAAACAGCACTCAGCGAGGCTCCTGTCTCTCTAGAGCTCTCCCTAGAGACAATAGTATTGAAAACCGGCAGCTGTGCCTTCGCTGCCTTCTCTGTACCGCACACTTCTGCTTGAGGTTTTTGGAGACAGCCACCCAGCTCCTCTGGCTTCCTCCACGGTTTTACTCTTGAAGGAGTCTCACTCACTTTTGTGACTCTGAATGTCACACTTGAGACAAGCCCTGCGTTTCCAGCTCCAGTTGCAACTTCTCTTCTGAGCTCTTACAGACAATGCAGGTGCCCGCTGAGCACCTCTGCCTTGATGTCTGCAGACACTTCATGTTAGCGTCAGGTTGTACAGACTCTGTAAGTTAACACTGAGTTAATTAGTGTTTATGTCCAGTAAGACTTTAAAACCAATTGATGTAAGGTCCTTTTTTTTTTTTAAGATTTATTTATTACTTATACCCATATGTGTGCCTGCATGCCAGAAAAGGGCACCAGATCTCATTATAGATGGTTGTGAGCCACCATGTGGTTGCTGGGAATTGAACTCAGGACCTTTGGAAGAACAGGCAGTGTCCTTAACCTCTGAGCCATCTCTCAGCCCTGGGACTCTTGATCATAAGATAAATCTTGATTTCATCAAGATTAAAAAGTTTAAGCAGTAGTGTGGGCTATTAGAACAACATAAAAAAAAAATGAAGTCCTTAGGCACGGCCTTCCTAAGAAAGGCTCAAAGTTTGTATTCAATGCCAAGCAATATTGTTGAAAGACATTGAAGAAGACGAGACCTAAGTAAATGGAGAGGCGCGTCAGCTTTGTAGGGCGGAAGACTCAGAATTGCACCCACGTCAGTGGTCCCTGCATTCATCCCCAGATTCAGTGTAGTCCCTGCCAAATTCCTGCTGCCATCTTATGTATGTTGAAAACCCTAGCTAAATAATCAGAGCCTGCAGTTGTCAACATAATCTTTAAAAAAAATTGATGATACACACTTCCCAATGTCGAAACTCATTACAAAATTGCGGCCATTGGTATGGCATGGCAGAGACAGAGGCAGAAGGAAGGCTGTCAGCATCAGTGGGCGGAATTGCAAGTCTTGGATAAACCTTCGTAGTACAGTTGTGTTGTGTTCTTTTACTATTCTCATTGCTATGACAAATACCTGACAAAAATGAGTTCAGGAAAGATTGGTTCATCGTGGCAGGGAGGGCACGCAGGCAGCAGCCTGAGGCAGCCACTCACGTTGCTTCTGTAGCCAGGGAGAGGCAGACAAATGCTGCTGCTTGGCTCATTTTCTCCTCTTTATTTGGTTCAGGACCCCAGACCATGGAACTGTACTCCCCACTTAGGGTGACTCTTTCTACCTCGAATAGTCTAGAAAGTCTCTCGTAGACCTAGCCAGAAGCTTGCCACGTAGATGATTCTAGATCCTCTCTAGTTGACAATAGAAACCATCAAAGCAGCCAAATCATGTCCAACCCTAGTGTCAAGAACAATTCAGAGGGGTGAGGCCAGGAGTGAGGTTAGACTGACGTGCAAATAACGAACTGCCCAAGAAAACAAACCCTGCTGTCAAGTGCAGAAGCTTGGGTGTTTCTGTGTGTGTCCATTTCATTCCTTGTAGCCAGCATTTAGCATAACACTTGGCATGATGTAGGCACCTAGTAAGTGTTTATGGAATGACTGTAGGGCCTGGGTGATCCCTCCAAACTAGGTTAGGAGGCTTACCGGACACCTCAGAGCCTGCATTCCACCAGCACGAGCAGTTGCCTCACTTGGTGGTTCTGGCCTGTTTATCTGGCTGCACCCATACACAGATTTTGAGCTCCTTGGGGTCCTGATCTATATCTTTACTAACCAGTACCTAATGCAGCACCTGGCACATAGTAGGTAATCCATACGTGAGTGAATGGATAAGTTACAGGTAGTGGATTATGAAAGAAATTAGAAATATTGGTGTCTAGGGCTGGAGAGATGGCTCAGGGGTTAAGAGCACTGACTGCTCTTCTAGAGGTCCTGAGTTTAATTCCCAGGAACCACATGATGGCTCACAACCATCTATAATGTGATCTGATGCCCTTGTCTGCCCTGAAGGTGTACCTGTAGGCAGAGCACTGTATACATAATAATAAATAAATAAATCTTTTTTTAAACAGATGAGAAATATTGGTGTCTATTGGTGTAGCCATGTTTGGGAATGAGTGACCTCTCTCTAGAGAGCCTACAAGCACAATGGTAAAGGAGTTTAGGACGCCAAGCCACCAAGACAAAAGGCAGAGGAAAGACATGTGTCATGAAAACGTGAAAAGTGTGTAAGAAGTAGGCAAGCACTTTCAGAACTCAGGAGGGAAAAGGGTCTCCACACTGGAAGGTAGATACCAAGCCTAGATGAAAACTGGGGGTTTGGGTGAGAGTTTAGGCTGAACATGGGAAGCCCTTACCCTCTCCTTCCCTACCCCAGCTGAGCCTGGGGACAGACAGTCTTCACCTTCAGTCTAAGACTAGAAGAATTTTTCTCAGGAATTATCTCAATGCAATAGAAGTACCTAAGGATACTGGTAAGTGAAATTCTCTCAAAGAAACACATGACCTGTTTGCAATTAATCCATTTGAAAAGCACTAGCTCCCTGCATGGACTTTCCAGCCAGACAATTATCCTATGCCTACAGCCTGGTGCCATTTTAGATTAAAAGAATCCTGGAGAACAGTAAAATCAATTTTAATATTGCCCCATCTAACTACCCAGTAGAAGTGCTGGCTCAGGAGAAAGGCTGAAAGATAACATGGAAAAAGAGTCTAGAAAGAAGGAAAAGAAAGCAAAGAAACTGTGATGTAATATAGGTTTTATGTCAGTACTCAGGAGGCAGATCCACAGAATGAGTTCCAGGCCAGTCTGGGTTCAATCAAGGGATGATTTCAGAACTCACAACATCCAACAGATAAGAATTCCAGAAAAGGAGGACAGAGTAACCAGAGAAGAAGATTTTATAAATAGAGCATAAAAATCTAATTATAAAAACTACCACACTGATTTGTTAGCTGAAAGTCCTCATAAATGAGTGTTGACACAGCAGATGGGAAAAAAACCACACCAAGGCACAATTGTGACATTTTAGAACACTGGGCACAGAGAACCTAGCCTGTGTGTTTCTAGAGAGGGAGAATGAATTAGTTTCACCGAAGAATTAAAAACTGGTGTTTGAGCACTATTGATCATCAGAGAACAGCGGAGAAAGACATGGATTGAGGTATGTTATCCTTCCTTTGCTTATTGGAAGATGGACTGCACCAAAGTAAGGGGACAAACACAAAAGAGGGTGTAGGTGTTAGGACATAGGAATTTAACCCAAGAGAGGAAGGAAGTGTGGAAGAGGAGGAGGAGGAGGAGGAGGAAACCAAGATGGCGGCTGGCAAATGAGTCAGAGTAGTTGGATGCAGAAAGAAAATTTCAAGTAGATGAAGTTGATTCTTTCATAAGTATGAACTTGCAGGGAGATTACGTAACTTGGGTTTAATTGGTAATAAGGACAGTGGGGAGGAAAAAAGCTGAGAATAAGCAAAACAAGTTGCAGCTACTGGGAAGATTGGAAGTTACACAAGGCAACTTGATTATCCCTTATCCTGTGGCTCAGCAGCAAGTAGCATTTGCATACTGATGGTGGTGTGCGTATAGATCAGCTGAGGTGTGTGTGTGAGAGAGAGAGAGAGAGTGTGTGTGTGTGTGTGTGTGTGTGTGAGTGTGTGTATGTGCGTGCATGTGTGTATGGGTGTGTGGGTGGGTGGGTGCATGTGTGTGCATGTGTGTGCATGTGTATGTGCGTGTGTGAGGGTGTGCATATGTGTGTGAGTGTGTGCATGTGTGTGTGTGTGTATGTGTGTGTATGCCACAGTATACATGTGGTCCTCAGAGGACAACTTGGAGTCGGCTCGCTTCTCCCCTCCTATGTGGATTCCAGGGATCAAACTCTGGCCGTTGTGTTCTTAAGCCTCCACCCACTTCACTATCTTACCCATCCCCTGAGACCAGGACTTTAACCACAAATGTAAGCTCCTTGAGAAGACTGAGGAATGTAAACTCATTATGAGTGGTCACCCTAGTGGAGAGGATGCTTTAGAAAGGGTCACAGTGTCTATGATTGTGGGAGGTCCATAGTGTGTAAGAGAGGAAAATCCCAAGAAGTGGCAAATACAAATGTTATTTAGAGATGTACACATGAGCACTCCAAGGAGCTGATGCTGAGAAGAGGGTATTTAGCAGGGCGGTAATGACTGTTTTTCAGAATTAGTATAGCAGGACAAGTTGGATTCCTTTAATGTGCTATAAAACAAAAACTAAATTAACAGAATGAAGCATGGCTTGTGGTTGTGCACCTGTCGTCTGAGCACTCTGGAGATATCTTCAGGCGCTCCAAGCGTTCAAGGCCATCGTTGGCCACACAGCAAGTTTGAGACAAGCCTGGGGCACATGATACCTCACCTCAAGAACAAGCATGAAGACAACCCCATCGAAATGAAAACTAAAATTAATTTATCAACAAAATGGCTTTTATTCCTAAGAGTCCAACTATGTGTGGTTCTAGGCGGTATGCACGTCTCCAAAGCTCTCTGGGCTTCAGGAGGATGTGCACGTGTGTTTAGGTGCTAAGCTAAGGTTCCTGGTATCTCCCTGCAATTACAATTCTTACATGTCATTCTGGGGAGGACATGCTTCAAATTCTACCATTCCACTTTCCTAGTTCTTTCCATTCCGTTCTTAGCACTAGGTTCTCAGGAAGCCAAGTAAACTAGAGAATAGGATGTTTAGAGGTAATACTTCCATCTTGCCTTTCTTTGCTGTTGTTGGGCAGTGGGCGGGAAACAAAATCATTCTATGGGCAGCAATCGGCACAGACCGCTGTTGGGTAGATGTGTGTCTGCCTGACTTTGAATTCTTACAGTTGGTCCAGTCTGATGGGTGGGCTTGCTTTGCCTGCGGTCTATTGACTGTGTTGGTGACAGCAGGGTGATACCGCACAGAGAAATCTGTCCTAAGAATGCCTCTGTAGGTTTATAACTTCCAATGGCTTGGGAAGACTTAAAACAAAGCAAACCAGGTCGCACTGAAAGAGAACTTTGGAGCACAGAAGATGATAAAGAGGTTAGTAACACCCCCAAAACCGTAGCTGCCATTTGCACAAATGTGGTCACAGGGCTTTTATTTACATATTTATTTTGCTGTAGAAATGAACTCAGGTTTGATCTTAGCAACAGTTCAGCTACGAAGGCACAGAAGAGTGTTTGTCAACTGATTCCCCAGAGAAGTCGCTCTGAGGCACTCCAAGGCTCCTTGCCCTTGAACTTCTCTGAATTGATTGGTCAAGAATTTTGGTGGTGAGGGTCAGGGGGTGGGAGGTGGGGGGTGGCTAATGCATTTTACTGATAAAAGACAGCAAAAATCACCCATCTGTATGAAAACTTGAAAGGGAAGGCCAGGTATTTCTTACATTTAAAGTAAGGATTATTTCTATATTCCATGGAGGTAGATCTCATGGCTGAGGGATGAACAGAGAAGAATATGAATTAAGGGAAACTACTTGTTGGAATTTCTGTGACTTGATCATATTTATTCTGGTCTGTATTTTAGGTTAAGACATTTTCAAGGGCTTACAGCTCTGGAGAGAGACTGCCCCTTTCCAGGAGTTATTAATTCCTATGATAATACAGTTTACCTAGGAATATGCCTTTCACATGCAAAGTAGTCAATTTCAATACTGTGTCCACAAATGCTTCCTGGTTCTACTGCTTTCATGCTTTTCCAGTTTCCTTTCTGCCCGGTCACCCCAGGCCAACTACCAGGCAGTATAGCCTACCCGAACCGTCCAAAGCCCTCCTGAAACCACACAAGTGAGCCAACTCTGTCTTGCCTTCTGGAAGGCTCCAACAAAGTCTCTGGCCTCAACCTTCCCTTCTCCCCTCTTTTTACCTCTAGCCACGCCCTGGTGCTCCTCACATAGCCCCGTGCTACTTCGTGGGCCTCCTCTCAAGTGGTGTAGCTAATACATCCTCTCCCCCTGACACTGCCATCTTTGTCTCCTTACTCAGTCACTGATGAACCAGCCTGCCTTCATTTTAGGCTTAAGAGCCAGTTTGTAGTAAATATTCGTTCTTGTTTATGATTAAACCTCTGTTTCTCAAGGGCTGGCCTATGCCCCAACTGTAACCTTAACTACAAATGATTCTGTACTGCCTGTTCCAGAAAACAGCAACCATGTCTTTGTTTCAGAAAACACGATAACCATCTTGCAACCCTATTTTTGTTTCAAAAAGGCATGTGACCACCTGTGATTACTTTGTTATGACTGCCTGTTGTCATGACTGCCTTGTTATCATGACTGCCTTGTTATGACCACCTTGCAACCCTGTCTTTGTTTCAGGAGGCTGTTAGGACTAACTTGTTATGCTTACATCCTGCTCCTGTAACCCCTGCAACCCTGCCTATTTTGCTTGTCAAGTCCCCTATTTGGACCCCCTCACCCCCGTGCTATAAAAACTTTCTCTTCCTCATGTCCAATGCTGACGTCTCGAACCCTGCCTTAGGAGAAGACAGCCCATGCACAGGAATAAAAAAGCTTTCCAGTGCTTTGTGACAGTACATGTCATGGTGTACATCCTGTCAGGATGGGTAAGCAACAATGCAGGTCTTCTCCACTTCTCTAGGACACTTAGTCCTAGAGTGTGCGACACTAAGCTTAGGTCCCGTGTGCTCTCTTCTATATAAACATCAATTCATTACTACTTAGAGCTTCCTTAAGATAATAGTGAAGGCTACTATGTAGCTAGCACCTGTGGTGTATCCCTGTCCCTCACATACACCTTCAGAGTGGGTCCGGTGAGCCCACACGTACTTACCGATAAAGATAAGAGACTCCATGAGATTTCTCTCAGCACTCAGCTGTAAGACCAAGAATTGGGGGTGGGGGGGCGAGTGAGGGAGCCAGGATAGAGAATTCAGATTTATCTAATCCCCAGTCCTGATCTCTAACCCCTAAGCCAAGCTGTGGTGGGGATGAACGCGGCATTTCCTTTTCCATCAGAGAGTGTACCGTTGCCGGCACTGCGTGTTTTGTGTGTCACACTTAGAATAGCCAGTGCTGGAAACCAAATATGTTCCCTGGCTACCCTTCTGGGTTAATTGCCACTGATTGGCCTCAGCTAGGCTTTGCTCACAGCCGCTCATCTGTAAACGGAGGCGGGGGGTCGGGGGGAAGGGGGATGAGCACGGATCCTCTGTCACTGGTCCCGTGTCTTGATTCATGGCTTACATATAATCTTTGGCTGGAACAGTGAATATTCCCTGTCCCCAAAACAGTTGTCCTGTTACCCCTAAAGTCAGCTCAGTGATCTTAAGTGGCCACTCAGCTCAGGACTGCGGGCAGCATTTGTCCTTGGAGCCTCCTCGCTTAGTGAGCCTCTAGGAGTCTGCCCATTGTAGGTAACTTGCTTCTGAAAGAGCCCAGTTGACCAGAGAGAAGGACAGCACATAGTTTAAGACTGTGCTGGTGACTAACAGCTGATCAGAAGTAATAAAAGTTGTCTGTCTAATAAAACTTTTTGAGTTAAGGTGACAAATATGGTGAGCAAGAGAAAACATGGGAAGAAATGGGACGAGACTTATTTTTCCTTGTTTTGAGTCAAAAGTGTTTTTTGGGGGGGAAATATACATACTTTTTGCTGATTTTTATTTCAGTAGAAGACACAATTATTATAAAAATATAAGTTCTGGCTTGCCTAGTTCTAGCAGGTGACCTTTTGCAAGGAGTTTCAGTTGCGACTACAAGTGTGTCTGTCCCAGCTGGCTCAGCAGTTCCCTTTGCATGCTGTGGGATGCTTTCCCTGGACTGTGATCATGAAGCAGCAGGTTTAAAACTTCAGATCACAATAGGTATTGAAACGTGAATGAAGCTAGCAGGTCCGAATTATTGGAAACGCAGCTGAGTAAGCACTCAGGGAGGGCGTGCTCTGAAATGACACCAGTATATCTGGTTATTGCCCAGTTAGGAAACCAATGAGTCAACTTGCTAGACTAGTCCAACAGAGACTAATTCAAAGCCCTGGAATCGTGACAGCACCCTCCTGTCTTGTTCCCATGGAAGAGGTGTTGGGTTCAAAAGAGAATAAGAAAAGAACTGGCACGGAACTCGCTTATCCGCACCTGCAGAGTAGGCCACGGGGTGCTCCTGCCAAGCAGTTTGGCATTGGGAGCAGGTGGCTGCTGTAGCATCTGATACCCCAGGGCTCTCCGTGCCTCACACTGGAGACCCCCTAGGAGTGTCCCAGGAGTGTGAGCAGCCTGCAGAAGAACTGCGTGGATAGACATTTTGAAGTTTTCATGTTGATCTTTTCATACATAGACGCCCCCATATTCGCTCCCCCTCCTGCCACCTTCCTCTGCTCTCCCCTAAACTGGCCTTCTTCCTCCCCACAAATAACTCCTTTCTGGCTTTCATCACACAGGCACTCACAAATCTAGACTATCCATAGGAGGGAAGCATACGACCTTTGCCTTTCTGAGTGAGCTTGGCTTGTTTTGCTTAACGTGGTGATCTCTAGTTCAGCCGTTTCCCTTCAAATGACATAATTTAATTCTTTAAAGAATGAAGGGCTGAGTAAATTCCACCCCCCCATCTCTCTCTCTCTCTCTCTGTGTATGTGTGTGTGTGTGTGTGAGAGATCTCACATTTTCTTCACCCATCTGTAATGGAAAGCAAACCTGTTTTAAAGGTAGATGACCCAGGAAGATGTGGCCTTTAGCCTGCTCCCTGTCTGGCTAAGGTGGTGAACAGCACAGTGGTGCGTGCAGATGAGCGTGTGTCTCTGTGGTATGCTGACTGAGCATGCATTTTCAGTGACCCCCAAATCTTTCTCGTTCATTTTCCTTCTCCTAGACAAAAAGGAAATCAGACATTTTCTTCAATCCCAGCCTATCGTCATCACAGCATAAATGAGAGAGGATGGAAGGGGAGAGAAGCTGGCTCAATGGCGGAATCACTTTGGAATGTTGTAGAAGGTACTGGGGCGGGGGCACCTGGAGCAGAGTAATCATGGTGCAGAGGCAGGAGGATCACCGTGAGTTTGAGGCCAGCCAGTCTACAAGTGAGTCCAGGACAGCCAAGGCTACACAGAGAAACCCTGTCTCAAAAAACAAAAAACAAAACAAACAAACAAAAAACAAAACAAAACATGAGCTTGGTGTTGTGTATAAACATGCTGATTTCTGTGAACAAATCACATATGTCTCTCTGCTCACTTAGTAGCCTCTTAGAAATCACATTATAGGGGATTTCTTTCCTTTTATGTTTTCTCAATTTCTACTTTGAGATCTTCATCACAGCAGGGAAGGCATTTGCTCACTGCGAGAGAAGGGAAGCTGATGTATCTGTGGGCAGTAATGCGCACTGGCCAGGAGCATGGCTTCCGGTCCTGCAGGAGGTGGGAGCTGAGCTCGCTGAACATCAGCAGGGGTAACGGTGTCAGTGAGAGGCCCTGGGCAGCCACACAGTGCAAATGAGCACAGCAAAGCTTCCTCCACCTCACTTCCTACCGGGCTGAATATCTCCAGGGAAAGGTCCCTCCTCACAAAACCGGCCTTAGCTCTGTGCCCTGCTGTGAATTTTGAGTAGGAGGTCTGCCAGTGTCGCCTCCGCTTTTATTCATTTGAATTAGAAAGGTGCCCATCCTCTGGGCCAACCCTGTGGACTCTACTTAATACTGCAGTCACGTGGTCTTGAGAGGGACAGGTCAGCTGATGATCCCATTGTTTAGAATTATTTCATATGAATTTCCCCAAAAGACTGACATGTACTATTTAAAACATTTTTAAAATTTGCGGTAGGCTAATCATAAACACCCCAAGGAATCTAGGTCTTGGGCATTCCCAAATTTTTATTTTATTTTATTCTAAAGTTACTCTTTATTTTTGTACATTTCTACATGCATTTCTGTGAGCATGCTTATGCCCATTTCTATCTTGGGGCAAGAATTTTAGTCAAGACTTCTGATTTATTTTCGATTTTTAAGACATGCCATGTACTCATTACCTAGGTTTCCTTCAACATAATAACTTTACCTGCTGTGTTGCTCGTCATCCATACAGCTCTCTGTACATTAGTGTGTATGTGTGTGTGTGTGCACATGTGTGTGTGAGTGATACATGTCCATGTGTGTGTGCACATGTGTGTATGAGTGATACATGTCCATGTGTGTATGTGCACATGTGTGTGTGTGTGTGTAATACATGTCCGTTGTGTGTGTGTGTGTGTGAGTGATACATGTCTGTTTGTTTGTGTGTGTGTGAGTGATACATGTCCGGTGTGTGTGTGTGTGTGTGTGTGTGTGTGTGTGATACATGTCTGTTTGTTTGTGTGTGTGTGAGTGATACATGTCCGTTGTGTGTGTGTGTGTGTGTGTGTGTGTGTGATACATGTCTGTTTGTTTGTGTGTGTGTGAGTGATACATGTCCGTTGTGTGTGTGTGTGTGTGTGTGTGTGTGTGATACATGTCTGTTTGTTTGTGTGTGTGTGAGTGATACATGTCCGTTGTGTGTGTGTGTGTGTGTGTGTGTGTGTGAGTGATACATGTCTGTTTGTTTGTGTGTGTGTGAGTGATACATGTCCATTGTGTGTGTGTGTGTGTGATACATGTCCGTGTATGTGCATGCACATATGTGTGTGTGAGTGATAAATGTCCGTTTGTGTGTGTGTGCATGTATGTATGCGTGTATGTATGTGTGTGTACATGTGTGCATGTGTGTGCATGTAGGGCGCTTTCTGTCTCCATTGCTCTCCACCTCATTTGATGAGCCTGGAGTGCTCTGATTTGGTCAGGTTGGCTGGCCAATGAGCGCTGTGATCTGCGTGTCTCCACCACTCCATCCCCCAGCGCTGGATTACAGATGCTAGCCACAGCATCTGCTTCTCACACGGGAGCTAGGGTTCTGAACTCTGGTCCTTATGCTTGCACACGTGTCCCTACTCCACTCCACCAGAGGTGTCCGCTGTTCTCATTTTCTCCCCCGCACACCGTCTTTGTCCCTCCTTGGGCTTGACTTCTTTGGTAAGTCGGCTTGCCTCGGCATGATGTTTCTCACGATGAGACAATGGCGTTCTTATTACCTGATGTCTTCTGTAGCCCTATTCCCTCTCTTCCAGCCTCTGTTTTAAGGGGAGAATTTGTATTTTCAAATCTGGCAGTTATGAATGACAGACAAATACAGGGCTGGAGAGATGGCTCTGTGGTTTAGAGGATGTGGTGCTCTTCCAGAGGACCCGAGTTCGATTCCCAGCACCCGCCCCAGGCAGCTTGCAACTGCCCCCAACTTCAGCTCCAAGAGGATCTGGCACTCTTGGCCCACATGAGCATCTGTGTACACACACACACACACACACACACACACACACACACACACACTCATAACTTAAAAAATAACACAAGTTATCTTTTGGAAAAAGAAAAAAGAATGACAAATACAGATGATCTAGCGGTAAATGTTTAAATGCAGAAATAAAACCACACCTGTGCACACTGGGTTACCTCTGTGTGCCAAAGGCAGCACGGAACCCATGTGACTGAACTCCTGCATGCTTTTAAATTTCCCTGCTATTTTTCCCTTTGCCAGGTTTTTTGTCCGCGTGATGTGTTTGTGATTCCCCCATGCTTGTATCTGTCACATTCCCCTTGTGTTTTCTAATAGAATCCCATCGTGTGGATACACAGTCACATGCCCATGCTCCCACTCGGGAAACCAAGCATTTTCTAGCTTTTAACTGTCACAGTAATGCTGCTATAAATGTCCACGCACAAGACTTTTTGTGATGTGTATGGATTTTGTTTTCTTCTCACTATGCAGGTCAAGATGACCTCAAAGTTGGAATTCATCTGCCTCAGCCTCCCAAGTGAATGTATGCTTTTATTTATTTTTAAAATATATATATTTATCTCGAGTGAGCAGGAAGGAAATAGGACATGGGACACGTCGTGTTCAGCTTCGCATCAGTCTTTTCTCCACAATGGCCAAACATTACTGGTAACAACGTGAGAAGCCCAATTGTCTGCCTCTGGTGCTATCTGGGCCTGCTTCTCCATCCACAGAAGCCAGACCTGTTCTCTTCTTAGAGAATTTCTCAGCACATCAAATTCTCCATCATCAGCCCAAGGCAAGGAGCGTCTAGTTCTTTTCAGATTATGTAACCTAAACTTCTCTGTGACTTTGTGCAGAATAGGTTTATGTCAGCTTGATACAAGCTAAAGTCATCTGAGAGGAGGAAACCTCAGTTTTCACAAATGTTCCCATAAGATCAGGCTGTAGGCAAGCCTGCAGGACATTTTCCTAATTAGTAATCAATGGGATAGGGCCCAGTGCATCATGGGTGGTGCCGTCCCAGGGCTAGTGGTCCAGCACTCGATTAAAAAGCAGGCTGAGCGAGCCAGTAAAGAGTAGCATCCCTCCATGGACTCTGCATCACTTCCTGCTCTAGGCTCCTGCTTTGGTTGAGTTCCTTCCTGAGTTCCTTTGATGATCAATTGTGATGTGGCAGTGTCAGCCAAATAAACCCTTTCCTCCCCAACTTGCTGTAGAGTCATCACAGCACTAGTAACCCTAGAACACTGTTCCTGTCAAAAAATCATGTTCTGCAGCAGGGCATGATACATACCTGTAATTCCCAGCACTCAGGAGGTGCGGATGGGAGGAGTCAGAGTTTGAGGAAAGCCCAAGCTATATAGCATGTGTATCTGCTGCACTGGCCCAGTTTTGAGTTTTATTAAAAAAATCATCCTTGAGAATGTGTGGCTAATGTGTGGAATTCACTTCTGCCAGGTCTAAGTTTCACTCCTGTGGTGGTGAACTATCCGGAGCCTTCTCCCTGGCTGCCTTTCCCCAGGACTGTCCTGTCTGAACTCTGTTTGCTGCACCTTCTCCCTTCTGTGGGCAGCACTGTGTGGAGTGGCCACCAAACCACAATCAGTGCCGGGAACACCAGTGTTTACATTACGGGCTCCCTGAGTTTCTGTTTGTCAGTTCTGTTCTCCTGTAGACAGACCCTGTAGGATGTGGAGAGCCTTTCGCTTTGCTTGGTCAATAGTATTGTCACAGACATTATAACCTACAAATTTGACAGCGAGTTCTTCACTATTATGCCCTTCTGTGTGCTTGCTCTGGCCATCGCTGATGATGTCACCATCCCTGACTTGCTCTAGCCATCGCTGATGCTGCCATCACTGACTTGCTCTGGCCATCGCTAATGTCACCATCCCTGACTTGCTCTGGCCATCGCTGATGTCACCATCCCTGACTTGCTCTGGCCATCGCTGATGTCACCATCCCTGGCTTACTTTTCATTCCTCTCCTTACTGTTTTGAATAACTCCTCCAATAATTGCCAAGCTAAGGTTGGTTCGTGAGTAAATTTAGGCTAGCATGGTATGCAGTTTAAGGCATTAATTTGGAGAGGATGTTGCTAATTGGAAATGTGTAAGGCAGAGAAGAGATGAATCATAAGAACAAGTTAAATACCATTCCTTTATAATTAGGGTAATTAGAATTGTCACTAATTGTCAGTTGTCATCAGCATTATTCACAGGGTCCAAATGAAAGCAATCTAAATATCCAACAGTAGATGAATGGATAAAAATTGTGTCATATACCTATAGTGAAATATTATTCACTCGTTAAAAAATTAAATATAGATATATGTTACAACATGGATGAATGTTAAAAACATTATACTAAGAAGAATAAGCCAGATTCTAAAAGTGATATTGTATAATTCTATTTATATGCAATCTCTATATACAATTTCATAGAGATAGGTGACAGAATAAAAGTCACCAGGGCAGGGCAGTGGGGAGGACAGGGCGGTGGGGAGGGCAGGGCGGTGGGGAGGACAGGGCGGTGGGGAGGGCAGGGCGGTGGGGAGGGCAGGGCGGTGGGGAGGGCAGGGCGGTGGGGAGGGCAGGGTAGAGAGTGATAGAGCTATTGCTTAGTAGATATGGCTTCTGTCTGAGGGGATAACAGAGTTAAGTGAGTAGCGATGGTCGTCCAGAGCTCTGAATGCTCACAGTGCCACTGAACTGTGGATCTAGAACAGTAAAATGATAGTTTTCACATGATGTCTGTTTTTCTACAATATAAACAATTTTTGAAAAGAAGTTAAATTTCATTCTTTTGTGATTTATAAGTTAGAATTGCTGTCCTGGACCTGTGAGATGGCTTAGTAGAGTCAGCCTTGGCCTTCAGCAATCCCTGGAGCCCAGGTAAAGGTAGACGTAAAGATTGGTTCCCCAGTAAGCCGTCCTCCAACCTTCAACCCGAATGACCCCCTATAAGTAAGATAAAATTGAATTTTAAAATAATTGCTAGTCTTTTAGTGGATCCTTAGTCGTTATCTTTGAGTTTCTCGACCTGGCATCCTAGGCTCTGTCCCAAACAATTGATTCTAGAGAACACCATCTTTGGTCAATGAGACAGAACCACGGCAGAGGTAAAGTAAGGGGAGCATGAATGCAGAAGCAACACTGAGCAGGTTACAGGAATGAGCAGAATCACATCGTAAGAGCCAAGCTTTTACAATAACTCGTGGCTCAGAACTCTGTGTGCCATTCAGGAAGAGGCAGGGCAGTGGGGAAAGACACAGCAGTGACTCCGGATAGTCAGTGGGCAGAGGAGAAGTCTGAGCAAGAGCTGAGAAAAAACAATCCACCTCAGGAGACAGAGCAGAGCTTAGGGACAAGGGGCCATGGCTAGAGGCAGACAGGAAGTGCTCTTCCGGAAGGCCTATACAAGGGAGGGACTTGTCCACTGGGCAGGGGAAAGGCAAGATCCAGGGCAGAAGTGAAGAGTTGGGCAGGTGCACATGCTAAACACACAGAAACAGGGCATCTGGGGGGAAGTTATGAATTGCCTGGAGAATACATCTTCCAATCTAATAAGTTTCTCATCAGGAAATTTGTCCCATAGAAGTTAGCACCTAGCAGGAAGATGTAAATTTTTTATACAGACATTTTTATAGCAAGAGTATTTAAAATAATAGGAAGTTATGATGAGCTTAGATGTTCAGTAACATTAAATCCACAGGAAGATGAACAGGTAGCCATTAAAAGATTACCGTGGAGGAATTTGTGAAGGTATATAAAAGCGTTTCTATTTTTGTATATGTTTACAGTTCCTTGGCTAGAAAGCTCAGTGTACAAGCTGACTGTGGCGGGGAGTTCTCTACTCGCCCACCCATGCCAAGGCTTCCTCACCCTCACACATCTCATGCCAGGCTCGAGGGATGTGTCCTCCACTCTGCTAGAGACCTACAATGCATTTTATTTGTTTGTTTGTTTGTTTTTGTTTTTTGAGACAGGGTTTCTCTGTGCAAACTTGGTTGTCCTGGGCTCACTTTGTAGACCAGGCTGGCCTTGAACTCACAGAGATCCACCTGCCTCTGCCTCCTAAGCACTGGGATTAAAGGCGTGCACCACCGTGCCCGGCTCAACAATGCATTTTAAAGAGCTACTGGTTCTGTAGACTAGGTTGGCCTTGAACTCACAGATACACACCTGCCTCTGCCTCCTCAGTGCTGGGATTAAAAGCGTGTGCCACCAACACTCTCGACAATCATCTACCCAGCACATATTCACTGAGTTTCATGCACCAGACTCCAGGGAGCACAGAACACTTGAAGATGAGCAGGAAAGGCAGGCAGTTACACAGCAATTGTAAGTGCCAGTAATGGAGACATTGCCATGGGGACACAAGACAGGAGCCCCTTCCCTGAGGTACCAGGAAGAGCTTCCCCGAGAAAGATCTGTTTAAATGGGGCTGGAAAACCAGGAAGTAATCTGTACAGGGCAAATAGGGAGGAGGAGGAGACGGAGGTTGGTGGAGAGACACATATAAAGGGTCCAAACTCTGGAAACTGAAAGCTTCTGTGGCCAGAGGCAGGGAGAGCAGGGGGAGGAGGGTCTAGTGGAAGGGCTGAGCTGTCGGGCAACTGCCAGAGAGAAGAGACTAATACTGTAGCCCACTGTTCACCCCTCTCCTGTTGTGCCAGCACCCCGTGCCCCTCCACACCCCTGCATCCTGCACACTGTACACTCTATACCCCTCCACATCCTTACACCTGCACCCTTCAAACATTTGTACCCTCCCCATGCCTGCACCCTTTGTACCCCTGCCACCCTCCACACCCCTGCACCCTCCACACCCTTGCACCCTCCACACCCCTGCACCCTCCACACCCCTGCACCCTCCACACCCCTGCGCCCTCCACACCCCTGCACCCTCCACACCCCTGCACCCTCCACACCCCTGCACCCTCCACACCCCTGCACCCTCCACACCCCTGCACCCTCCACACCCCTGCACCCTCCACACCCCTGCACCCTCCACACCCTTGCACCCTCCACACCCCTGCACCCTCCACACCCCTGCACCCTCCACACCCCTGCACCCTCCACATCCCTGCACCCTCCACACCCCTGCACCCTCCACACCCTTGCACCTTTCCATAACTTTGGCACCCTCCATAGGCTATTTTGACACTAACCCTGGGCATTATATTTTTCATCAGTGTTTTTCACTCATTCTGTATTAATTTTATCCCCAATGCCAAATATGGTACCTTCTTTCTAAAAGATTCTTTAAGTTTTAAAATATTATTTTTATGCGTCCGAGTGTTTTTGCCCCTGGGTACGCACGTGTGCCACATGCGTGCCTGGTGCTTGAGAAGAACAGAAGAGGGTGTCAGATCTCCCGGAACTAGAGTTAAGTGTAGTTGTGAGCCACCATGTGGGTGCTGGAAACCAAACCCCAGTCCTGGAAAAGAGCAAGTTCTCAGAGCCACTGAGCCATCTCTCCAGCCTGGTGTAGAACCTTCTTACAGTGAGCGTTCGGAGAGGAATTCATTTGTCCGGTGAACTAACAGACTAATATTGCGTGGATGAAGAAAAGGCAGGTACGGACCCCACAGAGGACCCTGGCCCCCAGATGAGAGTTTGGTCTCTGTTCTGTGGACACCAGGAACCCAAGGCAGGAGCCTGGATCAGAACGTAACATTAGGTGGTCGCTCTGTCTAGCGTGTTGGGGGAAGACATGACAGTGGCAGACAGAGGCTTCGAGGTGACGCTGCATAACCGCAGGCTGCCAGCTTGCATCTGTGTGTGGAGGGTAAGAAACCAGAAGACTGGGAAAGGAAAGACCGAAACAGGAGAAAGAAAGTGGTTAGGAAGGACGAACAAAAAAAAGAGCGACGAGGCAGAAGAAGATGGAAGCTGGGGCATAGTGACAGGAAAAGGACGGAGAGCAAAAGGCCCAGACTTCCATGGCTTCTCACCGCCGGGCCCCGAGAATGCCTCTAAAATGGCATCTCCTGCCAGTTCGCTTTGCCTCAGTGGGCAAAATGCCAGCCCCACTCAGGAGTGGAATCTGGCTTCAGCATCTAGCCCAGAGAGAGGGAGGGAATGAGAAAGTTAAAAAATAAAATAAAATAAAAGCAGTTCTTAAGGGCATATTAATACCAAGGGGTAAATGGTCAATGCAGGAGAATATAGGACCCAGATGGGGGCCCAGGCTCAGGGAGGAGAAGTCTGGGCAGCTGGAAACTGGGCTGCAAAGAACTGTAGAGACTCTGGGTGGAAGACCGCTGTGTCCAGCACATCTGAGAGGTACCTGATGGGATGCCTGCTGCTCACAGACACTGCTGCAGGAGATGGGCAGCCACCTGCTGGAGGTTGATCGGGTGTATTTTGATACTAATCATCGCTTGCGGTCTTTTAATGTACCCCAAATATCTCTGTGTAACCTTGCCTAAAAACTTATTTCTGTTTGACCAATAAAAAGCCGATACGCCTGGGCAGGCGTGGCTAAGGTTCGCAGGCTTTAAAAAACAGAAAGGTTCTTGGGAAAGGAAGCAGTCAGAGACCCGAAGAGGATCTTGGGAAGGAGAGAGAGAGAGGAAGAGGATAAGGAAGGTGGCTGCCATGGTGAGGTGGAGTAAAAAGCATGTGGCCAGCGTGGCCCATATGATGATAATTGGCATGTATTTGGTATTATGGATGGGAGGTAGTGCGATAGAAATTATTAGAAACAGATGGCATGGGATTGGGGCAGGGAGATATGGGAGGCAGTTTAGGGGATTAATATCTACCCTGGCCCAGGTGAACCAAGGCTATTTTAAAATATAACAGGTGTTTGTGTTTTTATTGATTGATAGCAGGCTAGAAAACACCACTGTAGTAACTACAGCCTAATAATAAACATTTATTAGGCCACACTTTTAAATTAACCACAGCAGCCACCCTTCCCCAGGCACACATTGCACCCAGGTGTGGGAGCTGCCCGTTGCTTCCAGCATCCCGTACAGAGCTTTGAACTCAAAGTTGTTCCTGAAGGAGATTGTTGGAGAGGATGCTGCTGAACCCAAGGCTAGGCAGAAGAGAGGTGAGTAGTGGAGTACCCAGGACCAGGGGAGTGTGTGTGTGGGGGGGGGGCGCGTTTCCTGCTCATTGCTTGACTATGGGTTGGCCAAGCATGGGGCTGCCTCTGTTCTGAGCTCCCAGAGAGGCAATCCTGTGGAGGGTTTCCTAAAATACAACCACCTCTCTCCCAAGTTCTTCCTCTGGTCTGGAACGGGGCTTTGAGTCCTTGGATGGGATGGTTGGTAAGTTGCCGGGAGTAGACCTCCAGAAGCTCTTTGACAAAGATAATGGAGGGTTTGTTATTGTTTTTCTTCAATTTTCATCTGGGACCAAGAGGCCAAGGCCATGAACTTTGTTTTCCAGATTCTGCCTGCTCCGGGTGAAGGTTTACCCGGTGGACTGAGGTTGGAGAACCCGTTTGGGCAATTACCTTGACCTCTGGTCTCCAGCTGCTGTAGCTCAGAGCTTAAGTATCCCCCAAACCCACATGATAAAGGTTTGGTGCCCAGGGTGGGGCTCTTCAAAGGCTGTGCAGCCTTAAAGAGGCACGCCATTGGAGGAAGGGTGCCCTGGAAGAAGAGACGGTAAGACTCTGCCCCTCCCCTTCTCAATCACCTTGGCCTCCCAGGCATGAGCTAAGTGATTAAGTGACTTTGCCTCACCACGCATTTCTGTCACCAGGAAGCTTCAAAGCACCATAGCCAATGAGTCATGGATTGAGACCTCTATGAGGCAAGGTGAAATTTTATCTCTCTATAAATCACCTCAGATATTTGTTATGGTAACAGAAAAAAAAAGATTGACTAACACACCAAGTGAACTTCCAACAGCAGCAGAGGCAGTTTCTGTCACCCCCCCCCCGACACTTCCTCTTTGATACATCTGTGGAAGTCAGCCCTCACGTCAACCTGACTAAATTTAGACTCACCTCCAGGGGTGTCTATGAGGGGTGCCTCCAGAGAAGGGCAGCGAGAAGGAAAGACCAGGCCTGAAGGTGAGTGCCATCACCGTACGAGCTGAATAAGAGACAAAGCAGCTGAGCAGCAGCACTTGTCTCTCTCTGCTTCCTGAAATACCTTTCATTAGGTGTTTGGTTACGTCAGTGAGAAAAGCAATGAATACATCCCTTTTGCCCAGAACTGTTATGAGCTCAGGTTGGGTCTGAACAAGGCTATGGGCGGCTTACTCTGCAGGCCAGACAGTCTCCTTACAGGAGGACAAGGACCTGATACAGGACCACAGATCCTTGATGCAGAGGTCCACCAGTTAGGTCTTTCTGGGTTGTTTGTGATACAGATGGACAAGTTTCTTCCAGACTCTTTATAGAGACATCTGTACCAGAGGAGAAAAACGCGTTTCAAAGCAGTGCATTGTGGGCACCACAGTGCACTGTGGGTACCCCTTATGTCTTAGAGCTGAGTGGCACAGCGTACCATACCAAAAGCCCATTTCCTTCAGGGACGGTGCTGATGATGGACTCTGCTCCTAGTTCTGCATGAAGGACAACCGGTCATGTTGCACTTTCTGTGGTCTTCCGGCCCCACTTGGGCTGTCTCCTTGCAGGTGCTCCTTTGATTGTTCAGACACGAACCCTGCAAATCTGGTGGGCATGCCGAGGGTCAAAGCCCCTAAGGGGATGACACAGCCAGAGGCCGTGGTGCGTTGTCGGGGTTAGTCCCAGATAAGAATGATTTCTCAGAAATGTGACAACACGAATCTTAAAGATGTGCACATCACAGCCCTTTGTAAAAGAAAGCTTTCAACAATATGTGTGCACCACTATGCTTCAGTTAACCCGAGGGGCTGGGACATGGCCTTGTCTTCTGACATGTTAATTTTGGCTTCATATTAGACACTTCTGATAGCATTGTATGCCGAGGAAGAATCTCTGCCTGCCTTCCTATGAATTCCAGGAGACCGACCAGCCAAAAACCATCTTTCTTCCTGCTCCCATTTCCTGAAGTTAATAGTTTTACTTTTATGCCAGCCTCCCTTTAGTGTGCTCTCCTGAACCCTAGATATTCATAGAATGAGCATTTTTAGACCTAGAAGGAAGTTGGAGCCTCTGCAGTCTTTGATTGTCAGCTAGGGCAGAAACTCTGGGTTGCCAAGGAGACGGAAGAATCCAGTATCACTTGGACAGTGGACTCAGAATTGCTCCATATGGAGCCGGAGGGACAAGGTAGGAAGGCTTTGCCTCAGTTGTCCTTGCAGAGGCCCATTGCCCCTTTTCACTGATTTGCATCTTATAAAGTGCTGGTCCTCAGGAGCTGGACACAGGAGTGGGAGTTACTAGTGCACCCCACTGTGTTTCCACCCCCTTAGTGGCAGTCTCAGGTCACCTGATGAGCCAGTGCCCCACTCAGCCACACGGGACCTGAGGGGGTGTCAGGGGGAGAATGAGTGACCTGGAGCAGAGGTCTGAAAGCCCCAAGGAGAGGAGAGGGCACCACATTTGCTGAGTATTTATCTTTATGGTGTTATGTTATGACTGACAGATCGGGCTCTGGTTTCCAGAACTAAGGGACACTGTAGAAAGGGAGCTCCCAGAATTCCACCTCTCTGACTTGGGTAGTGATACAAGCTGAGATACAGACAGAGCTCTAGGGGGAGCTCGGAAAAAGGCAGGCAGCGGGCTTCTCTTCCTCAGCACATCCAAGAGCTGAGGGGATCTTCAGGGGCAATCTGCCTGACTTAACAGATGCTCACACTACAGCCACCTTGAGAGATGCCTCTGGGATGGCTGTGGCCACCAACACTGAGTGGTGGAAAGAGGCTCGTGAAGAGGTCGATCCTCATAGCATAGGCCTTGAGAGGCTCTGCTTTCTTTCGCTTTTCACTTCAGGAGGGCAATGCGTTTGGCTTGCTGGGTGCTGGCACCTTGGGCTTGTAGCCTCCAGAATTTCGAGAAACCGGTTTCTATTCTTTCATTGTTCTTTTTTGTTTGTTTGTTGCTGTTGTTTTGTTGAGATGGGGTCTCAAACAGCCCAGGTTGGCCTAAATTTGACTACATAGCTGAAGATGCCCTTGAACTCCTGATCTCACCTCTACCTCACAAGTCGTGGGATGACAGTACTTGCTCAGCATTTGTAGTTCTGGAGATTGAGCCCAAGATTTTATGCACGGCCAGCATTCTACAAACTGAAAAAACATTTGCAGTGCCTGAATGTCTATTAGTAAATCGCCCAGCACATGGCATTTGCTATGACAACACCGTGACTGCCTGGTTCGACACCCTCCAGCTACGTACGCATCTTATGGCAACACTGTGGACACGGGATGAGCCACACATGTACTTTCTACTTCCTCTCTGAGGGTCCAAGTACCGGCCACAGCTTGGTACCCACTGCCATCTTTCCCCATCAGGTCTGTGCTTATGATTTCCCAGCATTCTTCTGACAGAAGGTAGGAGTGTACAACCGGGGGAAGGATCATATCTATTTTATTCACATATTTATCGTTTGTTGAGAAGAACACAGGACTTGGAATAAGAGTGCCTGAACTCAAAATTCAGATCTGCAAAGTCCTGGGTCACCTTGAGCATCTCTTTCAGTGTCTCCTGAGCGTGGGTCCCTTGTTCGCAGAACGGGATTTGTCATGACTCCTGCTTCGTTTTCCTTTAGAGAGATCCAACTAACTGATGCTGCGATGGCAGCTCAGAATCAGGATCCGCCTCTTATCTGCATAGCACCTGGGCCACAGCGGGTCGAGGCACTGAGTCAATCCACTTTGAGGGAGACAGTCCAAAGCTCAGCTAAGACAGGCTAGCATGTCGCCTCGGTATGCTCAGTATGTTGTGGTCTTTGCTCTCTGGCTGCTCTTTCGGGGGCTCTTTACACTGGACTGACTTCTTACTTCCCTGAAATCTGGAGAGTTCCTACCCTCCCATAGTTGCTGTTGAGACCGGAAGTGCCTGCAGGAGCGGGTGAGCAATCTATCAGGCGCTGCGGCTTGGCAGGAGATGTGAGCCCGCTCCAAATGAGCCTTCCGGTGCGCGTGTTAAAACCTCTTGGCTGCACATTACAGGCATTGTCCTAAGCTTGCACAAAAGCTTCTGCTCAATTCAGCTGCTCCGAGTTCTGCACCAACCCGCTGGGCAAACTGCCCATCCCTCTGCTACACTGGGTCCAGACCAGTTTTCTGTGTGTAGTCCTCACAGGGTTTTTCTGGGGGCGGGGCTACCGGTAAACAGAGAAGCATCTGGGGCGGGGCTACCTGTAGACAGAGACAAGCATCTTGGGCGTGGCTGCCTGTAGACAGAGACGTCTGACAAAGACCGGAAAGATTTTGTTATTGCTAATTAAAACTTGATTTTCTTTAATATAAAATTTATATCTTCTCCTAGGTGTTACGTATGACTTCCTAGTCAGGATGTAGACCATTTCTGTCACCACCCCTCCCCCCAGCTTATCCTCTGTCTCTTTCCTTTCAATCCGGCTCCGTGTAGTAGGCGGCAATAGTCCTGGTTCCTGCCATAATAGGCAAGGTTAGCGTTTTCTAGAGTTTCATATAGGTGAAACTATATACCATGTATTCTCTTTCTGTATGTTTTTAAAAAAAGACTTATTGGTATGTGTATGTGTGTGTGCGTGCCCGTGCACGAGCGCCGGTGCACACACGCAAACACCAGGGTCCGTGGCTGTCAGAAGTGTGTCGTTGGATCCCCTGGAACTGGAGTGTCTGCGAGCTGCTCCACGTGTGTGCTGGGACCTGAACTGAGGTCCTCACAGAGCAGTGAGCATTCTTAGCAGCTGAGCTTTCGTTCCAGGCCCTGCAGCTGAGTTCCTGTTTTTGTCTTTGTTATTGCATAGATCCATAGTACCTTATTTTATTTTTTTCATCAGGGAGCAATTTCCCATTGCACAAAACGTATGAAATTATTTCTGTAGCTGAAGAAGATATTTGGCTCCTTTATTTTATTTTATTCTATTCTATTTTTGTTTATCATGAGTATGGTTGCGATGTGGATTTATGTAAACAATTTATGAAGGCATGTTTTACCTGGCATTGCTGACTCATGGCAGAAAGATGTTAACTCCACAAGAAACCGTCAGGCACCTTTTCTCATGGTTGCATCCTCTTACCTTCCTAGTTGTTCCACATCCTCGCATACGCCGGCCTTCCTTCCCAGCATCTCTGTGGGAATGGCACACTTGGTCTCTCCAGAGGGTCTGTGGGATTTTAATGGAATTCCCGCTTGCTACACACAACTCTAGGTGAGGCGGATGGGGGCAACAAGAGGCCTTGGGTAGCACTTAGGGGCTCAGACATCACGTTCTTCCCACCTCACCACCCCTTAGCAAAGTTCCGTTTACAGAATTATCGCTCTCGTTAATGTTCTGGCAGTTTCTATTTTGGGACCGAATCCCTGAATCTAGGACAAAGTTAAGCTCCTGCTCTGAGAGCAAGGAGGCCCTTGAAAGCAAACAGTATCAAGAAGGGTGTTTCCCTTCATCTCAGCCTGTTGGCCTCCCCAGAATTGCGTTACTGACGCATGCAGCTTTGATCAAACTCGTGAGCCCTTTTCATCGCTTGGAACAGACAGGACTTTGGGTAATGAGGATGCTCCAGAACCGGCGAACACCGAGCACTGGCCAGCACCCTATGAGGATGTCAGCTGCGTGCTGGTCCTAAATGGTGTCTTCAGCCTTGGCTCTGGGAGCTCTCCAGGGTTCTGCCTCCTGTATCTCTGCTGCCAGATGCTAGTGTCTCAGGCCTGCACCCAGCCACCATCTCTACACGGTGAACTCTGTCCTTCTGAGGCTATCTTACAGTTCCAACCCAAACCCAGGTGTCATGACTGTCTTCGTGGTAGCCCCTCTATGGTTTGTTTGTTTTAATCTTTTAGCCACTTTAGGTCAAAGAGCCATGGCCTCCCAATGTAAGTGCACTTTAAACACAGGAGCGAATCCCCCAGATTCTTATTGTGGGTTCAAGTGTGACTGCACCGTGTCCCTGCAGTCTATAGAGCTCCCTAGTGAGCATGATGCCACCAGTCTGCACCACACTGACCTGTGGCTCTAAGTTCACTCTTGTCCATCACCAGCCCTAGGGGTGACATTTAAAAACAGCCGCTCAGTGCTTTCTAGCTATATTTAGGGTGAGACCTAGACTCCTTATTACAGCAGGAAAGCTCCGCCACCTGCACTGCTGTCTTCCCCTGACTCTCTCCACTCCAGCCACCTGGGCCACCTGCACTGCTGCTATCTGCACTGTTGTCTTCCCCTGACTTTCCACTCCAGCCACCTGGGCCACCTGCGCTGCTGCTATCTGCACTGCTGTCTTCCCCTGACTCTCTCCACTCTAGCCATCTGGGCCAGCTGCACTGCTGTCTTCCCCTGACTCTCTCCACTCCAGCCACCTGGGCCACCTGCGCTGCTGCTATCTGCACTGCTGTCTTCCCCTGACTCTCTCCACTTGAGCCACTTGGGCCACCTGCACTACTGTCTTCCCCTGACTTTCCACTCCAGCCACCTGGGCCACCTGCACTGCTGCTATCTGCACTGCTGTCTTCCCCTGACTTTCTACTCCAGCCACCTGGGCCACCTGCGCTGCTGCCAGCTGCACTGCTGTCTTCCCCTGACTCTCTCCACTCCAGCCACCTGGGCCACCTGCGCTGCTGCCACCTGCACTGCTGTCTTCCCCTGACTTTCCACTCCAGCCACCTGGGCCACCTGCGCTGCTGCCACCTGCATTGCTGTCTTCCCCTGACTCTCTCCACTTGAGCCATCTGGGCCACCTGCGCTGCTGCCAGCTGCACTGCTGTCTTCCCCTGACTCTCTCCACTCCAGCCACCTGGGCCACCTGCGCTGCTGCCACCTGCACTGCTGTCTTCCCCTGACTCTCTCCACTCGAGCCACCTGGGCCTAGTGCACACTATTGCTTTTGCCTGGAGCCCCTTCTTTCCAGTAGAGGTGCCTTCTAGATCCTCAGGGCACCTCTGGACTGTTCCCTTCCTAGGAATACCCATCTGGAAAGTAAACTCACGAAGGGCGTTTATTCTGCCCACTGTTGTGGTACACACTATTTGTACGAATAAGCGTAACTTACTAATGAGTGTAAACCACAAATTACCAAGACAGTCTTGACTGACATAACTTATTTTTCCAGGTATCAAACAGAGGACTTGGTTCTCTTTCTGGTAGACTGCTTGTTAATTCCATTATATTGCCAAGCCGTGGCCTATGTCTTTGCAATTGCTTTCCCTCTGGGATATACCCCAGTCCCTCTTGAATGGTTTTGTTAGACATTGTAAAGCAGTGACACACACACACACAAACACACACACACACACACACACACACACACACACACACGTTCCCCATTACTTTTGAAGAATGCTCAAGCGCTGAGCAGGCCTGAAGGTGTTCCTAATCCAACTAATAGCCTCATCTTATCCTTGACCTTTGACGTGAAAATTCATGAGACCTCCCTTCAAAATTAGTTTTACGTCTCCATCCATGGAACATGGGCATTTCTTGCAACTTACTTTTGCCAAGAGAATGTGCTGGAATCGACAGAGTGCCACTTAGTTCTAAGCATCCAGAGGCTTTGCAGCCCCCACTGTTTCAAAACTTTTCCAAGAAAGCACTACTAGATTACCCGTGAGGCCGAGGGAGCATGCGCAGAGGAGCCTTGGCCATGGAGGCTAACCTCTGACCTGCCTTGATCGGGCGTTAGTTAGAAGATGGAGACCGTGCACATGTTTGGTGACTCACTGAAGAACTTTCAGGTCTCAGGAACTACATTCATGGCCACGGCTTAGTACAAGAAGAGGACGAGAGGGAGGGTTACCTAGGGGGAAGGCCATATGGAGCAGAGCGGGAGGGGTCCAGAGACGCAGTCCTCCTGGCTTTTCCAGGGCCGCAGAAGAACTGCAGAGGACGCGTGTATTCTTCTAAAGATGGCGTGCAGCAAACAGCACACGCCAGCGCTCTGTCTGGGACACTTCTCAGGAACTCAGGGCCCTGGCTTCTTACTGGGGACTGGTCACATAAGCAGGGAGCACTGGCCCACACGAGCAGCTGTAGCTACTGATGTTCCAGGCCATGGGACGTCGCAGTGTTAGCCCAGGGTGGGCAAGCTGGGGCAGCAAGCCTCAGTGGTCCCTGTGTGCAAAACAGCTGTTTTGCTCTCTGTGAGCATCCAAATCCTAGTGCCGCACATGAGAGAAAGGAGGTTGCACATGTGATTGACTTAGAGATTTGAAATGGGAGAGTTTTTTGGATTATATAGGAAGAGAGATGAAAATCTATGTTTATGGTTTTAAAGATAGAAATGTGGACTGCCTCTTTAGGTTTCAAAAAGCAAGGGCATAGAGTTTTCTATAGAACCTTAAGAAGAAACCCAGTCCTTCCGACCCACTTTAGATTTTTGATCCCCAGAGGTGTAAGATAATACATTTGTGCTGTTCTAAGTTCATGGCAATTTGTTACATAAAGAACAGAGAACCAACACACTTAGTGACACTGGAAATGCTCCAGAAGTCAAGTTCATAGCTCTAGCCAAGGGTCAACGCTTAAAGCAAGTCCTTAAAAGGGAAACCATCAGGTCTGTGCTGTTAATGCCTCCGAGTCCTTTAGCTAGCCAATCACCAAACAGGTGAGAGGAAGCTGTCCAATCAGCACAGTGCCCCGCCCCCAGCCCAGCCCAGCCCAATCAGCACAGTGGCCCGCCCCCATTTCCTCTCCCCTCCCCCTTCCCCGCCCCCAAACAGCTCACCGCCGGCACAAAAGCACTAGTGAGCTAAGCCAAGACCAAAAAGAAGAAGAATATCACTGTAGGCGATGTTCTTACCGTGGGCAGAGGAAAATGCTCAAGTCACAGGGTTTCACCATGATTTGAAACAGCAGTAGCTAATCGATCTCTGGACTTCCGAGTTCGGGCAACGATTGGAAATGTAGCCCAGTGGTAGAACTCCAACCTAGCACCTAGGAAGTCTTAAGTTCGATCCCTAACACCACGAGAGATAATTTAAAAATAAAAACAAAACGAAGCCAAGAACAAAACAAAACAAATAAAACAACAAACAAACAAACACAGAGCCTCCGAGTAGGCACTTGAGGTCTTACCCATCTATTTTGTCTTACCTCTTGCTCACAAATTTGTTTTCTCCATGCCGATCTGTTTAATGTCATCCAGGCAAGCCCTGCTGTCTGCCTAGCTCCAGACCATGTATCTGGGATGTCTTTTCCGTCTACAGATTTGCCTCCCATTTCACAGTGTAACTGACAGGCATTTGGCACATATTTTTTGCGAGCATCCTTTTTTCCCGTTCTAGTCATCTGATGCCATTTGGAATTTGGTTAAGATCCTGCAGCGCTGCTAGATTTAAACAGGCTTGTAAGTCACCGCCATCTGTAAGCTCTCAAAAGAACATATACTTTAGAAAACACCTTCCTCTTAGATGAGAAAGGGGAGTTGCTTTGAAAGTCAACCAAGACATTATTATTACTTTTTTTTTTCTGGTGAGAGGGAGGTTTATTGACTGCCTGTGAATGTTTATTTCCTCAGTCCTGTCCTGGGCTGGGTGGTAGTCTTACTAGTAGACAGACAACTCCTGTCTTATAAATGCTAAGAGCTAACCTAGACCCAAAGCTAGAGAGCTTGTTGTATTGTATTTTTGCCTAAGAGGCAGCTACAAAACCAGACGCTGTTCTGAGGGGAAAGAGGAAAATCTTGTGCAAAATGCTGCCTGGAAAGTGCTCCCGTGGGTTGCGAAAAAGAAACACAAACCAGCCGCTTGTGTATGCCAAGCCTTGGGCCCAGTCACGGGCTACAAAACAATGTAGAAAGGTCTTTAGTCTACAGAACTAATTAATAACCCAAACCTAAGGATGATAATAATTAGAGTCCGAAGGGAAGGAATTTCTCTATTTCAGCAATGATATATAAAGACATTTGAAGCTTTAAAAAAAAATCTAGCAAGGCTGGAGAGATGGTTTAGTGGTTAAGAGCACTGGCTGCTCTTCCAGAGGTCTTGAGTTCAATTCCCAACAACCACGAGGTGGGTCACAACCATCTGTAATGTGATCTGATTCCCCTTTTCTGGCACTCATATACATTAAATAAATAAATAGTCTACCATGCCACCCCAAGAATGTCCCGGTATCCTTTGAATATTGTAATCTAGTTCTACTTTTGTGCTAATATTACATAATAATTCTAATCAATGAATGGCAGTGAGTGTTCCCTGAGTCCCTTTATTTGTGGCTGTGACAAAACCAAACTAAGGAAGGAAGGGTTTCTCTGGGCTCACACTCTGTGGTGGCGATGTGAGGTGACAGGGGCTTGAGGAGGCTGGTCACATCTGCAGTCAGGAGGCAGGAGAGAGGAGTGCTGGCGTTTGCTCACTTGCTCACTCACTCTTCTGATCAGTCTAGAATCCCGGCTTGTGGATGGTGATGGCCATGTTTAAGGTGGGTCTTCCTACTGCAGTGGCCCAGTCTAGAACCCCCCTCACAGACGGGGCCATAATTTGCCTCCTAAGTGAGTCTACTTTTAATAATCTGTATTAACCATAACTGATTACTCTATTCTAGACACTTGACACCAAGGAAAATTCGAAAAATAACAAATTTTAAATTGCATGAGTTACCTGCCCTTTTGATTCACGCATTATTACCAACCCCTCAATAATAAAGAGAGACAAGCATTACAGATCTATTTAATCAATAATGTACATGGCACGGGATCCTTTAGAATGAAAAGCAAAGGTCTAGGGAGTATTGTACATTTTTACACTGAGGCTCAACAAAGAGTGGACAGTCGCTCAGAGCTGTGACCAGACAGAAAAAGGGATGAACTAATGTGACAGGCTGAGAGGATGCATCCAGGTCCCCGCGGCCAGATTCCTCCTGGTCCGTCTGTGTATCATGGCTTCCTCCTACATGTAGGGCAAGATCCTTCTGGAATGATTATCATCAAGGAGGTCAGGGTAGTCACAGTCTTCAGCTTTGTGGCTTGCTTAAGAGAAGAGGAAGGCATGAGAGATGGCTCAGTGGTTAAGAGCACTGGCTGCTCTTGCAGAGGACCTGAGTTCAATTCCCAGCAACCACACAGTGGCTCACAACCATCTGTAACTCCAGCTCCAGGGGAGGATACGCATACACACATGCAGGGAAAACATTCACACACATAAAGTACATTTAGAAAAGAAAAGCAGACTATTAATAATTAAGAGAGAGAGAGAGAGAGAGAGAGAGAGAGAGAGAGAGAGAGAGAGAGAGAGAAGAAGAAGAGGAAGAGGAAGAGGAAGAGGAGGAAGAAAGGTATGTCCTAGTTTGGGATGGGAACCCTGCTTTCTGTAACTCCCTAAGGGGTAGGAGGCAGGGGGCCATTTCTGAGGCCTTTTCAGTGTCCTTTAGCTAAGAGTACTCAGGGTACCAAGGTTCTACACTTAGGGAGAATGTTGTGTGACATCTGATATTCCTCTCTTAAAAATGGTCTTTTACATTGGTTCTGTGGTCTGTTCTTCCCACGTAATTTTCATTGACATTCCCCTATGCATCGCATTGTCGGGAACTTTAGTCTCGTTGAGGAAGGCCAGCTGTACCCTGTCAGACTGAAGATCACATGGCACGAGCAGCAAGACCGTGGAGGAGAAGGGACACTCACGCATCCTAAGTGGCATCTCTGTGTTTGGGGTATAGGGTGGGGCCTCGGCGCCCCTGTACTACCTGTGAGAGCCCACTTTTGCAGGAGTTTCAGGAAGAGCTCAACGCTTTGGTTTGAACATGTTAACCTTGAGCAGTCCTGCACCCGCTGACCCACAGGGTGGACATAGGATTGGATTTTCCCTTTGTATTTTATCTGCTATAGAGCACAGTGTTTCCTACCCTGTCAGCTGTGGAAATGCCCGCTTTCCCGCTTGGTTACCTTACACGTCACAGGGAGACTACGAAGATTTCAATAGCTTGGAAACATAGGGAAGAGTCAAGGGAGGAAAAGAGGGGACTACACCATTCTTAAAATCCTCCTGGGAAATGCAAATGCTTTAAGAATTTTAGGATACTGACGGGAGGTGACCCCACCTGAGTGCTTCTCATTTTTTGTGTATGTGTGCTCACACATGTGTGAGCGCACGTGTATGTGCATATATGAGTACACCTAAGGCTGACCCGGGGCATCTTCCTCACTTGCTCTCCACCTTACCTGGCCTTGAACCTGGAGTCTGTCAAGCCTGCTTGCTGCAGAGGGTCTCCCATGCATAGGGATTACAGGGCCGATGCCACACCCACCCGACTGTCACAGATGATCTGGGGAGCCAAACACAGAAGTAAGTGCTTTACCCACTACAGCATCTCCTGCCCCCCCCACCACCACCCACCCCCACCACCCACCCTGGATTCCTTAAGGGATGCTGTGCACAAAATTCTTGACAGCACAAACTGATGACTTAACTTCTGAAATCCTAAGTGAAGACTGATGGCTGTCCAGGGCACTGAGCATTATGAGGAAGTACAGCCCTTAGCTGTCTGGCCCCTCTCCAATATGTCCCAGGCTTTCTTCTCTCACCACCCAATCACAGCCATCATGTAAGGAATCCACTTCCTGTGTTTCCAAAAGGCTCACTTGGGTTACCCCTAGTTGCACGCCACCTCTTTTCACATCTTCAAGGCACCTCTTTAATCCACCTGTTGCCTGTGCCACAGGGGGATTCTAGAGCCCACTGCTTCTATCTCCAACCACTGCTTAGGAGATGCGGGCCCTTTAAATCTCACAGTGGCAAAGTGTGTTTCCTCTGTGCAAAGCATGTTTCCTCTGTGCAAAGCCTGAGGATGGGCAGGACCCTGAAGTGGTGAGAGCCGGGACTAAGACTGATGTGACACAGACCTGGGTGTGCGTGACAGCTCAGCCACCTGCATCCTTTGCAATTTAACCTCATAGCCGCTGATTATCCATCTCAGAAACGGACACTGTAATTCTATTTACATCATAGTGGGCTTATTAGGACTCTATGAGCAAAGACACCGGAAGCTCTCAGGCCAGCTTTGGCGTAGGTGCGGCAATAGGGCTTACTGCTGTAGGTGTGGCAGCCACAGTGGAGGTTGTGTCACCTGAGGAGAGCTTGACCCTGGCCTACAGCTTTTCACAAAGGCAGATTCAGGGTCAAGGATAAGGGATATTGCAGGGCTGCCAGCTACAGTCGCACAGTACATAGTGACGTTGGTCAGTGATGGACCGCATACGCTGCCGTGGGTCCTGAGCGTTGTAATGGAGCTGAGACGTCACCATGTGGTATCCATGACACCGGCCTAACGTAACACATAATTCACCCATGTGGTGATGCTGCATAAACTGACCTAGCATTTCTCTGTACATACAAACCTGCCTCCCGACAGTCATATCAAACATGGCACATGAAAATTACGCACAATACATGGCACTTGCCTATCATAACAGACAACTTTGTTGCCGGCTTATCTATTTAATATGCCATATTTTTGTTGTTATTTTGGGGATGTATGAATTTTAAATGAGTATTGTTACTGGTTTATGTATCTGCTGTTCTATACTTTCTTTCATTTTAAAATATACTAATTAAAGTGAGTTCACTCTCAAACAGGGTGCTGTGTGGCACCAGCAACAGCCTCTTAGCTTGTGTTGGGCGGCGGGCCCTCCTGATCACAACAGGTGCCGTGGGGAGTGACCAGCTTGCATGCTCGGGGTGTGTGTAAATGCAGCCTAGGCTAATGCATTATGAGGAAACTGCCCGTGATGTAGTCCTCAGAGCAGCTGCCTGTCATGAAGTCACGCATGACTAACAGTATGAGCACTGGACAGCTTAGGGAGGGATCAGGTCCCAGAACCCAGCAAGGGGAGCAGTTGCCGGCAGCTGGTCTGACAGGAGCTGTGGCCTTCTTGGAAGAATGCAGCAGCCCGCGACCATCTGCCAGAAACATCATTCCTGAGACATGAGCGCTGCTCCTCCACTGTCCTCCCCTCCCTCCGCCAGCTTCTACTCCTTGCACTTCATACCGAATGGAATGGAAGGGATTTACAGTCCGTGTGAGTCAGCCTTCCACGCCTCAGAGGGATGAGAGAAGCAGCGGCAAGGCCCGGCAGAGCTGGGGAGAGATGCTCAGAGAATCAGGAGCACTTGCTGAGCATGCGTGGCGGTGTGAGTTCAAGTCCCCAGTGTCTATGTAAAAGTCAGGTGCTCCACACGTGTCTGCAACCCCTGGAGACAGACACAGGCAGATCCTAGGTCTTTAGGTTCAGTGAAAGATCCTGTCTCAAGGGATTAAGGTAAAGAGTGATACAGTAGGAAAGTTGACATCCCTTTCTGGACACACACACACACACACACACACACACACACACACACGATGATGACGATGATGATGATGGTGATGAACTTCCTGGTAGAGCTGATGGTGTTCCTAGCTCATCTGCTCTTAATAACCAAACAATCAGGCAGTCTAAGTGTGATATCAGAGCTATAGGTTAGGCAGAAGACACACAGCTTGACTGTTTCCATATAGATGGCGTCTGAACTGGGGTTCCTGGGGTTTCCCTCAGGAAGGAAATAACTTCTTCTTCTTCTTCTTCTTCTTCTTCTTCTTCTTCTTCTTCTTCTTCTTCTTCTTCTTCTTCTTCTTCTTCCTCTTTCTCTTCTTCTTCTTCTTCTTCTTTTCTTCTGTTTTTGTTTTTTGTTTTCTTGTTCTTCGAGACAGGGTTTCTCTGTGTAGCCATGGCTGTCCTGGACTTGCTTTGTAGACCAGGCCAGCCTTGAACTCACAGCGATCTGCCTGCCTCTGCCTCCCGAGTGCTGGGATTAAAGGTGTGCGCCACCACGGCCCAGGGAAATAACCACTTCTAATGAGCACCTTGACAGTGTGTAAACAGTACTTTGGAACCCAGGGAAATGGGCCAAACAGTTTGCTCTCTTAGTCGGTTAGGCTTTCTCAGGTGCTGTTTACTCAACAAACCTAAAGATAACAGGGTGGCAGCACTGCACACCTCAATCCACTGCCATTCTTGATCTACCTGAATCCCAATGCTATAGCTGAAGAAAAGCCTGGTAGGTTTTCTTTTTTTGGGGGGGGGGGTGTTTTTGTTTGTGTTTTGCATTTCAAAGAATCTATGAAATGATTTAGGACATTTAAATTTGTTTTCATTTGCTGAGGATACTATAACAAGGTAAGAAATTATTATTTATTTATTTTTTTGTAAAGTATATTCTCCAATGATTTTGGAGACTGGAAGTCCAAGCCAAAATGATCACTGCCCGAATCTTCTCTGAAGGAGCAGAAAATGATGAGCTCTCTCTGGCTTGCGCTGACCTGCCTGGCGGGGAGTGGCGTGACTCCAATCCCTACACAGCTCCCCTCATGCGCATGCCTACTGCTGTGTCTGTTACAGGAACACCAGCCATAGTGGATTATGGCTTGTGATGGCAAATTGATGGACCAGTCTGACTCCATCTTAAGATTAAAGCCATTTGTTACACGTTCATTTCTGTTTTCTGTAAAACTTGGATTTGAAGAGGTCTTGAGCCATCTTCTGGAATTTGACATGCTCCATACCCGATACCCTAACCTCCACCCCAACAAGATGTTCTGCCAAATAATTTTGAAATGTTCTGCCAAATTCCTATGTAACCAAAAACAACAACAACAACAACAACAACAACAACAACAACAACAAAACCTTGGAACCCCCTAGCCTTATAGTATTTGGGGCTATATAAGCCCCACTTTTTCCTACATTCAATGCTATTTTCTCAAACCCAATGCTATTTAGGGAGATAGACCTGTCTGACAGAAAAGAAGGCTGGCTTAATTTGACCAAAGAGCTTGGGTAATGGTCTTCACTTTCATTTGCTAGGATTATCATAATCTTGGTTGTCAATTTAAGACACCCGGGGAGAGGTTTATCTGCCGATCTCTCTTCGTACACTCCAAGGATAACCATATTCGGCGTTCTGTTCACCACAGCCTATATTTGATTTCACCAAATCTGTGTCAGGCAGAGCAGTGTGGTTTGTATGGGGTCCATGCTTTTCGTTCTAGAACTCAGAAGGCAGAGGCGGGAGGATCACTGCATGTTCCCGGCTAACCAGGACCCTGTCTGAACACCATCCCCTATCCCCTCACCACAAAAAAAAAAAGATTTGACACAATGACTGTTTATTGGCTCCTCTGGTAATACGAGTTTCTTAGCAAAGCATTTGGTTTGTCAAGTGAACGAATCTGGCAAACACTGTCTCTGTCAATTATCTGCTCTGCACAGTGTAACTCTCTTAAACTTGGAGGCCTAAAACAACACTAGCTGGAGGTTTCTTGCGGGGGTGGGGGTGGGGGTGGGGGAGGGGATGTTTGCAATGGTTCATACACATGGCTTCTGTCTGAGAACTCCAAGAGGACTGTCTGATGGGAGTCTCTGCTCTCTGTCACCCTCTTGTCAGCCAGTGAGTCAGACTGACTTCTTCTCAGCTCCATACATAGTCTTGGGACTCCCGGGAACACAGAAACTTTGTGGCCCTTAGTATGCAGCCTTAAACCACATTGGCCCTATCGAGTGTACTCTGATGAAATCGTGTCATCAGGCTAGGGAAGATTCGAGGCCTCAGGGGGGAAGAGAGACTCCCCATCTTGAAAGGAAGAATGGTGCTGTCACGTGGTGCTATGGTTCCCTTGGATGTGGCCCTCAGGAACTCACATCTGTGGGTGGCACTGAGACACCTCTGCTGAGCTTGTGCCTACTTTTCCAGCTTGGCCACCTGCCTTTTCGCCTGTGAACTTCAGCCTTACAAAAGAAGGTGCGCCGAGGCCAAAAACAAAGTAGGAGGGAAAATTTGGGGGCGGGGAAAGGCAGGTGACTTGAAAAAGGTGACCCCTGTGTGAAAAGTTTGGGGGCTGCTTCCTGTGTGCCTGTCACATCGCCATGTGGGTTTCTTTCTTCTGGTTGTGTTTCTGCACAGGCTGTTGTGTGTTCGGAGAGGAACTGTTGGCAGGAGCCCTGGAGAACCCCCAGATGACAGCGATGGCATGGGGTGGCGTGAGACACGCAGGACTCATACGACAATACATAATTCATTTCCTTTGCCGGCCACAAGAGGACAGGCTGTGGGATCGAGGTGGGGTGCTTGCTGAAGGACGGCATTCTGGAAGGAAGTGGGCAAAAGTGGCGTTCCTCCTCTTCCTCCCTCCATTCACGGGCCTTGCTCTGGTGGGCAGTTGGCAGTTAGGGCACTGGCAGCTTAGGAACTGGGTGTGTGTCCGTGACAGGGAGCAAACCAGAGAAGAAGATCTGCTGTCACTGGGAAGGGACACCTGAAGGCAGGTGTCATGTGGCTGAGGAGTGGCGCTTTCTTGTCTTCCCTGATCAGGGAGGGGGCAGCTAGAGTGCTCACGTCAGGACAGGGTTCAGGAAAACAACCTGGCTAGAATAAAAGCCTTGGAGTCGGGAGCCACCCTTACTGGTCCGCTCCACCTCCCTCGCTTGCACTTTGACCTTAAGGCAGAATTTGAGAGAGTGGAAGTCGGGCTTCCTCTCACAGACCAATCGGTTTCTCCTGTAACTCCCCTGAGTGAGCTACAGTGACAAGCCCTGAAGGGTGAGTACCCCGGGTCTTGTGACACCCTCAGCAGGAAGTCCATTCCTTGTCTTGCCGGGTCATCCTCTGAGATATCCACAGCTTAAGGTCAGTGGCCCAGAGCAAAGGTCAGTTCTTAGTGAGGAAGAGATACAGGCTTGTCTTCCTGTGACTGGGACCTCCTCTTTGCCGTGACTGCCACGGGTGCTGTAAATGGATGCCCAGCATCCCCAGTAAACTCCTGACCTACGTCAGAAAGACGGCCACCTCCAGCCAACCGTCCACCTTCACGTGCCAGAGGTTACTGGACAGGACTGACCTCCTCCGCTGTCCCGGACCCTGTCCTTTGTGTTTCTCTTTTCTGCTTCTTAGACGCCTCTTTAGCTGTCTCTGCCTCCATCTTCCTGATGTTCCTGCCTCACATATGGGGTAGATGGCAGCTGAGTAAGAATGAACGCATCCTGCGTTGGGTCGTATCGAAGCTCTGTGCTCATGTTCCGCCAGGCTGGGAGACGGGTTACAAAAGACAAGGGCTATACATAGGCTAAACTCTTCCAGTTACGCATGGGTCACCAAAGGATGCTATTTTATCACTCTAGACCTGAATAATTAGAAGGCCATATTGTTTGTAAGTTAAAATTAAATGGCTTTGTCACATTTCTGCAGCCACTCTTTCACTTTACAACATGGAACGCAGGCTTGGACTGGTCGGAAGACTTAACTAAATAGGTAGAGGAATCAGCCCCGTGCCCAGGACTTGGCCTCTGCTCTCCTTCCAGGAGAATATGCGCTTCCCCCTGGCCCTCACACAAATACTGTCAATGACAGAGCTGGTTGGTTTGTTCACTGGATTGGATAGGGATTGACTTGGCGATTGTCTAAGTGGTAGGGAGAGACAGGTACATAGAGGCTGGGGTGGCGAGCCACACTTGGAGAGTCAGAGACAACTTTCCTAAGTGTGCAGCAAGGCCCCCCCCTTCCTTACTCAAGTCAATACGTCTCTTCCAGTCAGGCTGTGTGAGCTATGATAGTGTAACTTGCACTAGGAGAGTCTTCTGACACACCAGATGAGCATTCCACTATTTATTAACAAGGGCCGATGGTTCAATGGCTGAGGACCTGCCTAGCATGCAGAAGGCCCTGAGTTCCATGCCCAGCACAGGGGGAATAAAATAAGAATATCTCAAGCAATCATTTCTTGCTGGACTTTGAGATATCTGCAATGTCAATACGTTAAGATTGTCACAAAGTTCTTGCACACATGCATCATTGTGTCCAAGTCCTGCGGGGTCAAAGGTTATGTCATGAGCCTCCATCATCATATTCCCTTCCAGACAGGTTTATCAAATAGTCTCGTGTGTGTACACACACGTATGTGAATGGCTGCACTCGCAATGTGTGTGTTTGCGGGTGGAGGCCAGAGTCTACCATCAGCGTCCTGCCCTGTACTTTGTGAGGCAGTGTCTCTCACTGACTCAGCTGTCATGGCTAGCCAGTAAATCCGAGGGGTCCTCCTGTCTCCGTCTCTCCAGTGGTGGGATTACAGGCTCCACGTGGCTGCTGGGGACCTGGCTCACGTCACATGCCAAGCACTTTAGTGACTCTAGCATTCTTCTTCCCTCATCACTGTAAATAGATGATAACGTTTCCCTAGCAACCTGACTGCTAATTGCAGGTTTCATGTTAGGTTTAAGATAATAGGCACCAAATGCCTTGACAATAGTTAACAGCCTTTTTCCACATCAGAAAACAATTTTTCCTTTGTTTTTGCTTTTGTTTTGTTGTTGTTGTTTTTCAAGGTAGGGTTCCTCTGTGTAGCCCTGGCTGTCTTGGATTTGCTTTGTAGGCCAGGCTGGCCTCGAACTCACAGAGATCTGCCTGCCTCTGCCTCTCTGAGCGCTGGATTACAGGCTTGTGCCACCACGCCCGGCCCAATTTTTCCTGTGGAAGAAAGAAATTATTTGAGTTGTTGGGCATTTTGCTTAGAGCTCTGTGTGCACTGTACAGAGAGTAAACTTCCTAGTCGTCCTGAGGACTAGGTTGGGATGTCCCCATTTTGTGGATGGGAAAACTGAGGTTCATGTGACTTAAACCACCGATCTAGGTCAACCTCAGCATCTTAACTTGGATCAGTCTGATTTCAGACCCTCACTTTAGTAGGTTATGTCAAACATGGCAGTGTGTGGCGATGTCATGCATGTAGTGAGCTGATTAGTGGTCTGTATGTTACATAAATGTGTGCCCTTTCCGGGATGACTCAGTCTCAGCGCCATGGCAGCAGTTGAAAAGAAAGAAATACAGTCAAGCAGTGGTGTCGCACTCCTGTAATGCCAGCTCTCAGGAGGCAGAGGTAGGCGGCTCTCCGAGTTCGAAGCCAGCCAGTTCCAGTATAGCCAGGGCTATACAAAGAAACCCTATCTTGAAAAAAAAAAGGAAGAAAGGAAGGAAGGAAGGAAAGAAGAAGGAGGGAAGGCATAACCTGAGATGCCAGAGTTTCTGGTGCTTTCCCCTTGGCCAGCAGGAGCATGCTCCGCTGTCAGCAGGGCTGGAAATGGAGCCAGGTGTTTTTTATCTGTCCCTGGTCCATGGAAACTTACAAAGCACTGATTTTCCACCCTGCTCTATCAGCAGTAAATTACTACATGCTGTTTAACCCATCAACACCTGGTTCTTTCCCTTTCCTCTTACTCGTGTGTGTGTGTGTGTGTGTGTGTGTGTGTGTGTGTGTGTGTGTGTGTGTGTGCGCGCGCGCGCGCGCGCGCATAAAACACATGCCAGGTACAACAGCAATGTCTTTTATGTTGATAAGAACTCAGAACGTGAGGCTGGTACGGTGGCTTGGTGGGTAAAAGCTCACTTTGTACACGCTGAAGGTTCTGAGTTTGAGCCCCAGATACCCCTGTGGACAGAGAAAACTGATTCCTGCAAGCTGACCTCTGACCTCCGCATGCACACGGTGGCATGGGTGTTTTCAGACATGGCACACACTGATGATAACAACAATATTTATTATTATTAATAAAAAATTATTGACAATTAATGAAATATTTATTATAACCCTCAATGTAGTTTGATTCTGGGCTCATGGGGCAGGGGAGCGAAAACAAAATAAGTAAAAACTCAAAATCTGAGCCAAACACATGAGCAAAAATGTTCACTTCTCACTGCACCCATCAGGATATTAGAACAATGTGAAAATCTCTCATAAGGGACAGCAGCTTCCAGTGTCCCCTACCAGAGCCCAGATGCCCAGGCTGCAAGCTGAGGCCACCACTTAGCAAAGCTTAACCTTCTTGGACTGTGTGCCCAAGGCCTTGGGTACACCTGCCACCCTCTCAGTCATCCTGACAATACCAAGTGGCCTAAGATGGCAAGATGCCACCAAGGTGATGTGAGCCCTTGTAGCTTTCTGATGACAGAGTTTGGGAATGCAAGCAGCTTGCCAGGCCTGTGGCCTCAGGCTGGCTTTGGGTCCGTCGTCTGGAAATGGTAAGGGCTATGGAGAGATTGCTCAGTGGTTAGAGCACCAGCTGTTCTTCCAGAGAACCCAGGTTCAAATCCCAGCACCCACATGGCAGCTCACCACTGTCTATCACTCCAGTTCCAGGGGATCTGGCACCCTCACACAGACATACATGTAGGCAAAACACCAATGTACATAAAATAAGAAAAAAAATTTTTTTTTCTTGGAAGCTTCAGTGTATTCAACTGCATGCAATCCAAGGAAGTGGATCAAAGCTCATGACTTTATTGTCTTCCTAACAACCCCGGCTTACAGCTGGATCGATTAACCCTTTCTTTTCTTGTAGCCTCCCAGCTCAAAATGCTCGCATCTCTCAATAGCCAGCGTTCTCTTAGACCTGCAGCTGGGCTCAACACACTCGGCTCAGCACATCCTTCTTCGTAGTTTTAGCCTTTTTTCAGAAACTAGGCTTTGTCTGCCCTCCGTAGCCACTCTGTTTCCTGTCATGATGCTGTTTTCCTGGGCATACAAAGAACCCTGGCCCTCTTGTACTGTGTCACTTTGTGGGGTTGGTGCTTGCCGTATTTCCTGCAGAACGTCCAGTGCGTCGTAGGAATGTTCGCCATGTTTGAGGGAGCCATATCGGCTCAGAAAGCAAACAAGGTATTTTTGTTTTGTCTTGTTTTGTTTTTCAAGGCAGGGTCTCTCAGTGTTAGCCTTGGCTGTTGTGGACTCGCTTTGTAGACCAGGCTGGCCTTGAACTCACATTGATCCTCCTGCCTCTGCCTCCCAAGTGCTGGGATTAAAGGTGTGAGCTTTTAAAGAAGATCTGGAACAAGCAGGGGAGCCAGGTCTGCTGTGAGATGTGTCTCTGACTTTCTGGGGAGCGGAAGGCGTCCCTGTAGGACTTGTCTGTATTGGTGTGGCTCCCACTGCTGCCTCTAGCCACAGCTCCTCCTGCACGGCCTTAGCCATCACCTGTTCTTGCTTACTTTATCCTATTCCCTAAGAGCAAAGATGGGTATTTCCTGGTGCTCATTTCACGTGGCCTCCCCTTGGGTTATTACATAAAGCCCAGAGAGCTGCAGGTTTTAAGAAAGGATGGAAACGTTGGGTTCACACTGAGCTGCCCATGAAAAACAACTGCTCTCAGCAAAGCAGAAGGTAAGGGAACATTCTTCATCTGTTTCACATCGTTCAGTTATGGAAGTGGAGTCAATCAAAGGCTTGTCAACCAGCCACTCAGAGATCACCGGTTCGAATCCACCTTCCTCAGAGCACACGCCATGGCATCGCTCTTCTGAGAATGCCGTGGTAGAAATAAAATATAAGGAAAGGTGGGTTACATAGTTTCCATTGCTGGCCTCTCGGGCTGACGTAGCCTTCGTTGCCAACCTCTCAGGTATGGGGTAGTTTCTAAGTTGATTTGGAAACCCCCAGACCCATGTTCTACTAAACACATTTTGGAAAACACATATAAATCCCAGGGAGGTGAAGGCTCACTTCCTAACTGTGGAAGTATTCTCTGGAAAATGCCAGGGAGTTCCCACCTTTAGTAGCCAGATGTCAGGAATTTAAGACATAGGGAGGGAACTGCAAGTTTTGGAGACAAGTGGTACATTATACAGAGTGTTCTTCTGACATGACACTTGTCATAGAAGGTGTAAATAACATGTATCCTAAGGAGAATGGGTTACTTCCTGTCCACTGGTGCAGGCATGGGGACCCAGGGTTTAAGAGGTGAAGGCAAGAGGGTGTCAACATTCCTCAGCTCTCTAACTTCGTGTCCAACAGACAAGGTGGTCACTTCCCTACAGCTCCCTGTGGGGGTCACCTCCCTACAGCTCCCTGTGATGGTCACCTCCCTACATCTCCCTGTGCTGGTCACCTCCCTACAGCTCCCTGTGATGGTCACCTCCCCACAGCTCCCTGTGGTGGTCACCTCTCCACAGCTCCCTGTGGTGGTCACCTCCCTACAGCTCCCTGTGGTGGTCACCTCCCTACAGCTCCCTGTGATGGTCACCTCCCTACATCTCCCTGTGGTGGTCACCTCCCTACATCTCCCTGTGGTGGTCACCTCCCTACAGCTCCCTGTGATGGTCACCTCCCTACATCTCCCTGTGATGGTCACCTCCCTACATCTCCCTGTGATGGTCACCTCCCTACATCTCCCTGTGATGGTCACCTCCCTACAGCTCCCTGTGGTGGTCACCTCCCTACATCTCCCTGTGACGGTCACCTCCCTACATCTCCCTGTGATGGTCACCTCCCTACATCTCCCTGTGATGGTCACCTCCCTACATCTCCCTGTGATGGTCACCTCCCTACATCTCCCTGTGATGGTCACCTCCCTACATCTCCCTGTGATGGTCACCTCCCTACAGCTCCCTGTGACGGTCACTTCCCTACATCTCCCTGTGACGGTCACTTCCCTACATCTCCCTGTGATGGTCACCTCCCTACATCTCCCTGTGATGGTCACCTCCCTACAGCTCCCTGTGGTGGTCACCTCCCTACATCTCCCTGTGACGGTCACCTCCCTACAGCTCCCTGTGGTGGTCACCTCCCTACATCTCCCTGTGACGGTCACTTCCCTACATCTCCCTGTGATGGTCACCTCCCTACATCTCCCTGTGATGGTCACCTCCCTACATCTCCCTGTGGTGGTCACCTCCCTACATCTCCCTGTGACGGTCACCTCCCCAAGCTCCCTGTGCTGGTCACAGTGAGGTGCTCAGTTATTATTGGCTGCAATTACTGGACAATAAGGAAGTTTCAACAGGCTCACGTCTAGGTCACGTGTTCTATCAGTCCAATCAAGAAGTAAAGATAAGAGGAAAATCAATACACTATTTAGTTTGGAAGCAACTGGCTGCTGGGGGCTCCAGTGAGAGGTGACTACCATGCTAGGTAGGAAAGACCATTTAGCACAGAAGATAAGAGTGAAGTTCTGACTCAGGTGTGGTGGTGCACGCCTTTAATCCCAGCACTCGGGAGGCAGAGGCAGGTGGATCGCTGTGAGTTCTACAAAGTGAGTCTAGGACAGCCAGAGCTACACAGAGAAACCCTATCTCCAAAAACCAAAAAACACCCCCCCCCCAAAAGAGTGAAGTTGTGCAGCTGGGACACCGTGTTTAACTCCTGGATGGACCTTGTTACCTGAGTGACAGGTCCCGTAATGTCATGTGCCTCCATTTTTCTCTCTTGATGCACAGAGATGAGGGTATCCACTTACTCCTCTCTGTCCTCCTGTATGCTCACCATGGAGAGTGGGCCCAGCAGGCCCTGCATGCTCTTTTCGTGTCAGGCACTTTCCCAGGAGATGCCCTCAGAAATGCGCACTACCAACGTAAAGGCCAGGCATGGATGTACATTCCTGTGACCCCAACACTCATGGGTGGAGTCAGTGTGCTCCCAGGAGCTCACTGGCAGCCAGTCTAGCCAAACCAGGGAGCTTCAGGTTCAGTGAGAGACCCCATCTCAATAATGACAACAACAACAACAACAACAACAACAACAACAACAACTAGCAAGGTGTGTACTTACGGGAGACATCCAACACCCTCCTCTGGCCTTTGCATCTGTGCTCATGGGTCTATGCACCCACTGTGCAAACACAGGATGCCTAACACACCACACACGTTCACATGCCCACACTGCCCACAGCAAAAGCTCATCAAGAATTGCTCAGCACACAGATGCACGCCCACTGACTGAGCAAGCCCTGCTGTGCCCGTGCACTCAGCGCTAAGCTTACTGCGTCAATTGCCTCTAGAGTTGAGGGGAAGGTGGGCATGAAACAGGCCAAGGATGTGCTCAGAAGGGAGAGAGCTTGGGGAACATGCTTCAAGCCCTGGATTCAATCCCCGGTTCCACTTTGGGGTACTGCCAGGGAGTGGGTCCCTGGGGAACAGGCTGCAGGAATACAGCCCATCCTGTAGGTGTGTGGGGGTGGCCAGTGCCACACTGCTGAGGGGAGGAAGAAAAGAGAGGAGGAACGGCTTGATAGGAATAGCAAACAAACGGCTCATAGTTTTACTTGCCTTTTATGTCTACAAATTCAGTTAAAGAAACCGGTCAGAAGGGCAGGGAATAAGCTCAGTGTCAGAAGGCACTTGTAGCCCAGCACGTGTCAGGGCCTGGGGTAGATCCTCAGCACTAACAAACAAAAATAAGCATATCTAAGCACCGGATTTTGTCTCAGCTCTTTAAGAATAGCCCCCCAGCAGAGCAGTGGTGATGTAGGCCTGTAATCCCAGCACAGAGAGGCAGAGGCGGTGGATCTCTGTGGATTTCGAGGCCAGCCTGGTCTGCGTAGAGTTCCAGAATAGCTAGAGCTATATAATAGAGAGACTCTGTCAGAGAAGGGGAAATGAAGAAGGAGGAGGAGGAGAAGAAGAAGAGGAAGAGGAGGAAGGAAAGAAAGAACAAAAAGACAAGACACATAGGAGAAAAAAGGTTTTATATTTGTTCAGCCAAAAAGTCATAAATATTTGTCTTTAGAATTGTATATTGATGTTTTCGGTTTTATTTTTTTATTTTTTGAAACAGGATTTCTTTGTGTAACAGAACCCTGGCTGTCCTGGACTCGCTTTGTAGACCAGGCTGGCCTTGAACTCACAGAGATTCGCCTGCCTCTGTTTTCTTAGTGTTGGGTTTAAAGTTGTGCTCCATCACTCATGGTCAAAGCAGGACATTCTTACACACACATGCACACACATACACACACACACACACACACACACACACACACACACACACACACACACCGCACGCACGCGCGCAGGGGAGGGGGGAGTCAGAGCCGACACAAATTATAATGACAATGCTTGGATTATTTGTGGTAGAACTTGAAGCTGTTTTGCCGTTTAAAATTTATATTTATTTTTACATTTTTTCAAAGTTCTACTACCAACAATTATAGTTATTAGCCTTATAATTCAGGATGTATACATATATATATGAAATAAATTACATGTAATATTACATGATAATGTAATAATAATATTGGCTGTTGCACAGGGTCTGTGGTGCCCACATGAGGTCTGAAAAGCAGATAAAAAGCAAAAGGAAAGAAGGGAAGCAGAGAGCGGGAGAGGGTTGATCAGGAAGACAGGGGTCATCAGGAGTGGGCAGGAGATGAGTGTCTGTGGGTCACATCGCTGATGCTACTATTGACCATTGAGGCAAATAAATGATAAATAAGAGCCTTGGTATTTTCTTAGGGTTGGTTTGCTTCTTTTGCTTGAGATGGGGACTCACTATGTAGCTTTCAACCAAGAACTTGTAGTGGATGGAAACATGTTTTTGTTTTGATCCCAAGTGTGAGATGTGAAACAGACTCGTGTGAGGGTGTGCCGTGTTTTTCCACTGAAAACAGACACGTGAGAGAACAGGTGATGTTTGTCCACTGGAAAAGGAACCGTCTCTTGTGGAGGCCTGGTCTTTGCCAACGGATAAACATCCTAGTGTGATATATGGGCCCAAAACAAGAGACGGGGCTTTTGGGTCCTGGCTGTTTACCATTTCATTTCAAGACACTCCTAGAGAGAGCCGATCCAGCGAGTGCTTCAAGGCTCCAGGTTCTGGCTGCTGCTCCGGGTTCCAGCGGCTGCAGTTGCAGTCACCTTCGCTGAATTGCTGGTTTACTATTTAACTGGTCTATCGGAATCCTGCCGACTACACCAGTGGACTCTCCAAGGAGCTGAGTCTAAAAAGGTCTATTTACCCTGTTCCTATGAACCTCTTTTCTCTCCTATCTAGGGTAGGTGGGTTGGAAGGGAGCTATAAGCATTAAAGAACCCCAAATAAAGTAGGTTTGAAAAAGTTCAAAGCTGACAAGAACTGGTAGCACAGGCATGTTGCCACCATAGTTGATGTACCCAGCTTTTGAACAGCGCTTACTGAAGGCATGTAGCTGCTGGACAGCTAGGAGAACAGAGGACCAAAGTGACAAACACAGGGCTTCCCAACCACACTGAGTCTGGATTAGAGAGAAGGCCACATACAAGCCAGTGAACACAGCTCCCAGGAAGAGGGAGCCTACAAGGTGCTCTTGAAGTATGATACCTTTGTCACTGTCCTATTGCTGGGAAGAGACACCATGACCAAGGCAACTCTTATAAAAGAAAGCATTTAACTGGGGCTGGCTTACAGCGTCAGAGGTCAGTCCGTTATCATCATGTGAGGAGTGTGGAGCCATGTGCAATCACTGGAACAGTATAGCTACACCCTGACCTACAGGCGCACACACACACACACACACACACACACACACACGCACACAGAGAGAGAGAGAGAGAGAGAGAGAGAGACAGAGACAGAGACAGAGACAGAGACAGAGACAGAGACAGAGACAGAGGGACTGGGCTGGGAATAGTCTTTTGAAACCTCAAAGCTCACCCCTAGTGACACACTTCCTCTAACAGGCCACACCTACTATTCCTTCTAATTCTGTCAAACAATTCCACTCCCTGGTGACTAAACATTCAAACATATAGGGCTATGGAGGCCATTCTTGTTCAAACCACTGCACATAAATAAGTGTAGATGGAGAGGAAGACAGGGGTCATCAGGAGTTGGTGGAGACCGGAAGAGGGTTGATCAGGAAGACAGAGGGACGTGCCTGGGGTGCTTGTGAGGACTTCTGTGTGTGGCCTGCTAAGTTGTCTAGAATGCAGACAGATGCTACAGACCTCTGGCGTCCTCTGCGGTGACAATACTTGTTATCTTTGGAGCTATGAGGGTAATAAACAAAGGCCTTTGATTCCCAGCAATAGAAACCCACTAAAGCCGGTGAATTAAAGGGGGTGTTTACTGGGCCTCTCCCATAGCTTCTGCCCTCTGCCCTGTACACTCCAGCCCCTGCACAGTGATTGACAGCTCAGCGCCCGACCCTGAGAAGAGCCAGCTAAGATTTATTGAAAAGCCCAGATGTGGCTGTTTTGTTTTGTTTTGTTTTGTTTTGTTTTCTTGGGGGGTGTTCTCCAAGTCCGTATCTCATTCTCAGCCTGATTGAGAACATCTGGACCAAATCCTCTCCGGGCCAGAGAGAGCAGCAGGCCTCCCTTGTTTAGTGCCTTTGTCACCTAGTGAGTCTTTAGAAAACTATAAAACACTTCAACTTTGCCTTCCAGCCATACACAGTGGTTCCTTGTATGATGAACCAGACATTGGTGGAAATTTTATGGCTGGGATTACCTTCTAGATTCTTTCCTGTTTCCTTGGATGCCAGCAGTACTGCAATCCCACGTTCTTTTCCCTTGAATCTGGGTCTCCAGTCTCACTCTCTTCACCTCCCTAGCAACCTGTGTTCTTCATCCTCCTCCTGCCTAGGAGCATCACAGAGTTCCTTGCCTGCCTTGCACCTCGAGAAGTGCACAGTGGGCTCCCACTTAGATGGTCCCTTAAGGGTCACTGTCCTACAACCTTTTCAGTCAAGGCCTTGGGCAGGCGGGCAGACTGAGACACTCTCCTTCCCACCCAGTTTCCTCCTGCAGTGCTGCAAAGCCTGTGGGTAGGTCTGCTGGGCTCCCCCTCACCCACCTCTGTCCTGTTGCCTTAGCAACGAGACTGAGAAAGTTGGGTTGCCTGGTATCCAAGGTTACACTGTTCAGAAAGCTGCTACATGCTCCTTGTACATATGGATCCGGTTGGTGACTCGGAGGCTTTAATTGTATACAGGTGCCGTGCCTAACCCAGGTCTGCACACTGGAGTCCTTTCAGCAGGAACTAGGGCTCCGATTGCACAAAGAACACTGGGCTCCCATTCCATGTGACCTCCTGCAATCGGTGACATAGCTCCGCTCCTTTCTCCCCAGGAATAAGAGAAATAGGCTATGGATGAAGGGGAGAGGAAAGTGGTGGTGCAAAGGGAGGAGAGACACTTGTGTTTGGGTTTGCAAAGCAAAACAAGAGGCTTTTTTTCATATTTTATAGCTGCAAACCTGGGTGGCCCTCTCTGGCTGTCAACTCTCAGGCCAGCCTAGTCACAGAGGTGCATTAGGTCATGGACGTTTTCTAGAACGTGCGCAGGTATCTCGTGTGATCCTACAAAAGACTGAGGAATAGAAAGACACTGATGGGCCCCACTGGTCAAAGTGAGCTGCCGGGGACTTTGGGTGGCCTTCCTGTGAGCTCGGAGGCTCAGAAGGGGAGCACAGTCCTGCTCAAGGCAAGTGACCCCTCACTGGAAGGGCTTTTCATATCCTTTTCCTCACATTTGCTCAGAGAAAGTGAAATAATCCTCTTAGCTCCAAATCAGTGTTCAATGAAACACAAACAAAATAAAACAGAACAAAAACCCCAAGTGGTCTGATCAAAGACTCTTTAAAACACAAAGAAACAAAAAACAATCATAAGACAGTGTGTGTGTTTTTTCTTTTATGTTTATTTATGGAGTGCTGGGCAAGAGTGGGGCTTGGGTCTGGCTGCCACACTGCACTGGAGGAGAAGGGCAGCCCTTTCCTTCCACAGTTTGGTGGCACTGGGACATTCTCCTGTCCTTTTCAAGATGCCCCCTTCTAATATCTAATTTTGATTTTATGAAAAATAAATACCATAAAACAACCTCTCACCAGTTGCCATCAGCAGGAAAAATAAAATTAGTAATGGAACCCAGACTGTCCCAGAAAGTTCAGTGTGTGAGCGGTACCACAGGCTAGACACTCACTTTTATTCACATGCTCTTTTCTTTAAAAAAAAAAAAAGCATCTTTTTTTAACTAAGCCTTTTGTGAACACTGATACCAATGTCAATAGAAATTGATCATGAAACTAAGCTTTTAAAAAACATAACAGAATAAATATTAAGAGATCTAACTATTAAGCTCAAATTAATAAATTGCTAAAGCCAAACGGTTCCAACTGTTTTTTAAAAAAAAATCTGATCTTTGATTTGTAAGTCATGATCCATTAAAATTTTAGAGATTTATTTATTTTATGCGTATGTGTGTTTTCTCTATGTGAATGTATATGTATCATGTGTGTGCAGTGCCCTTAGAGGCCAGAAGAGGGCATCCGCTCATTTGGAACTTGAGTTACCCAGCACCCTCATGATGGGTCACAACTGTCCACAACTCCTGTTTCAGGCGTTTTTCTGGCCTTCATGAGCACCAGGCATGCGGGAGGGTGCTGGGAAGCAATCCTGGGGTCCTCTGGAAGGGCAGTGACTGCACTTAACCACTAAGCCATCTTTCCAGACCCCATGATGAAAAATCTTTAAAGGAAGCTTTATCCTACTTTCCAGGATTTCTTCTTGTCAAGGCATGTCAGATGGGTTTTAAACATTTAGGTCAAGCAAATTCTGGGATTTTAAAGAATGAGACTGAGTTCTGTGAACTACAACCATCTTAGGAAGAAATGTGATGTCAGTGTGCCAGGGGGCTTGTTTTAGGGGAATTGGAAGTGGTAAAATTTTAGTGGTAATTTGATTAAGCTGCACTTTGAAAATTTGGGCAGCACGGCAGCTGTACCATCCTGTAGGCTCCTTCAGCTTTTAAGTTAATAAACTTTAATTTTACAATTTGCATTTTATATGGCTTGTAAAGTGATAATTGTGCAAATATAAGGACACATTTCTGTTACTCAAGTTGTCTCACTTTGTGCAGAGTGGGCCCTCAGACAACACCAAGCACTTTAAAATTGCTTATTTTACAACAGAAACAAATTAAGCACCCACCCTACCCCTCTCTGTTTAAAGGAAACCCAGCTGTAGTTGTGCTGTGATGCTGGCACTTGGAATCTGGAGGCAGGAGAGGCAGGAGTTCAAGGTCATCCTCAGCTGCAGTTTGAGGCCAGCCTGGACTACATAGAACTTCAGGGATATACCCTTTAAGACTTGAGTAAACGCTCTATAGATCTGTAATACATACAGTTGAGTTAGGTGTGACACCTCAAACCTGTCATCCCGGCCCTTGGAAGGCTGAGGCGAGAGGACCGGGCCACATCCCAGGCCTACCTGGGCTACAGAGTAAGATTCTGTCTCAACAAAACAAAAATTTAAAACAAAAAACAAACAAACAAAAACACCTGCACAAGTTAAGTCCCATGTTGGGCTTGGTCAACATGGATTTGCACACTCACTTCTATTCCTATAATGGGAGTCTTGTCCATTTAAAATGGCACAGTTTGTGTTGTCTCTACCGTTTTTTCCAGCCAGTGAGAACTTAAGACCATAAGAAGAGTATCATGCTAAGTCCATATTTTCATTACATTTTTACAGTGTACTGGTTGGAGGTACATGGGGTATGCACATGTGTGAATGTCAAAGCACAGCATTAGACATGTGTGGACATCAAAGCATGGCATTGCACATGTGTGGACATCGAAGTACAGCATGGTACATGTGTGGACGTCAAAGCACAGCATGGTACACATGTGGACATCAAAACACAGCATGGTACAGGTGTGGATGCCAAAGCACAGCTTTTAAGAGTTGGTTTTCTGTTTCCACCATGTGAATCTGGGGATTGAACTCAGGTCTTCAGGCTTAGTGGACAGCACTTTCCCTGGTGAGCCATTTCACTGGCATATTCTAACTTAACTTTTAAAACTATAGCACTGGGGATGTAGCTCAGCATTTGCCTAGCATGCACAAAACCACGAGTCTGATCCTTAACACTGCAAATACACATACACACATACATGCATGTACACATACATACACATGTGTAACCAATCATCAAAATCAGAGTGGTCCAGACTATTTGTCCAGGATCTCGTTTCTGCCCACATTTATCTCCATAAATACTTTGAAGCTCGCGGGACAAATGGTGGCACGTTTGACATCTGACCGGTGTTGGAGCTGGGCGCTGACGCCATGCCCGGATCTCAGAGTCTCCACAATGAAACTGGGGAAGCCAGGCAGAGCGGAAGCTGGTGGGACATGTCACCAGGTGGACTGCACTCCAGAACCAGCCTCCAGATTTTGTCTAGATTTGCTTCTATCACACTCTCCAGCCACCGTGAAAGTGGGTCAGAGGCACAGCTTGTGTTACAGAGGTCAGCAGACACCAGGGGACCCTTTCTCTCTTCCTCGTTTCATCTTCGGGCAGGTGACCCACACAGCTGGACCTTTGTTCTGCTGTCCCAGCAAGGGCAGCGGGTTGCCTATTTCTGTATTTTCCTTCACATCAGCACAACAGCGGCCCCGCTCCTACCTCCCTGATCAAGGCTCACACAGTGGGCAGCAGCCTTTGCCTTTAGAACTTCAGCTTGAAGGATGAGGAGAGAATAGAGTTGAGTTGTTTTCCTGGGCTTAACTGGAATCTATCCTGGATAAAATGAACATCACGGTTCTGGCTTCTTTATCCCAGGCTCTTGCCTCGCACTCTGCTGTGACACCTAGTGTCCCAACGTACTACTGGAGATGTAGTTAGCTCTTCTTTTTGTTGTTGTTTTTGAAGATGTATCTTTATAATTTTTAATCGTGTGTACTTGCACATAGCTGTGCGGGGGTGTGGGCGTATGAGCTCAGGTGCCAGAGGAGGTCAGAGGCACGGGGTGGCCTGGGTCTCATGCTGCCTGAGATGCGCACTGGGAACCACGCAGGTCCTCCGCAAGAGTTAAATTCGCAGTCCCTCACCCTCGACTTGCCTCTCGGTGGCGCGGGCACCACAAGCTGGGACACCGAGCTGTCACACAGGTCTAATCTGTGCTGGGGTGGGTGAGCTGGGTCCTAAAGAAGGAAGAGGCCTGGGCAGCCTGGATTGGAGGGTGTTCCAGGTTGCGAATTAAGGAGGACAAAAAGTGCTTATGAATGGAAGACCAATTATTGAGCCAACAGCTGAAGTGGACATATCTAGCCGTGAGAGGCCACTGAGTTCAGTGTGGTCCTTCCCAGCCTTCTCCTTCCTTGGCAGTTTCCCACAGTTAGGCAAGTTAAGTCTACATCTTTTCCATCTCCTCCACAGCCTGCAGGAAGCCACGCGACAGAGATCCCTCTCACCCACTTCCCCTCACTGGGGTAGTGTCTTCAACACAAACATGCCTGGCACCCCAAACGAAGGGTGCGCTTTCAGCTGTTGCTCAGGATCCCTTCTTTCTGTTTGGAATGCACAACTGATGTCTGGGGACCAGCTTGAGGCCTTGAGGTGGTGAATCCATGTGCTAAAGAGCGAGAAGAGGAAGGGACAGAATGCATCTCTAAGGGGAATGAACCAAGGCTCTCATTGAGCGCCTGCTTCAGGCTTCCTGTTACGTCAGAGCACGCAGTCAGATGTTCTGAAGTACCCTATGTGTCCCCAAGTAGTGGAGCCAAGGCCTGCTGGATGAAGCAGAGTTCCTGTGATGTAGGCAGTGGGGAGCTGCTGAAGAAATTTATTCTGCAGTACGGTGGTTGATTTGTATATTAAGAGACGTCCCCACTGGTAGCAGCAGGGCAGATTGAAGATGGCGGGTAGGAAGCCATGAGAATGCTGCCTCCTTCACGCCGCACAGCTGAGGCAGCAGGGCCAGCGTGGGCGCGAGGATGGCATGCCCTTCCTATGTTCGTGCCACTCTGTCCCCTCTGCCTCTTACTCACCTCCCTCCTCCCCCATGGCCCTTTGATGCTTGCGTCTCTATCTGGCTTTCATGGGCGTCTAACGGCAGCCAGTCCTGCAGACAGCCTCAGTTGCCTTTCCCGTTCCCGCATCAACACTCACAGCACATCCTGGATTCTGGCCCCATCCTTCCATCCTGGCAATGGTGGGACCGTGTGTGTCAGGAGACCCTTCTTGGGGCTCACGGTCTGACTCTTACCCAAGCCCTGCTATTATTGGGGCAGGTAGCTTTAGACGTGTTGCTTTAACGTTGGCCCACCCTGATACAGATGTCGAGGGATTCTTGATGTGCTGAGTCATATGGCCCTAATTAGAGTCAGACAGACAGTGTTGGTGCAGTGGAATGGAGGCACCTCCTAGAAGCCATGATGGGCGTGTCTCAGCGAGGTGTTACTCCCAGAACTCCATGTCCTGAGGACATCACGCTGTTATGGAGCATAGCTTTGCTTGTTATCACTGCGGTTCTAATAGTCTCCTTAATATGTGCATATGTGAGCACTATAAAGGGGGCTCCCAGCCCCTCACTGAGCAGTGTCATTGGCATATGCAATAATAATGTCTGATCTCTTTGAGTCATTGCTGCTGGAGCAGATTAACGATTCAACCACCATGCTTGAAAAGAACCTGCAGATGTAGATCGCTAACAACGACCCTTAGAAAGAATTTGGGAAAAAATGGTTTGATCAAGCTTTTCAAAGGACACGGGACAAAATGGCCACATTGCCTTGCCAGTTTGTGTGGATGGAGAAGACATTTGTGGAGGCCCTGGGAACACGTTAGGGGAAGGAGACCTTTATCCTCTGGGTCAGTGGGAGCCTTAGGGAAGTGTATCTGTGCACTGAGACAGGTGAGCCTATCTATGGCAGAACGTCATTGAGATACGGTAAAATGCCTAGACACTTAGTGGAGCGCCTACCGGAGCCAGCCTCAGCAGGGACTGTCTCATTGCTTTCACGGCTGGCCTATGGTGGCATCACGCATGTCCATCTCTGTCGCTGGCAGTATAGCAAACTGTGGGTGGGAAACACCATGGCTGCTTCCTTATAGGAGCTCCCGGGGCACCCGAGAAGCTTCTTATAGGAAAGGGCATTTCAGATGAAAACACAGAGTTAAGAAGAGAATTGAGAGCGAGCCAGGTGTGGTGGCACACGCCTTTAATTCTAGCACTGGGGAGGCAGAGGCAGGCAGATCAATGTGAATTCAAGGCCAGCCTGGTCTACAGAATGAGTCCAGGACAGACGAGGCTACACAGAGAAACCCTTGTCTCGAAAACAACAACAACAACAACAAATAGAGTCGCGGATTTAGCAAGGTTGAGAACCACTGCTTTAAGGCAATTCTCCAAAAGTTGAATGATGCTCCCAAACCTCAAGAATCAGTCTGCCTGCAAACACTGAAGGCAGGAAGCTAGCGACTGCCTTGATGCAGGCGCTCGGGGGAACGTGTGGTAGCAATCATTTGCCACAGACTGAGGTCATACCACAAGCACAGAGTGCTCTAAACCACACATGGCTCTGTTGCTGTCCTGCTGAGAGCAGGTTTTGGGGTGTCAGTTCACACAGCCCTGGATCCTGACTGAAGGCTGGGGTGACAACACGCCCCTGCCCCTGGCTCAGACACCATAGCCCTTTGTTTTTAATCACTGATGCTTCTGAAGAGGCTGAATGGAGGCTTTTTGTGCTCTTAGGCTTGTGGCCTGGATGGGACAGGCCCGCATTGGCCAAGAGGGACAGGGTGCTGGCAGCTCTGGGCTCTGCAGATACTTCTTTCTGGCTCTTTGTAGCTTTGCCACATCCTATTTGGCTTTGTCTGTACCCCTGCCTCTTTCAAACTATGCCACAGAATGACACCACCTAAAAACAAAAGTATCTTCCCCTAGATCGCTTGGAGAGAGAGAGAGAGAGAGAGAGAGAGAGAGAGAGAGAGAGAGAGAGAGAGAGAGAGAGAGACTTCAGGTCATCCCAATAAGAGTGGGGCAGCACCCCATTCTTGCACCTCCAGAGCCAGAGCCATGGGGGAAAACACCACCGACCATCCACTCTGGGAGGAAGTTAGCCTAGGTTAGCCCCAGCCTGGCAGGGTCAAACCTGTGGCAGGCTAACCTATTCTGCCTACTCCTCTCCAGCAGAGATTCATTCTGGCTTTTTGTTTGCTTGTTTGTTTTGTTTTTGTTTAGGGGAGGGGGCTTTTTGAGACAGTGTTTCTCTGTGTTAGCCTTGGCTGTCCTGGACTCACTTTGTAGACCAGGCTGGCCTTGAACTCATAGCAATCCGCCTGCCTCTGCTTCCAGAGTGCTGGGATAAAAGGCGTGTGCCACCATGCCCGGCTTTCTTAACATTTTAAATCCTATTAAACACTTCAGCGGTGGTGAAACCTTGTCTCAAAAAAACCAAAAAAAAAAAAAAAAAAAAAAAAAAAGACACCAAAATCTTATTTTAGTGTTATTGTTTTTAATTAACTAATTCATTTATTCACTTTATATTTACATTATTGTTAAAACATTTAAAATCTCTCTCTCTCTCTCTCTCTCTCTCTCTCTCTCTCTCTCTCTCTCTCTCTGTGTGTGTGTGTGTGTGTGTGTGTGTCCACACTCTACATCAGATGTGCATCATTGTCCTTTTCTTAAGCTCCAACACCTGTGCTGAAGCCAATACTGAGCGCTTTTCTTACTAACCTCCAATCTGCTTCACGCTGACTGGTCTTGAAATTCTTTGCTCCCTGTAAGTTGAGAATCGCAGCTGCAGCTCTGAGAAGAGCCCTCTTCCGGCTGCACGCCCATGGCCGTGTCTCTGCCGTCACTGACAGACCCAGGTGCGCCCATCCCCTCCCCACCTGAGAACGCCTTACTATCTGAATGCATGAGCAGGTGGGCTCTGTTTCTAAGCGTCGCACCTGGAGCTGTGGCTGCCAGCTGTCTGCACGCAGGGCCTGGACCTTTCCTGGTTATCCTGTTCCCCCAGCCCTGTGTGGCTTGACTCCAGATAACACTTAATGAGTGTTTCTGCTGACTTCTCCTGGCTGGCCAGTGAGCCACAGCAGTGGACAACAGGCAGACAGAAGGAGCTTGCAGGAGGCTGTAAAACAACAGGACCCTGGTCTTCAGAGGTCAGTCAGGGCGCACACCCTACAGAGCAGGAACTTTGAGTCATCACCTGCTTCTGAAGACATCTTTACCTGGGGGCTGGGAAAATGACCTCCATCCTTCCCCAGACAACCCAGAGCAGCAATACCATTGACTTCTAAATGTCTCTGTCATGTCTATGACCCATGACACGACCGTCTGGCATAATCTGTCTCTGTAAGGCTAATTATCTTTTCATCGACTTTCTGCATAAATCATAGGGAACTGTCTTGGCTGTTGCCCCCAACATTTTCTACAAGCCGTAGTTTCATGGACACTAAACATGGCCCTGGATCTTACCATCATCTGGTACTGTGAGTGCCTCACGGTACTCTCTGCCCTGCACCTTGGGAAATGAGCCACACTTCATCGGCAGGAAGTGGCTACTACGGTGTCTTCTTGGACTGGTGTGAACTCCGGGTGGAAGGGTCACATTGGGGTCTGGGAGTGGGGATGCGAAATGTGAGGTATGTAAATATGCTATCTAGGGGTCAGAGCTCTGGAAAGGGGGGACATGGGACAGGTGCATTGTGGTTCAAGATAGGAACACACCACTGGAAAAAGTAGGGACCTCCTGTCTCTCATGGTTCTTACGCCTTGGTCTGTGGTCGGCCTTCAGTTGGACACCCTGTCCTACATGAACCCACGAGGGTCATATAGTAAGGCCACATGTGCCTGTGCAGCTCAGTGTTGGGCACCTCCCATCCATTCTAAGACCCCACTCCTTGAAGCACTGTGGTCCCACTCCAGGATGGGTATACATCACTCCCTGGTGGTAGACATAGCCCCTCCATCGTGCGCTTAGCTCCACTCATCAGGGACAACTGTGTTTGTCATTTCCTAGGAGTTACCATTAAACCTTCTCTATCTTTTTGTTTGTTTGTTTTTTAAGGCAAGGTCTCTCTGTCTAGCCTTGACTGTCCTAGACTCACTTTGTAGACCGGGCTGGCCTCGAACTCACAGTGACCCGCCTGCCTCTGCCTCCTGAGTGCTGGGATTAAAGGCGTGCGCCACCAAGCCCGGCCACCATCTCTATTTTAATGTTCCTGTTCACTGCTTGGTGGTAAATAGCTGTACAGTGGACACAATGCAAACATTCATTTCAGACCATGCTGCAAGATGGCCATGCCCTTCCAGGGAAGTATGTGGTTTCCTCAGGAAGAAGAAAGGGTTCTGGGTCACACCAGGTCACCTCTCACTTTCACACAATTGTCTCAACCCCTCTCAGTTTCTTCTGTCACCTAATAATTCCCAATGCTGCCGTTCATGCCTACCAGAGAGTCCTAAAGACACCTCCAGTTCCAAGTCAACCGGCATCATCTTACCTTCAAGCCCACCTTCTTTTGTGTTTGTTTTCTTGGCCTGTGGCAAACCCACCAAGATACGTGATGCCTTGCTAATCACATGACAGCATTTAGGCAATAATGTCCGCTGAACTTAGAGTGACCAACCCATCCAGCTTTCCTGGGATAGGCTAGTTTCCAAGGATGTGCATCTTTGGAGAACAAGAAAATAATGGGACCATAGGAATGAATTAGTCATTCATTGCCTACACGTTTGCGCCAATCCCCTGACAGCGTCGTCCTGGAAACCTCACAGGTGCGGGCTCTTTGCTAATTGTTTGATGGCTGCTCTGGTCTCATGCTCCAAGCAGGTGTCAGAGCCATCGTTTTAGAAGCAGTTCTGAGGTCACTCCACATCCTGGCTCTCCCTCCTCTCATCTTCTGGCTCCCAATGCCTCTCACTGCCTCCAGGATAGAGCCAGCACAGTGGCCTCTGTGCTTGGGCTCCTGGCAACCGCTCTCAGGTCTCAGAAGCCTGCCAGGCACCTTTACTTAACCAGTAAACCGAGCAGGTCTCTCAGATTCTTCATGCCCTCATTTCAGACTGCGTGGGCCTTGTCTTTGTATTTTGGCTGTTCACATTGGCCTCAATAGGAGAGTCAAAAGATCAGAGCCGGAGCCTGGGATTTGTGTGCGAAGATCTGTGTTAATTACTTTTTGTCATTTTGACAAATAACCAAGAGAAACAACTTTAAAAGAGGGGGAAAGATTCATCCTGGCTTATAATTCAGAGGTTTCGATCCATGGTCCCTTGGCTTTGTCACTTCAGGCTTGGGTTAAGACTAAACCTTAGGGCATCAGAAGCCTGTGGTAGAAGGGGGTCAATGGCCAGCATCCAGAAATCCAAAAGGTTATAAGGGGCCAGGGTAAAGATGCCCTTCAAAGCGGACCCCAGTCACCCGCTTCCTCCAGCCCCTCAGGCCCCATCTCCCACAATGTTCCAGCAATGACAGCAAATTATGAATTTGTCTGTGCGTTAAGCCATTAGTGAAGTCAGAGCCAACATGATGCAATTACCTCACGGTGATTGAATCTGCCCACTGGGTACCCAGCCTTCAAGCCATGAGCCATTGGGGGAACATCTCTTAGCTAAACTGTAATATGGTTGATTTGGAAGGTGATCCTCAGAGGCACATAAGAGAAAGTAGAGACATAAGGAAGAACAGCCACTCAATCTCAACCAGAAGGCAGGGGCACAGGCACAAGCCTGCCACCTTGGCCCACTGCAGTGATCGGAAGAAGAGGCAGGTCACTATCAGTCCCCAGTCCTTTCAGGGAGATGTGCCTCTGGGTGTAGTCTGACTCACCGTATTTATTTCACTTGGAATAGGGCTTAGTGTGCAAACAGAAAGAAGTAGGATGCTGGTCACGGGGTGGTTGGGGGGGGGGGAATACACATTTAGTTCCGGGAGTGGTTAAGGTAGATGCTCCATTGCCGAGTTGGACCCATTGCAGCTATGGCAGAAATCAGAAGCAGACATAGGTGCACCACATTTGCCCTGAATGAACTTCCACTTTTAAAATGGTTATGTGGGAAGAATCCAGGCTTGCTCTAACCCATCTTTATAGCTCCCTAAACTTGGGGCTGGAGAGATGGCTCAGTGGTTAAGAGCACTGACTGCTCTTCCGGAGGACCTGGGTTCAATTCCCAGCAACCCACATGGCAGCTCACGACTGTTTGTAACTCCAGTTCCAGGGGGATCTGACAACCTCACACAGACATACATGCAGCCAAAACACCGATGCACATAAAATTAAAAAATATACTAGAGACTCTCTAAACAGTTATCTCCTCCTGGAAGGCCTATCTGAAAGACTTTCTACCAAGGCAACAGCCAATCCCTTGGCACTTGGGCGACTGCACAGCTGAGATGTCCCCCTCTGTGGCTGCCAGTTCCCCAGAGGTCATCTTTGCACCACCCAAGGCTCCAAAGCTTAGCTAGTCTCTCTGAGCACGTGGGCCACACTACCATACTGCCGGGAATTATAAACACGCGATATGCTTTAGCTCTTACGAAGACCCTATAACCTAAATATGCTTGCCTCCCATTGTAAACTAGGGAGACTGAACCAGAAAGAAGTTGAGTAATCCAAGCTTGAGGTCATACAGGCAATAGAGTTGGAGACAAACAGAAAATAAAATAAAAATAAAAAGGCTCGGAATCCAATCTCTTGGCTCGCTATCCAGCTGTGACTTCTGGGACCACCGTGAGACTGGAAAGAGCCTCCGAGGGACGTGTTCATTTTCCACGGCTGCTCTAACAGAATCTGTGCAACAATCTAAAGCAACCGAAATGTGTTTCTTCAGAGTTCAGAAGTTACAGAGGTCAAGAGGAAGCCAGGAGCAAGTGGGCAGGCCCTGGCAGTTAGGAGCGTGAGTCTGCTCAGCAGGGTTCTCTGGCAGCCACAGGCGTCCCTGAGTCTAGATAACACTCTCCCAGTCTTCACTTTCAAACCCACCGCCCCCCCCCTTTTAAGGACAACAGTACCTCCCCCAATGACCCCACCCTTACCAGAAGACCCTTTTCCAAATAAGGAACATGTTTTGGGGTGAAACAATTCAACCCCACAGCAGGAGATGTTCTGGGATCCCAGACCCCTGCTCTTTATGCTGCCCCATGGGGGGGCACTTTAGCACTTGACCCTCTGAGGGTGCTGGCTCACGTGGGACATCCAAGTGACTCCTTCAGTCAGGCCTCAAGGATGACTTCTTTTTCCTGTCCGTAGCCCTTTGTCAACATGAGAGAAGCTCTTGCCTCAAAGGGACTAATTTCAAATGTGAAAGACTGAGGATGGCCTTGGAGCACAGATTTTGAGTTGCCCCAAATACTGTCCATATTCCAATATGGCAACAGTTTCATAAAGTTTCTTTTTTAAACAGGACAAAGAAAGTCATAAGTCAAGATTTAGAGGGGGAGTGAGAGAGAGAGAGAGAGAGAGAGAGAGAGAGAGAGAGAGAGAGAGAGAGATAGGCACGTTACAGAAAAATGAGAAAAATCTCATCTCTGCTGTAGGCCTTAGAAGTTATCTGTTGACATTCTTAGCCTTTGGACTGTTGGAGGCTAGCATTCCAAAATGGATTTCACCTGACGGTCAGAAGGATTTTAGTTGAAGCAAAGATTTGGGCAGTGCATGGGTACAACAGTGGCTAAAGACAGCCCAGGTCTGCAGCCTCACGACAGTCCAGCTCTGCACAATCACGGAGTCTTAACTAGTCAGTCAGCCTGGTCCACTCTTTACCACACTGTGGCTTTTTCTTCAGCTAGAATGTCAGTTCACACAATCATGTTGCATGGGGCTTTCTTGTTCTTTGCGATGCTGGGGTTTCTGCCCAGGGCCTCGCACTCTACCTCTGAGCTACACCCCAGTCCCTCCTGCCGGGTCAGATCAGCCCTCCTGGGCGTCCTTCAGTTTATTTTCTTCTGCAAATCCTCCTGCCTCCTTCTCTGACATCCCCTATGTTTTTCTTGACTCAGGGACAAAAATCACTCTCAACGGGACAGCATCAAATCAAGGACATAGCGTCCCAGGCAAAGTCCGCAATGAAGCTGAGGAGGGCAGATGTTGGCACCACCCCCCACCCCCGTCAGTGCCTGTCTCTCCTCCCACTCCTTCCACGGGCCCTCAAGTCTCTGCCCACAAGGACACCGGAAGGACCAGGGCATTTGCAACCCTGCCTGCAGGTCTCAACTGCCTTTCCCGGGTGGTGTAATTCTAAGATGTGCATCCTCTCCTACACCATTTCTATTGCTCTACAATGCCCACCCGTCCATCCTCCCCCCCCCCCTTGCATCCTGAATAAACTTCACACACTTGAATCATTTCCCCAACTCTGCTTCTGAGGAGACCCAGACTCAAACAGCCATAGGAGGGTAGCCACAGGCCTTCTGGACTCTTCTAAATCACCATCACCCAGAGCCCTGTTGGCCAGATCTATGACCGCAGAGATGGTCACTAGGCACAGACGGTCTCAAATTGCGTGCTCCGTAGCTGATATGACTGAAAAGCTTCATTCTACACTGAATTTTAATGGATCACTGTAGAAGTATTCTTATGTCATGTGTGACTATTGTATCACAAAAAGATGCCTACAGACACGTCTTTTGCTCTCCACCTATCCTTGCAGAAGCAGAGCTATTTGATCTATAATAAGAAGATGCTGGTGGGGACTGGGGGTTGCTAGGTGACGGTCTGGGTGGGGGTGGGGCGAAGACTGGCTTTGGGCAGTTCTTGTTTCACCTGTTCTTCTAGAAGGAAACTAATTGGAGGAGCACGCTTTCCCTTCAGGCAGATGCTGTCCTAGGGAAGGTCTGGCAAATGATTGACAGGCCTGGACCAATCAGGAAGCCGGTATCACTCAGGATGCTTGTAGCTCTTGTGTTAGATCAAATAAAGCTATGCCAATCTTCCCCTGATTAATTCCTTCAGGATGCAAGCTTACTTAATGCCTCTGCTTCCTGGTGTGGTCTGATTCTCAGGGACATTTCCCATGGGCAGAATAATAGTTCCTGCCTGGCAGCACTGGTACGAAGGTTAAATGAACTGATGTGGGCAAGAGGGCAGCGCATTGCTGGGCAGTCAGAGGTGCTCAGGGCTGAGGATGTGGCTCGGCCACTAGAGCGTCTGCCTGGCGTGCATGAAGCCCCGCCTTCCATACCACAAGGTAATGCCTGCCTGTAATTCTAGTGCTTGGGAGGTGACACAGGAAGACTCAGAAACTCAAGGACATCCTTGGCTACGTAGCCAGCTTGGGCTACATGATAGCCTGTCTGAAAATAAAAACAAATAGCATTTGGTTAGTGCTCTCACCTCATGGCAACAGACACATCCTAGCTTAGTCATTTTTCTTTTTTTTAATTGATTTATTTATTCACTTCATATCTCAATTGTAGCGCCCCCCCCCTCCTCCTGGCCCTACCATCCCTCCCTCAGTCATTTCTCGATTGAGTGAACTCATTTTATTCTGTATCTCCATTTCTTCCCTTTAAAATGGAGAAATATTCTCTTTGCTGCCAGACTTCTGCCATCATGGGTCACAAGCATGCTCCCAGGAAGGGCCTGTCCCACTCAGCACTGCCCTACCGCCGTAGCGTCCCCACGTGGCTGAAGTTGACGTCTGATGACATGAAGGAACAAATTTACAAACTAGCCAAGAAAGGGCTGACCCCCCTCCCAGATAGGTGTGATCCTGAGGGACTCACATGGTGTGGCACAGGTCCGTTTTGTGACTGGTAATAAAATCCTGAGAATCCTGAAGTCCAAAGGCCTCGCCCCTGATCTCCCGGAGGACCTCTACCACTTGATTAAGAAAGCTGGTGCTGTCTGCAAGCACCCTGAGAGGAACAGAAAGGATAAGGATGCTAAGTCCCGGCTGATTCTGATAGAGAGCAGAATTCATCGGTTGGCTCCTTACTATAAGACTAACCAGGTGCTCCCACCCAATTGGAAATACGAGTCGTCCACAGTGTCTGCTCTAGTGGCATAAAATCCTTCGTGCACAGCAATAAAATCACTTTGAATAAATCAAAAAATAAAAATAAAATGGAGAAATACCCAGCTTTAAGGATCAGAAAGAATATAGATTCTCTATAGACAGAACTTGGCTTCAAATAGGCACTAATCTACAAATCATTATAATGCTTTCTCTCTCTCGAAAGGCATATAGCAGATATGGCACAGACGCCTTCTGACTTGGTATCTTACTGTGCTAAAAGGTACTATGAATTTTTAAAAAGTGTTTTGCTGGATTCCTACTCAGATGTCTTGGTGGACTCTGACTTGCCCCTCATTTCTTTTCTTCTAGAAACATTTACATATTTATTTTTATTTTGTGTGTATGAGTGTTTACCTGCATGTCTGTATGTGCACCACACACGCATGCAATGCTTAGTGATGCCAGAAGAGGGTGCTGTATCTCCTAGAATTGGAGTTACAGGCGGTTGTGAGGTTGTGAGGCACTACAGTTGTGAGTGTAGATCCTCCGCAAGAGCAGCCAGCACTCCTAGCCACTGAGCCATCTCTCCCGTTCTCAGTTCTTACATTCTTCCATGGTGGTGAGGCGTCATGCACAAGCTGTGTGTTTCACATGCTTCAGGCACGGTTTTGCACAAGTTCTAGGGCGAGGCATCCAGACTAGGGACAGGAATGCACTGGCATAGGCAGAGCACTATTCCTCCAGGACTGTATCCAGATTCGTCTATACCACCTGATGTTGCCCTCACAGCCACCCTGTGCTATCTTTCTAACAGGTTAGCATTGTGCCCGTGTGACTTGTGTGAGACCTGGAGAAAGAGGTTTCATACACATCCGTGGTCACACAGAGCCGAGCCAAGTTTTGGCATCAGGCTGTTCCCTCCCACTGGTCCAGCTCACCACACCCTGCGACGGTTTCTTCTTCCTCGGGATTTGTACTCTGAAATCTACTTCACATCCCCAAGGTATACATGAAGGCAAGCGGTGGAGATGGGGGATAATGGTTCCCAAGACACGTGAAGGCGAGTGATGGATACGGTGCAGCCTCTTGATAGGTAACTGCAGCGCAGGAAAGAGACTTGTCCTCAGACACCTCGGCCTCAGCAACTCTTGGATCAGCTCTTGCTCTTTCTTGTCTTTGAAACTCTGGGTCCCGGAAGTGAGTGTACTTTGTAGAGCAGCACAAAGGAGACAGCTCTGTGCTCACTTCTCTGCAGCGGGGAAGAGCTGGCGAATCGAGTAATGCGATGTGGGCGCCATTGAATTGATTTTCTGTTCTCCGCTGCAGGCACGTGATGGGGATGTTAGCGACTGCTGGTGAGTGGGCAGGCAGCATGGGCTGAGAGGCAGGCTGTAGAATCTTGACTCAAGTCTGCCAGCCGTTCCTACCCTCTGCCTCTGTCTCCCATGTCTCTGTCCAGCAGCAAAGAGGATGACGTCATTTTTGCAGACACAAAGGTGTGGCAACTCTCCCCTATCCAGAGTCTCCTCTTCAGGCATGCTGCAGTGGGTGGGACAGTGACTTTACATGTGCTAGACCTGGCTGTGTCACGTAATTCCAGTGCTTGACCTCTTAAGTCACTGATGATGCTCTCTAACCTTTTTCTAAGAGCCAGCCATGTGTGGGTGCAGATGGACAGGAGTCCAGATAAGTCCCGCCTGTGTGGACAGCTGTTTGGGCCCTTGTACCTGATCCTGAAGAGCGAGTCTCACATTTGAAGGATCATGACTCAAATGCTTGCCTCTATATTTCTCAATCCCTTGCGGGAGTCCGTGAATGTTTTTTGGAGCAGAAGACATATATATGGCTGCCAAGGGAGGCTGAAGCAGAAAGCAGAAAGCATGTCTTTAAATGCAAGTCTTCTTTAAGTGCTGAGTTTAAAAAAAAAAAAAGTCAGAGTTCAAAATAGCAACAGATTGTAAAATTGTCCTCTGAGTGAGATTTTTTTTTCACCAACTCTAATCTTTATCCCAAAGCGTATCCGTTTCCCTTGAGTCGCACCGCTGTCCTTCAGCACTGTGGAAGTGCACTGTCCCACGCCCACCCCTTCACAGACTGCCACACCCACCCCTTCACAGACCGCCACACCCACCTCTTCACAGGCTGATCACTCCCTGTGGGCCGGTGCCCTGCACTGTGTAGCAGTTCCAAGGAGGCGGCTATGGGGAAGGAGAGGCTTCAGGTGAGTCTGGCTTGGTGGAGATGACCTGTGGTCATCTGACGAACAGCTTAGGTTCTGTCCCGCAGTTCAGGCCACACGGTGAAGGTGGGCGTGGCAGGTAACGGGTGAAGAAAGGAATTGGGAGGGTCTTGCAGAGAGATGGGCAGCACAGATATGGCTTGGAGAAGGTAGCCACTTTCACATGCCAGTATAGATGTTACAATACGATATGTTATATATTGTATTAATTATATTATATTATATTTTGACAAAGTCTTGTGTCTCAGATAGCCCAGAATAGTCTTGAACTCAAGAGGTAGCTGACAATGACACTGAATTCTGATCCTCACATTTTCACTTCCCAAGTAACAGTATTATTACTGTCAGGTATGGGCATCACATCTGACTTACGCAGTTCTCAGTAGAGTACGCTGGGGCCTTGGGCATGCTAAGCAAGCATTACCAAGTGAGCTACTGGCCCTAGAAATACAGATTTTTTAAAAATATAAAATGTCGATTACTTTCTTTTTTCTTTTTTAAATTTATTTTTTACAATGTTCTGCCTGCGTGTAGGTTATGCCAGAAGAGGGCACCAGGTCTCATTATAGATGGTTGTGAGCCACCATGTGGTTGCTCGGAATTGAACTCAGGACCTTTGGAAGAACAGACAGAGCTCTTACCCTCTGAGCCATCTCTCCAGCCTGATTCTTTTTCTTTTAAACAAGGTCTCTGTATATTACAGCCCAGGCTGGTCTCAAGCATGAACCAATCCTCCTCCCTCAGCCTCAGTGAGTGATTGCAGCCATGCACCACCACACTCAGCTCGAATTTATCTTTAATTTTTAAAAAAATTATTTCTAGGGGCTGGAGAGATGGCTCAGAGGTTAAGAGCACTGACTGTGCTTCCAGAGGTCCTGAGTTCAATTCCCAGCAACCACATGGTGACTCACAACCATCTATAATGTGATCTGATGCCCTCTTCTGGCCTGCAGATGTATATGCAGGCAAAGCACTGTATACATAGTAATAAAATTCTTTTAAAAAAATATTTCTAGTCAGATGTGGCAGCACACACCTTTAATCCCAGCACTGGGGAGGCAGAGGCAGGCAGATTGATGTGAGTTCAAGGCCAGCCTGGTCTACAAAGCGAGTCCAGGACAGCCAAGGCTAAACAGAGAAACCCTGTCTCCAAAACCAAAAACAAATTATTTCTAAGTGTACAAGTAGGGGTTATGCCTGCATGTATGATTGTGCACCACGCAAGTTCCTGGTGCTGCTGGTGGTGGAGCAGGCCAGAAGAAGGTGTCAGATCCTCTTGAACTGGAATTAAGGGCAGTTGTGAGCCACTATGTGGGTGCTGCGAACTGAACTCAGGACCTCTGGAAGAACAGCCAGTGCTCCTAACTGCTGAGCCATCTCTCCAACTCCTCAGCTGATAAGGTTTCTCTGGCTTTGTAGACCACACTTGCCTGGAACTCACAGCAATTCTCCTGCCTCTGCCTCCCTTGTACTACAATTAAAGGTGTGCGCCACTACCTGGCTCAGCTTCAATGTCTTGAGGTTGACAATTGCCATATCTTGTGTCAACCCCCAGTATGGCGGTGATGTGAAAGATAGAACTTTGGGAGGAGGGCCTAGTTGTTAGGTCGTTTGGGGTTATGTTCTTGTAGACTGCGTACAGTTTGCCCTTGTTCACTCAAATGCTGATTTCTTTACCCAACTATCCGGATCAATCTGGACATGGCATTGTGATGTTTAGTCTAAGTATCTCCTGCATCAAGTTGCTGTAAACAGGTCACCGTTTGTTCTCTGTGTTGCCAATAAAACAAACATGCTCCAGTGACTATGGATGAATAACACCCCAAACCTGGGGACTTAAAACAAGCACGTATGAAATGTGTGTACTCTGGAAGCTGGTGACAGTAGTGTGGAGATGAACGGCTGGCCTTTGCTCCACAGTGGGAAACCCAGAAAGAAGCCTGGCATGGGGTCTTCAGAAAGCTCACTCACCTGATGGGTGGAGGCTGGCTGTGGCTGAGAGCCTCCGCTCCTAACCCTGGAGTCTTTCCAGGTGGCCATGGCGGAGTTCCTTGCTTTATGACGGCTGGATTCCTTTTTTTTTTTTTTTTTTTTTTTTAAGTATTTATTACTTTGCCTGCATGTACACTTGCAGGTCAGAAGAGGGCATCAGATCACATTATAGATGGTTGTGAGCCACCATGTGGTTGCTGGGAATTGAACTCAGGACCTCTGGGAGAGCAGTCAGTGCTCTTAACCTCTGAGCCATCTCTCCAGCCCCTGGATTCCTAACGTATGCATCGAGGGCTGGGAAGGGGGAAGAGATGGGAAGCAGCCCGCACTCCAGAAGGAAGCTGAGGCCTTAGCCCCAGTCCTGTCCGCTATTCCCCCCTGACCCAACACTGATTAAGCCCCAGGTCTAGATGCAAGGGGAGGGAAAACGGCTGTCACATCTCAGTGATCCGGTTGTGGTTTTTTAATTGAAAACCCCTGAGAGAATCCAAGACCCAAGTGTAGGAGCCACAGTTGCCCTATGGGAAGACTGACTTTAAAGATACCATATTGCCGAATAAAAATAGGTTTCCTTCAGCACTCTCCTCCCGGGGGTCTTAGTTTCTGTCTTACAACTCTGCACTGCACCTGTGAGCTAATAAATAATGTATCCAAAGAATTCAGCAAATCCAGAAAGGTCACCATTTCAATCTTGTCTGTTCTGCAAATGATATTTTTGTTTCAAAGCAAAAAAAAAAAAAAAAAAAGAAAAGAAAAAGACATGTTTATTTGTAGGACTGATGGCTTGGGATAATAGCTGCAAAAAAAAGTGGGGGTTGGGGTAGAAAAAGAACCCCATGACTTAGTGCTTTCTACGTGTTCACTGGAAACCCACATTTCATAACTAATGACTGGTCTTTTTTTTTTAAAGATTTGTTTATTATGTGCACAGTATTCTGCCTTCACGTACACATGCACACCAGAAGAGGACACCAGATCTCATTATAGATGGTGTGAGCCACCATGTGGCTGCTGGGAATTGAACTCAGGGCCTTTGGAAGAGCAGCCAGTGCTCTTAACCACTGAGCCATCTCTCCAGGTCTTAATGATTGGTCTTAATGGGCAAAATCTCACAGGATGGGACTTGAAGACTGAGAAACAATGCAACTTGAATTCAGTGCTTCAGGACTTATGGAGGAGCTGTCCGGCACTGACATTGGGTGTGGTCCCAAGAGGGTGTCGGTCACTGTGACCTGTGCTCCTGGCACGGCCCTCTCTGTGTGCACACCGTGACCTGCGCTCCTGGCACGGCCCTCTCCATGAGCACAGCAGAGGTTAGCAATGCCAGAAGATCCAGGCCTCTTTATCTACCTGGTTACCACTGAGTTCTCAGGATCAGTGCAAGCCATCCGTCCTGGACTCCATGCTGTACACCCTCCCCTGGGCTACATGTGTCATCCTCAGAAGACTCAGGAAAAGGAAGCTGTCCCTCCATCCTCCAGGGAGGAAAGTGTAATAGCATGGCCAGAGCATCTGCTGAAGAGGCTCCTGTGGTGTCCTGCTTCCCAAGCATCGGTCAGCCCCATCTAACTGTCCTCCCTTCTGCCTTGACCTATTATGGGTTGGTCAGTAAGTTAACCCATGTGCTACTCTAGGCGCTTTCTGTGGCTTCCTGTGTGAACATCAACACAGAAATCCTACTATACAAGAAAGGGGTGTGTGTGTGTGTGTGTGTGTGTGTGTGTGTGTGTGTGTGTCTTACTGCATGAATATTAACACAAGAATCTTACTATATAAGAAAAGAATGTATGTGTGTATGGGTGTGTGTGTGTGTGTGTGTGTGTATGTGTGTATCTTCCTGCATGGATATCAACATAGAGTCTTACCATACAAGAAATGAGTGTGTGTGTGCGCGCGCGTGTGTGTGCATGCATGAGTATATGTGTGTATGGGCATGCATCTGTGTGTGTGTGTGCATGTGAGTTCCATATATGGTGATTTTGTTTGGGTCCTGACAGCCCTTAGATTCCAGCATCTACCCTCTTACACTTTCACTATGCAAAGACTAACTATAAATGTCTTCAAAGCTGGCTCTCTAGCCCTGGAGATGCTAGCCGTTTTCTGGGCTCAGTTTCATGCCTTGGTGGTCTGAGCTGTCCTCCCTAGAGAGGCAGCCTTATTCCTCCCCAGCAGTTTAATCATTTGAGTTAGGCTTGGCCAAGCATCCTGAAGGACTGTCGTCTAAAGTAAGTGGTCACAGCCTCACATACAGTCCACACACATATTTGTACCACACTGTAGAAAAGGCACACACTGCATGGGAAGCAAGTGAGACGGGAGGGTCATCTCAGGACAGAGAGGAGTAAACATGTCCACAAGTTACATAACACATGGATTGCATAATATATTAGCAAGTCACATGCTCCACCTCAAGCTCTCGGGGAGGATAAGAATATTCCCCTGACCCTTTCTTCTGTTGACCAAAAATGAGTTAAGACATAAATAAAATTCTTTCAACCCTGTAATAACACCCACACATAGAGACAATGTAAAAACAAGCCGAGAACAACTCTTCCCCATTTGCACCCTTGTAACTACAGTGCTGAAATAGGCTCTCTGAGACAACATCCTTCATCCTGACTTTGCCACCCGCAGCAGTCCTGTGACTCCCCGTGTCCTTGGTCCCTGCTTTGGATGTAAGTTGGCTTGTCGTCCTTTCAAATGTGGAGAAAAAAGGCCCAACCCTAACAAGACGGACTGGGACTTGCTGCTGACTTCTACCCTCAGGACCTACAGAAAGCAGCTCGCACATAGTGCACTATGCAACAGTCTCCAATCGGTTCCGTTATCTATTGCTGCGTAACAAATAGCCCTCATGATAGAGGGCTTCACACTGTAATGCCTTTCCTGTAACTCGCTGCTCTGAGGATCAGGAATTCTGGGAGAACTTGCCTTGGTGGTTTTCCTCTCCCTTGGTACGGACTGAGAGTTCGGTGTTACCCCTTTCGCAGTTGGTCTGGTCAAGAGAGCTGCCTTGTACCTAGTGGGGACAGCCAGAACACTGCAATGGTTTGAGTGAAAAATGTCCACCGTAGTGGGCCCACATATTTAAATAGATGGTGCCCGGTTGGTGGCCTGTTTGAGGGAGGTTGTGGAGCTTTGGTGGAGGAAGTTTGTTATTGGTCTTGACCAATGGGCTTTGAGTTCATAGCTTAGCCTTATTTCCAGTTCCCTCTCTGCTTCCTGTTTGCGGCTGATGACATCATCTACCAGTTCCCTCTCTGCTTCCTGTTTGTGGCTGATGACATCATCTACCAGTTCCCTGCTCTGGCTTCCTGCTGCCGTGACTCCCTCACCATTATGGCCTCTCCCTTCCAGAACCATAAGGCAGCACCAGCACCATAAGGCAGCACAAATGCTTTTGTCCGTGGGTTACTTTTGGCCATGGAGTTTTATCAGAGCAACAGAAAATAACTGAGGCACACTACACTCGCCTTGGGCTCTTGGCTTTCCGTAGTGACCCAGGCCTTTCCTCTCCCGGAGCAGGGAAAGCCCTGAGTGGGTGTGTATTGTTGACATGAGTGCAGCCATGTTGAGGAGTCCATAGCCTCAGACCCACGGGAATGGCAACCCCCACCCCCCACCCCCTGCCCCGGTGAGACTCTGAGGAATGGCAAAGCCTTCCTTTTGGCTGAGTAAGAATGTTGGCAGTGTGTGCAAAACGAACGACTGCAACTTCCTCCCCCTGGATGACTGCCTCCTGGGGCTGCTCCCCTGCAGAGACTCGCGTGGACCAGCTAACCTCTCCCACTGTGCTAACCTCCCCCACTGTGCGGTACATAATAAAACTGCTGAGGTCCTGGGTTGCTGTGCAGTAATTAGGGCTGCTCCCAGATTTTTCTATTTTTGTGTCTGTCCCTTCTTTCTTTTACCACCTCAGCCAGGTCAGTCCCCAAAGCTGTGCAAGACACTGTATTTCCCTGTGTCTGCCCCTTCCGGTATGGCGGTTAGCCTTCTTACAGGAAGAGCCAAGTACTCCAGCACTAAGCTTCACCTAACAGGGTCTTAAGGCTTGGATCTGGTCCAAGTAGACACAGAGCCAACAAAAGTAAGGGGGACTCGATAGCATCTACCCACGACTGCTCTCATGTGTTGACAATAGTCACCTAGCTAGTTATGAAAGGACAGACACAGTTTTAAGGAGTTTCCATATGCACGAGAGGAAAGAGCTACATTTTATCTGCTTACAAGCCAAAGGCTCCCAGATGCCTCCCCTCAAGTTAATGGCCAGTGATAGATTTCCTGGCGCATAGTGCCTGTTGACAATTATTCACCCGGGAAGACCTTCAGCGAGGACGCAGTTCTAAGGTGGTTGTGAAATTGGATGTCTGAGCTTTTCCCTCTCCTGTGTTAGGCTCAAAAGCGGCCACAAAGATGTCTGCCTCCTAATCCCAGGCTGTGGCTCTACAGAGTCGACTCAACTCTCATTGACGTGACTCAGTTAAGAGACGCTGAAATAGGGGCGTAGCCCAAGTCACCTGGGCATGCGCAATGTAACCAGAGGGGGCCCTCATCACTGGGACGCAGGAGGCTAGCGTGGATAGCACAGGATGAGCTTTGCCAGGAGAGGAGAAAGTCCAGGCCAGTGGGCAGCCTCTGGAAGCTAGCACAGGCGGGGAATGGATTGTCCAGTAGACCTGGTGCTTTGCGTTTAGCCTCAGCGGCCTTCTGAAGAGCAGTCGCAGCCGCAGCCTATCAGCAATCTGTTAATAATCCTGGAAGCCGAGTGTCGTTACACATCGAGTTTCTCTTGAGTATTCTTTCTCTGTCATGTATGTTTTAAATTTCCCATGACTGAGTAAAGTGAAAGAAACTGTGGTCTTGGGGACCAGGACAAAATGGTGATGAGGTGGCACGGCAAAGTGTTCTCCTGGGGCTGGAGAGATGGCTCAGTCATTAAGAGAGCACTTACTGCTGCCGGGCTGGTGTTGCACGCCTGTAATCCCAGCACTCAGGAGGCAGAGGCAGGCAGATCTTTGGGAGTTCAAGGCCAGCCTGGTCTACAAAGGGAGCCCAGAACAGCCAAGGCTACGCAGAGAAAATAAACAAACAAACAAATAAATAAAGCACTTAATTGGTCTCACAGAGGACCCATGTTTGAGTCCTCAGACCTTCAACAGTCAACAACCACCTGTAACACCAGGTCCAGCAAATCCAATGCCCTCTTCTGGCCTCTGAAGATTCTGCATTTCCTCCCCTCCTCCCTGGCCCCCCTCTGCCATTTACAGACACATAAGCATATACAACTCTTAAAGGAAAAGGGGTCTTTTATTGGAGTATGTCTGTCTTTGGTCTGTCAGACTTGCCTCTCTAAGCAGTTTGAGTCTGGGGCCGATGGATGTGACCGGCCACCTGTTCCCAGTCATCAGTCCAGAAACAGGGCCTCTCCAGCCTGAAAGGAGACTGGAGAGATCCTTCAGGCAGCTCAGCTGCCTCTGTCATCACTTCCGGCTGACACCAGTGCTGAGGGGCCATGGACCCCACAGAAGACAGACAGGATGTAGGAAAGTTCAGACCCGGGGCCTGCAGAGCTTCAGGCTCCAGGACCACAGCTGGGCTCCTTCCTCGGTCTTGAGGACCAAGGCTCCCTTTCCCTTTAAGATTCTTGATGAATAAGCTGTGTGTGTGTGTGTGTGTGTGTGTGTGTGTGTGTGTGTGTGTGGTTACACGGAAGAGGCAGGGGTTGACAGCAGTTCCGAGTTCCCGGCCTTGAGCTGAATTTGTCTGCTAGCAAAAACACAAGTCTCCATCTCAGAATAATGCTGGGGCAGCCCCCTAGCCAGGCCTACGGAGCGAATCCAAAGAGAAAGCAAGTGAGATGACGCAGCAACCATAGACTGGCAGAGCACAAGGCATTTCTAGCTGCTGACTGAGCTGTGCTGCCCAGTTAGCAGCAGCAGCAGCAGCAGTAGCCACCGCAGAAAGGCCCAGGCACCTTTGCTCTGAGATCATCAGAAAGGAGCAGGGTGCCTTCCTTAGGTACTCAGTCAATGGCCTGACCCAGGCCTGACATGAGCTCAAATCCCTCAGAGCTAGCTAACCGGCTAAGCGGCATGAAAGTGGCCTAAGTTTCCCCCAGATTGGAGTCATAATTTGGGGTCACCTAGCTGGAGTCATTCAGACCTCTATGCAACATGTCACGCCCCCCCCCCCCAATGCTTGTCCAGCTGTCCTTTAAAAGCCTGCTTATTGGCTGGGCATGGTGGCACACGTTTTAATCCCAGCACTCGGGAGGCAGAGACAGGAGAGTCTCTGAGTTCAAGGCCAGCCTGGTCTATAGCCAGGGCTACACAGAGAAACCCTACTTCTAAAAAACGAAAACAAACAAACAGACAGGCAAAAAGCCTGCTTATTTTCAGCTGAACAAGCAGTCCAGAATGTTTTTGCTGTCTGGCTGCACCACTGGAAAATTCTGTATGTGTGTAGACTTAACTGTCTGCTTTACCTCCCACCATCCTAGGGCTAAGACTTGGGAACTAGGCAGTAGCAAGTCCTGAGCTATTGCTAAACAAATGGCTACATAGCTAGACAGTTTGTACATTTTATGATCCATTCACAGGCTTGTGGTGAATGAATAATGTTTGAAAGATTTCAGAGAAAAAGAGGATGTATCAACGGAGACTAACTCCAGGCTTTGACAGACAGCAAAGCCTGCTATCCTAAGGAGTTGAGTCTCTGCAATTACCTTCAGGATGCCCTGCAGAGTGCAGTCCACAGCGCCATCTGCTGGACAGAGAAAAGCTAGGTTTATTCTAAAATTTCCTCAAGGGCTAAATCCATGGATTTACAGGAAAGAAGCTGCTTGAAGTATAGTATCTTATATGTGCAGGTGTGTGTGCGTGTGTGTGTCTGTGTGTCTGTGTGTATGTCTGTGTTTGAGTGTTTCTGTGTGTGTGTGTCTGTGTTTGAGTGTCTGTGTGTGTTTCTGTCTGTGTGTGTCTGGGGAGGGGGCGGCGGGGGGCAGGCGTGACACAAAACACAGTGGTTAAAATTTTACCTGATGCACAAACATAAAACCAGAGTAGAAAGCTGGACGTGGTGGCTCACACCTGTAACCCCAGCACTCAGGGAGGCAGAGGCAGGCGGATCTCTGTGAGTTCGAAGCCAACCTGGTCTACAAAGTGGGTCCAGGACAGCCAAGGCTACACAGAGAAACCCTGTCTCAAACACACACACACACACACACACACACACACACACACACACACACACACACACACACACAGAGAGAGAGAGAGAGAGAGAGAGAGAGAGAGAGAGAGAGTAGAGAAGATCCTTTGCGTCTGAGTCAGGGAAATCAGCCTTGAGAATCTTCAAATAACTAATCAGCAAAAAATGCCAAGCATGAGTTCAGGGGAAGACGCTGTTTTCAACATCTGCTGCTTTGGCCGGAATGAGGTGACCACATCAAGGACTGACTGTGGTCTTTGATCAGTTTCCCGGATCTAGAACGCTGGGGGCCCAGCTCTTTCAAGGGTTATTTCAGGTCTCCAAGAGCTTCGCTTCTGCTTACTCAGCGGAGCCTCGCATTTTTACTCAGCCTCATCCTGAGGCAGAAGCCTCTCCGTGTATCTTTTCCGCCCTTTGTCTCTTTTGCATGCGTGTACGTGAACAGCTGCACACATCCACACGACTTAACACATTTAGCACCCTCACTTAGCCTCCTACACGGTTGATGTAACGGAAAGGACTGGAAATAGTATCAGGAGAGCTGACGTTCCCCAACCTGCAGCTGAGGCTCGCGGACTGCGGGGGCTTCTACTTGACTGTGCAGAGGACACATGGCAGCCTGTAACAAGCGTGCCACCAGCGAGGTGGCAAGTCCCGCCAGATCTAAGTTCCAAGGCCCAGAGCGCTGTAGCAGGTGCCACCGGTTGCTCTCCAGGGTTTGGAAGGAGCAGATGAGGAAATCAGCTCCTAGAATGGGCTGGAGGGAAGAGTAAGCGCGGGAAGGATTCCCTGGTAGAGGATGTATGTTCTAGACAAATCGAGGAATCTTTTAAGGTGTGATAGACTTAAGACTGGGGAGGCCCAAGACTTGTAGGAGTTGGAAGTCATGAATATAAGTAAACTACACAGGTTAGTGGGTGTTTTTGTTTTTTATTTTTCCCAAGACAGGGTTTCTCTGTGTAGCAGCCCTGGCTAGGACAGCCAGACTCACTTTGTAGGCCAAGCTGGCCTCTAATTCAAGCGATCCGCCTGCCTCTGCATCCCAAGTGCTGGAATTACAGGCGTGCGCACCACACCCAGCTCGTGGGTGTTTAATGAGGGCCTAGTCTAAGGCAGGGGACTATCATGGTCTCTGGGGAGCATCCAGACATGCCCGTGATTGGGTCCTGCCCCCTCTACAGAATGTGGCAGTGAGCAGGCACAATAGGGATAACACCAAGCACACTTCTGCTCAGGGGAGGGAGGGCGGGGCTGCCAGATGGTTGTTGGAATGAACCTTAGAGAGACCAGTTGGATTGTGACAGTGGGGCAGCTGCAGGGGCAAGGTAGTAGTCACAATTAGGATAAAGCAGTCCTAGGGGCATACAAAATTAGGCATAATAAGTAGAAGGTCAGTGGGCATGGTGGCACACGCCTTTAATCCCAGCACTTGGGAGGCAGAGGCAGGCAGATCACTGTGAGTTTGAGGCCAGACTAGTCTACAAAGTGAGTCCAGGACAGCCAGGGCTACACACATAGAAACCCTGTCTCAAAAAGAAAAAAAAAAGTAGATGGCCATTTGGTAAGGGGAGCATGGGGGTGCTGGTGATGACAAATGAGACATCACTAGGTGGGGTGGCCCTGAACACCAAGCCCAGGAGCTCAGCCTTTGCTGATCTGTGAGGGATGGGGTGACTGTGTCGTAAGCCTGTGTTTTATACTCTGGGACTCATGGGGTCCCTTCTGAGTTCTGGCAAATCTGAGAGCAGGCAGCCGTGGTTGGCGCTTACCTCTGCAGCAGGATAAGTGCTGTCCCAGAAGCAGAAAAGGGATTTCCGGAGCCAGGGAGACGGCTCGGTCAGTAAAGTGCTGGCGCACAAGCATGAGGCCTTGAGTTTCATTTCTCAGAATCCAGGAAAACCTAGTGCAGTTCTTCCACAGCAAGATGGGGAGTGGGGACAAAAAATCTTCCCAGAGCTTATAATCCAAGCCAGATGGGAAACCAGCGGCAGACAATCAAACAGAGACTGCCCAAAACTAGCTGGAAGGCAGTGACCAATGCTTGACATTATTTATCCTCTGGTATCCACTCACCTGCTTTGGTATACACGTGACACCCTCTGATATCCACACACCTGCTTTGGCACACATGTGACACCCTCTGATATCCACACATCTGCTTTTGTATACATGTGACACCCTCTGGTATCCACACATCTGCTTTGGTATACACGTGACACCCTCTGGTATCCACACACCTGCTTTGGCACACACGTGACACCCTCTAGTATCCACACACCTGCTTTGGCACACACATGAGACCCTCTGGGATCCACACACCTGCTTTGGCACACACATGACACCCTCTGGTATCCACACACCTGCTTTGGCACACACGTGACACCCACCACACAACTTTCTAAAATCATGGGTTTCATCTTATTTTGTTTGGGAGTTATGATCTTATACAGGTAGTGTGCCCTGCTGCTTTCTAACTTTTTGCTATTTTCCAAAGACTTTTGTCTTCTTGGTCCATTTTCTGTTATTATAATAAATGATCTGAAGCTGGGTGGTTTATAGAGAAAAAAAGTTCTTTAGCGGCTACCAAGTTGAAGAACATAGACTACCATCTGCTCAGATTCTTAGCAGCATTGATGATGCTCAGCTCTTTTCCGAAGGCAAGAGGGCGAGTGGTTGGGCGTAGGGAAGAACGAGAAGAGGGCAGCGTCGTTTTGTGTAGCCTGCTCTTGTCAGAATGAGTCCACCCCCACGAGAAAGGCATTAATCCCTGATGGGCTCAGTCACCCCACATCTCTGACTACTGTTGCACTGGGGACAGGGATCCACACAAGTTTTAGAGTAAATGCTGTCCCTTTTAGCACGGTTTATCTCCTTTATAGTGGTTTTCCCCCAGACTGTATTTGCAGGCTCTAATTGGCCTGTGGCAGCTACTTGGAGGCATCTTAGCAACTGAAGTCCAGTATTTCTGGAACATGATCAGTCGAGGTGCAGGTGGCCCCAAGTCGGACTGGAAACCCATCGGCCCTCAGCAAACCCTTGACATCCCTGAGCTCAGGTTCCTTGTCTATGAAATGGGGACGGTAACTGTCATTACACCTGGCACGGCTGTGAACATCTTGTGATGGGAATCTGTAAGGTGACTAGAGCGGTGCCATCGTGCACGTGTGCGTGCACACACACACTCACACAACACACCATGTACACACAGATATACATACACATACCACATACACACAGACATGCACATACAGACACACACAGGGACACACGTGCGCACAGACACACATATAAGCACACACAGACATGCACAGACACACATACAAGCACACACAGACATGCACATACAGACACACACAGACATGCACATACAGACACACATGCACAGAGACACACATGTGCGTGCACACACAGACATGCACATACATATAGAGACACGTGTGCACACACACACACATGCACACATGCACACACACACACACACACACACACACACACACTCACACACACACACACACAGAATGTAAGCCCTGTTAGCAAAGCTGCAGTTTTTTACATCCTGTGTCAGGTTCAGAGTTGCTTTTTCTTTGTTGATGTCTGGCCAAGCTCTGAGTCTGTGATGTCACCACAAATTCTGAACAAACAACACAGCCCACAGGAAGTCTCCCCTGTACTGTTGACATTCCTGTGGCGTGCATGCTGCTCCACTCTGGATTGCCCCATGGACGGGTCCTCACTTTCCACCCCGCCCCTCAGTCACAGTTCCCACTGGTTCACCTCTGGTGTGTCGATTGTTTTAACGTTGGTGATCACTGCTCTTTGTTGTCCAGTCTGGGGACAGACAATCCTAGCCAGTGTGGTTTTCTTGTCATATACAAGTATCTTTGCTCTGTCTCATTGGATCACCTTTTGGACTTTTCTATTTCTTTTATCAGCTCCCTTTGAGCACACAAAATGTAACTGTGAGCTTCTAATCACTCTTCCATCCCCATCTGACCATATTTTTCCTGTGGATTATGGCTAGTATTTTCTGCTTATTTCTTGCCTAATAATTTTTTGGAGGGAGGGGGCACTACTGAGACAGGGTCTCAGATAGCCCAGGCTGACCTCAAACTCACTCTGTAGCCAAGGATGGCTCCTGGCCCTCCTACATCTGCCTCCCATGACCTGGGATGATAGGCACGCACCCTCTGCCTGGAAATGTTTTATTAAGTCCTGGAGCACTGCTGGATGCTGCGCATCTGCAGTCACCCTGCATATGGCTGGGTTCGCTCTTAGGTGTGGCCGTGTTACTCTGGACCAGTTCTGCGCTGTGAGGCGCTCTGCTCAGGCTTGTTAGGGCGGAGCCTCCACAGCATCTTTAACTCAGCATCTAGTTGACCCACTTGGCCGCACTGTGAAGCAATGCCCAGTGTCTTCAGCTACCTGGACCATTTCTGCTTAGGTTGGCATCTATAAAGCATGCTGGTCCCTTTGTGGGCCATGGGATTCTGAGCACACGTCTGTGCAGCGATTCTTTTCTTGCCCTCTGTGGTTTTGTTAGTTTGTTCCTCTCTAGTCTCTTATGCAGCGTGTGGTGGCTCAAATGAGACATGTTCCCCCAGAAAGGTCCAGGCATTTGAATATTTGTGGCGCTGTTTGCAACAGTTTAGGTGATTGCTGGAGGAAGTGTGTCACTGGGCGAGGGGGCAGGTGAGATTCTATAGCCGTGCACCACTTCCAGCCCCCTCTCTCAGCTCCCTGCTCCCCCCACCACTCCTGCTGCTGCCACACCTCCTGGCCGTTATAGTCCCTCGGGATCCTAAAGCCCAGATAAACAGTTCCATCTCTAAGGTGCCTTGGTCATGGTGTTTTATCTCAGCAACGGAAAAGTAACGAGTACAGAATACGTACGTCTTTGTGTATGTATGTGGGTTTACAGGTGTGTATGGGCAATGTATACTGTGTCATTGTTTCTTTTTATTAAAATGTCTTTCACTGTCCAACTCCAGTGTTACTCTCTCTCCTGCGGATGCCCCCTCAGTGGCCCTGTGTGAGGCCGGCTCTTCCTTTCCTTCTTAACAGCAGCTTTCTTTGTACCAAGCTATGGGCAACCGGGACTCATCATCCCGACCTGTCACTGCTGTCTCCCTACTTCCTGTGCCGATAGCCTGTCTCCCTCAGTAGCCCTGGTCCTCCAGTGCCCCCCCCCCCACCATCTGCTGCTTAGTCGCTGCTCACTGCTGTGCATGGAATAAGCAAGTGAACAGTGCTTTTTATAACGCTGTTCTCATCTTTTACCTCCTCCCGCCATTCCCGCTTCATCTCTTAAACTAGAAACGAAATTCGTTATAGTTATGTTCCTAATTATCAGTTTACAAAAGGCCACGGTGTCTCGTGTATGCGCATATGGATAGTCAGTAGATGTCAATCAGTTGTTCCCGATTCAACCTTTCTTCTGTTCATCCCGTAAGCATTTGCTTTCCAGGTGTGAAAAGACCTAAAAGGAATGTCTCATACCGACATGGCCTCCGTGCAGAGAGAGGCCATCGATGAGGCGCCATGACACTGCCGCGTTTGACACTCGCGGGTCTGCTGTAAAATGGTGGTATTTTTGTCACAGCGCACATCAACGCCAGACGGAGCTAAAGGGAGGGACGGAAACGGCTCGTAACCCTCAGAGACAGAGCACTGTCCATCTGCCTCTGTAACTTAGCAACCTGACAAGGAAATCCTAAACATTGCAAGGACCAGTGTGCTTCAGAGAGTCTCTTCTGTCTGGCGTCCAAACCAGGGAGGTGGCCCTGATGCTCAGGTTCCCTTATCACTGTTTGTGTTGCTCACTGGCTGTCTTCTGGGTCTGTGTCCCCTTGGCCACAGTGAAGTGAGACCCACAAATCCTGCTGCAGGAATCTAGTGCCCCTTCCTGGAGGTGGTACCCGCCTCCCCACCCCACCCCCGCCCCCAAATTTCCTCAGGGTCCCCGCTGGTTTCAGTCTCACCTGGGGAGGTATTCTGAGAAGCATGGCTCCGTTTTTTTCTCTTGTGTTTAGTGACTCAAAGTGTAGCCACCAACAGTGTGAAACGCTCCTGAAGCGTTCACTCTTCACACCCCTCCACCATCACTTCCCAGCGAGGGTGAGCTTCCTACCGTCACCCACTACCATAGCATGCGTTCCACAGACGGAAGTCTCGGCCATGGCCTGACGCTTTCCTAGCTGGGTTCCTGTACATGTGAAACTCACAAGTACGGACAAGACAGCCTAGAGCGTCCCCGTCCCCATGTCTCTCCGTCCCTATGTCCATCTGCCTGGTCAGCTGTCATGGCTTAGGGGTTAGAGTCTTGGGTCACTGTGAGACTGGGGTGCTGGGCTGACTGTCTGCACCTCTGAACCCTCTGCTCTTCTTCCTTGTCGTAACCTTCAGAGGCCCCTCGGAGTCCTACCAGCCTGTGGAATCCGGCTCTCTGGCTTTCAGCCGTGCCCATCACAAACTGACTCTCTTACTGCAATGGCCGCTCTGTATGTAATGTTGATGCTGCTCCTCAACCCGATGGAGTCCACTTAAAAAACAGTTTGGGGGAAGAAGAGATCTGAGTGTGCTCTCAGGTAGAGAAACCCTCTACGTTTCAGGCTATCCCTGGCTGGTTTGCCTTGGTGTCGCTGGCTTTGTTTTGAGATGGGTTAGCCCTACAGTCCTGGTTGGTTTGGAATTCTATATCTTGCCTGGAACTCACAGCCGTCTTTCTGTTTCTGCCAAAGGACAGGCAAGTCTATTAAGACTCCAGAGGTTACAGATGCCTCTGTGAGTAGCCAAGGAGGATGAGGTCAGGGCTGAGGAAAGTGGGAAGGCCCCCGGTGGGAGCTCCTTACACTTTTCACACACTTTATCATTATTTAATGGAGACAGAATCTTGCTCTATAGCCCAGGCTAGCCTGGAACTCACTCTGGAGCCCAGGCTGGACTCAGTCAGGATCTTCTTGCCTCAGCAGGCTCCCAGGTACTCAGATGAGACATGTGCCTCCTCCGTGCCTGGCTCACTTCTGTTTGTGTGTGGTCAAGCATCTTCAGAACTGAGCGAATTCTGTGATTCTCTTACCCGTAGCAATTCATTGGCCAGCATTTGCTAAGCGCGGTCCGTGTAGGCACAGGGCTGGGTTCTTGGAATGGAAATGTGACTAAGAAGTGGCGTGTGCACAGACATGCAGAGAAACACCTCAGGAGTGCTGGCTCCTCTCTCCAGATGTTTCTCAGCTTCTTTGGAAATCTGCGAGATGCCACCTTGAGAAGCCAAGGCACCCAGTGTGGCGTGGAAGTCGGGTGGGAGAGTGGGGGCAGTCCGCAGGAGAGAGGAAGGAAGCTGGGTTGCAGTATGTGCTCGCTGTCTGGACTGGCGCCATATCCCAGATCTTAGACTTAGGAGGCATCATGTGGCGAGATGCTTGGTCAATTCGTCATGAGAATGACCCACAGATTGCATTTGCTCCAGAGTCTAATATGGCCCAGCTGCCCATCAGATACTGGTGGGCATGACAGACTCAGGAGCTTTGGAGAAAACAGAGCAACAGAAACTACAAAATAGACACTGCAGAGCTGTAGCCTCTGCTTTCTCCCTTCAGTTTCTCTGTGCTTGGGTCAGGGGCTGGGGAGTGAGGGGGAATAAAAGAGTGTGTTCCCAAGGCAGCTGCTTTTATCCTCCTCCTCCTCTTCTCCAACTCTTCTTGCTTACACAAGATCTCACAGGGAACTCTCTATATAAACCGCACTGGCCTCAGACTTGCATTGACCTTCCTGCCTCCACTTCCCAAATGTTGGGCTTATAGGTGGAAGCCACCATGCTGAGCCTTTAAAGATTCTATATAAAGCCCGGGCATGGTAGCACATGCCTTTAATCCCAGCACTCGAGAGGCAGAGGTAGGCGGACCTGACTATTTTGAGTTCGAGGCCAGCCTGGTCTACGAAGCAAGTCTAGGACAGCCAAGGCTACACAGAGAAATTCAGTCTTGGAAAAACAAAACAAAACAACAATAAAAGACTATATAAAGTAAATTGCTAAGGGCTGAAGAGACGGTTCAGTGGCTGATAGCACTTGCTTATGCAAGCATAAGGATCCTGAGTTCAAATCCCAGCTCCTACATAGAAACTGTGGCCTGGGCACATATGTGCCTGCAGCCTCAGCGCTGGAGAGGGCAGAGGTGGGAGGATCACAGGGCTTTGCTGGCTGCCAGCCTCACTCAGGGTTCAGGGAGAGACCCTGTCTTGAGAAAATAAGTAGAGAATGGTAGAGCAGAGCTTCCAAGCGTCCCTGTAGGACCTCCTTCCCAGCGACACCCGAGCACCCCTGTAGGAACTCATTTCCAGTGACACCCGAGCATCCCTGTAGGAACTCGTTTCCAGCGACACTATCTGAACTATCCCTGACCCCTGTTGTCACAAACCCAGAGGGAGGGGTCTGTGAAGACCACACATTTTCTCCTTCCTTTTCACTCAGCTTTCACAGAGCAAACCCTCTCCTGCCACCACGGAAGGCTGCCTACTGCTTTCTCTTGCCCCTCATTGTGGATTTTCATTCAATGCATTAAAATTCCACCATCTGAGGCAATGGGTCTCTGTTGACTACACTTCAAGCATATTGGGGCTTAAAGACTAATCTTTCTGTGTTTTGTTTTTATTTTACCATTAATATTAGCCATACCTGTAGGCATAAGGTTATTGTGTAATTCAAATGCTGGTTTCTGGTTGCAGTCCTTGTTCTGAGAATCTCCTGTATTGGTGTATTTTTTAAATCTGTTTTTATTTTGGTTTCTTATATCTTTTTCTTTCTTCTCCTCCTCAAATCCCTTCCACGAACCCAACACCAGGTAGGAGAGAAAGAAGTTTAGTGAGAAGAGAGGACATAGTTTTCCTTAGCTACCTCCCACGGTGTAGGGTTGTTGGGTTCCTTGGGGGCAAGTCCAATCCTCGGTTCAAGATATCTTCAATTTCTGATCAAACTGCATCAACAGCAACCAGGAGCAGCAGGGGGAGCCCCATCATTCTTTTTTTCTTGGAGTCCCCAGTCTCTCTCTGGGTCTGGCATTTATTTCCACTGGCAAAGAACATACCCTTGCACGAGGCAGTGCCCGGCTGACAAAGATCACTCACCCTCTCACGAGGCAGTTAATCATCTGTGGACAAATTCGAGCAGCCCCCATATCCCACACCTGAGATAAAAATCAAAAACACGTGTACATTATCATAAACCCAAACTTCCACAACCCTCCTGTCTCAATGTTGTGTAAACACTGCTCCCCAGTTGTCCCCTGATGTGCCAATAAAGCAGTTTACAGACAATCTATGAGCAGGGGAGAGAATTAAGCTGAACATCCTGCCAACCAGGGGTTTTAATGATTAAAAAATAAGATGCCAGGCAAGAGATATTATGTAGAGAGGTTTATTATATGAGCACGGGGAGAGAAGGAAATGGGGGGGAGTACAAGAGAGAGAGAGAGAGAGAGAGAGAGAGAGAGAGAGAGAGAGAGAGAGAAAGGAGGAAGGAGAGAGGAGGTAAGAGAGAGGGGTGAGGTGGGGCTGTCCTTTTATATACTGGGCGGGGCCAGGCCCAGTGGCAGGTAGGCAGTGACGTCACATGTAGGCAGACTGTATCCTAACAAGGGGAGGGGAGTTAGAAGAGGAAGTAAGAGAGTCAGCCAAGAGCAGAAGTCTAGGAGGCATCAGAGAGAAGTGCCAGAGCAGGAAAGCTACAAAATGCAACTATCTCTGCGATGTACGCTGGGAGGAAAACAAATTAGCTTAGCGGGTAAGAATAGCGTAGTAATCGCTCAGTTCTTATGCTGTGAAGCTTGTTAAAATAATGTAATGGATTGCAACTATTTGTGCGGTAGCTGGGTTAAGAGAGAAACTGAGAAACAAACACAGTCTTATAAAAATAACTTTAACAAGACCAAGTCATTTGTATATATACATATGCACACATATATGTATATATGTGTGTGTGTGTATATTGCCACTTAGGGTCATCCACTTGCTAGAAATGTTCTTGGGACAATAAAAAGGCTAGAGACACAGAAAGTGGCCTAAGCAGAGAGAAACACAGAGGCTCAGGTCTTCCTTGCCTTCCTTGCTTCACGGTGGCCTCTTGTGAAACTTTGGCTGCTGACGCTGTAGGGAGCCCTGCTTTCTGGCAGTGGCAGGGAGATTGGATTGCTTGTAAGTTCCTTCTTCTGGCTCAGTGGACATAGAGTGGTATTAATGATGAGCGATGCTCAGAAAGCCCACAGAAATGACCTCAGCCTTAGTGCTGCCCAGAACACTCCTGGGTCACTCTTTGATGACACAGGAAGCCTTTGTCACCCTGTAGTTCATTACTTGTGTATCAGTAGATGGCCAATGACCCACACTAGAAGCAACATCTCAATTTGAGCTTCTTGAAATTGGCACTCTAGACAATTAGAAATTTATTTTATTTTTATTTTTGGTTTTTCGAGACAGGGTTTCTCTGTGTAGACCAGGCTGGCCTTAACTCACAGAGATCCACCTGACTCTGCCTCCCTGAATTCAGGGATCGCCTGGAAGAAATTTATTTTAAAGCACATCCATAAATCTCAGCACTCAGGAAGACAGAGGCAGGTGGACTTCTGTGAATTCAAGGCCAGCCTGGTCTGCAAAGTGAGTCCGGGACAGCCAGAGCTACATAGGGAAACCCTGTCTTGAAAAACCAAACAAACAAACAAACAAACAAAAACAAAAACAAAAACAAAAACAAAAAAGCAAAAAACCAAGAAAGTGTTTGTGTATATGTGGGTTGTTTTGAACCAATTAAATGTTATTGTGGAGTTCATACTCTCTTGATTTTTAGATACTTTTCAAAAAGATTTTCTTCATTAATTTAATTTATTTTATTTTATGTGCATTGGTGTGAGAGTGTCAGATCCCCTGGAACTGGAGTTACAGACAGTTGTGAGCTGCCACGTGGGTGCTGGGAATTGAACCCAGGTCCTCTAGAAGAGCAGCCAGTATTATGAACCACTGCGCCACCTCTCCAGCCCCAATTTTCTTCATTTTTATTTTCTATGTATGTGTATGTCTACATGTGTGTAAGGGCATCATACGTGTGTAGTACCTGTGTAGGTCGGAAGAGGGCGCCAGCTCCCTTGGAAACGGAGTCACACATGATTGTGAGCTGCCATGTGGGTGCTGGGAACAGAACTTGGGTCCTCTGCAAGAGCAACCAGTGTCCTTAGCCACTGAGCCCCTCAGCCCTTGATTTTTTTTAGGAAATTTTAAGCACTGAGGTTCTGGGCTCTGCTTGTTACCCAGCTCATTCACTTGCACTACATACAAATATTATTTAATGTTTGCATTGCGCCCACAGTTGCTATGGATCTCTAGCCAACAAATCTCTGCATGACTGATATCCTTTTTTATTTGTTTGGTGTCTGTTCTGATTAGTTGGACATATACCAAACTGCTAAATGTTTTTAATATCACATTTCATAAAATTTCAACAGAATATTAGGTTATACAATCAACCAAATAGTAGCATGGTGCCATGCCTATTATTCAAGCACTCAGAGAGCTGAGGAAGAGGGATTGACAGCCTGGGCTACATAGTAAAACAGCCCCTAGAGCCACACGTGGCCAGTGGGGTGACCAACTCTGCTGCCATCAGGGCCCAGATCCAGCATTTTGAGCCCATCTGCTCCAACATCAACTCCGTCTATGAGCTGCCGGAAGGCTTGGGGGAGCTGGTCCTGCAGAACCAGATGTCATCACTGAGTAGGACTGGTCCTAGGCCCCCTGGCTGGCACCCAGATTGAAGCCGCTGTGGCTGCAGCCCTCACGGCTTGCGCAGCTGGGAGATGATGGGGCGGAGGCGCAGTGGTGGGGCCTGCAGGCTACAGGCACAAAGGCAGGGCCCAGCGGGTCTCAGGGAGGCAGGCGTTGTGACCCGGAAGGGATACAGCAGCCTGGAGCTCGATGGGACCTGCTTCTGGGTATCCCGCCCAGCTGCAAGATCACTATGGCTCAGGGCAACAGCAGAGTTTCAGAGACGTGTACTGTCGATGGTCCAGTATTTACGGTGTGTCAGAAACCAGAGACTTTGCCTTTCTTCCCGATTCCCTCTACCTTGCTAAAAACCGTTAGATTGCGTTCCTAAAGCTAACCATTCCCTTGTTTGGCCACTTTCTTCTCATGAGGTCCAGCTATCAACGTATTGAAGTCCAGCAGTCAAAAGCCCCTTCTGGCTCATGTAATCAACATGCCCAATTAAAATTAAACACCTCGTAACACATATTTCCCCTTGTACCTTTATAAACTGCCATTTTTCCTATGGGCCGTGTCTGTCCCCTCCCTAGCCAGAGGCAGTCCTTTGTATCCCATCTGGGACATGCCCCTTCCCCTCCCCCTTGTTGCCTTCCCCCTCCCCCTCATCCTTTGTCTCCTGTCTTTGTCTCTTATTCCCTGCCCTGTGTCCCTCTGGGGAATATAATCTCCTTTGTACTGAGAACTTGGTCTTGGGGGTCCTGGCTGTTACTGTTCTCCTTCACTAATGATGCTAAAAGCCAGGAGAGCTTGGGATGGTCCATTTCAAGCCCTGAAGGTAAATAACTGACAATCAAGACTGCTATACCCAGCAAAGATAGCCCTTTTAATTGGCAGAGAAATAAAGACATTTCAAGACTAACACAAACAAAGCAACTGATCACCTAAGCCAGCACTGTAGAAGACACTTAAAGAAATACTATACACAGGAGGAGGAGGAGAAAGAGGAAGAGAGAAAGAACTGTGTCAGTCATGTGAGCACCGAAATAACACATATTGTGAGAGGCCTGGCTAACCAACAAACTAGAAAGGAATCTGTCATATACAAACAGTAAACCAGAAAATCCCTAAAACTAATAGGGAAGAAAGAAAAGAGTAAACAAGAATATAATAAACTAGAAAAACAACCAACAGAATTTACAAGAATTAGTAAACATTCTCAATAATAATGTTGGAAGGAAATGGTCCTGGCTCCCCAACCAAGGCGCACTGAGTGGCCAGCTGGGTCAGCTCATCTTTGTTCTCCCCAAATACCTTCACCCACTCACTGAGAGTCAAAACACTCTTGACAATGTATCGATCAAGTGACAGCTCAAACAAGCCAACAGGACAGATTGGGATGTCTGACAGATTAGATGTTGAACTAAAATTTTTCAGAAGAGATAGTGAAGGCCGTTTAAATGTATTAAGAAGCCACAACTGTAAACCCATGTGCACCAAACATTGAGACTCTCTATTTCATAAGATAAACACTAATGAGCACTGAAAAGTAACAGAGCTTAATACAATCACAGTGGATGATTGTAATCCCCACTCTTGTCTTTAAATAGGTCATCTAAAGTAAATTTCAACAAAGAAGCCTCAGAGTTAAACTATACCACAGAACAAACAGATTTATAGATTGCATAAAGAACATTCTATTCAGCTGAAACAGAATACACAGCTCTGCAGCCCACAAAACCACCTTCTTTAAGTCTCAGCAAATGGCAAGGGATAGAAACATTTTATTGTATCTTTTTTAAAAGATTTATTTATTATGTATACAGTATGCATCAGATCACATTATAGATGGTTGTGAGCCACCATGTGGTCCTGGGAATTGAACTCATGACCTCTGGAAGAGTAGTCAGTGCTCTTAACCGCTGAGCCATCTCTCCAGCCCCATTTTATTGTATCTTATCAGGTCATAGTGAAACAAAACTAGGAATCAACAGCAAAAGAAACTAAGCAGGTGTGGTGGTGCTGGCCTGTAATCCCAGCACTCAGGGCGGGAGGCAGAGGAAGCAGACCACTATGAGTTCCAGGCCAGCCTGGTCTACAGAGAGAGAACCAGAACAGTCAGGGCTACACAGAGAAGCCCTGTCTCTAAAAACAAAAGGAAGAGGGGCTGGAGAGATGGCCCAGAGGTTAAGAGCACTGGCTACTCTTCCAGAGATCCTGAGTTCCCTAACCAGCAACCAAATGGTGGCTCACAACCATCTATAATGAGATCTGGTTCCCTTTTCTGGCATGCAGGTGTACATGCAGACAGAACATTGTGTATATATAATAAATAAATCTTTTTTAAAAATGAAAGGAAGAAAGAAGGCGGGCAGTGGTGGCACAAGCTTGTAGTCCCTGCACTTGGGGAGGCAGAGGCAGGTGGATCTCTGTGAGTTTGAGGCTAGCCTGTTCTACAAAGTGAGTCCAGGACAGCCAAGGCTACACAGAGAAGCCATGTTTCAGAAAGAAGAAGAAGAAGGAGGAGGAGGAGGAGGAGTGGGGGGGGGAAGAAAAAAAGAAACAAAGACAAAAGGAAAGAGAAAAGAAAGTGTACACAAACAAGTTGAACATACTCATGAATAGCCAACAGGTCACTGGGGAAAGGGCTCACCCCTAGAATCAAATGAAAATGAAAACACAATTTAACAGAGCCTCTGAGACGCAGCCAAGACAGTTTCAAAAGAAACATTTATAGCCACAAAAGTTGACACTAAAAAACCAACCAACCAACCAATCAAAACAAAAAAACAAAACAAAGAAAGCAAAAAAACCCCAAAACATTCCATGTAGATATTTGCAATTTCATGACTTTTGCTGATTAGGTCATCTGAAAGAATGTGGCATGACAGCATGTTCAGGAGACAATGGTTTCAACCAGTCATCTGCACCCATCAACACACACACACACACACACACACACACACACACACACACACACACACACACTCCAGGACTCACCAAGGAAGGGAGATGGGGTCAGAACCTGTGAGGTTCCTGTGGTTAGACTTGGAAGGAACAGACAGATGGAGCAGATGGGAAACACAGATGCCACAGAGACACAGCACAGAAGGCCAATGACAACTGACCTGCAGGGTCTCACATACCTCTAATGACATGTGGTGACCATGAAGCAGACACAACACATTCTCTCACATTCTCTGTGCCCTTGCTTTGAGGTGGGGCCCCCTGTCCCAACCCTGACCCTCATGCAGGGTGACCTAGAATCTCTTGGAGCAAGTACACACCTGCACACTGTGGATTCTCTTGACTTTCACCTGTCTCCTTGACTCTTAGCACCCAGAGTCACTTTGAGGCTAGGAAGATGAAGTACCACGGTGGCAAGACGACTCTGGCTTCCTCGGAAGCCACCTGAAAGGGCCAAGCGACTCACCTCAGAGTTGGTACCATTCTGATGAATGGCATTTCCATATTGTTTCTTTGCATGTGTCTCTTATGGTCAGGTGACTGGATGTGCCTGTGACGCAATGGCCTACCCCCATGACATGGCCGCCACGCAGTGGCCCTTTATTCTTCCTTGCCGTCAGTTCCTCTTCTCTGCTCTCGCACTTCCTCTCAATAAAAATGTTGAAGCCCACTGTTAGGGTCCAGAGCTGCTGAAGAAAGACCCCAGACTCAGGCAGTATGCCAAAGCAAAGAACGTTTATTCTGCAGAAATTTCTAGCATGCAGGGGCCACCACCTTCACAAAATGGCAACCCTGAAGTGAGCACGCAGGCTCAATTTATAGACAGTCAGAGGGTCTCGTGATGACTTTTAAGCTGATTGGTTAGAAGTGAGTCAGAGTATAGGATCGGGATTGGCTACTTTTTTGGTGACTCTTCCTAGTTACTGGGGATTTTGTTGAGTCGCTGAGGTTTACCTTCTTCCCAAGAGTTGACGTTTAATTTGGTTGGTTAGGGCCAGCTCTGTTCTTTCTTGGGAACAGCAAGGCCATGAAGTGAAATATACATAGTTTCTGCTCAATCTGACCTGTGAGCTTATTTGGCTGCCCTCCAGCTGTGGCTTGTCCAGGAATTGCTTTCCTGAACTCTGAGAAACAGAAACTCAGGCCTAGTAGGGGAAAGTGGAGAACCGGAGGCTGACATGGAGTCAACCTGGCTTATAAGAATGTGTCCTCCTCAGTACTACCATGGAGGCGTGCCCCGGCCTTACTCAGAGAGGGTACATGTGTGTGCTGCCTGAGTTAAAGCCCAGTGCCCTGCTATGTCCCTTTCTTGTGGGAACGGTAGGGAGCTGGAAATCCCCAAACTGACCCCCAAGAAGGGGAAATGGAAAGTCCTTGAGTTCCCCTGCCCTGTATCCCACTCGATCAGCTTACAGGTCAGCTGAGATGCTCTGTCTGGCTACCTAGGCACAGTGTGGACAGTGTGCCTGGAATAGGACTGATTCTTCCTGCTTGGTTGTGTTTTTTTTTTTCCTTTAAAAGATTACTCTGAGAATGACCCAGGGTCACAGTCATGGTTGCCAAGTCCAGACTGTGTCCCTGACTGGTCAGTCTTTGTTAAGTGTTCAATAAACTTTCATTGATCTGAGTTTGGTTTGGTGCCCAAGTGGTCAGTGTGAGGCTCTTCTCGGACCTCAACAAAAACAACAAAAATATTGCATTTAAGCGCTTCCCTAAGTTTTATTTACTTTTAGTTTTTGTTTTGAGGCAGGATTTCATGTGGCCTGGCTGGCCTTAAATCTGATATGTAGTGAAGGGTTACCGTGAACTCCTGGTCACCCTGCCTTTGCCCCGGGCAGTAGGATAACAGATATGCAGCCAACATGCCCAGCTCAAAAGCCTCAATCTTCTAGGAAGCCCAGTGTTGAGACTGGGCTGTGTACTTCAAATATTGTATAAAGGGTGGTTTTATATGCTGCCTTACTGTCTTAGTTTGGGTTTCTATTTGCTGTTAAGAGACACCATTACCACTCTTTTTTTTTAACTCTTTAAAAACTCTTTTAACTCATTAACTCTTTTTTTTTTTTAAGATTTACTTATTTATTATTATGTATACAGTGCTCTGGCTGCACATACTCAGCCAGGCCAGAAGAGGGCACCAGATCACATTACAGATGGTTATATGCCACCATGTGGTTGCTGGGAATTGAACTCAGGACCTCTGGAGAAGCAGTCCGTGCCCTTAACCTCTGAGCCATCTCTCCAGACCCACCAGGGCTACTCTTATAAAAGAAAACATTTAACTGGGGCTTTGTCATCATGGCAGGAAGCGTGGCGGCATGCAGGCAGACGTGGTGCTGAGAGGTAGCTGTGAGGTCCACATCAGGATTGGCAGGCAGCAGGAAGAGACTGAGACACACTGGCCAGGCTTGAGTTTCTGAGACCTCAAAGGCCATCCCGGAGGCACAAGCATCCTCCAGAAAGCCACGCCCACTCTAGCAAGGCCACACCTCTTAATCATGCCTATTCTTACAGACCCAGCACTCAAACACAGGCGCATATGGGACCATTCCTTTTCAAACCATCCCACCCGCCCTGAGAGTCTCCATTTCACCTGCAGTGCTGCCTGCTGAGACAAGGTTTCTCTGTGTAGGCCTGGTTATCCTGGAACTAGCTCTGTAGGTCAGGCTGGCCTCGGCTTCAGAGATCTGCCTACCTCTGCCTCCTGAGAGCTGAGATTGAAGGTGTGCGCCACCACTGCCCTGCTTTTACCGTACATTTAAAAAAAAACGATTTATTTATTTTATCTCTATATGGTGTGCCTTGAGGGTATATATGTGCACCAAATGGTCCATCCATGATGGCCAGAAGATCTCCTGGAACTGTAGTTACATGTGGAGAGCTGCAAGGTGCCGCACCTTAATATGGCGTAGGCTTCTGCCTTCCGCCATCCCGACGCGAGCGCTCTCTAAGATAAACAAGTCCTTATATGGCAAAAGGCTGTGCAAGGGTAACTGGTGATCTGATGACGAGCAGTCCTGCTCTGACGCGGACCTATGAGGAGGTGGCACCTGGCATGAGCTGATTGGCCCTTGAGTTGTACTTAAGCTTGGCCCTTCCCTTCTTCGGGGCTATTCCCACTGAGCTTAATCCTGAGTAAAGATCTCGAGAAGTCTGGTTGTTGGTGTCTTATTTCCGTTGAACTGTGTGGCGCCGACAGTTACAGGTAGTTGTGAGCCACCTAATGTGGCTGCTGAGAACCAAATCCGGTCTTCTGGAAGGGCGGCAAATGCTCTTAACCACTGTGCCATCTCTAGCCTCAATTTCGTGCCCCCCCCCTTTTTCCCTTTCTTTTCCTCTCCTCTACTCCCTCCCTTCTTTGCAAGCAGTTTCCCCTCCATTTTGGGCATGGAAGGTGATCGTAGCTTGGTGGACACGTGAGAGAGAGACGTTATCTGTCTACACCACTCATGTGGCACAGACTGACAAGAGATTTATTCCTGGGTGCAGAAACAACGACACCCTACAGATTTCTCAGGGTGAACTGACACTGTAGGAGAACACTAGTGTATTAAAGTCACCAGGCCTGAAAACCTGCAGTACACACAGGACTGAGGAGCGGGGACAGTAAAAACGCAGCATGGTGAATTGCATCGTTTCTGGCTTGAAAACACATTTTTACAGAAAGGCGGTGCAACCGGGTGGGGTGGGGGTGGGGGTTAGTGACTGGACTGATGAAGTGTAGAAATGTGGTAGCCTGTTGTGACTGGGACACAACTGGTGTTTTAAAACAGCTTAATAATTCACATTAAGAAAAAAGCATTTGATGGGCACCAAGCCACTGTGGCATTTTGGCCAGCAGGTGGCGATATTGTGTCACGGGGGGGTCGGTGTCGGAGTGGAATGAGGCAGCCTGTGTGATTTTTTTTTTTTTTTGTTACCCAAGCGGATTTCTGTACTTCGGAAAGAAAGGAAGCTCAGGTTTGAGTCCGGTGGGTTCTGCCTTACAGCAGGAGCGAGGCAGTACAGGCGCTTCCGGCCGCAGGCTTGTCACGGTTAGAGGTCTGGGAGGCTCTAGGACCCCAGCAAGAAGTGGGTGGGCTCTGGAATCTGCATTAGAGTTGGGTGAGCCCTCCTTGCCTCAAAGAGCTGAGGCGAGTCTCTGGTCAGAGTTCCCCTTTGCAAAGGCAGGTGCCGGAATAGTCTCATACCTTTCTCTTCTTTAGAAACCCCCTGGCCTGCCGATGTGACTATTAAACGCCCATTCAAACAGCGATGCAAATAGAAACTAAAAATGTTCGGTTGGCTAGGGGAACGCTCACTTGACATGTTCAGCCTTGGGTTCCGTCTCCAGCGCTTTGCGAGACTGGTATGCAGCTAGGAGCTGGAGAGATGGCGCAGTGGGTAAGAGCATTTGCTGCTCTTCCCTAAGACCCGGATTTGGTTGCACACAACTGCCTGTAACTCCAGACCAAGGGGTTTTCTTGTGGCCTCCAAAAGCAACACACATACATGTGCGCGCATTCACATACACACACACACACACACACACGCACTCACACACACACACACCACATACACACATACAGGCAAGCATTCTTGTTTGTTTGTTTTGTTTTGTTTTCGAGACAGGATTTCTCTGTGTAGCCTTGGCTGTCCTGGACTTGCTTTGTAGACCAGGCTGGCCTCAAATTCACAGTGGTACGTCTCCCTCTGCCTCCCGGGTGCTGGGATTAAAAGTGTGAGCCACCATGCCTGGTGGCTGCTTTCTTTTTCTTTTTCTTTTTTCTTTTTCCAAGGCAGAGTTTCTCTATGTGGCCCTGGCTGTTGTGGAACTCGCTCTGTAGACCGGACTGGGTTTGAACTCAGAGCCTGCCTGCCTCTGCCTCCTGAGTGCTGAGATTGAAGGCCTGCGCCACCACTGCCTGACGACAAATGTTAATCAGATGGGAAAAGAAAAGGTTTGGTAGGAAAGGAGACTGTTTTCACTGCAGTGATGTTTCCTTATGATAGCCAGGACCGCGTTTAAGAGCTTGGTGGACTGTCCTGGGGAGACTACACCCCGAGGAAGCCTCTTTGCTTAGACAGAGATGTGGAGGGGAGGCTTCTGTCCAGAGCCGGTAGAGGCACAAGTCCTAAGGAGTGCCGAGCTTGTGTGTACTTCTCTGATGCTCTGCTAAATTCCCTTTCTAAGAACACTTCTTGGCAGCAATGACTTCAGAGCGTGGCCTTCTGCCTGTAAACCGTGATGCCTTTTAGCTGGCTACATGGATGAGTTCTAAAGAGTTTTAACCGTGTAGCATCCATCAAGGTCTGCTAGCCATGTCTTAGGCATGGAAATTTGGCTATATGCAAATGAGCACGTCGGCTGAGGCCAGATGCAAAGCAGTCAAGCCCTTCAGACGACCAGCAGCCTCTGCTGGAGAAGCCGAGACCAGCAGCCCTGCCGAGGGGAAACGCCGGGCCCAGCTTGTCTTTCCTAACTGGACAGGCCATGGTACCTGGCAATGGTACTGGCCTTTCCTGTGTGCAACTAACTTCACCCTTGCCCTTGCACTCTTTACCTATGTGCCTAGCCCTGTCTGTATTCCAAAGGGTTTTTGGAGTTTTCACTTTGGTTCATCCAGGGAACTCTAAAACTTGCCACAAGGGGGCCCCTTTTTAGCTGGCCTTGCTCAGTCAGCAGGCCACGGCCAGAAGTTCAGGGAGAAGCCAGGCTCCTTCCTGCTGTGCCAAAAGTGGCCTGTGGTTTTGTGTCTTGGCACTCAGGTCTTTGCTGCCTGGCCGTGTGGACTCGGCATTTCAATGCCCATCTATGCCCTGACTGCCCAGTCTATCTGCACACTGCCCTGTGCTCCACAATAAGCTCGGGGTGGGGGATAGGAATGGGAGGGGGAGGGGGAAGAGTGAGGGGGGAGGGGGAAGAGTGGGGTGGGGAGGGGGCATTACATTCTCTCTGTTGAATTTGCTCAGCTCTTTCTGCATTATCGTTCCCACTTCTAAGCGTGGTTCGACAGCTCATTTATTTTCAGTGGTGAGTAACACTTTACTGTGGGATGGACCCTAGTTTATTTAGCTATTAAGGGACATCTCAGCTGCCACCTAGTTTGGATAGTTGTGAGGACCCTGCTATTACACACTTCTGGGTGCAGGACTTTGTGGTGGGTATGTTTTTAACTTCTCCGAGAAAACATCCCAGAACACACTTATATGACAGAAGCGCATTTCATTTTATAAGAAACTCTTTCCAAAGTGGCTAGCCCTGTGCTTTCTTTCTGCGCGAGGGGATGAACCTTCTGCTGCCCAGCAGCATCCGCAGGAGCACGTGGCCTTGGCCGCATCCCACTTAGGACGCTTTGTTAAGCATGTATCAGTGGGGGCTGGAGAGATGGCTCAGAGGTTAACTGTTCTTCCAGAGGTCCTGAGTTCAATTCCCAACAACCACATGGTGGCTCACAACCATCTATAATGTGATCTAACATGCCCTCTTCTGGCATGCACGCTTACATGCAGGCATAATACGTAATAAATAAATGAATAAATAAATCTTTTTTTAAAAAGCATGTATCAGTGCTTGCCTCATAGCCTCTGGTCTTACGTTCTGCCATGCCATTTGGCATTGTATTTTTATTTTTGTACTTTTATAGTTCAAAATAAAGCATTAAACATCAGTCTAATCTAGTATTTACTTTTGTATGAGGAATGAGGGAAGAACTGAGTTTTATGGGATGTTTGCTTTCTTTTCCAGACAGCTAGCTTTCCCACTGTTTTTTTTTTTTTCACTAATCTGACTTGTCCAACGGGTTTGGAACTTCTTGTTCATCGGGTGATAAAGACGCTATTGTATAAACCATCTTCGTAGGTTCGCTTTTTAATCCACTGAACTGTTTACTTTCTCTCTATCAGAAAATGAGATGTTAGTCCTCACAGGCCTCCATCAGTGAGTGCCTTTGTCACTACCCACTCCCCACGCAGGCCACGCCCCCACGCGGGCCACGCCCCCAGCAGGCGCTTCCTTATTCCACCCTAGAATCTGGCCAGTCTGTAAGCCCGTCTCTTCTAACATACACACACCCTGAGCCAGCACGAGCTGTGGAGATCATTATCTTGATATGAGTGTGCATTTGACCCCCACTAAAACACACGCTGAAATGTGGTTCCCATTGCAACAGTGCGGAGGGGGCGGGGCATGCGGGGATACCTAGGGACATGGGGACCTACCTTGGGAATTCCCAAGCGTTTTCTCAATAGACTGGGCTGATGGTCTACAGATTGTTTTGGGGGAAAGTGTTCTTTTTAAACGTCCAATTTTCTCAGCTACCCCCTGCCTCCTCTCTTGCCATATGGACCGTTTCTCTCACATGCATCCCCGATCCACAGTGCCATCCACTATGAGGCCTTCACCAGACGTGGTGTCAATACAAAGCTCTGAGGCTTGCACACTGTACAATAAATAACCCACTTTCTTCATAAAGTGTCCAACCTTAGGTGTTTTATTGCAGCTACACAAAATAGACTAAAGTCTTATTTTGGAAATACTGACTTTGTTCCTTTCAAAATAAGATAAATCTTCTATCTTGTACAACTGCCAACATTTTCAATCATATAGGTTTTTTTTTCTTTTTTCTTTCTTATCTTTTATTTGTTTTCCCTAAGATAAAATCTTGCTATATAGCCCAGCCTGATGTTAAATTTTTGGAGATCTCCGGCCTTGGCCTCCCAAGTGCCAGAATTATAGGCATATACCAGCATGGCCAACAGTTTATCTAGTTAGTCTTTATGTTTTGTTTTTCTGTTATGGTAAATGAAACACCTCTATTATATTTCTCAGTTTATTGTTGCTTGTTTGTTTGTTTAGGGTTTTTAAGACAGAGTTTTACTTGTGTAGCCCTTGCTGTCCTGGAACTCACTCTGAAGACCAGGCTGGCCTTGAACTCACAGGAATCTACCTGCCTCTGACTTCTGATTGCTTTGGATTAAAGGTGTGTGCCTCTACCACCTGGATTTTTTAAAAAATGTGCACTGGTGTTTTGCCTGCTTGTAAATCTGTGTGAGAGTTGGTAATTGTGAGCTGCCATGTGGGTGCTGGGAATTGAACCCGGGTCCTCTGGAAGAGCAGCAGTGCTCTTAACCGCTAAGTCCAACTAACGTTTGTTTATATAAAAACTCTGGTTTAATAAATTAGCTGCCTTTTGATAGTTTCTTTCTTTCTTTCTTTCTTTCTTTCTTTTTTCCCAATTTTTGGAGCAAACATCTTTAACTCTTGCCACAGGGCACAAGCCAGGAAGCAGCATCCTTTGTGGCTTCAGTGCAATTCCTGCCGTAAGCTCCTGACTTTGTGACGGACTGTAAGCCGTATGCTGAGATAATTCTGTCTTCTTCTGATGCTCTGGGCCACCTTTCTAAGGTGTGGGACTGCAGTTGGGAAGCTTTAAAGGCGCACTGCTGCTCCAGCTCTGCTCGGGTGAGACTCTTACTGAACAACTGCATCTGCTCTGAAACGAAGCAAGGGCACCGATGTGCTCGAGGACACGTGGGAGGCTCCAGGGAGAGGATGCCAAGGTGAGTAACAGCTGCAGAGCGCATCACACAAGGAAGTCCACAGGGGCCGGAAGCTGCAGCTTGAAGCAGTGACTGCTCAGCTTTGAATCACTTCTTCTGTTAATATTAGAGAAATAAAATATTTGTGCCTAGGTTTCTATATATATTGGTATATATATAATATATATTAATTATGTGCATATACTATCCTATTGTGTTTTAGATCACATACATTGGCCAGTGGTGGTGCATGCCTTTAATCCCAGCATTCTAAGAGGCAGAGGCTGGAGGATCTCTGTGAGTTCAAGGCCAGCCTGGTCTACAAAGAGAGCCCAGGACAACCAGGGATACACAGAGAAAGCCTGTCTTGAACCAGCCCTCCAAAAAAAAGAACATATACATTTTAAAAAATGGTGGATCATGGTGGCACATGCCTTTAATCCCAGCATCCAAGAGGCAGAGGCTGGTAGTTCTCTGTGAGTTTGAACTCAGCATGGTCTACATAGTGAGTTCCACTACAGCCAAAGCTACATGGAGAGACCATCTTTAAAACAAACAAAACAAAACAAAAGAAAAACAAAAACCATTTCACTATTACATAATTTTTGTTTCTAAGACTAAAATCAGATGATTTCACACTCTTGTTTTTCCTTAGGTAGAATAGACACCTTATGCTTTAGGATCAGTTGATTGCAATTCTAGGTTTAAAGACTGCCCACGTCTGAAAAGCAACGCCGTGGAGATCTAGAAAGTCCATGCAAAGTGCATCATGGACAAGTTGGCATCACCCATGTTACAGATGAGGAAATTAAAAATGCTCAGCTTCCCTAGGGCCCTGACCTCCTGACCTCCTGACCTCCTGACCTCCTGACCCCAAGGATGTTTCTTTCACATTCTGGGAAATCTAGTTCCTCATCCTCAGTCATCTCGCCTTACAGGCATAACCATTTCCTTCCACATGCCTCTGTCTGTGTGTCTGTCTCACCGGAGTTCTTAACTCTGGGATCTTTCAAGGCTTTCTGTGGCTGTCGGGTGGAGGGGAGAAAAAAAGGGTGAGGAGAGCAGCCTGCTTGCACCCTCCCAGCTTGGAGGCTCCCCAGCACAATTGTGGGGTGCCCCTCACTGCCTGCACCACAGTTGTGGGTTACCCCTTCATTCCTCTCGTTGGAAACGGTCCTCTGCATGGCAGATTCAGAACATGGTCCCCAGGCCTTCAACTCTGTTTACCTTTTCAGTCATAAATGTCGGGGCGTTGTGTTCCTTGTTTGCAATGCTTATTAAACCACACAGTGATTTACTAAGCTGTGCATGGTCAGACGGTGAAGGGAAGATGTAAATGGCCGTTCAGTCAAGGAAAAGCTCAGTAACAGAATCAGTCAGGACGTCGTGTGCTCTGCAGGAAGCCTCGGAAATGGCCACCAACACAGCCCTGTGCGCTGTGCCTCCTACCTCCTGATACTTTTCTCCTTGTTCTCATGGCACATTGATTCCAGGAACACGCGCTGTCACACCCATACATTTCCCACTGTCCTCTTGAGAGAGAGCGTTCGGTGAGACTTACGTGTCTCTGCAAACAGAAGACGACATGTGGTCCAAGTCTCATGGTGTGGTGGGCAGAGTTCCAACCCTTTTTCCCTCCAACACTGCCTGGGAGCACAGTGGGGAAATAAGTTATGTTGAATAGCACACCGGCATTTAGCACACAAGCGCGCTCACTCAGGCACGCAGGCACGCACACACGCACGCGCGCACACACGCACGCCTTCCTCCCTGACTTCAGTTATGTGGTGTAGTTACAGAGGTCTGTCAAACGTCCCATTCTGGTGAAGCCATGAGTCTTTCTAAGGTTGGAGATCTCTGGGGAGGTGGCAGTGGCAGTTCGCACACTCCTGTCCCAGATGACCTGGTTGGGAAAGCGGGCAGAGAACATTCATGGTGTCTATACGGAATGAGTTGGCCTTTGGAGGCGAAAAAGTAGCAAAAAACCCAAAAGTTGTAGCTGCATCCCTGGCCTTTCCTGTCAGTGGACTAAACAGTTTACCTGAGCTAGTCTAAACTGAGTTCCCAGTCACTCTAAATTGAAGGCATCCGAATAAGGCCACTCCCCACACCTAGGGTGCCTCTCCCCCCCACCTCTGTGTGTGTGTGTGTGTATGTGTGTGTGTGTGTGTGTGTGTGTGTGTGTGTGTGTGTGTCTGTCTGTCTCTCTCTCTCTCTCTTTCTCTCTCTCTCTTCCTTCCTTTCATGCAGTCCCAGCTTAGGGAATAGTGCCACTCACAGTGTGTGTTTCCACCTCAGCTAACCCAATTTAGACAATCCTGCACCTGAGAGATGGTTCAGCAGTTTAGAGCACTTCCAGGGGAAGGAAAGAAGGAAGGAAGGAAGGAAGGAAGGAAGGAAGGAAAGAAGGAGGGACAGACCTACAAACATGTCCAAATGTCTGTCTCCCAAGTGATTCTGGATCTCATGTAGCTGGCAATGGAGATAAACCACTGCAACAGGTGTCTTAGATTTTTCTTTATGGGCTAGTTTCATATCTTGAAATTGTTTTATGAAGAAGAGAGAGAAGATGGGTGCGGTAGTGCGGGCCTGTAATCCCAGCACTCTGGGAGTCAGAGGCAGGTGGATCAAGGTTAGGCTGGTTCTCAAAGTGTATCCAGAATGGCCAAGTATACACAGAGAAACCCCTATCTTGAGAAGGAGGAGGAGGAGGAGGAGGAGGGGGAGATACAGAGGGGGCAGGGGGCACGCACCAGGCAGTAGTGGCACATGCCTATAATCCCAGCACTCTGGGAGGCATACGCAGGTGGATCTCTGAGTTCGAGGTCAGCCAGGTCTACTAAGACAGTCAAGGGTACACAGAGAAACCTTGTCTCAAAAAAACTAAAAATGAATTAGAAGAGAAAGCCCAGGAAAGAATCCTCTTAAGTGGTACCTTTTATCTCAGCACTCAAGAAGCAGAGGCAGGCATAGCTCTGTGAGTTCAAGGCCAGCCAAGGCTACATAGTGATATCTGATCAACTGAATACATAACCAAGAAATAAATGAAAGTATTTCCTTCTCTGTGAACTGGGACATTAACCTTTTAAACCAAGCTACTGTGTCATCACACAATGGTTGTAGCTCCCTGAAGTCAGGGCAATCTTGGGGCAACCCCTGGTGACCACCTGGTCTCTGCCTTTCTCCGTTTTTATTGGGCAGCTAAAGGTTGGAGGGGTACTTAGGAGCCTTCCCAGTTCAAGGCTGCCTTTGTGGGGATGCAATTCAAATGGTTACCTGGTGCTCTGTTTAGAGAAGTGTCCCCTACGTGATTTTAATGTTCTGGTCTAAGATTATGAGCATCTCCACCACATCCAGAGTGGACATTCTGCTTTATGAGTGAAATTTGATGGGAAATGGGACATTAATGTGATTGATGAAAAACATGGAAGTCACGGGGTGGTGGTGGCGCATGCCTTTAATCCAACACTCAGGAGGCAGATCTCTGGGAGTTTGAGCAAGTTCCAGGACAGCCAGGGATACAAAAAGAGAAATCCTGTTATGAAAAGCAAACAAAAACAAAAACAAAAAAAATGAGAAAGAGAGAGAGAGAGAGAGAATGGAAGAAAAAAGAGGGTTGTATCTTAGTGTATCTTATCTTCCTTCTTCTCCAGCAAAAAAAGTCTTGCTTTTGTCTTGCAGGAAACCCTGTAGTGGAGCAGCTACCTTGGGAGTAAATGCTGATGACCGGGCGTCTGCCTCCTCGTTCCTACGCAGCTGTTGTGCGTGACAATCTTCTGAAAGTGTGGCACGTCATATGACAAGGAACCGGAAAAGAACCGGTGGGTAAAGGGCCAAGAACTGATTGCAGATCCCCAAGGCTTCCAAGGGCTGGTTTCTCTTTTGGAAGTGTATTTTATTATTTTGGGGTTTGTTTTTTTATTTTATTTTATTTTTATTTATTTTCTGTGAATGGGTGTTTTGCCTGTATGTGTGTCTATGCATCGTGTGTGGGCCTCCATGTGTGAGGAGACCAGAAGAAGGCATCGGATCCCCTGGAACTGGAGTTACAGATGACTGTGAGCCACCATGCGGGTGCTGGGAACTGAGCCTGGGACAGCTGGAAGAACAGCCAGTGCTTTTAACTGCTAAGCCATCTCTCCAGGCCCCATATTTTGTTTTGTTTTTTAAGTACAGCTATAATACTGTGGAGACGACTCTAGTGAAAATACCTTTGGTAGCCAATTTAATGGTTAATGTCACTTTATCTATCCGTAAAGTTGCTAGGACTGGTGTTCACCCTGTGGCTCATGAGCCAGGTCTACCAAGCCTGGATGCAGGGGTGGCGGCTCTCACCTGTAACCACAGTGCTTGGGAGCTGATTCGGGAATACTGCTGTGGGTTCAGGGTCAGCCCGAGCTACAGGATGAGGTCCCAGGTCATCTTCAGCTATGGGGTGAGACCCTGTCTCAAAACAATCAATGAAAAAGAATGCAAGAAGAACATCTAAAATAACAACATAGAAGGCATTGTATAATACATAAACATCACTAGAACCTTAGAAACTTGTAGATTGATTCTTTTGATTGGACCAGCAATCCTTGAGAGTTCCAACCCTCCTCAATAAGACTATTTAGAAATTATAAACCTCTTGAAATCATTTCTCCACGCTGACCTTGGACAAACAAAAATATGTATTTATATTTGTCTATAATGCCCATCCCTTTTCTTTTCTTTTTTTTTCTTCTCTTCTTTTATTATTTGTGAAAGATTTCATGTAGTACAGGCTGGTCTTGAACTTGCTAAGTAATCTAGGATGACCTTAAACATCTATTCTCCTGCCTCCACCTCCCAAATTCTGGGCGACAGGCATCACCATGGCCAGCTTGTCTGGGGTGACGGACAGGCATCACCATGCCCAGCTTGTCTGGTTGCGGTTTGAGTGGGGGAAATAAACATCTGACACACACGGTGTCCTCTCCTGTGGATTTAGGGTGAGGTTTGCTTAGTTGCTCGCCTTTCCCTTTGATGTGTGTGACACTGAGTAGATGCCTACACTCACTTTCCCTGCATGACTTTAATACTTAGCTTAATTTAGATAAAAATAGCAGGACCAGTTGTCCTCTGTCTGAATTCTGCTGCCATCTCTCCCACATTTAACCTGCATGCCATGCTCTGCATCAAGACAGTGGACATAATTAGCAGAATTCAGAGGCTGGCATTTCCCTGAAACTGTGCTCTGGTTCCCCTGTGGGGAGGAGAAGATGAAACATGGCACTGCGGTCCAGGAGATTTTCCATCAATCTCAAGTGCTTTTCTGCTCACCCAAGGCATCAATAACTCTGCTGGTGACCTCCCTGCTCACCAGGAAAAGAAGACATTGAACTAGGCCATGGCTGTCATGGGCTTTGTCCAGCACTAACACAGGATCCTAGAGCTGGCCCATGGCCGACCTCAGTCTGCACGACTCCTCCCACTTCCATGTTGAGTAACCATGGTGATAGCGCTGGTGATGTTGTTAACTCCAAGGGAACCGGCAGATGCAGAGTTTTGCATTTGGAAACTGTGGCTAAATGTTTGCCAAAGTACCACCGACAGAAGCCCTGTGTGCTGCGCGTGCTGAGACCGTGGTCCAGGAGGAAAATCCCAGGCATGGGTCCTAGACAGGTGCAACACCCCTCAATCTTGCCTGATCTGGCTGTGCTGTTAAAAAGGCAACCGAACAAAGAAGCCAAACCAGGGAGGCACGCAGTGTGGCTGAGCTTGCGAGCTACGGGTGGCCAGGATCTCCAGCACTCCTTACCTTCTCCACTGGAAGCATCGGCTCATCCATGTGCCCACCTGCTCTGTCATGAGAACTAGAAAGATATCAATGGCCATCTTCCTGTGAGGCTGGTCTCTAAAAACCATCTGATCACAAGGTGTTGAGGCACACATCTGTAACGCGCAGGAGGCCGAGACAGGAGAATTGTGAGTTCTAGGCCAACCTGGAATACATAGAGAGATCTGCCCCCCTCCAACAAAACAAAACAAAACAAAACAAAACAAAACAAAACAAAAAAAGCCCGAAGACGAGAGGGCTAGCTCAGTTGGCAAAGCCTGAAGACTGCAGTTCAGAGCTTTAACCTGATGTGAAATGCCGGGCTCTCCAGCGCCTGCGCACAATCCCAGCGGTGATGAGATGAGAGTGGGGGACAGGGCTGTCTCTGGAAGCTCAGATCGGCTTTTCCTGCTTGGCAAAGTTCTGGGGCTAAGAGAGACCTTGTGTCAGACAGAAAGTGGAAGGTGTCTGAAAAGTGACACCCAAGGTTGGCCTCTGAGGTTCATTCACTTGGGCACCATGCACTCTTACACACATGTATGTACACACACACGCACACACACAATTTTGAGATCATATGACCTCTTTTGTTTTGTTTTTTTATTAATTTATTCTTGTTACAGCTCAATGGTTATCCCCTCCCTTGTATCCTCCCATTCTTCCCTCCTTCCCATTTTCCCCTTACTCCCCTCCCCTATGACTGTTCCTGAGGGGGATTACCTCCCCCTGAATATGCTCATAGGGTATCAAGTCTCTTCTTGGTAACCTGCTGTCCTTCCTCTGAGTGCCACCAGGTCTCCCCCTCCAGGGGACATGGCATATGTCCTCTTTTGATCTGTGATCACTTCCATTTCTTTTGCTTCTAAACATCAAAAGAGGAAAAAAGGAGATTAAGTAAAAAAATTCACTAGTAAAAGAGTTGTAAGCAGAACGGCAGAGGAAGGAGGGCACAGAAGCCATGTCTAACATGTCTCCTTTGTTGTGAAGGTGTGTCCATAGTTTTCCACTAGACTCTGTGTCTGCTTGGACATCGCAGCAGGATATATCCCTGGAGATATTTGGGGATGACATGACTATTTCTTTGTGGTGAGATTGGATGGAGGCAAGTATGGGAGAAATCCAGGATGAAGTGTTGGAGAGAGTCGGTCTGCAGCATCCGTGTCGCTGGCAGCCTGAAGTCTGAGTGCTTCCCTCCGCTGTGTGGCCTGAGCAGGGGCTGGGCAGCATTCACATAGCAGCCATGGAGACAGCGGGACACCCAGAACTGTGTCCTTTGGAATATTTTTTCTCAGCAGAAACATAGTGGCTTTTCTCCTCCTCCTACTTCCTCTCTGTCTCCAGCCGCATGACACTGTCTACTTTACATCCAAAATGGATGTTTCTGGTCACATGGATTTTATTCAGATTTACTCTGTGAAGATTTTCATTTTAGAAACGTATGGGGACTTTTTGTTTGTATGTGGATATACAGTCTGGGGTAATGGCTGTAGGAAATGAGAATATTATTTAATTCAATATGTTCTGGTATCGAGGAGAAATACTCTAGGATTATTCAACATTCAGGCAGCAGCCTGCATCTTAGCAGACTACAAATAGCATTCATCTCCGGGGAAGAAAACTCCTAATCCCAGCCGTATTAGATGATAAATATCTTGCCGTAAAAATGTTGAGGCTGAAAATGTCAGCTCTGAAATGTCAGAGAATTCTGATGTTCTTACAGCAATGTTAATTGTCTCCTCTCGGCAGCCATTTTAGTGTTGGCCAAGACGAGGCAGCATGGCTCGCTTGTTCTCTCTGAGAGACACTGAGTGAACTCACTTTAGTTACGCTCTGATGTTCCTCCTTTTCCTGGCTGGACACAGACAAGACTTTGTCGATTCTATGGAAGAAGAACGGACAGACTCTCTGTGGTTCCAAGGGGAGGACTCTGTGCCTGGGAAGTGTCACGAGGAGAGAAACTGTCCCACAAAAGCCCATGGCAGCTACCTCTGCTCACCTGGAGGAGGGCGTTTGTGGCTTCAGTTGGACTGAAGAGCTGTGTCCTGGAGGTCTAGTGGCAGAAGCTTTAAGAAGTGGAGTTTAGTGGAGGTCACAGGAGGTACCCTTCCACAGGAGGTGTCGTTCTCAAGGGACCCTGATGACTGTTCTAGAGGAACCTGGCTGCTCGCTCAGCCCTTTCTTGTCCCGTCTCACCATGTAATCGCTCTATCTTGCTTAACGTCTCACATGATACCAAATATCTTGTAATGTAGCTAGAAGACCTTTGCTGGGCCTGAACAGATAGGCACTGCTAGCTTCTTGTAGCTTGAAAACTAAGGGAGGTTGGGGAAATCTTTTTTTTTTTTTTTTTCTTTTTCAGACACATTTTCTTTGTGCAGCCCTGGCTGTCCTGAAACTCAGTCTGTGATCAGGCTGGGCCATGAACTCAGAGAACTCCCGCCTCTGCCTCCTGAAAGCTGGGATTAAAGGCATGTGCCATCATCCCTGGCTACCTCTTTTCTTTGTAAACTACTCAGTTTCAGGCATTCTGTTATAGTAACGTAAGACCAAAAGTGATGACTGCTGGACACACAGGGCTCCATCAAGGACCTACAAATGAGCCGTGGTGGAGGCCTTCGCTTCCTTGTCCCCTCCTTCCAAACTCTTTGCTTGTCTGCCACCTGGGGATCTCTTGTTACGGGAGAAAGAGAAATATCAAAGTGACATTTAATCGACTCCTTGTGACGGAAACCATCCCGACTCCCAATATGCCTCCTTTGCATATTTAAGAGTTTCCATCAACCAAGTCCAGGGGATTATCTGTGGAGGTTCCAGGTGTGCCCCACAGACTCCGTCAAACGGTCTGTGAATTCTTCCTAGGACACTGTCCACCATGGCTGGACTTCACAGTTCCCCAGGGAAGCCTCCAAAAGTACTGAGGTTTTGAGTAATTGAGAGTCTACCTTTATTTATTGACTTTATTTTAATGAGTGGATTCAGAAATTTCAGTGCCAGAAACCAACCTACTCTAAGGAAATAGAGATGTGGACAAGGACTGACTCAAGTATCACAAAGAGATGCTTTTAATTGAGCTGCATGAGTCAGTGCCTACCTGTAATCCCAGCACTAGGGAGACAGCAGCCGGAGGATCAGGAGTTCAAGGGCATCCTCAGCTGCAAATTGAGCTCAAGGCCAATGTATCAGTTACCTTTCTACCACTGTGATAAAACACCATGACCAGGGCGACTTACAGAAGAAAGAGGAGGCAGCAGGTGGCAAGCAGCTGGAACAGCTGCTGAGAGCTCACATCTCAAACCACAAACAGGAAGGAGAGAGCACACTGGAAAGGGGCCAAGGATTTTGAAACCTCAAAGCCCACTCCCAGTGGTACACTTCCTCCAGCAAGGCCACGCCTTCCAATACTCCCCAAATAGCCACCAACTGGAGGCCAAGTATTCAAGTGCCTTATGGGGACATCTCATTCAAACACACAGACAGTTTGGCTACATGAGATTGTCTCAAAACAAACAATATGAACTACGACATTTTCGTGTGTGTGTGTGTGTGTGTGTGTGTGTGTGTGTGTGTGTGTGCGCGCGCGCGCGTATGCATGTTCACATGTGTGGAGGCCTGAAACTGAGGTATCTCAACCTTCTAGACTGCGGCTGGTTCTCCTGTTGAACCTGGAGGTCATTGTTTCCAACAGTCTCCATTGTCACATGCTCTGGGATGGCCCCTCCATCTCCTGAGGTCACAGGTGAGCCACCATGCTCTGGGATGCCCCCTCCATCTGCTGACATCACAGGCGAGCCACCATGCTCTGGGATGCCCCCTCCGTCTGCTGACGTCACAGGCGAGCCACCATGCCCACAGACTTTGTGAGTTCTGGCCTCTGCTCTCCATTCGCATGCTCACTTAACAAGCATTTTACCTGCCAGGCATTTCCCCAGCTCCCACAGAATATTTTTTTAATTTTTTTGTTTTAGTTTTATGGCATTCTGCCTGTGTATATGTCTGTGAGGGTGTCAGATCCTCTAGAACTAGAATTATAGAGAATTGTGAGCTGGGAATTGAACTCTGGTCCTCTGGAAGAACAGCTGAGCTATCTCTCCAGGCCTTGCTGAATGTTTCAAAAGCGTCTTCCAGATGTTGCGTGAGACCCTGTCTCTAACAGACAGAAAATATAAGCTAAAGCATCTTCAATTTGTTGAAATCGTAAATGATCATTATATAAAGCAGGACATAGCCGGATGTGGTGGTCTATCTATTATCTGTCTACCAATTATCTGTCTGTCTATCTTAGGGTTTATTGCTGTGAAGTAACGTCATGACCGCGGCGGCTCTTACAAAGGAAAGCATTTACAGCTGCAGGGCTTTAGCCCATCATCATCATCATCATCATCATCATCATCATCATCATCATCATGGCAGACAGACCCTGTGCTGGAGGAGCCGAGGGCTCTACGTTTGGCCCCGCTGAAAGCAGAAGGAGACTGTCCCACTGGCCAGACTTGGCACATATATGAGACCTCGAAGCCCCGCCTCCACAGTGACCACTTCCTCCAACAAGGCCACACCTCCTCACAGTGCCACTCTCTCTGACAAGCATTCAAACACATGAGTCTATTGGGGGCCATACCTACTCAACCCACCACACTACCCATTTATCGTCCACCTATCTGTCTATCACCTATGTATTATTTATCTACCTAGCTATCATCTATTTATGTATCATCTATCTGCCTATTATCTATCTAGCTATCTTTTATTTTTTCTATCATCTATCTATGTGTTATTCATCTATCTGTCCATCGCCTATTTTTCTGTCATCTCTCATTCATCTATTTATTCTATCTCCTGCTTCTTTTTCCTTTTTTTTTTTTTTTTTTTTTTTGAGACAGGGTTTCTCTGTGTAGCCTTGACTGTCCCAGACTTGCTTTGTAGACCAGGCTGGCCTCAAACTCTCAGCAATCAACCTGCCTCTGCCTCCCGAGTGCTGGGATTAAAGTCGTGTCCCTCCAAACCTGGTATGTCTGCTTTAAAAATAAAAAGATTTATTTGTTTTTTCTTTAGGTGCATTGATGATTTGCCTGCATGTATATCTGTGTGTCAGGTCCCCTGGAACTGGAGTTACAGACAGTTGTGAGCTGCCACGTGGGTGCCGGGAATTGAACCCAGGTCCTCTGGAAGAGCAACAAGTTCTCTTAACCACGAAGCTATCTCTCCAGTTTCAAGTCTGCATTTTTAAAGAAGCCACTTTTATTTTACATGAATGAACGCTTTGGCTGCATGTCTGTCTGTACACCATGTGCATTGCCTGGTTCCTACAGAGGCCAGAAGAGGGCGTCAGGTCCCCTGACATTGGAGTAGCAGAGGGTTACAAGCCACTCTGGGTGGTGGGAACAAAGCCATGTCCTTTGCAAGCACAAGCAGCAGTCTTAATTGCTGAGCGAGCTCTCCAGCCCCACAGATTACGTTTAAATAAAGCACTACCCTGATCCTGTCATTCAGGAGGCTGAGGCAGGTGGATTTCTGTGAGTTTGGAGCCAGCCAGTCTGGTATACACAGTGAGTTCCAGGCCAGCCAGAGCTACATAGTAAGAGCCTGTCTCAAGAAGCAAACACAGACACACACACACACACACACACACACACACACACACACACACACACACCTGTACCCAGTTTTGTAATAGGGAGTAGACTTACACTATCGTGCAAAGCTGGCACGTTATGAATTAATCAGGCCCCACCCTTCCCCAGCTCCTTCTGTCTTTCTGGATTTGCCTGACTAGGCTTCTCGTAGAAACAGAAGCATACATTAGTTGTCTCTTTGTCACTGGCTTATTTTCCTGTGTCGCCCATGTTATAGCAAGCACCAGAATTTCCTTTGTAAGGCTGAGCACTGTTCTCTTGTGCCTTTGTACCTACGCTGATGGACACGTGATGTTTTTCAGCTCCTGTGACCTGTGCTGTTGTAAGCACAGATGTACAGACACTCTTTTTCAAGACCTGCTTTCAGCTCTGCGGAGACTACGCTCACGGACGCGGGATTGCTAGAGACTTGTGCTCAATGAACGTGTCTGTTACCCTTCCGGAAAATTAACCTAAACGCTCAGGGGCGGTGTCACCGCTAAAGCTTCCTCTTATAAGTCCAGCGTCGACCTGGGCATTGGAAATTGTAAGGCCTCCTCAGGGGTTTGTGTTTGTCACAAGGATTAAGCGGCTGTGACCTCACACAAGCAGTTAGTTGTACATTCTCCAGCCTGTCTGTCAGTGTTTGTGTTTCCAGCAACTGCGGGTAGGTGGAGACGTCACACCAGCGTCTTCATTTCAGCCTTTTGCGAGGACTATTTGGCATGGTCTATCTACAGCCATGGAGTAGATGGGTGTCATAGCAACCCCAAAGGAAAAGTCGGGAGTGCCTCCCCAACACACATACAAAGGCTCTCTCCCAGAATTGTGGTGTGTGTGTGTGTGTGTGTGTGTGTGTGTGTGTGTGTGTGAGAGGGGGAGGGAGGGAGGAGGGGGGAAAGGAAGGGGATAGGAGGAGGAGAAAGGTTGATTTAAAGCTCTCCAACAAATAGAGACCTCTTTTAAAATCAATTTGCCCTAGAAGGTTTCTACATGGACTGTCAGCCATTTAGACCATATTGTGACTCAGTTAAATGGATGCTTTTCAATAGCACCTGACATGAAAGCACAGTTAGGCCTCGGCGCTGTTGACATTTGGGGCTGGGGAATTCTTTGATGTGGGGAGCTGTGCCTTGTCAGACAGTCACCCACTTCTCTGATCCCGCCTACAGTAGCCTTGGTTGCAGTCACTAAGCGTGTCTCCAAGTATTGACAGAGATCACATGAGGGCAACCTCAGCTCCCTGATTAAAAATCACTGCTGAGAAAGAAGAGTTCTTGAGGAAAGAAAAAGAGATTTGGGGTTTTTGTTTGTTTTTCAAGACAGGGTTTCTCTCTGTAGACCAGGCTGGTCTTGAAATCCGAAATCCTGAGTGCTGGAATTAAAGCCACGGGTCACCGCCACCCTGTTTAGGAGGAAAAATTTTAAAGCAGAAAATATCGAGGTTCTTAGCCTGGTTAAGGCTGGTGGTGCCACCGTAATTCTCAGAATCATTTTGCATCTCTCACCCAGTGGCACCACTTGTCACTTTAACATTTTTTTGAGATAGGGTCTCAGGTTCCAGGCAGAGCTTGAATTCATGGCCATCCTCCTGCCTCAGCCACTGGACGGCTAGGACTTTGGGCATGATGGACCCAGCAAAACTCCCTGTTGCAGAGATGAGAGACATCGGCAGCTGGTGAACTTGAAACATTGCCTCGCTCTCGGTGGAAGCCGTGCCTGTGGGCACCTGCCTGCTTTTTTTTCTCAGCTCTTAACTGCTTCCAAAATATGAAATATTAATACAGTACGGGTTATGCGGAGACTCACCCCTCCCCCACCCCCATATATCATGGTAACCAGGTCATAAGCACAGCTCTTTCATTAACGTATCGCACCATCCACCGCACGTAAGACAGCTATAGACATCCTCAACGCGCTTTCATTCAAATCTGCCCCGCTTCTAAATAACTCTGGCTGGAGTGGAGGCATGCTAAAAGCACACAGATGGAACGAGAGATGTGTCGCTGCTTCAGCACCGAGGCTTGCTTTGAAGATTGTCGGAGCTCTGGCCCAGGCGTCCAGCCACCCTCTTCCTCTCGGGCCCTCTGTGCACCTTAGAAGCTACTTTTCTACACTGTATCTAAGTGACAGAAGCCACAGAGCCCCACCCCCGCCCCATCTCGCAGCCCAGCCCGTTTCTTCAGGATACCGGGACCCCAGTGCCGCTGTGGGAGAGGGTGCAGACAGGGGAGCCACCCCGGGGTGCAGCCCGCTAGCCCATGGCCCGGCTCGCCCCGGGTCTGCCCTGCACCCAGAGGGCCGCCATTTTGCAGTGAACGGAGCAAATAAAGCTCTGGCTGGAAGTTTGGCTCGGATTTAACGGAGGATGTGTACCGGCTCCCGGCGCTCCTCGGCCCGCAAGCCTTAACCACTGTACAAACTGAGCACAACTGTTTGCTTAGTGGCTTTATTGACTCAGTTTCCGCCTCCCGGGCAGGTGGCCTGGCGGCCACTCCGCTATTGTTCCGCCAGGCTTTTCCCCCACCCCAGCGCCACCAGGGCCTCCCTGCTGAGGCGGCCTTTCTTTATTTCATTCGGGGTCCTTGAAGAGTCAGGCTATCAACTGACACAGGTGTAGTATTTCATTTTTAAACAGGCATCGTTCACCCTGGTCGGTATTTTCAGCCAGCAGTGGGATTTGTTGCGTAACAGGTACTTTTTCCTGGTCCCTCTGCAAAGGCTGTTCACTGCAAGCAGTGCTGTGGCTGTAGTGCTTTTAACTCTTTGTGACCCCAAGGCTTTATTTGTCAATGGCTTCCAAAGAGGCCTAATGGGTCATTAAGACAAGCCACAGACCACCTACAGACCTTTCTTACAGCCTGGCCTCACTGTGGATTTAGCCTCAAAGTGGCACCTCTGAAAAAAGAAACATTGAGAAAAGATTTTCCTTGGCCATCAGGACAAAAATTGCAATTTATTCTATTTTCCCACTGAGTATTATTGCTATATCCTTACAGAGAAGGGGGCGGGCAGAGAGGTGATGTGGCTTGCCCACAATCACTTAGCGACGGCAGGATGGTTCCTCTCCATACCTCAGCTCTCTGTGAGACTGAACACCCTCCTTGTCACAACCCCTCTAGGAGAAACAGAAACCCCAAGTCAGGCACCAGCCCACGAAGTGGCAGGTGGGCCCAGGTGTTAAGGGTAGGTGTGCTGAGCGGCTGCCCGCAGCCAACTGGCAGCTTCTATGACGCTCTATCTTCTCCACGGCCAGAACTGCCCTTGGACAACTCCCTCAAGATTTCTTGTCCGAGGATAGAGTTCATATGCCACCTGATCTTGTGGCAAGTGAAGGAAATTCGGAGCAGCACATGTGCACACACACTCTCATGCACTTGTTACACAAACAGGTTCATAAGTATGCAGAAGCCTACACTTAGACCATATATACCCATGCCTTTGTACATATGTACACACACACACACACACACACACTCCTACATATATGCATACTCACGTAGTCACACAAATTTATGTACATACACTTCCTACACTTACACCCTCGGCAAATTTCACACATGCATCGAGGCACTCACATAATTACAAATATCCCACCCATACAAACTCACACGTTCATGTCTATGCATCCCCTTACACACCCATTTACACAAACATTTGCCTTCACTCTTTCATGCTTTCTGAAATTGAGTACATGCCCTGGTGAAAAGTCAGGAAGTCAACACCAGGCCCTTTTCTTTCTTCCTTCCTTCCTTTCTTCCTTTCTTCCTTTCTTCCTTTCTTTCTTTTAAGATTTTCTTTATTAAATTTGCTGTTTCTTTGGCTTGGAGATGGAGAATCGAACCAGGAATCTCATACATGCAAAGCACGGGCTCTCCCGCTGAGCTACACCCCCACATCTAAGGCTTTCTTTCTTTCCTTCTTTCTTTTTTTAAAGACTTATTTATTACGTGTACAGTGCTCTGCCTGTACACCCACAGGCCAGAAAAGAACATCAGATCCTTTTATAGATGGTTGGGAGCCACCATGTCATTGCCTGGAATTGAACTCAGGACCTCTCGAAGAGCAGACAGTGCTCTTAACCTCTGAGCCATCTTCCCAGCCCAACCAGGCCCTTTCTTAGCACACCCTATGGAGCCTTGCACTCCAGTCTGAGTAGTGTAACTGCTGCCTTTGCTTCCATATTTTCATCTATAATATGCGGCTAATAATGGTACCAACACCAGCCTTATAGAGTTATGAGTGTTAGTCAGGCTGGTGCGTGCGAAGCTAATGGACCAGGTAGGACACGCGGCTCCGCTTGCTCTCTGTTATTAGCCAGTTACAGCAGTTACAGCAGTTCGAGGCCTTGATATGTCAGCGTCTCTCAGGAGACACTGGCCTGCCTCTGAGAGCTTTCTGCTAGGGTGGCTGCAGTCTAAACACCTGACAGAGCATGACATTGGGAGATGCTCCTGTATCCTGCCTGGTGTCAGAGCATCCTTGACCCCCTTGGATGATGGGGGGGGGTCCTGGTTAGCAGGATACCTTCCCCACAATTATTATATTGATTTCTACTCTTGGGGGAAAACTGTGGGAAACCAATTGGAGAAGGAGCCATGCAACAAACAGGATTTTAACTTCATGCTCAGCTTCCATGACAGAACCTTGGGATGAACAATAAAACCTGTAGGGAGGGCTTTTCCTTTTAAAGGTTCCCTGAGAAGCTGTGGGTTGTTCAGGAGCGCATAGGCCGGTGGCACGCTGCCTCACCGTTTCTCCCTCTGGTCAGGTGTGAGACCAGCGTCCAAATCTTCCAGTTTGCTCATCTGCTCAGGCCTAGCGTCTCACTGCTTGGGCAGTGATGAGGGCGGTGCTGTCTGTTTCTCTTGGCTGTGTTATGGCCTCCGCTTTCGTTCCGGGAACTCCTCTCAGAAAGTCTCCAGGGCGAGCAAACTGCCCTTCCATCTGCCTCCCACCCTGGTCAGGTGGGCTCAGCCGCAGAAGGGCCTCAGCCCTAGAATCCCAACTATGCCCTTATCAGAACACTCATCTCTTCCAAGGCGGGGCCAGAAAGAAAGCGTTTACAGCCCCCTGAAGTTTCTCTCTAAGAGACTGGGGTGGGGGGTGGGGGGTAACCATGTGATTCCTTTTACAGTGACTTTTTGTTTCAGTTGACACCCAAGTTTACAAAATAGTTCCTATCTGTGCCTCAGGGATCGGGGATTGCGAGAAAGGCATTCACCAAGTGACAATATGGGAAAGTGGTAGGAGGGGTGGCCTTTATTTTTATATGGATTTGGTCTTCTTGCTTCTCTGACTTAAAACCACGGACACCTCCCCCCACCCCACCCCACCCCACCCCCACTCCCGGCCCCGGGGCTGGGGGGCTGGAATCCAGGGCTTTGTGCAACTGCTAGGCTAAAGCCCTTTAAAGAAGAATGGTTTTAAAAGCACACTTGAAAGCGGTTTGCTGGATAACGGCCCCTGCAGCTAAGAGCACTGGCGGCTGCAGAGGACTCAAGTGCTGTTCCCAGCACCCACACTGGGTGGCTCACAACCACTTTAAACGGTCCATCTCTGTGAGTACCCTTCCAACACACATCAAACGAAAACAGGTCGTTGAGAAGCTCACACAGTGGCACTGCTGAGCCGTATCCAAATGCTATAAGGTGTATGGTTTTTCTCCATTTCTCTAACCCTCTCTCAGCAGGACTGTGATGCTCACAGACAAGGGCAACGTTTCACTGTGAGCTGCTACAAGGCGTCTTTTGAAGTCTGGACAGGGAGGCAGCATCTCCATCTCAGAAGACACTCTCAGATGTATATTTCGCCCATGAAGCTTTTGTACACTATACCTCGTGAGCTTTGCTTTTTACGCAATGTTTAGGTTTCAGTCAGGGAAAGACTTTCTCTCCAGCAGCTGAGGAGTAGGGGCCCTTTATCATTTTAAGAGGAAAAAGGCATTTCTAGAAAATTCCGCTGTCTCTTGGAGAGCATCATCAGGTACACTTTAGAGACATATTCTCAGGGTTGATTTCAACAACTATTTTTTTTTCCCCAGAGAGGTGTCTTATAGTGTAGCCCTGAGTGGCCTGGAATTCACTCAATAAACCAGGCTAGCCTTTAACTCATAGAGATCCACCTGTTTTTGCCTTCCAAGCACTGGAATTAAAAGACATGTATCACCATGCCTGGCAATACACGTATCATAAATAGCTAACTCAACTTTGCAATAGAAACACTCTTCTGCAAACATCACCCCAAACATCACCCGTATCCCTGAGGTATCTCCCACCCTCTAGACAACCCCCACGCCCCCCACACCCCCACGCCCCCACGCCCCCCACACGCCCCCCACGCCCCCCACACCCCCCACTCCCCACACTCCGCCTCATCCCGCCCCCACCAGCATAGTCATAATCTTGTTAGTTACATGTAACCAGTCTTTCGCTACTTTGTGCTTCTTCTTTTCCCGCCCTTTATTTCCCTCCCCGCCCCGCAACACACAGGGTTCACCCCCTAACACTAGACAGGAGAGTCACAAGGATGGAAGGGAGAGAAAATACAGAAAAATCCCTGAATCCAATTTCTTTCCTTTTGTTTCTTCTTTGAGGGGGGGCTACTAACAAACCACAACCAGCCTTCCTAAATGACCAACAATCACTAAGTGGGGGCCTAGAATTTATGTACCCTCTGAAAAGTTCCCAGAATTCCAAATGTCACACAATAGCAGAAATTATCTGCAGCTGTCAAAGCCCATGTTTCTGTTAGAGCACGGGGCAAATCATAGTCAGCTGCTGCAGAGAGTCCGAAGCCACCCCACATCCCCGCACCTGGGATTCAAATGAAAACACATTCTTATACTCTTTCTTTCTTTCTTTCTTTCTTTCTTTCTTTCTTTCTTTCTTTTTTAAGAAACCAAAATTCCAGCATTTTCACAACAGATACATATAAATACAACACTTGTTTTTCATGGAGCTTTTTTTTTTTTTAAACTCATGTTTGGGAAAGTCATGGATTGCGCGGCAGTCTCATGTGAACACACGGTTCACTAGATTTATTGATCTAGTCTATGGTGGATGATGCTTCCGGGTAATTTACAGTTTGGAGCTCTTGTGTGACTTACAGAGAATGAGCATAGTTGTCTCGTAGTGCACGTGGACATGCATTTTCTTGGGTAGGTGTGAAAAGGGTGTGCAAACAGTTACCCTTACTTACCAGACACCACTAACCATTTTTTTTTTCAAAGAGGCCAGAACCTATTTATGGTCTCTCCATCCTGTACAAGAAGCTCAGTGGGAATGAATGGAGAAATCCAGCCGGGCGTGGTGGCGCACGCCTTTAATCCCAGTACTCGGGAGGCAGAGGCAGGCGGATTGCTGTGAGTTCGAGGCCAGCCTGGTCTACAAAAGCAAGTCCAGGATAGCCAAGGCAAACACAGAGAAACCCTGTCTCAAAAAATGAAAAAGAAAAAAGAAACGGAGAATTTCAGGTCCATAAGCCTGGAAGTACTTTCTCAAGCCTGAGGAGGGTGAAACGCAACATCTTTCTGATGAGTCTGAAGCACCGGTCAGTTTCCCCACAGTTTGTGTTAAGAGCAAAGCATCCCATGAAATGGATGAAGGCACACCATAGCCTTTATTCTCCTGGGCCTGACTAGGGTCCCATGGGGCTCCTCTAGCCCACAGTAGCCGCAGGGCATGGGATTTAGATCCATTTGCAGATCCGGGGATTCCTCGGGTTCTTTAGCAAGGTCAAGTTCCTATGCCGGCATCTCTGTGGCGTTGCTGGTTTCCAACGACAGAATTGGAGTGCGACCTTCCCATCCTTCAGGCATTTACTGCATCGCCCTCTGTCCTTTTTCCTTTGACCTGTTATTAATTTGTTGCATAGATTAGAACTGTCAAGTTTTCAGAGAAAGAGAGAGAGAGAATGTGAGTTGTAACACCCCTATGGTGGGACGGCATGATCTGGACCGTGACTAAGCCAGCATAGATTTTTAGGAGATTTCTTTTGGGCAGGACCCATGGTTTACAGCAGCCTGGTGGCTTGGCTTTGACTGTTATATCTTCATATATGACCAAGCTATTACTGTTGTTCATTTGTATTTGTGTGTGCACAGGTGTGCGGTAGTGTATACAAGGAGAGGAGAGGCCAGCCCGTGGAGTCAGTTCTCTGCCTCCGCCGTGTGGGTTCCGGGGACTGAACTCGGGTTGTCAGGTGTAGCCGAAGGCACTTGCTGTGTCATCTCACAGGACGTGCTCTGGTTGAGTGGCATGCCTTGAATTCACTGTGTAGCCAGAAGTGACAAATGTCAACTGTCTCCACCTCCCAAATGCTGGGATTACAGATGTGTTCCATCTTGCCCAGTTTTACATGGTGCTGGGAAATAACTCCAGGGCTGTGTGTATGGTAGGCAGGAAAGCATTCTGCTAACTGAGTCACAGCCTCGACCCTTGACCACTTTAAGGAAGCAAAGACTGGCTCTATGAAGCCAGTGAGACACGATCCCCTCGGATCCTGGGAGAACAGAACGCTTGCTTGGGTACCACTCAGCAGACACTATTGACTTATTTGCCAGCATCTCCTCTCTCCCTGGGATGGGAAAAATGGCAGAACCTTTTTCTGACAGGCATTGCCTGGAATCTCAGGACAGCAGAAAGTAAGAAGGCAGGGGGGCTGGAGGGTGGGGTGGGGGGAGGGGGCGGAACCAGTTGTCTCTAATTTGGGGCTTGAGGGGAATCTGTCTGCTGGGTAAAAAAATCCCTGCTGCAAGTTTGGGCTGTCACACTGGCTTCTTTCTGGTAGGTCTAGGAAAAGACGTTAAAGGGAGCACTTAGAAGAATGTATTAAAAATGCCAGCTTTACTGTGAGAGCCAAATCGATTGCAGTGAACTCTGGCTTTCTCTAGGTTGTTGGCCAGTAGGGTGACCATGTTCGTAAGCTCTTGTCTGAACTTGAAGGTTCCTGACAAAACATAAAAAGAAGCCTGTTCAGGCTTCCTAATTGGCTGCGCATCAGTCTCTGGATTCACTTGGATATTTTTTTCTTATTTGGGTACCAGAGATAGAGCTCCTTGGGGGTAGCTTTTTAAAAATTTTATTTTATTTCATTTTATTTCATTTTATTTTACAAAGACCAACTCTTTTACTATTTCCCAAACTAGCAGGTCTTTACTCTTGTCCTTACAGACATGCCGGTAATTTACCTAAGTTTAAGTAACTTGCCTCAACTGGTATTTGAGCTGGAGGCTCTGTCCTGTCTCTGAGAACTTCTCATCTGACAAAAGCATGAAGACCAACAACAATTTACAGTAAAGGGACAGAGCTTTTCAAACTTCACAACGCTATGGGGCTTTGGATTTAGAAATGCGATCAGGTTGAGAAGACCCCGAGGAGAAGGGTTTCACTCTGCTGCCTGGGTAGGAATTGCCACCCCTCTCATGGTGCCAACAGAAAGCCGGGCTGGTGGTGGTGGTGGTGGGGAGGGCGGATGTCTTAGGAATCTTCAAAAAACTTTTTTTCTTACAATGTAATTTTATCATGTGTTCTCTCTCAACTCCTTCCAGATCCCACCTCCCTACTCACCAACTTCGTGTCATTTTGTCTCTCCCTCTCCAAAAAAAAAAAAAGAAAAAAAAAAAGAAAAGAAAAGAAAAGAAAAACCAACCAACCAACAAGACAAAACAAAGAAAACAAAGATCACACACACATACACACATCCAAAAAGGAGTGATTGTGTTTTGGCCACTCCTGGGCACGGGGCCTGCACTGGAGTGTGGTTGTGAGACCCCGTGGCATTCCATTGGAGAACCCTGATTTCCCTTTGCTGGTCGGTATCACTTACAAATAACTTCTTGGTTAGAGGTGAGACTTTGAGTCCCCTTCTCCTTCTCAGTGCTGGGGTGTGTCTGGTTTGAACCTGTGCAGGTCTTGTTGGTGCTGGCCACATTAATGTAGCAGCCCTCTTGTGTCTGCAAGACGCTGCTTCCTTGGAGCCGTCTCCCACCTCTGGCTCTAACAAGCTTTCTGTCTCCTTGTCCACATTGTCCCCAGAGCTTTGAGAAGAGGGGTGTGGTGACGACGTCCCCTCTAGGACTGTCCAGCTGTGGGTCACCTGTCAGTTTCCATCTATTGCAGGGAGCTTCTCTGGTGACCGCTGATCAATGCACTGCTTGCTGGGGTGTCCCTGTAGAGAATGGTTTGCAGGAAGAAATGGTGATGGGCTCCTTCAGGACAAGTTGTTTCTCCTTGCAGGGTGCCACTTGTCTCTGTCCTGTCTTTGGAGGCCAGGTGGCATGACTCTATGTCTTAGGAGAAAATTGCCAAGACAGCTTTTTAAAATATGGAGTTTACTGGCTGGAGAGATGCCTCAGAGGTTAAGAGCACTGGCTACTCTTCCAAAGGTCCTGAGTTCAATTCCCAGTAACCACATGGTGGCTCACAACCGTCTATAATGAGATCTGGTGCCCTCTTCTGGCATTCAGGTGCACATGCAGGCAAAACACTGTACACATAATAAATACATAAATCTTTTTTAAAAATATGGATTTCTCCAGGCTGGCACACTAGTACCTAACATGTATGAGGCTGTGTCAAACCCCACGTGTTGGTTAATGTTAAATGTCAACTCACCATGCTGGGCAGTGGTGGCGCACGCCTTTAATCCCAGCACTCGGGAGGCAGAGTCAGATGGATCACTGTGAGTTCAAGGCCAGCCTGGTCTACAAAGCCAGTCCAGGACAGCCAAGGCTAACACAGAGAAACCCTGTCTGGAAAAAGAAAACAAAGAAACAAAAGTGTCAACTCACCGCATCCCAGAGTCACCTAAGAAAAGGCTCAACAGAGGAATCACTTTCCTAAGGTACCATCGAAGTAGGGCTACTTCTGGGATCTTTAGTGACAAGCAACAGAAACAGACTCCAATAAGTCAGCTGACAATGAATTACAGAAAGAGGTGGGGGAGCCTAGGATCACAGGGCAGCTGAGGAAGGTGTTAATACACAGTTGGGGGGCAGGGGTCCCCTTGACCTATAGGAAGGAGCCACTCAGATTGCCGTTCAGCTCGTCAGTTTCCCTGGCGGGGAGTGAGTTTCCGATTGGTCTAGCCTGGTTCTATACGTTCCCTAAAGGGGAACTAGAGAAAGGGCTGATAAAATCGTACAGGGACTTAGGGGAGGGTGAAGACGGACACGTGGATAAAGGGCTGCCCGAAAAACAGAGCAAAGCGTACCGGCACCTACAGAAGGGGAGGGAAAGTCCTAGATCCTCAGCAGCAGAGTCCAGGGGGCAGCAGGCTTCCACTCGGCCTTGTTTATCATCTCCAGTGGTGCCAAGCGTTAAGGCTTCTCTCCCGCAGAGGCTGGACAAGGTACCACACACCCTTACCCTCCCCACTCAGGCGGCAGAGGCAGGCACAGCTCTGTGAATTCTAAGCCAGCCTGGCCAATACAGGAAGTTCCAGTCCAGCCAGAGGTACTCAACGAGACCCTGTCTTAAAAAGGAATCAAAGTTGAGCCACGGGGGTGGGGGAGTGGGGTGGGGGTGGGGGGGCAGTAGCCATCACCTCTGGCCCCCTTGTGCCCAGTTTTTTCCCTATCTGTGGGTACTGATGACTTATCCCAGACTCTAGCATTAGATTAGCTATCGCTTGGCACATGAGCAGGCCTGTGGGATGTACCAGCCTGCTGCAGAGTTTGTACCCCTGGGAGAAGGAACAACTCAGCTGCCTTGCCCTGTTGTCCTGTCACACGGGAAGTCTCCGCTGTGACAAAGACACAGTCACACACAACAGTAAGCTGCTCTTCAGCGCATGCTATGCATTTTCCCCTCTTTCCTGCCTTACTCCCCAGCTCCTTGCTGGTTTCCATTCAAGTCTTTGTAGTCGGTGTGCTGCCTGAGTGCTGGGCAAGAAGGAAGGAGTCACTAGGAGCCACTAGTCCAATGAGGAGCTGCACTGGGAGGTGGTCCACCCCCCCTAAAAAAAAAAGTACCAGCCTCTAAGCAGACTAATTATTATGTCCTTCTCACGCTACCCCCTACTTTTCCCTCACCTGTGGACCATCCAGCCTTCTAGGGGCTGGTCCCAATGAGTGTGCATGTCCTAGGGGTGGTCCCTTCCTTCCTCAGTAGCCTAAAGAGGCTGCACTGCAGTGTGCAAACGTTGCCTGCCCCTCACAACGTGATCTTGATGATGCTCAGCTGCTCAGATGGCCTCTCCCGTGACTCTTCCCCCTACCTGGAGATGTGAGATGCCTGCAGCTAGTCTCTTAGAAGATGATGCTAATCATCCCTGAAGCACCTAGCCCCAGGGATAACGTCAAGGATGGGGGCCTTGCCTCAGCATGAGCTCTCTTAAACGCAAGGCTCAGGGTGGCCTGCTCCTGCTCAAAGGTTTCCAGAGCTCCTCCTTGCCTCTAGTCAGGACTTCGCGTCCTGGCTCTTTGCTCCTACCTGCACCAGCACTCCCATTGCTGCCTGGGGTCCCCAACATGCTGTGCGTCTCCTTTTGCCATTCTTACAGGCAGGCCACCTCTTGTTCCTTCCAGGTGGCTTGGTCTTTGACGTTGTAGTCGCTTGAGTGACCCTTTGTGTCTCCCACAAAGCTTTTAAGGCATGTCCTCCTGTCTTCTATCTTCTGCCATGCCTGCATCATAACAGTAGCATTAGCAGACGTTACTGTAGTTGGTTGCAGGCAAAGCCAATCTCCCTATTGGAATGTAAACTATGCCAAGGCAGATTTGTAGCCCTGGATCCCCAGGTCACTAGAGCTCCAAAAATCCTTTCATGTTTTAAACGACTAATAAGCAATTTGTACAAAGATCTGTCCTTTGCATTGGGATCAGATCTTTCCAGAAGGGATAGGCTAGAGAAAATATCCCTGCTGAGAAGGCAATTTAATATAAGACTTCCCCAGGGATATTTTGAAGTAAACCACACAGCAGGCAGAATTAGGAAGTCTGAAACTGCCAGGGATAATGGTGCACACCTTTAATCCCAGCACTCAGGAGGCAGAGGCAGGTAGATCGCTAAGTGTGAGGCCAAACTGGTCTGCAGAGTGAGTTCCAGGACAGCCAGGGCTACACAGAGAAGCTCCCCCCTTTCCCTCTCCCTCTCCCTCTCTTTCTCCCTTTTCCCACTCCTCTCTCTCTCTCTCTCTCTCTCTCTCTCTCTCTCTCTCTCTCTCTCACACACACACACACACACACACACACAAACGCACCCCAAACAAATGAACAAACAAAGAAAACCCCACAGAAACCTAGAACTATTTCCTGGCTCAGGCCTGAAGGTTCTGTGAAGAAATGAACTGCCCATGGCTAGCACTGATCTCCCTTCAGGTTTATCTACAAGCAAATCGGTGAGGGCCCTTCAGGCCCCTGCCGTGGTCAGCCCTGAGACCCACGTGGTGCAAAGAGAGACCTGATTCCCGCACGCTGCCCCTTGTCTTCCAGACATGCACACGTGTTCGTATACATCTACACACAAAATATAAAAAATCTAAGTGTAATTTAAAAAACAAAAGCATACAATAAATGTCTTTCAAATTTTAAAAAAATCAGCGTAGGAACAATGCAAATGTGCTGTTCTCCAACAGGAGTGGGGCCACACTCAGTCTTACCTGCTGACACTGTCTAGTCAAGAGCCCGTGGCAACTGCACTTTCCATACTCTGCATCTCTCCAAGAAGCTGCTGTAGCCTTGTGAGTATCGAGGATAATATTAACTCTCGAAAGAGACTGGGTTTGCCAAGGACAGTAAGTACTGGCCAAGCCATCCTGACCATTTCCTCCAGGATAGGCCGAGGCAGCAACACAGCGAACCGGCTAACTCTCGCTCTCTCACAGGCGTTACCGAGTAAGGAGCCACGTCCTCTGTTCCTGGCTTGCAGTTTTTCTGCATGCGCGACGTGCTGTGCACCACGACCTTGAGCTCCAGACTTCTGGAGCTCGTTTAATCTTCACAGAGACACTGGAGATAAGAAAGATTTTGCGGCTTGCCTTTTGCAGACGAGGTTTGCGAAAGTCAGAGTCACAGGCACAAGGAAGACGGAAGCACTGCAAGGGGGTGACCCTGGCGCTCCCTTTCTGGCTGTGGGATTCATATCTTGGAATCTTGGGAACTGAAAAATAAGTCACACAACGGACAACAACTATGAAACCCAATGGACCAGACTTACCATTATGTGGCCATAGGGCTCTCTAGACAGAGCAGAGAAAGACAAACCCGTGGTAAAAGAGCAGTTGCAATTAAGATGTCAGGAAATGGCTAAGAAAAATAATCAGTGGTGTAGTGCTAATCAATAGCCCTGAAGGAGCTGAGGAAGCCAGGCAATTATTCTGGGCAAGCCTGTTAGACAGTTATGTACAGACCGCACAAGGCGCCATGACACAGTCAGTGCTTGGCAGGTCCTGTCAGAATTCCCAGCTGAAGAGTTGGGGTAGGACGGCAGAAGTCAAAGACAAGGAAGGGCGTGGCACCATGTAAATGACACTAAGACCTTCTTACATGTACTGGTTAAACCATTCTCCTTTTCACCTCTGCACAGACATGTCAATCATCTTATGGATGAAGGCAGAATTGGCCCGAGCTCCAGTCAAAGCACACCTCCAAGTCGGAGCTCTCTGGCAACTGTTCCTGAGCAGGCTACAGAGGACGGGGTCAGAGAACCAGGCAGCCACCCACATGCCACAAGACCATCATCCACCTAAAATAAAAAATGCCCTAGGAGCAAACTTAAAGGCTTATTTTAAGAACTAATATTTCCAAGGATCTGTAAGCATTTTCTTGCCAACCCTCCCCTTGATTAGAACCTGGCCAGCTCCCCTTGCCTCTACTTCCTTTATAATTCCCACCATGGTCTTTTGACTGAACTCCTGGCTGCATCTGCTGGACCAGGCAAGGAAAACTTTGCTCATCTTCCTAGTGTGATCCCTGGGCCCACCTTTAACACCAATGGAGACTGCCATCTTGGGTGGTACCACATCACTCTGCTGCATCTCTTGTTTACACTGCCATCCCACTGCGACCTTCTTCTGGTCTTGGTCCCTCTGGTAGCCTATTAAATGGGTGCCTGCTCCCAGACCACCCCTCCAAATAGAGCTGTGTGGTACCTCCTACTGGGATGGGCCATTGATGCGCTTTGTCCATAGGGAAGTAGGACCAAGCAGAAGACACCCTTGTGTGGAAACACTGAGGCTTGCATTCTAGAAGCCATCTACCATGTGGTAAGCTTATTCGGGGTAGTCCCCTGCATAGAAACGGGGCTTCCGAGCTGGGCGCAGTGACACACACCTGTGATCCCAGCACTCAGGGAGGCAGAGGCAGGTGGATCTCTGTGAGTTCGAGGCCAGCCTGGTCTACAAAGTGAGTCCAAGACAGTCAAGGCTACACAGAGAAACCCTGCCTTGGGAAACAAGAAGAAGAAGAAGAAGAAGAAGAAGAGGAGGAGGAGGAGGAGGAGGAGGAGGAGGAGGAGGAGGAGGAGGAAGAAGAAATGGGGATTTGCCAAGAGGAGAGGGAGAAGAGGGAGTGCTGGCTGGCTGTACCTGGGTTAGAGAGGGGCCATGTTGGTCTACCAGTTCCAACTCCTGCGGAACACACTCATATGATTCCAGCTGCCCAAGGGAGCAAGAATCCCCCAACTGAGCCTATTCAATCCTCAGACTCATGACACATCAATAAACATTGCGTTTGTCTCAAAGTTGTAAGGTTTGCGGCACTTAATCACTCGGCTATTTGAAACCACAGCCAACCACATCACTTCTTGACCAAACCCTGCATGTCCCAGGCCAGGCCATCTGGGCTTGTGACAGCCTGTCCACTGTCACCAACGTATGTCAGGCTAGCTTCACTTGACTCTGAGTCCTCAACATCAGGTTCTGGACAGTGACAGCTCCACTTTCTGAGTAGATAATAAAGTGAAAGAGTGTTGAGTGTAGACATGGGTGCCCTCTTACGCCAGTCAAGGACCTGTGTGACTGTCCTCAGTCATTCCCAGGGCCGGATTGGAGCTGTCACCGTGCTGGTCAGTCATTATGCTGAGCAGGGAATTCCCACAGCCCAGGACCACAGACGCCATCACCTCCCTGCACTCTTTCTGATATGTTTATCAATGGTTGCTGTCGTTTTCAATCATGTTGGTTTGTGTGTGTGCTTGCAGGTGGGCATGTGTACACAAGTGGGATTGCATCTGGTTATAAGTTGCTCGAAGTAGCTTCTGGGGACAAAATTTGGAGTCCTCTGCAAGAGCAGTAAGCACTTAATTGCTGAGCCATCTCTCGGCCTCTTTTCATACTTTCTTTTGTCTGGCTTTCATTCACCCTCCCATCCTGTAGGGAAAGAATCATTATGTTTCATTCATGTATTTGCTTTTTTTTAATTTATTTTAAAGCTTCATTTTTTTGTTTGTTTGTTTTTCGTTGTCTGTGTGTTTGCTGCAGCACACGTGTGGAAGGCAGAAGATAACTTGTAGGAGTTGCTTCTCCTTCCACTGTGTGCATCTGCAGGCTCACACTCAGCCACATTGCTGACCCACAGTGTGCTGCTGTTGTTGTCTCTCAAAGGTAGCTGTTTTGAAGAATATTCAAATATTAGTGTAAGAAATACTTGAAAATGTTATTTTACTTTTCAGTAAGAGAGTCTCAGTTTTAAAGAGTGACTTTCAAGCTCAGGTTGAGAAATTTCACAGCAACAAGGGGGCTCTGGGATGCTAGGGTGTGGCTTCCAGTGGGAAATTGGCCATACTGACTTGAGTGATGGATTGTCAGGTGTGAGGTGTGCTGGGAGTGACCCTGGGGATGACCACAAGTATCACAACTGTAGAAGGGATTGGTGTATTTCCCAACCATGCTCTCATTCTTTGGCACAGGGCCTAGCACAGAGACAGGCTTAATTTATTGTCTGGGTGAACGGCATGCCTTTATGAGCTATTAGGTGCCTTGGGTATACCCTTCTATTTCCTACAGGAAATGTCATGATAGGTGGGGAAAGAAAAACTAGAACAGAGAAGTTGTTGCTCTTGGGAAGGTAAAAAGGTCCACCCTCTCAGTTCTTGTCAAGCTTAATATGCAAATGAATTCTACAGCAAATACTCTATTGAATAAAGACAGTTGTCAGTGAATTCTTTAAAAAATTTTTAAAATTGATTCTTTGTGAATCTCACATCATGTACCCCAATTCCAGTCATCTCCCCATACCTCCATACCCACCTCCTGTCCTTGCAACCTTCCCCCCACCAAAAGAAAACAAAATTAAAACAAACAAGAAAACAAACAAAAAACCCAAAATATTGCCGTAGAAGCCATGCCATGCCACAGTGTGTCACAGAGTGTGTCAGCCTTTTGCCTAAATAGCTTTACCTGCAAGTGTTCACTGCAATGAGTCATTGGTCTGGTTTGAGGCCTCTGGCTTCTGCTACACCATCAACAGTGGATCATCACCCAGACTCATTGTGTATTATCTGCTGTCACCCTGTGTCATGGTGATCCTGCATCTTTGGGTCTGTAGGACCAGCCCTTTCATGCATTCCAGCCATTCATAAACGCAGCAGATGTTGAGGTGGGCCAAGTCAAAGCCGTGGATCTGGGCCTCGGTGATAACTGAGTTGGCCAGCTCTCCTCTGCCTGCACCACCAGGGCGAGCTCTCTGGATTTGCCTAGGTGATGGGGCATCAGAATGAATTCTTAGTTCTTGTTGGGACTTTCACTTACATTTAAATGCAAAGGTGAAAAGTTGAGAGTGTACGTTTTTCTAAATACATCTTTACTTTAGATATTTTAGAAAATAACAGGTAGGTGAAGGTGAGCACAATTACAATTACTCTAAAAGTAAGAGATGCTGTCACTGATTGACCAAAGAGAGGCTGTGATATCTTAAGGCTTCACTCTTTATCCATGTATTTTGTTAAACACTCTCCTGTTATTTTCATTTTGCATGATGAAGGTTGTGTTCTTTCTCTGAGCCAGACTGAAAGCCTTGTTGTTAACAGATAAATCAGACCACTGTGCCTCACTTGGTGAGGGTTCTGGGGAGCAAAGCTTTGTTCATAAGTGTATGTCTTAACCCTGAACTGTACCTTCCCCCATCACATGTCTTTAGCCAGCTCTCCAATATTACATGTTTACACAGTTTTTATTTTCAATTTTTATTTTCTTTTAATTATTTTTGAGAGAGTGTCTCATTACGCAGCCCTCGCTAGCCCAGAACTTGCTTTGTAAACCTAGCCCAGGCTGGCCTCGGGTTTGCAGCAGATGCCTCTGGGGTGCTGTCTTTTTCTTCCATGGTCTCTTTCTTTAGGATCATACTTAAGTTGTTTATTCTGGACATTTTAGACATATTTTTTTTTTTTGCAGACAGTTCTGAGCTGCCATGTGGGTGCTGAGAATTGAACTCATGTCTCTTGGGAGAGCAGCCAGTGCTCTTAATCACTGAGTCATCTCACCAGCTCCACAATTTGTTTTTTTTTTTCTTTTCTGCACAGAGAAGCCCTTTCTTGGGGATGGAGATGGGGAATGCACTGTAGAGGGCACTTGGTAAACAGGTATTACCAACAGGTCATGACAGCTGACAGTTTAAATAGCGCCTCTACAAAATAGCTTGATGAGTCCACACCTGACCCATCCCTAGCTACACTTTCAGCTTGTCTTTTAGTCCTTTGAGTGTGGTATCAAAAAGATTGTCCTGTAGGCCCTATAACAGTATCTGCTCTGCCAGATCTTGTCTTGTTTTGGACTCCCTCCCTCCCTCTCTCCCTTCCTCCCTCCATTCCTCCATTCCTTCTTTCCTCTCTCCCTTCCTTTGTTTCTGTTTGTGGTTTTTATGAGTCAGGCATCAATTTTCTTTCTTTCCTTCTTTTTAAATTTTTATGTAAGTAATTTATTCAGATTACATATCATTTGATATCCCCTCAAGTGTAACTTCCCATTTCCCCCTTCTTCCCTCTTTCATTCTATTCCCCTCCCCTTCCCCTAGGTCTATGACAGAAGGGGACCTTGTCCCCCTTATAAGATCACAGCCTTTCAGGTCTCTTCCTGGTAGCCTGCTTACTCTTCCTCTGAGTGTCACCAGGTCTCCCTGCCAAGGGGAAGTGGTCAAATAGGGGGCACCAGAATTCATGTCCTAGTCAGTCCCTGCTTTCCACACAATTGTGGAGAATGTCCTGTCCATTCGCTAGATCTGGATAGGGGTTCTAGGCGTACTGCATGCATTGTCCTTGGTTGGTACAATAGTTTGAGCTGACCCACCTGGGTCCAGATTGGCCAGCCTTAATGGTCTGCTTGTAGGCTTCTAGGATCATCTGGATCCTTCTATTTCCACATTCTTCCATTGGAAAATTGAGACCATTGATGTTGAGAGATATTAATGACCAGTAACTGTTATGTCCCTTGATTTTGATGTTGTTGCAATAGAGTGTTTGTGTGATTACGTTTTACGTGTAGTTATCTATTTCCTGTGCAATTTTGGTTGTAGTTTGTCAGTTTGGGTTGGAGTTTTCCTTCTAGTAACTACTATCAGGCCGGATTTGTGGATAGGTACTGTTGAATTTGTTTTGGTTATGGAATATCTTGTTTTTCTTCCATCAATAGTTATTGAAAGTTTCGCTGGGTATAGTAGTCTGCCCTGGCATCTGTGGTCTCTTAGGGTTTGCAGGACTTCTATCCAGGCCCCTCTGCCTTTTATGGTCTCTCCTGAGAAGTCAAATGTAATTCTGATCACTTTGCCATTATATGTTGCTTGGCCCTTTTCCCTTGATGCTATTAATATTTTTCCTTTGCTCTGTACATTTTGTGTTTTGATTATTATGTGACGGGAGGATTTTCTTTTCTGGGCTATTCTATTTGTTGTTCTGTAGGCCTCTTGTATGTTTATATACATCTCCTTCCTTAAGCTGGGGAAATTTTCTTCTGTAATGAAGATGATAATGGAGGAAATGAATAAAATCCATGAACAAATGCAGGAAGATGCAGCCAAACAGATCGAAGACATTAAAGAGGCCTATAGAGAGGCACTAGAAGAAATTCAGGAAAATACAAACAACAGATGAAGGAAATCAATAAAATAGTTCTAGATCTGAAGATGAAAATGGAAACAATGATAAAAACACAGGCAAAAGAAAGACGGGAATGAGAGAAGTTAGAGAAGAAAGCAAGTAATACCCAGGTGAGCTTCTCTAGCAGAATTCAAGAGATGGAGGAAGGAATCTTGGGAGTAGAAGATACTATGGTAGATCTTGAAATAACTATCAAAGAAAATGCTAAATCTCAAAAACTCCTGGTACAAATCATCCAAGAAATCAAGGACACCATGAAAAGACAAAACCTGAGGATGATAGGCATTGAGGAAAGAAGCCCAGCTCCAAGACCCAGAAAATATTTTCAACAAAATCATAGAAGAAAATCTCCCCCGCCCCCCAATTTAAGGCATCAACTTATGCCTTATGCAACCTTGGTTCTGAGCCTTACTCAATATGAGAGAATTCAGTGACTCCATATTCTTCCAATGTAGTGGGGGAAGCCCAGGCTGCAGATAAGCATCTCAGCATCGCCCACGTGGGAACCCTTAGGCAGGGAGCATGTGCAGACCAGGCCAAAGACTAGCTGTGACCCAATGGGAAGAAGACAAATGCAGAAAACTCCAAGTAAGCATGGCTGAAGCCATGCCTTCCACAGGTGCAGAAGCCAGTGAAGATTACCAGGAAGAAAGAGCAACGGGTGGGGTCTCAGAAGACCTGGTGCTGCAGCGCCCTGTGGCTTGTCTCCCAAAGGTGTGTGTGCTGGCAGCTTGGCACCTAGTGTAGAATGGAAGATGGTGAAACTATGAAGAGACAGGGCCAAGGGGAGGTCCCTGGGATGGAGGCAAATCTGGTCTCCTGGGATGAGTTCTCAAGAGAGCCAATTGTTATGAGTGGATCCAAACATACTCTTCTTTATAAAAGTACCGTGCCTCCAGTATACATAGTTACAGAATGCAGGCCAGTGCAGCTGGAATCCAACCTAGGCACGGCTAGTATCCAAGTGGGAGACCCTGTCGCGCCACCATGCTCCTGCACTGCCTCCTCAGGCTGAAGAGGAGGTTGGAGAAAGTGGGCTCTGCATTCACAAATAAGGGTGCAAACAAGGGAACCTCAGAGGGAAACCCAAGCTTTTCATCTTGTTTATTTTGGAAAAGAGACCCTTAGTTTTTAAGAAATCTCCTAAAAATCAGTGCCCAGGACTTACTTAGTCTCACTTGTGCTGAGACCTGATATCCGTAGCACGCGGTGTGGCAATTCCTTGATCTCCACATACTAGTTCTTTGTGAGGGAGTGGGCAGAGAGGAAAGGGCGTGGGGGCCGAGCAACAAGGAGAGGGCTTGTGTCCTTGCTGCGGAAGTCAGATCATTTAATCTGAGGGGTATCAGATAATCAAATAAATCTCTTAATTGTGGGAAACAGAGCTGGCTCCACTGACTAAGAGCACCGACTCACCCTCTCCATTCTGAGACTGTTGTTTTGACCTCATCACGGATGAAGGAGACAAGGCAGGGGTTCACATGCTGCCCAGAACTTGGGGTGTATAGAAGCCTGTATCCAAATACTGGAAAGCCAGACCAGAAATGCTGCTCTGAAAACTCAGCAGAAACGCAGTGAGGAAACAAGAAGCCAGAATTCACTGAGTCAGAACAAAACCAAGGAGCCAGCCTGGAGGGCCGTGGGCAGGTACAGCGCCACCTGAGGCCATCTTCTCTGCTTCTGGCTGTCTTTCGAATGTACCTGGCCATTAGGAAACTTCTGGATGAGCTGGGCGTGGTGGTGCACAACTTTAATCCCAGCACTCAGGAGGCAGGGGCAGGTGGATCTCTGAGTTTGAGGCCACTTTGGCCTACAAAGCAAGTTCCAGGACAGCCAAGGCTACACAGAGAAACTCTGTCTTAAGAAACAAACAAACATTTAATCCCAGCATGTGGAAGACAGAGGCAGGCGGATTGCTGTGAGTTCAAGGACAGCCTGGTCTTCAAATCTATTCCAGGACAGTCAAGGCTACACAGAGAAACTTTGTCTCAAAAAAACAAAACCAACCAACCAAATAAACAAAAACAAACAAACAAACAAAGGAAATAGCCTGCTGATGGTGTTGCTTCCATGATGAGAATGAAGTGTTAGGCTGCAGTGGTGGCGCACACCTTTAATCCCAGCACTCTGGAGGCAGAGGCAGGTGGATCGCTGTGAGTTCGAGGCCAACCTGGTCTACAAAGTGAGTCCAGTACAGCCAAGGGTACACAGAGAAACCCTGTCTCAAAAATACCAAAAAGAAAAAGGAAAAGGAGAATGAAGTGTTGCCTACCTTCCCAAGCCTTGGAACTGTATTTTTTCCTTCCGCCTTCACAGCAGTCCCTTGCAGAAATTGCTATTATTATCACTATTTTACAGAAGGACACTAAAGCTAGAGTTGGAGCTACCTACTCGTGGGTATGGGATTCCTTACAGGACTCTACTCAGAGTGTTCACACTCAGATCCACGCTCTCACCTAAAGCTACAGCTCATAGGGAGCAGAGGGTGTTCACACTCAGATCCACACTCTCACCTAGTTACAGCCCGTAGGGAGCAGAGGGTGTTAAAGATATGCTGGAGCATCTCAAGTCACAGCTAAATATAAAGCCTCAGTTATAATAACAATATTTGCTAAATATTGATAGCTACATATTACTGTTACTGGGCCCTGATGGTTCATGGGTAAAGGCGCTTGCTGCATAAGCCTGGCAACCCTAGTTGGATCTCCAGGAGGGAAATCATGCCTCAAGGTTGTCTGTCCTCCATACATACACTGTGGCCCACATGCCCACACACATCATGCACACACATAAACCATAATTTTAAAAAATGATATTACTGCTATCCATTTCAATATCTGTTGTTATTTTAAAAGATGCGATGTGTGTGTGTGTGTGTGTGTGTGTGTGTGTGTGTGTGTATAATAGTGTCTGCGGGAGGCAGAAAAAGATGTCAGATTCCATGGAGCTAAAGTTACGGACAGTTGTGAGACACCCAGTGTGGATGCTGGGAACCAAACTGCACTCCTCTACAAGATTAGCATCTGAGCCATCTCTTAAACTATGATGATGATGATATTTTTTGAGACAGGGTTTCTGTGTAGCTTAGCTGCCCTAGACTCATTCTGTAGACCAGGCTCGCCTCAAACTTACAGAGATCTACCTGCCTCTGCTTCCCTGAGGGCTGGGATTACAGGCGTGTGCCACCACACGAGCCTGCTTCTATACTATTATTACCAAAAGAGACAAAGAGACTTGGGAGGTTCTACACCCTGCCCAAGGCTGCATGGGAATCCAAACACTCCATGTTTGGATAGACTCCAAAGCTCCACTGATGGCCGCTGAGGTATACTCAGCTGTCCTTCTCCCTCTCCTTGACCGGAAGAACTCTTAACCCAGCTCTCCAGCTTAATCTCACAGCTATGATTTCAGTCCTTAAGCATTGTGCTGGATAGTTCTAGGTCAACTTGACACAGCTAAGGTTGTCTGAGAGGAGGGAACCTCAGTTAAGAAAATGCCCCCATAAGATGAGGCTATAGGGCATTTCCTTAATTAGTAATTGATGGGGGAGGGCCCGGCCCATTGTGGTCCTGGGTTCTGTAAGAAAGAAAGCTGCACAAGCCATGGGGAGCAAGCCAGTAAGTAAGCAACGCCCCCTCCATGGCCACGGCATCAGCTCCTGTCTCCAGTTCCTGTCTGTTTTGCATTCCCGTCCTTGCTGCTTTTGGTGATGAACCGTGATGTACAACCGTGAGCAAAATAAACTCTTTCCTCCCCTGGTTGCTTTCAGTCTCGGTGTTTCATTGCAGCAGTAGTAACCCTAAGACAAGGACCTTTCCAGAAGAGTAATGCTTGGCACGTGGCAAGATCCCTGTAATTTGTATCTTGGGGCAGTTTCATCTCTCTCTAATTTACACTTGGGTTTGACATGTCTGTTGTGCACAAGCAATAACCCCCCCCCCCCAGGGACAGGCTATCTGCCCTATGAGCACCACAGGGTGATAAACCTCACCTCCCTGCCAGCACAGTGAGCTGTGAGTTTTCCCAAACTGATACATTCGTGACTCAGCATTTATTTCGGTGCCATTTAACACGCTGCCAAAGATGGTGGTGCTGTAACTACTGAGGGCTGCCTATTCCTCAGAACCTGTGTCATATATGATTCCAGATTAAGAAAATACCAGTTTTTAGGCTGGAAAGATAGCTCAGAGGTTAAGAGCACTGACTGCCCTTCTAGAGGTTCTAAGTTCAATTCCCAGCAACTACATGGTAGCTCACAACCATCTATAATGTGATCTGGTGCCCTCTTCTGACATGTAGGTGTACATGCTGGCAGAGCAGTATATACATAATAATAAGTAAATAAATCCTTAAATGAAAGAGAGAGAAAATACCAGTTTACCCATACAAATGAGTGCGGGATATCCCAAGGGGTTCAGTTTCCCCCCTAATCTTTGAATAATATGTTGTCCGATAGCATTTGAGGAAGAAATTTCTTTAGCATTGTCATTTTGGTTTAGTATTAGTTGTTTTGTTTCTTTTCTCTCTCTGTATACATACATATATCTATATATGTATGTGTTGCTATATATAATGTTATATATATATATAACATTTTAACTAATTACTTGAGAATTTCATACAATATTTTTTTATCATATTCATCCCCTACTCTTCCTCCTGACTCCTCCTGAATCCATCCCTCACTCCACCTCCTCCCAGATCTTCGTCCTCTATTCTTGTGTGGTTTTTAATAACTCATCAAGTGCAGTGTTGCTGCCCAAATATTCATGGGTATGGAGGTTCACACTGGAGTGTGACCAGCCTACCAAGGGCCACATCTGTAAAGAAAATGGATTCTCCCTCCCCCAGAAGAAGACACTGACTGCCAGCAGGTCCTCTGGTAGGCATGGGGGACTATGAAGCCCTTCTCCCTCCATGCCAGAAGTGACTGACGTGACCTTGTGATGGGCTTGTGCAGGCAACCGCAGCAGCTGTCAGTGTATGAGTGCATCAGTCCTTCTTACCCAGAAGGCACTACTTCCCCTTGACCCTACCCAGCCTCTGGCTCTCAGCCTATTTCCTCCCCTCTTCCTTCATGGACCCTGAGACTTGGGCCGCAGGAGTGTGATATAGATATCTCACTTGTGACTGGTTATTTCATAGACCTTTACTGTCTATACTTTGACCAGTTGTGAGTTAACCACTGTCCACTGCACAAAGACACTTTTCTGATGAGTTCTGAGAACTGCACTATCTATGGATAAAGATAGTGGTTTGGTACTACATCTGTTTAGAAAAATAATAGCAGTTGTGTTACCCCCGGGGCCTGTGAGCTCTCCAACCATGGGTTCTTAGCCAGAGTTACAGCACCAAGGGTGCATTTTCTCCTGAGGAGTGGGCCTTAAATTCCATTGGAAATCTGCTGGTTACCTCTATACTACGTGTACCACTATTGCACTCGTAGGCATAGCTTGCCATGTGGTTATTTTTGCAGCTCAGTGTTCACACCTGGGTAAGAGTGTTTATCCCTGCCCCATCCCTGCATCGGCTTGCATTGCACCTTCTGGTTCTACGAAAGCAAGCCAGGGAGGAAGCTCTTCCTGGTCAGCACCAACTTGATTCTTCGATGTTCTGGGCTTATGATAGGCATTTGCATCTTTCATCCTATAACTCTGACTTGTCTTTATAAACCAGAGCTTGGCCAAATCAGTTCACTTTGGGCATTTGTTTCCTGTCTATTGAAGGGTTGGATTAGATTAGCGGGCAGTGATCCATTACTGCACAGGGCTGGGTAGAGTTTTGGCTTATGGGCCATTTGCTGTTCATGCAGCTACTTGACATGGCTACTGTAGTGCAAGAGAAATGCAGTGACAGTGAAAACCAAATGTTGCTGGGTTCTGACACAGCCTTCATAGCAGTTTACATTTCAGATAATTTCCAACACTTGTGAAATACTCTTTTCAACTATTTAAAAATAGAAAATCCATTCCTAGTTTGTAGTGTCTATAAAATCAGTCATTCAGCCAGATTTGGGCGTTGGAGTGAATGATTTTTTTTTTTTTTTTTTTTTTGTCTTTTCAGACTCTCATGCCATTTCAGAACTGGAGCTGTGGGGTGGTGCATGTCCATAGCTGGCAAGTGCGGCCACATGTGGGCCACAGAAGCCAACGGTTGGTGTAGAAAGGTGAGTGGCCTCTCTCCACTGCATAAGCAAGCCTGCTGAGCAGGGAGGGGGGAAGCAGTGGCTGGAGTACTAATGTCCCCCTGATGTGTGGGCACTAAGAGGACGCAATGAAGAGGTGACCTGTGGGGTCACGGGAGGAAGGACCTGCCGGCTACACTTGGTTAATATCTATTCTAGGATGTATAAAGAACTGCGAACAGGAAACACCTAACCCCTAAGTCAATCAGTGAATGGGCTAACGGACCAAAGTGGGATTTCGTCTCACAAGAAGAAATGTGAGTGCCCAACAAGCGCTTGAAAAGGCGTGCAACATCCTTGGCCATCAGGGGAATACAACTAAAACTACTTTGAGATCCCAGCTTACCCACATGCCCTAGTGTACTCTTGAGTGTAACCCCAAAGTCCTACCTCTGAGACACCTACACATCCACATTTATACTTACACTCTTCTTAGTAGACAAGAACCACCAGCCTAGTGTCCATCACAAAGGGATGGATAAAAAACAAAACGAAACAAACACACACACACACACACACACACACAAACGCTGTATGGTGGGTGAGACGGTTCAATAACAGTCTTTGTTATTAAGCCAATGGCATGATTTGTATTTCCTAGACCCATGTGGTGGAAGGAGAAAACCAACTCCTGCACGCTGCCTTTTGCCTTCCACACATGCACTGTGGTATACACACACACATACACACACACACACACACACACACACACACACACACACACACGCACGCACACACGCATATACACACATGCACATACATACACGCACACACATGCATGCACATACACACACACACACACAAATAAATAATTTAAAAATAAGTATACATACACATATTGGAACTTTATGCAGCTATAAAGAGAAATTAAATCATTTTCAGGAAATCATGTTAAATAAAGCAAGCCAGGCAAATACTGTGGGGTTTCTCTTACTGCCAAAACTAGATTTAAAATCATTTGTGTATGTAAAGTGTGTGTGTGTGTGTAGATCACAAAACTAGAAAAGGGACCGTGAAAGATAAGGAGGCACTTTTAAAGGAGATGGGAAGTAGACAGCAGTGAAATAAGCTGTGGGGACCAGGCATGAACAGGGTTCAAATACATGCACATAAATTGAAAATAAATAAGATCTTTTTTGTTGTCGTTGTTTTGTCATTTTTGAGACAGAGTTTCTCTGTATAGCCTTGACTGTCGTGGACTCGCTGGCCTCAAACTCACAGCAATTCGCCTGCCTCTACCTCCCAAGTGCTGGGATTAAAGGCGTGTGCCACCATGCCTGCCTAAATAAGATCTTTTTTTTAAAAATGGGGGAAGGAGAAGTAATGAAGAAGAAAGGGAAGCAGAGAGGCCTGAGACAGCAGTCGGGGAGGGAAGAAATGAGACAAAGTGTGACACTGAAGTGCAAAGGTGCCGTGATGACGCGCTGCTTTGTACACTAACCCAGAAGATTCGTTTTTGAAGGAAAGCCCATTCGCTCATTCAGTCTTTCTAGAGCTGCAGATGCCAGGCTGAGGACTTGACAGAGAACATAAAGAGAACCCTCTCACCCGTCTTGGTTTTATGAACAAGACAGACAAAATGACACTCCTTCTGTGCAGGGGGACAGCAGGGAGCCCGATGGAGTCCCAGGAGTCACACATGGCTTCTGGAGAGAACTGCTTTGAAGCATTTGCCTCTGCCATGTGCACTGGGGTGCATGTGCCCTGCGCTCTCTTTATGAAGCTGAGTGGGGTGCCTGTGGCCTCCCAAGGACCCCCTCAAACAACTCTCTGGCCAATTCCATTTGACTGTTCAGCAAGCAAGTAAACATAAACCCAACACACTATAGTAGAAGCCATGAGAGGGAGGGAGGGAAAGTGTACAGCAAGGAATTTGATACAAGGAGCTCACTGAGTGTTTCTTTACCTATTTGTGGGTGTGTCTACGGACGTGAACACCAGAAGTTAACATTGGATATCTTCCTCAATTATCCTCCACTTTATTTACTTAGTTCCATCTTTCTTTAAATTAGCTCATTTATTGCATATGTGTTGCACATCGTAGCACTCGTGGAAGTCAGAGGACTTGGTCTCTCCTTTCACCATGTTGGCCCAGGCATCCAATCAGGATGTTAGGAGTGGTAGCACTAGGCGCTGACCAAGGCTCATTCCCACCTTAGCTTCTGAGCCCGGGTCCCTTGTCCAACCTGGAGCCTGCTGGTTTGCCTATCCCGGCTGACTAGTGAGCCCCAGGATGCTGGTCCTACCTCCCCTCTGCACAACGCCTAGCAATTTTACAGGGAGCCAGAGGGACCAAACTTGAGTCCTTGTGCGTGGCTAACTATGGAACCATCTTGCCAGCCCTCCAGTTTTTGATAATTAACTCTGGTCCACTGTGGGTGGGGAATCTCTCTCATTTCCCTCGCATTCCTAAAGGGGGCACTGACTGCTATCGGGCTAATTACCCAGCCACAAAAGGCCAATGTTTAACTTCGGTTGAACCCACACTAACGCCACAGCCACGCTTCCCTCCTTGGCCTCTCTAGCCAGGCTGGAAGACTGAGCTGGAGGAATGTTTATAACAATAGAACACTTGGCAGCCAGCAGGTGCACGGAGGTGTGACAGCTCACTGGGTGAGGAGGGGGTGGGGGGTGGGGGTGGGGTAGGAAGCGGAGAGGGTGTGTTCCCTGGAGGAGGGGCGGCAGGACTGGATGACCTGGTGACAAACCCTCTCACCTCTGTCACCGTTTATTCTTTTCATGTCTCGCTTGTCGGACAGGTCAGCACCACAAGAGCGTGACGTTCTTGTTGACGTCCTCTCAGGGGGGCTCCGAGTAAAGCCACTGCCCTGTTGGGCCTCCCCGAGAAGGAAGAGCTGCAGGACGGCCCCTGCTGACCTCCCTGGCAACTGGAGGGGACTCTATTAAGATAATTTCAGGAGCATTTACAAAGATGAAGTTCAGGGTCAGTGCTCAGTGTTGTTCCTAGTAAAAGCTTTGCCAGGTACCCAGAGAGCATCCACAGGAGAGGCCAGGGAAAGCAGGCCTAGTCCAAGGGCTAGCCATGCAGCCTCCTCAGAGAGCCCAGGTGGCTAGCTGCACATGTGCTTCACTGTAGTTCCTGGTCAGGAAGCTTCTAGTGCAAACAGACTGTGCACCTGGCCATGCCTGAGGCGTGAACTGGAAGCCTAACTCATTTTCTCAGTGAGGTGATCTCTCTCCCTCTGCCTGGATCTCTCCCTGTCTCTGTGTCTCTGCCTCTTCTCTCTGATGGGTCTCACTATGTAGCCCTGGCGTGCCCAAAACAGGAGGCTGGGTCTTTTTGGGTCTTGGTATTGTTTGGCTGTTCATCACTCCCTCTCCAGTGAAGGCTTCGGGGCTCCGGCTGCTGTTCCAGATTCCAGCAGCGACGTTGGTGGAATTGCTGCTCTGCTGAAATCCTGCTGACTATGTCAGGGGAATTGCTCCCAGGAACTGAATTCAACAAGGTCTACTTCTCCTGTTCCCCTAAATCTCCTTTCTCTCCCATCTAGGGCAGGTGGGTTGCAAGGGAGATATAAGCATTTAAAGAACCCCAAATAAAGTAGGTTTGGAAAAAGTGAAGCCCACACCGCCCCCAGCTTCTCTAGGAAGATCATTCATCGTTCTGTCAGAAAGGCCCGCCTTTCCTTCCACAAGCCCCTCCCACTTCCCTAAATGACTCCAGGTCTCCTGGACCCTGGGACTTCGCTGAGATTCTGCTGGGGGCTACCCGAGTTTCTCCTCAACGCCTGGACTGGAGCTGCTGGGAAGGAGACCCCAGCACCCACGCCCCGAGAATGCTCTCTGCGTAGTCTCGCTTGTCTGCTCACATAGACAGGCTGTCTGTCAGCGCTGTGAGGGGGCGTGGTCTATGCTGCCTGGAATCTCCTCTCACCTCCCCTGTCCTCATCCTCTGCTCAAATCCAAGATTCTGTGGCCTCCTGGTAGGCTAGCCGGAAGATGCTCTACGCATTCTTCTTAATTCCTCCTGTCTCTTCTATCTTCCTCTACGTTTGTTTTCCCGTGCACGCGATAGTCTCCTTATCAGACACAAACTCTTCTGCAGCCTCACTTTGTGTAAAACTTCGCTCTACGAAAACCTGGCTGTCCCGTGGACCATCTTGGTTTTCACCATGTTAAGGGGGGAAAAAATAAAATTGGGACTGGAGGCATGGCTCAGAGGTTAAGAGCACTGTCTGCTTTTTCAGAGACCCAGGGTTCGATTCCCAGCACCCACACGGCGGCTCACAACTGTCTGTAACTCCAGTTCCAGGGGATCAGACAGGGCTGAGGGTCTCCTCCACGCACAGGCGCTACCGAAGACCAAGGCTAATACGGAAGTTCTGGGGCAGGAGTCTTCTCATTGATCCCGTCCCTCCTGTGGGGAGCCGCAGATGCCTGAGTGTCCCCTTCCTGGGGATCTCAACCAATCCAAGAGCTCAACAACTCAACCTTTATACCAAGGCGATGCTCTTAATTCTGAGCCTCCCCTAAGCTCCGGGCTCCATGTTCGTCCCACAGCGTGACTCCCACAGCCACTTAGCCCCCATCTAAGGAGCTCCTAGGTGCTTGTCTTTCCTCTCCTCATGCTGTGCCTGCAGCCTGTTCTGCTTCAGCTCAGTAAAATGGCAATCTTCCTCACTGCCCGGGAAGGAACCCTGGAGCCTCTGGCGACTCCGTTCTTTCTCTCACATCTTTCTGTCCTTGGCAAACCGTTTGGGTCTGACCTCCAAGTACGTTTGTCCTCTGAGCACTTCTCACACACTTACTCCCTCCCACCTCCTCTTCAAGCCAGTGTCACGCCTCGTGACTGAGCTGGCCAGGTGCTTAGTCTTCTAGAGTTTTCTTGACACAGGCTTCAACTGGAGTCAGATCGTGTCACTTCCTGCCTATAAATGCCCGGATGCCCTCCAACCTCAGAGTGAGAGGCCACAGTGACCTTAGGGTCAGAACTGGCCTAACCCGACCTTCCTGACTTATTTTTTCATTGCTCCTTGTAGCCTCACTGCCTACCAGCTGTTTCATAGACACCAAACGCAGTCGCACCGTCAGGCCCTTCACCTTCCCTCTTCCCTGAAGGCAGAGCAGCCTTCCCTCAGTTGCTTAACGGCTCCTTCCTCACTTCCTCCACGCCTCTACTACCATGTCACCTCAGCAGAGAGGCCTCCTCTCGTCCCCTGGTGTGAACAAACAGCACCCCAACTCCTGTCTTTTACTATGTTATTTTCTTGTCTGTGACCATCTTGCCATGAACAGCTGGGTGTCGCTTAGCCTTGATGGTCATGCCAGTCAAATGCTGGCCCAGCAGACAGAGAGGCCTGGCCTGGTGACTGACCTCTCCTCCACAGCTGCAAACTCACCAGGAGTGAGTGGTGATCTAGACCTAGCCCTGGGGTGATGGTGGTGGTGGTGGTGGTGGTGTGTGTGTGGGGGGGTGCGCGCGCGTGCATGCTTGGAACAACGATTGAAAGTTCCAGCAAGTGGGGTAGAGCAGCTATGGTTGTCAAGAGACCCGTCCTTTTCCCAGCAGCACAGCCTATCTGAATCTGCAAGAGCACAAATGTGAGGCCAGTGACCCAAGCGATAACGTCAGGCTTGTGACTGCTGATGTGGGTCGGAGGTTGTTCTGTCCCGTGGCAATGGCTTCGGACACATGTACACGCCCTATTGAAATGTCCTCTACGTCACGTGATAGCGTGCAGTGGCCCACGCCTTCGGTCCTAGCACTGTCTGTTGTCTAGAGAATAAATCAAGCTATAAGCTCCCTGTCTCAGACTGAGTGGGCCTTGCAATTTGTCAATCACAGTGATTGTCCAAAGGAGACAAAGGCTTTGTTTGTTTGTTTGTTTATTTCTGAGACAGGGTTTCTCTGTGTAGCCTTGGCTGTCCTGGAATTCTGTTCTGTAGGCCAGTCTGGCTTCAAACTCAGAGAAGCCTCTGCCTCTTAGTGCTGGGATTAAAAAGGGTGTGCCACTGCTTGGTTCTTTGTTTGTTTTTGTTTTTATTTCTGAGACAGGATTTCTCTATGTAGCCCTAGTTGTCCTGGAACTCTCTTTTGTAGACCAGGCTGGCCTTGAATTCATAGAGATCCACGTGTCTCTGCCTCCTGAGTGCTGGGATTAAAATCATGTGCTCGGCTTGAAGTTCTTTTTTTCTGTGTGTGTGTGGGGGGGGGGTGTTGTTTTTGTCTTTGTTTTTTCGAGACACAGTTTCTCTGCGTAGCCCTGGCTGTCCTGGACTCACTTTGTAGACCAGGCTGGCCTGCAACTCACACCCTGCCTCTGCCTCCTGAGCGCTGGGATTAAAGGCAAGCACCAGCACGCCCAGTGGATCTGAAATTCTTAATCATATACTTAACACTCACTTTAAAAAGGATCAAGGAAGCTGGGTGGTGACGCATACCTTTAGTCCCAGCACTCAGGAGGCAGAGGCAGGTGGATCTCTGTGAGCTCAAAGCCATCCTGGTCTACAAAGAGAATTCTAGGACAGCCAGGGCTGTTACACAGAGAAACCTTGTCTGAAAAAGAAGGAAAGAAAGAAAGAAAGAAAGAAAGAAAGAAAGAAAGAAAGAAAGAAGGATCAAGGGCAGGAAGGAAAAGGGGATAAGAGGCAGGGACAAATAAGTCCCAGAAAGATCTTCTGCAGAGTATAAAAATCAGGTTGATCAAAGCATGCCACCCTCGAAGACTGGCACCTGGACACTCACCCGACACAGAATAACACTGCTTTTGTTTTATGAGGAAAAGGCCTAAGAAATGGTGTTAATATTGTATTCTTTTTATTTTCTTTCTCATGTTAAAAAAATTGCCTTCTTGGGGCTGGAGAGATGACTCAGCAGTGAAGAGCAGTGGCTGCTCTTCCAGAGGACCAGGGTTCAATTCCCAGCACCCACCTGGCAGCTCACAACTGTCTGTAACTCCAGTTCCAGGGGGTCTGAAACACAACAATGCAAAAAAGATAAAGTTATAATTTTTAAATTATTTTTTAAAAAATTGCCTTCTCAAGTGAATCTCTGAATTTGAGGCCAGCCTGGTCTACACGTGAGTTCCAGGACAGCCTGGTCTACAGAGTGAGTTCGAAGCCAACCTGGTCAAGAGAGTGGGTTCTAGGGCAGCCAGAGCTACAGAGAGAAACCCTGTCTTGGAAAACAAAAAGTCTAAATAAATAAATAAAATGAGGTAAATATTAAATTAAATTAAAAATAAATTTAAAACTGCCTTCTGTGTTCAACAGTGGAAAGTTTGGAATAACTTTTGTATGTAATACCTTAATTTTATATGTGTCTCATTCGTTAGCTCTTTCATCTTGTATTTACAAATGGGCTCCTCGTCATCTGGGAACTTTATATGAGCAGAAACAAATGTATCTGCAAAAATCAGCCATGGGAAGGGCTATGAGGATAGCCCAGTGGCCACCAAGTGCTTAGCAGGTAGGAGGCCCTGTGCTCATCCCCAGCGTCAATTCCACCTCAACTTACACACATCTATGAAAATTATGGTATGTATGCCGTCAAAACGATTCAATTTCATTTGGATCAACTTATATAGTTACTTTTATGTATTTATATAGTTACTGACATACCTCCTCTCCCTTAACTGTCTTGGTATTCCTAGAAGGCTTCTAGAAGCTCATACACCCTTCAGAGCGCATCCGATTATACTGCGATGCTGGTGGGTGCAGTGGTATAGAAGCTTCCTGTCCCTAAATACAGATTTAAAGGCCAGGAATTGTGATCTGGGACAAAGAGGAGATTTCCCAGGCATATTCTGTCACCCTGGGTGTGGAGAGAAAACTTCCGGTTGGGTCAGAGCAGAGGCATCTCTAGATGTGCCCTACCAGTCTAGGCCAGTATGAAAGCTGCAACGATGTAGCCAGAAGCTCCTGGGGGATTCGAGGGCTGACTCCTGTTCCACGACAGCCAGGGCTGCGCAGAGCAACGTGCCTCCGAAACAAAAGCAAGCAAACAAATAAGTAAAACCAGAGTTGGGGTGTAGCCCAGTAACGGAATGCTGGTCTTGCATTCGGTGAGACCCTGCCTGGATCTGTCTGCGTTCCCCTCCACCGTCGCACACACCTACATTGTAACTGTTAAGGGAGTGCATGCTGGGTGCCATTTGCTGCATTTACCTCAGGCAGCAGTACTGGCACACGTGGCCCTGTACCTATTTTGCAGACCCAGATATTGAGGCTCAGTCACTTGATTTGTACGACAGAACTCACCAGGTATGACTTAGGATTTCAGCTGAGGCGTTGAGCCTGGTCCTAGACTCCTGAATACCTTACAGAAATCCATTTCCCTCTCATTGCATACTGGGATTCCTTAAAACTTTGTTCAAAGTGAGAACACGAAGCTCTTCCAGAGCAGGTTTGAAGATAGCTCACCCACCGGAGACCAGAGTATTTCTATCCAGCACGGATAGCCCTGAAAAAAGGACCAGATTCAGCCCAGCACAGTGGGACGCACATGTGATTCTGCACTCCAGAAGCCGAATTGGGAGAGCTGAGAGTTCAATGCCAGCCTAGGCTCCTTAGAGAATTTCAGGCCAGCCTGGGCTGCAAGATTTAACCCCATCTTGAGAGAAGGAGCAAATTAGAACCTCCACAAAGATTCTAAATCCTGAAAGAACAGCGCTAACCAGAAGTCAACGGCGATACTTATGGCGTCTGTCATTCCCTGAGTGTAGTGTGCTAGGCACGAAGGCAGCGAGGCTCAGTATGCCGTGTGGATTTTCTTCTGTCCTCATGCGGTTGGCGGTGGACCAACCATTAAAATCCAAGGTCGAAGCAAATTAGTTTTCAGGAGTGTCAGTCATCCTGAGTGTGGGAAGATAAGTGTATCCTTACCCCTACATGTCCAGTCCAGCTGAAAGGTTGTGTTGACAAATCCCTTGAAGAGGGGACACTGATGACTACCAGCCCCCCTGTGTGGTGCTGGGACCCGAACTCTGGCTCTCAACTGCTGAGCCACCTCTCCAGCCCCCACTGCTGGTTTTGAGTGCCTTACTCTGCAGAAGAACAAGCTATTGGCTCACTACAGTATGCCAATATCCTTGTGTCTTGTCCTTTCTTGTGCTTTCACTTGGCATTGCGTAACTCTCTGGTGAGATGCCCGGTCCAGCCCAGATGGCTGAGAACTGGTTTGAAAATGATGGAGGGGCATCAAGATAGAAAAAGGGTGTGAGAGGCCACATCTCAGGATGAAAACTAAGGAGAGGGTCAGGGTCACCTCAGAACGGGTGTGTCCAGGAAGGCGCTGCCATACTCATGCTTGGGATCAGCCTGGGAGAGGCAGAGAGGGCAAGAGTGAGAAATATCTGGAGGTAAAATGCTCCAGGAGCAAGCCGGGAGTGGTGGCGTACACCTTTAATCCCAGTACTTGGGAGGCAGAGGCAGGCAGAGCACTATGAGTTCAAGGCCAGCCTGGTCTACAAAGCAAGCTAGGACAGCCCAGGCTACACAGAGAAACCCTGTCTTGAAAAACTAAAAAACTAGGCCAGGTGGTGGTGGTGCATGCCTTTAATCCCAGCACCTGGGAGGCAGAGGCAGGTGGGTCTCTGTGAGTTCGAGGCCAGCCTGGTCTATAGGAATGAGTTCCAGGACAGCTAGAGCTGTTACACAGAGAAACCCTGTCTCAAACAAACAAACAAACAAAACAAAACAAACAAACGCTCCAGGAGCTAAGAAGCCTGTCCTGTTCACCTCCGGATTCTTGCCTCTGAGGCAGCAGCTAGCCCAGTGGATGGCCTGTACGTGTTTACTGGTGAATTGACAGCCATGGCATTGACTTGATGGCAGAAGAAATGCATAGAAGGACAGCCTCGTGTGATTCCTGCCTTGTGTCTGAACGGATGGTAAAGCCCACAGGTAACGTGGAGAAGACAGAGAAGAGGATTAACAGAGCCGATACATTCCGCTGTGGAGGAGTTGGGCTCAGGGCCTTACAGGACATGGAAAGGGCACAGCAAGATCTTCTGTGGTCGTGAAGTTCCCAGGGAAGCCTGAACTGGGAGCTGGCCTCCAGCGTGGTCCCTGGCATGCTTGGGAACAGAGCCAGGTGTGGGAGGAGTGAGTGATGCTACTGTGGGATAGTTAAAGATCTCTCTGGTGGGGCTGGAAAGATGGCGCGGGGGCTTGTTGTTCTTGCAGAAGACCCAGGTTCAATTCCCAGCACCCACATGGACGTTCACAACCATCTGTAAATCTAGTTCTAGAAGATGCCATTCCCTCTGGCCTCGGGAGATATATGGAATATATATGTATAAGTCAGGGTTGCTAGAGTAACAGAGCTTATAAATGAATATCTCTCCCTCTCTCCTCTCGCTTTCTATCTATCTGTCTGTCTGTCTGTCTGTCTATCTATCTATGTTTGTGTGTGTATCTGTCAGCAAAGAAAGAGACGTTTCCCTCTTCAAAGACATTTATATAGGCTTCCAGCAGAGATGTGGCCCAGATTAGAGGTGAGCCTTCCTATTTCAAATTATTTAATTAAGCAAAAAAAAAAACTCTCACAGGGATGCCCCTAATTCCAGATGTAGCCAGGCTGATGACCAAGAATAGCTATCACAGTATACATGCAGGCAAAGCACTCACACACATAAAAACAAATACATTTCCAAGGGCTGTCTTGCCTGACAGCAGCCTGGCAAACCACATTTCAGTGACTACTCAGAGCAGTCCTGTAAGAGAAACATCCGCTGTGCAGATAGTAAAAGGCTGACACTGTCCTTCCCCCAAATTAAGATTCTGAAGGTTAGCCTAAGTTTTTCTAAGTTGACGTAAGATTCGTTCTCATTTGTCAAAGTTAGAGGCCGAACAAGAGGGCTGAAAAACATCTGAGGCCTGGCATGCTGGCCCACACCTTTAATCTCAGCACTCTACAGACAGAGGCTAGTGGATCTCTGTGAGTTCAAGGCTGGCATGGTTTATATAGTGAGTTCCAGACCAGACCAGCTGGGGTTGCATATGTGCAGACTTGTCAAAAACAAAACAAAATAAAACAAACCCATCATCATTGTGAGAAGGAAACATGCCTTTTTTGAAACACTTGATGTCTGAACAACACTCTCAACTGTCTGGAGGTGTGTGTCCATGCCTCCTCAGCTGTGGGTCCTTGATCTATGCCCCAGAGCAAAGCCACACACTCAAACACAAGCCCCTATAAGGAGCCCTGGCTGGCGGGATCTAGCCTCACTGCAGTCTCAGCCTGTGTAGGAGGCAGACAGACCCATGGGCGTGGGAATAGATGCTTGCCGTTATAAATCATGAGTTTTAGGGTGGCTCATCAAACAGCATATTACTAGCTCATCGATACCCCAGTTAAGAGTGCCAAGAGGCTGTTGGAAAACATAGCCTCCTCTTACTCAAGCCACTCCAAGACAATCTAAATGAAAAACAATGCGTGCATTCCTTCCTCTAACCGACCTTCCCACTCGGTTCCGACTCTCAGCTCCCGTGAGAACCCTGCAGCTGCTGCAGTGAACACAGCTCTGCCTCTGAAAGTGAGCTCTGCTGCACTGCAGGGCCGGCTCCTAGGGCCCCAGTGACCCAGCACAACTTAGTCCTTGGCTGATTGCTGCTGCTTTTTTGTTTTGTTTTTCGTTTTTGTTTTTCGAGACAGGGTTTCTCTGTGTAGCCTTGGACTTGCTTTGTAGACCAGGCTGGCCTTGAACTCACAGCGATCCGCCTGCCTCTGTCTCCCAAGTGCTGGGATTAAAGGCGTGTGCCACCACGCCCAGCTATTTTATTTTTCAAAATAGGGTTTCTCTGTGTAGCCTTGGCTGTCCTGGACTTGCTTTGTACACCAGGCTGGCCTCGAATTCACAGAGATCCACCTGCCTCTGCCTCCCGTGTGCTGGGATTAAAGGAGCTGGCTTGTCCTTGGCTGATTGGTGGTCAGCTCTGACCTATAGGATCCAAGGCAGAAACCTGCTTTAATCTCTGTCCACCTGTTGGGATCCCTATGCGTTTAAGGCCAAAAGTCAAGGGCGTCTCAGCTCTCACCTGGAGTCTGTCTACCAACAGCTCTGTGTGAAAAGTAAGTTTCAAGGGATCTGATACCTTCACACTAATGCACATAAAATAAAATAAAATTATTTTTAAATTTTATTCATAGCAGCACCAGAGTTCTTCCAGGGGCACTGAGGGCCATGCCCCTATTCCCGCTCTGCTCCTTCACTAAGCATCCACTCCATTTTTGTCTCCCTGTCCATCTGTCCGCTGCCATACCTGTCAGGGGAAGACAACACCAACTAAATCTGTTTACCCAGCTCTCTCTCTCTCTCTCTCTCTCTCTCTCTCTCTCTCTCTCTCTCTCCCTCTCTCTCTCCCCCTGATACTGTTCTCCTTTCTTTCCTCCTCTCCTCTCCCCATCTTTCCTTTTTCAGTCCCCTCCATTTTCTGGCAATGTTTCCATGTGTATCAAATGGATCATCAGGGCTCTCAGGCTGCAGGAATTTGCTGGCATATTTTTTTCAGAATCTATTTTATTGGGTCTTATACCCCCTCCACCCCCATTCCAACCCTTATTCCTCCCTAATCCCTTCCAACCCCCCAACACTAGAAAGGAGAGACAGAAGGCTAGTGAGGAGAGGCTGGGGTCTTGTCAGACTACTTCCTGCTGCTTGGGGTCATCAGGTTCCTTGAGGCAAGTCCAGTCTTCATAGCCAGGACATCTCCAACTTCTCCTCAAACTCCAACAGCAGCAACTAGGAGCAGCAGAGGAGAGCACTGCTGCCCTTCCTCCTCCTCCTCCTCCTCCTCCTCTTCTTCTTCCTCCTCCCCCTCCTCTTCCCCTCTTCCCCCTCCTCTTTCAGAGTGCTCTAGTTCCGTTCAGGCTCTGGCGTTTATATCCTTTCAAGAGTCCCCAGAATTAAAACTACCTGCTACAGGCGCAAATCACACCCCTGCCAGACCACGAGACAACCATAGTTAATGGTTGTGAACAAACTGAAGCAGCCCCATATCCCACATCTGGGATTAAAACAAAAACATACTCACAGAACACAACTGGGTTTTGTTTTTGTTTTAAGAAACCAAAATTCCCACTTCAGCAGTTCATTTAATCAGCACCGCAGGGAGGGGCTCACTTGGGAGTAGATGCTGGTGGTCATCTAAGGGAGTCTGTCTGCTCTGGGTAGGGCTTTCCCTGTCATCATCCTCTGTACCAGAACATTCCACACAGAGTGCCTCAGAAGCAATAGGTTGATTACCTGATTGATTGATTGGTTCACCTAGCACTTTTACTTCAGAACAGAAAATTTACCAATTTCTAAGAATCAAGATTTTTCTTGGTGTCTTCAAAAAACAAACTGAACAAAACAGGCAATGAGTTGATGACTGGTGTCATGTCCATGGCCTGGGTATGGTGTCATTGTCATCAACCGCCCCCACCACCACCACACACACACACACACACACACACACACACATACACACACACACACACACACATACACACACACACACACACACACACACACACACACACACACACACACACACTATCTGTTTTTAGAGTCCAAGTCTGTGGTTTTCACTTGCCATTCTGCTGTGCCCATTCCAGGCTGCCTGAGTGAGGAGGGAACAGAGAAAAAAAAAAAACCAAAGGGAGCTGTGGGCAGGACTCTGAGGCCTTCATTATTGCTGCTCCTAGCTCAATCTAGACGTGTGGCTTTGGGCAAATTACTTGATATCTTGGGTTTATTTTCTTAACCATATAACAGGGCTATGTCCCAGGCTTCGCGGCTGAGGCCTGTGATCTCAGCACCAGGGCAGCTTGCAGCAGGAAGAGTGCCCTGCATCTGAGGCAACGTGGGTTATGCAATAAGCTCCAGGACCAATGACGTGTGTGTGTGTGTGTGTGTGTGTGTGTGTGTGTGTACACGCACGTGTATGGAGATATGAAGAAAAGAAAAAAGAAGATAAAAATAAAATAGATTTACAGACTCAGCTCCCCAGGAGTTCTGTGCATTTGCTGACAGGCCTGGGAAGCACCCATGGGTGGGAAGGCAGAGGGAGCCATCAGCTGCCACCTCTGTGTGGACCACAGCAGTTCTAAGAGTGAAGGTTTTGAGGCTGAATGGATCTTGGCCTCTGAATCTTTTCCATAGGAGTTGAGGATTTTGTGTGGCAGCAAAGAAGGCGTTTACAGCATCTTGGAAAAGAGTGGTCGGCTGTGCTCTCATGTGGTCTGGGCTGGCCTGCTTTCTTCTGGTGCTCTGGCCTGTGCTGAATCCTGGCCCCCATCCTCACAGCTGCTAATACTTACTGGTTGTCTATCCATTTGTTCTTAGACACTCACATAAACAAAATTCCAGTGATCTCGAGAGATCTTTCTGGTTCTCTCACCTGTGCAGTTAGTGAGCCCCATCTCTGGGCACTTGCTTTACTTTGCTTCCATCTGTCAAGTGTTCTGTTGCGCGCACTGTGTGTCCATCCCTCTGTGTGTCACAGAGCTGGGATCCTTGACACTGGGACTCCATCTTCCATTTCATCTTTCTGCTATTTGATCTTGAGTTCAGCATCCGATGGGAGCACAGTGCCTGCAGCTGGATGAGTGGGTGGATGAGGCAACATCCCATTCCTTCCTCACCTTTCATCTTTACAAATGAAAATTGGATTATTTGCTCAGGTTTGTGGGGGAAGGAACAAAGGATGATTTTCAGACAGTGATATGGGCAGGTCTGAGGCACCAGGAAAGTTGAAGGTAGATTTGTAAATTCTTAACATGTATATGGAAGCTATGTGTCCCATAGGTCAATCTAGTGGATAATGCATAAATGACTACTCCCAGGACAGACTGAGATCACAGACTAGAACATTGGACCAAGAAATGGGATAGATTTGCCACAGTGCATCACTGTTTGAGAAGTGGGTAAGAAAAGAGAATGTTGTGGAGAAATTCCCTTCCTTCCATCCTAGAAGCAAACTGGTTAGTTTTCAAGTGGAAGCTCATTAAAACTCAGAAAGTAAACTCACAAATCTCAGGAGGTCTCTGAAATTTACAAGATTCATGGGTTCCCTCCCTGGCACTTCAGCTTATCCAGCTGCCTACAAATGATGCAGAAAGCTTCAGGGTTCTAGTTTTCATGAGCTGTCACCTATCCTGGGGTGACTATTTCAGTGATACAGCTGCTTTTGAGTCATTCGTGATTGTGTAAGTAACCCCTCATTTATACTCTGGTTCACAAATTTGGACTTTACTGGCATTATTACACTAATCTGTCACTAGTTTGCTAACTGGGGTAAGTAGACATTTGTTCACTTCCCAGTAATAGTGTCACACCACAGAGTATGCCACAAATGAGACCAGAAAGGACTAGAAGGCAGGAGGTGCTTCAGAAGGAAGGCTCAGTCAACCGTGTCCAAGGCATGAAGTCAGGAGGCCTCTCCCCAATCCTCTGGACTATCCACTAGAGTTAGAGGGCTCCCAATAAAGTCGGTTGTGATCTTCACACTCAAACCCCTCTGAAAGAAGTGTCTTTCCAGAGAAATCCACTCCTCACACACAGCAACTTTCAGCCATCACAACCAATCCTTCTCCACTGTAGCCCAGCTCCAGCCAAGTATGTGCTGAAAGACAGGATCAGAAGCCCTGGAGATGGTGGCTCATCAAAGTGACAACCTAAGGTTGTTCGATCCCTCGGATCACGAGAGATGGGAGGAGAAAGCCAACTCTAGCAAATTGTCTTCTGACCTCTATGTGCAACCCTGACATACACAGTAAAAAAAAAAAAAAAAAATCAATATTAACAACAACAACAGCTGGGCGTGGTGGAGCACGCCTTTAATCCCAGCACCTGGGAGGCAGAGGCAGGCAGATCTCTGGGAGTTTGAGGCCAGCCTGGTCTACAAAGTGAGTCCAGGACAGCCAAGGCTACACAAAGAAACCCTGTCTCAAAAACAACAAACAAACAAACAAAGGCACCACCAACAACAACAACAATAACAAATAAAAACAAAACAAAACTAAGGAAGGGAATCAGCTCTGTGCCAAGGCTTTATGTCTGCTTTGGTTCACCCTGGGGTACTGTAGCCAAAATCAAACAATGGATCAAGGAAGCAACAAGGGTTAAGAACAGCAAGCTAAGAGCATGAAGACGGAGTGCTGATGCTTGGAAGACCTAGCAGGACTCCGATGGTCTCTGAATCCAGAGGGTGTGTGATTGAATGACATCCTGCGAGTCGTGTCTGCAAGGATGGCTGATAGGGGCTTGGGAAGGTCATTTTGGGCAGAGGAAAATGTCCGAGCAATAGTCCAAGTGTGAGGTTGCTTCTGCCAACAGGTAGCTGGAAAGGAGATCATGGGGCTGTGGCTTTCGGCACTCTCAGCATCCCCGGGGAAGGTGGAGCTACTTTTAGCCTGGTGCTGTTTCAGGGCACAGCCTTAGAATGAAACAGGACCCCGCCGTCCTCATCAATGCCGGCTTTTGACTGAGAGCCGGCTAAGCTGTGGGCCAGGCAGCCCAAATTCCCACCTGCACAAAGCAGGTGCCCAAAACTGTCTTGGCCTGGGCCATCTGCGTGGAGATTGCTCAGTAGAGCTCAGAAACTGTGTCCCCATGATTCTGAGCTCAGAAAGTCTCCATTGTGCTGAGCTGCAGGCTTCCAAGCAGGGCCCAGAAGGTCCTTTGAGCAGAGGACATTGATTCTGGCGTCTCCTCCGCAGCCGAGGTACCTGCTTTGTTCTGAAGGACAGCTCGGGTTCTGTGTGTTTTGTCAGCTGTCCTGAGGTCTCCCTCTTAGTCTGCACTGCAAACCAAGGGAGCAGGATGTTCTCAGAGCTTGGTTTGAAGGGGTGGGGCTGGAGAAATCGCTCAGTGGTTAGGAGGGCTGCCGATCTTCCAGAGAAGCTGAATCCAACTCCCAGCAGCCACATGGTGGCTAAAGACCCTCTGTAAATCCAGTCCTGGAGGGGGATCTGACTCCCTCTTCTGGCCTCGGTGGGCACTGCATGCATATGGAACATAAAACACACAGGCAAAATACACACATAGAAGAAAAACAGGCTGGGCGTGGCGGCACACACCTTTAATGCCAGCACTCTGTGAGTTCGAGGCCAGCCTGGTCCACAAAGTGAGTCTAGGACAGCCAAGGCTACGCAGAGAAAAACCAGTCTCGAAAAACCAGAAAAAGTATATAAATAAAAGGCTGAAGACCATTGTTTGGTCTCCAGTATACATATAAAAGTACTAAATAAATATAAAATAAATAAGTAAAGACTGGGCGTGGTTGCACATGCCTATAATCTCAGCACTCTGGAGAAAAGTATAAGGAAGAACCACATGGTGAAGGAATGTGTGGTGCACAGCATGTTCCAGGCTGGCTTGATCTTGCTTTAAACAAACAAATAATAAATAAATATATAATATAAAAAACTGGAAATATTTCTTTCCATTTACTGGCTGCCTGGGAGGGTGAACTCCTTTTCTGGACCCTCAACAGCTGCTCTTTAATTTCTTGGCAGCTATGGTTGTTTTCTGAGACAATGTTTATTTATGTAGGCCTGACTGTCCTGGAGCTTTCTCTACAGTCCAGGCCAGCCTCGAACTCACGGAGATCCATCTGCCTACCTCTGCCTCTGGAGCGCTGGGTTTAAAGGCTTGGGCCACCACTGCCCTGCTCTCAACAGCTCTCTGCGTTCTAAGAATTGTTTCTTTCAAAAGAAAGGGTTATAGCCAGCGACAAGACTCCCCCAGCCACTGGGCAATACACTGAAAATTGCGGTGCACAGGGACCACAGGCTGGTGATGAGGAGATGTCTCCATCCCAGAGGCTCCTTCCCATGAATGAACAGCAAGGGGACTGCCTGGGCTACGATGCTGTAGCTGCTATCTCCCTCCTAGTCAAACTATGGTCTATCCTTGACTATTCTCAGATCACTCCCACCTAGACTCAATAGCAGCTGTAAAACACCAGCACAGTGCTTGGCCCCGGGGTGGTAAATACTCAGTAAACATTAGCCCCCAGGTGTGAAAGCCACTACTGTCAAGGCTGTGCCCTGTAAGCAAGTCAGGCATGGCCAGTGACCCAGTAGACCTCTTCTTAACTCCTCTGCGCTGGTGCTGAGCCAGGTGGGCATTGGTGGCACATGCCTTTAATCCCAGCACTCTGGGAGGCAGGCAGATCTCTGAGTTCAAGGCCACCCTGGTCTACATATTAAGTTCCAGGAATAGCCAAAGCTACACAGAGAAATTCTGTCTGGAAAAAAAAAAACAAAAAGCCTGAGTGGTGTTGCACACCTTTAATCCCAGTACCTGGGAGACAGAGGCAGGCAGATCTCTGTTCGAGGCTAGCCTGGTTTATGGAGAGAGAGTTCCAGGATAGCCAGGGCTACACAGAGAAACCCTGTCTCAAAAACAAAGCAAACAAAACAAAACCAGAGAGATGGGGTGGGGGTGGGGGGGCAAGAGTTGGGGGTGGAGGGTGGGAGTAGGGGTGGTGGGTGGGAAAGCGGTGGGAAGTGGGGAGTTGGGGGTGGGGCAGAGATGGGGGGTAGGAGGTGGGGGCGGGGGTGAGGGGAGAGATTGTTTGTTTATTCCAGGACAGCTAAGGCTGTTACACAGAGAAACCTTGTCTTGAAAAACCAAAATTAACAGCAAACCCCCTCCCCAAAACAATGAAAGCCGCAGGGGGCCGGCAGGGAGTGGGCATTGTCCGGTGCCTTCCAACATGCACAAAATGCATAAAGCCCTCTGTTTCTTCTGGGTACCACACATGCAAACACAAAGGTAAGAGAATGAGTTATAGGCTCATTATAAATGAAAACAAACAACCAACAATAACAAATGTAGAAAAGCTGGAACCTCCTCCGTCACTGGTGGGAATGCAGCTGCTGTAGCCGCCTGGGAAACAGCTTGGTAATTCTTTTGTTCTGTTTTGCTTTGCTGTTTGTTTGCTATGAGACAGGGTTTCACTGTGTAGCCCTGGCAGTCCTGAGCATGCTGTGCAGTACTGGTACACCTCAAACTCACAGAGATCCTCCTGGCTCTGCCTCCTGAGTGGTAGGACTACAGGCGAGTGCCAGCACTCCCAGCCCGTGGCATTTTGATTAGAGAAGTTTAAAGAGAGTTTACCTGGTGATCGGGCAGTTTTGGTACAGCTATCTGACAGAGAGAAACAGAAGTGGCTGGCTAGTCACCAGATATCCACACTGAGGCATATGCTCCTGGTAGCAGCAGTCACGATGGCTAAAATTTGGGGAACGGATTCACTTGTTTATCACCTGTGACTATATAAGCAAAACATAATAATCTATACAAATGGGGTCATTAGGTGACTCAAAGGGGCAAACTTGCCTGGTGCAGTGGAGTACTCCTGTAATCCCTGGAGGCAGAGGCAGGCGAATATCTGTGAGTTTGAGGCCAGCCTGGTCTACAGTGCAAGCCTAGAAAAGCCAAGGCTAAACACACGCACAAACCCTGTCTCAAAACCCAAAACCCAATCACCCCTAAATAAACTAAATAAAAATATTTTTTAAAAAGGGGGCAAACTCAGGGTACCTAGGAGCATAGGAGGACTTTAAAGATTTCTGCTAGTTGGGCCTGGTGATGTATGCTGTCAGAAGGCCGAGACAGAAAGCCTGTGGTTTTCAGAACAGCCTGGGCTATATGGAGAAATGTTGTCCTAGGAAAACAAACAGCACCACCACCCCAAACCAAGACATTGGGCTAAGTGGAAAAGGCCATATACTAATTCTAGAAAATACAAAACTGTAAGTCAGAGAGTAGAGCAATTTTGGGAGTGATGGAATATTCTAAAAGTGGATTTGGATGAGTCAGGGGTTAAGATTCCTGGTTGCTCTTCCATGGGACCCAAATTTTGTTGCCAGTACCTACATGGTTGCTCACATCTGTCTTTATCTCATCTTTTGGCCTCTGAGGGAATGGGGCACACATGTGGTACCCAGACATACATGCTGGCAAAACACCTGTACACACAAAGTGCATTTTAAAGTGAATTTTGGTGATGATCATATGACTATAAATTTACCAAAAGTTATCGAAGTGTATATTAGTAGACAAATTTTATTGTATGTAAATTTTACCTCAACATAGTATCTTTAAAATAATTACAAAAACTTTGCAGTAACCTGAGTAAATAATAAGCTAATTGAAAGGACTAAAAGCTAAGGCAAAACACTTAAATATTACATACATACTTACACACACATGCATACACACACACACACACACACACACACACACACACGTAATTAGAAATGCAACTGAGTGGAAGAAAGAATACTTGAGACTCATACAACAGCACTAAATAAATAAGTAAATAGTTACAAAGTCCATAAAGGTTTACAGCCATGGAGAAGTGAGTAATAAAAGTTACCATGAAAGAGGCTGGAGAGATGGCCCAGCAGTTCAGAGGGCTCACCGCTTGTACAGAGGAGGAATCCAACTTTTTGCACCTGTGTCTGGTAACTAACAACCATGTAGAAGTCCAGTTGCAGAGGATCTGATGCCCTCTCCTGGACTCTGCAGGTACTGCACACATGTGAGCAGACACACACACGCACACACATACACACACTTTAAAAAAAAAAAAAAGACCAGGGAATAGTGTGGTGCTTGCCTTTAATGCCAGCACTAGGAAGGCAGAGGCAGGTGAATCTTTGAGTTCAAAGCCAGCCTGGTCTACAAAGTGAGTCCAGGACAACCAAGGATACACAGAGAAACCTTGTCTCGAAAACCCCAAAATAAATAAATAAATACATAAACAAACAAACATAAAAAACAAACAAAGCAACAACAAAATGTGCCATGTCAGTGAAATGGAGATTTAAAAAAAATTTTTCAGAATAGCACTTAATCATGTTTTAGCATATTTAGAAGGACAAAAGCCTGAGACAGTTTCCAGTTGCCTTCAGGCTGGAGGGGTGTGGAGAGAAGACGGTGGGCGTCTCCTAGCTATCCAGGGTGTCTTCACAGGTCTTAACTCACTAATCCTTGGCAGTCCTTGACGCAGGCAGAGAATACCGTGCCTCCCCCACCTTGCTTATTCTGGCTCATTTAGAAATGTGTAAGTTTAAAGTAATGATGAAGATCTGAGGTGAGTCAGTTACAATTGTATTTTCACATACTGTGAATAGTCTCTTGTGTATACACAAGGAGGGGGCTTGATTTGTAGCTGCTTCCGCTCTCTCATTCCCGTTGTTAGTCACCCTGAGCTAACGCTAGGGGAGAGGTTAGGAGGCTTCCAAATCAATACCGCTCCTGCCTCGGTGGGCTGGAATTGTCTAGTCTCTGCGTTTTCCTTCCGGTGTCAGGATGGCACAAATAAACACTTGGGCTCCACTCACCCACCTGCTGAACAGCGTGTCACCTAACTTCGGCTAGGGGCGACTTTTTCTCCATCACTATTAGTGGTGAGGTTCTGTGTCGCTGAACAAACAATTGCTAAATAACAAAGGCTGTTCTTGTCACACAAGAATTCCACTCTCTGTCCTGTCCCCTGTCTAAAATGCCCCATCCTTCCTTAGCTGTCAAGTGACTTTTCTAGGCCTGGTGGTCTTAAGAAACTTCATCTACTTTCCTTCCCTCCCCTCTGGGTACCTAATGCCCCCACCTACTGCTCGCTGGTGATGCCTACCTGTTCTTTTCACAGTGTGTTATGAGAGCTTACGTCATCGTCATCGTCGTCTTTGGCTGCAGCCTCTGTTGCGAATGTACCAACCGTGAAAGTAAAGACAGGCTGGCTTTCCTGACAGAGCTTATTCTCGTGGTTCTGAAGGTGGGAGTTTGTGGTTTGAGTTGTTACAGGGTTGGCTTCGCTCTGAGGTAGAAGGATGAGGACAGCTACGTAGAAGTGAGAGTGTGGGCAAGGCACATGGCAGCCCCGCAGCAGTGATGAGAAAGCGTGGGTCTCACTTAGCGCGCTCCCTCCATTCGCAGCGCTTGGCATCCCGGCGTCCGTCCCTTAGCCTTCGGAGAGCCTACACATAACGGCTGAACGTGTCGTCATATTCGGCCGACAGATAAAGGAACCAAGGCTCAAGGAGGCTGAGTAACTTCCCAGGTCACAGAGCTGACGCAGGGTGAAAGTGGACCCACCCTGCTGACAGACCGAGCACTGAAGCCTGGTGCTCCCCACCCGGAACAGCACACTGAAGCCTGGTGCTCCCCGCTCAGAACAGCGCACTGAAGCCTGGTGCTCCCCGCCCGGAACAGCTCACTGAAGTGTAGTGCTCCCCACCCGGAACAGCACACTGAAGCCTGGTGCTCCCCGCTTGGAACAGCACACTGAAGCGTGGTGCTCCCCACTCGGAACAGCGCACTGAAGCCTGGTGCTCCCCTCTCGGAACAGCGCACTGAAGAAGGGTGCTCCTCACTTGGAACAGCACACTGAAGCCTGGTGCTCCTCACTCGGAACATAGCCAGTAGGCAGCTCACAGAGACAGGCTGAGAAACGAACACACAGTAGGCAGCATGGCTGTGACACATCTACATCCAGTTCTGGCCTAGACAGAGGCTATGAAACTTACAAAACCTGCACTGCATGAGAGGGCACTGTCCTGAGAAGTGCCCTCTATCGTCCCCAAAGCTGAGGAAATCAGAAAGGATGTGACCACGCTGGAAAACGGAAACTCTTTGAAGACTGGAGCTGAGAGGACGCCGTAGGGAAGCTCAGGGCCGAGAGACTTTGACAAACCATCTTGTTTAAACGCATCGTTTCCCGGATGCGGGGAGAACGGTAGTGTGGTCTGCTGACCTGCACGCAATTAATCATGCAGCGTTTTTCTCTGTCCTGCAGTGCAGTCTAGGTTTGCTTTTTCCTCAACATCATTCTAGGAGAGCTAGAAAGCAGACATGCGCCAGGGCAACAGAGTTAACACGTTTCTTAAAGCCTGACCTTTCTCCCCTCTGCAACTCATGCAGTGCCATGAAAGGAAACTTTCCTTCCATACACTGGCTGAGTGGTGCGCTCTCTAGCTCTCTAACCGTTGCAAAGGGGAGAGTGAACCGCACCTTCTGTAATATCCTCAGGTGAGCTGGCTCAGGAAACACCGGCAGCTCTTGGAGCATCCCACCAAGGTGCCCGGCCCTGCAAGCAAGCCTCAGAAAGTCACCAATAATTAAAAAGAAACTCAGTGTGGTCAGTGCAACTTCTAGGGACACTGTAGCGGTCACTAGCTCAGGACTGATTAGCCAATTAGTGACAGCGCCAGGCTGCTGCACAGACAAAACCAAGCATCCTTGGTGGGGTTCCCCTGATCCCCAGAGATCTCCTAGAGCCAGGTGTGGGGGGGTACTAACACAGTCTGCACCCACTCATGACTATACAAAATCTACTTAGGTTTTCTGGGGGGTGGTTTTAGGCCAACTTGTGTGTGTGTGTGTGTGTGTGTGTGTGTGTGTGTGTGTTCTTTTTATTTTGTTTTGTTTGTTTGTTTGTTTGTTTGTTTTTTAGACAGGGTTTCTCTGTGTAGCCCTGGCTGTCCTGGACTCACTTTGTAGACCAGGCTAGCCTCGAACTCACAGCAATCCACCTGCCTCTGCTTCCCAAGTGGCCAATATTCTTTTTAACAGTGACATATTTCAATTGATTTTAGAGAAGCAAGCCCTCAAGGTCATAAATTCACAGACAGAAATTCACCTGGGAGATAGTAATAATTTTATTCAAGGATAGTTCAAATAAAAGAAGTGAGTTAATTTAAAGGAAACACTCAAGAGGCTGGAGAGAAGGCTGAACACTGAGCACTTTGCTCTTGCAGAGGCCCTAGATTCGGCTCCCAAGCCTTACATGGAGGTTAACAAGCAACTGTAACTTGTTTTGGGACAGGGTCTCACTATGTAGCCCTGGCTGTCCTGGAACTCATTATGTAAACCAGGCTGGCCTGGAACTCATAGAGATTCACACTTCCTCTACCTCCCGAGTGCTGGGGATAAAGACTTACAGCACCATCACCACCACCTCCACGGCGCCTGGCCAACCCAGCCGTCACCCTAGCCCCCAGCGCTTGCTGCAGACCAGGCATCTCACACGCTTTAGCGCTGCTCTCAAGTGGCTCTTCCCCAACTCCGGGTCAGCCATATGTCATGGAAACAGCCTTGCCTTGAGAGTTTATTGATTGACTCTCATGTTTGCTGCTGAAATGATGAATGTGAAAAACTCCCGCTGTGAAATGTTATGGTAGTTTGTCACCTCTGAGATCCCAGGCTTTATCTGGAAGTTGGCAGATTGGACAGGGACCAGTCAACGCTTGCTCTCCACAGCCGCTGTTCTGACATGTTTACCGTGAACAAATACATTCTGTTTTTATAGGGTGAATAATACCCTGAAAGGGCACTTTAAGTTTTCTCGTTGCCCAATTTGAACTGGCCCCGGATGGACTTAGTTTGAGTTATTTCCATTTTCATTTAAAATGGCTCGTCAAGTCTTCGAAATTCACAGAGTTGGATAATGATTTAAGGTAAAGTTTTCCATTGAGTTTTTCTGCGGGTGTTTTTCTTCTTTGCACCACCCCCACCTTGAAGATTTGTATCTGGGCCTCTTGCAGCCAAGTAGTGCAGGTTTCGCTCTACTTCTGCGGTAGAAATCAAGCACCAATCCTCAGACTGGCAGTGGGAGCCAGACCTAACTGGGGCCTGAACTCCTCAGCCCACTCTGTAGCGCCCGTGGATAATCCATCCACCCACCAACCCGTACCAAGAGAAGTGTGGAAAAAACTTCACCGAGACACTGTCAAAGGAATATTCCAGAACAAATTGGAGCCGTGTATACTCAGCCCTGGGAGGACTGTCACGTGGTGATACAAGTTACAGGCAATCCTCTAGGCGGGCGAGCTTTCATAACTTCCCAGGGAACATTGTGTCCAAGGGCCCTTCTGAGACGCCCCACCTTCCCCTGCCTTAGGTGTGGCCTCAGCGTCTTACATCAGAGGCCATGACAATGTAGATGCTAAGAATTTGTAGGTTTTCAAACTGGGTTGTGGTTGGGAGTAGAGGAACCCAAAATGAGGCTTCAAGCTCTGAAGAAAGATCTCGAATATAGCCACTCCCCTAACTGCCCAGGGTGGCGCTCATTTCTGCCTGGTCTCCATGCTCTTGCTCTCTTCTCGCGCACTGACTCCTGGGTGGAAGCGCCAGCTCTTGGCTGCCTGCTCTTGCCTGGCTTTCTTCCCTCCCTTTGCTCTCTATTTCCACCCAGATCGGTTTAACGCCTTCACTTCTGTCTTCTCCCTCCATCCCCACGGCTTCCTCCTCCCACCTTGCATTCACCTGGAAAGCAAGGCGGAGTCAGCGCACTTGCTCAGAAATTTCCCAGAACCCCCTGGGCTGAGGGACAATTGCTTCAAGTCAACCCTGTCTCCCTTTCAGAAGGGCAGTTGCCATGTGCACATAGCGGGTCTTCTCACAGGGAAAGTGCTTTGTAAGGAAATGGAGGTGGTGATGTAACTGTTGGAAGTACACTGATGTAACTGCTTTCTATTTGTTTTGTTTTGTTTGTTTGTTTGTTTATTAGGTTTTTTTTTTTTTGACACAGAGTTTCTCTGTGTAACAGCCCAGCTGTCCTGGAACTAGTTCTATAGACCAGGCTGGCCTTGAACTCAGAGATCCACCTGCCTCTGCCTCCTGAGTGCTGGAATTAAAGGCGTGCGCCACCACACCCAGCCTCATTCTTAAATACCAAACACTGCCTTTGAAATATATTTCTCACCATTTTATTGCGCTGTTTTACTCTTTTTTTATTATGTCTCATTTTATGACAGAGTCTTGTTATGTTGCCCAGGCTGTCCTTGAACTCAGAATCTTCCTACTTCTGCCTCATACAGTTTGGGACACAGAAGTGAGCCAGCGCATACTGTTTCATTCCCATTTTAAAAAAAGAAAATCTCAGCAGGAGACCCTTAATTTGTTCCAGATTTCCTGAGAGTTCCCATGTGCCCAGGGATCCAAGGGAAGTCAGGCTCCGTGGTGGGAGCCCAGACAGCTCCACAGTGTGGTGTTCTGGTGTTTTCAGGCCCCCCCCCTTCATAGCTCAGCTGCCTTCTCTGCACCTCCTTCCTCCTCTTCACGTAGCTCCTCCATCTCCTCTGCCTCTGCTCCATGTTTGCTTCTTTTCTTTTCTCATTACAGGTGGTTGTAAGCCACCATGTGGTTGCTGGGAATTGAACTCGAGACCTTCGGAAGAACATATGGTGCTCTTAACCTCTGAGCCATCTCTCCAGCCCCTGTTTGCTTATTTTCTACAAATGACTATTCACTGGCCAAGTCCACACAGTCACTCAGGCCCAGCTCCCAGAGCTGACTCCTTCAGGAGGCCTTGGATCTCCTGACAAGATGCATTCTGGCTCGGGGTTACGCTGGACTGCGCGAGGCTTCTGGCCTGTGGATGACTATGCATGAGACCTCTCTCTGCCTCCTGCTTTGAGGCCCTATCTAGTAGAAGATGTCAGCTGGTCAAGAAAGGTTAGAGACTTCTGACTTCTTTCATTTGTTTCTTTGTCACTATGTAGCCCTGGTTGTCCCGGAACTCACTCTGTAGACCAGGCTGGCCTCAAACTCAGAGATCTGCCTGCCTCTGCCTCCCAAGACCTGAGATTAAAGACGTGGGCCACCACTGCCTGGAAAAAGATACTTTTGTTGTTGTTGTTTTGTTTTGTTTTGTTTTTCCAGACAGGATGTTTCTGTGTAGCCTTGGCTGTCTTGGACTCGCTTTGTAGACCAGGCCGGCCTTGAACTCACAACAATCCACCTGCCTCTGCATCCTGAGTGCTGGGATTAAAGGCATGTGCCACCACCGACCAGATTTTCTTTTTTAAATGGGAATGAAATGATGTGAGGAGACTTCTGTGTCCCAAAACGTGTGAGGCAGAAGTAGGAAGATTCTGAGTTCAAGGACAGCCTGGGCAACATAACAAGACCCTGTCATAAAACGAGACATAATAAAAACAGAGCAGATCAGGGGAATAAAATGGTGAGAAATATATTTCAAAGGCAGTGTTTGGTATTTAAGAATGAGGCTGGGTGTGGTGGCGCACGCCTTTAATCCTAGCACTTGGGAGGTAGAGGCTGGTAGATCAATCACTAAGAGTTCGAGGCCAGCCTGGCCTACAAAGCGAGTCCAGGACTGCCAAGGCTACACAGAGAGACCCTGTCTTAAAAAACAAAAAGCAAACGAAACAAAACAAAACAAAACACCAAAAAGAAAAGAAAAAGAGAAAGAAAGAAAGAAATAGAAAACTTGTCTTCCTTAAGTTGCTATGCCAACAGCCATTTTGCCACCAGCAGGAGTCCACAAGCAGACAGGTAGTTTTCTGTTGGCTTGTTCGTTTCCTGCCTGTTGGATTGCAAGGCCCTCCTCTTGACTGGAATTAACTGCCGGTGGCCAGAGGGTTGCGGAGCTCTGAGCTCTCCTGGCAAATCAGGAAGTGTCTACACACCCCCCCACACACACAAAAGGAGTGGGCTAAGTGGCCACCGTAAGAAGAAATGAGAAGGAAGGGGACCTAGACTTTAGAGAACCAACTTGTAATAAAAGCAGAAGACGGGTTCCTTGGAAATGTTCAGGGTTTTGAGTCGGCCTTAGCCGTATGCTCTGTATTACATTCTGATTTTCACATTTCAGACAGCCTGAGTTTGACTTCTCCCCTTCTCACCAGCCATGCATACAATACGGGGAAGACCAAATGATACTAGAAACCCACACACACACACACCCATCAACTGGGCGAGGTGACGAACGACTGTAATCCCAGCACTCAGGGAGGCAGAGGCAAGCAGATCTCTGTGAGTTCGAGACCAGCCTGGTCTACAGAGACAGCCAGGGCTACAGAGAGAAACCCTGTCTTGAAAAACAAACCAACAAAAAACCAAACCAAACCACCACCAACAACAGCAAAAGCCGCTTCTTTTTGCTTTTATGTCTTTTAAGGCAGGACCTCCTGGAAGCCAGGCTGGCCTTAGGACCTCTATGTAGCCAAGGATTGCCTCAACCCTCTGAGCCGGCATGTACCTCCCTAGGGCTGGGCGATTACAGGTATGTGTGTGTGCCTCTGGGAAGGAGCCCAAGGCCTTGTGTGTGCTAGGCAAGCACTCTTCAGCCCCAAACACCTCTGAATGTAGAAAGTCACATTATGTGTTTATAGCTCTGTACAGATTCTACAGTGTACTGTATCACTCAGATTTATACACAGAGAGATATTATGTATACACACATATATTATCCTAGTTTCTGGCTGTTTATGACTGCTTTTCTCTAACTAGTTTTACGGGAACCATCCCATCCTTCTGGTCCCTGGACTGAGTGGAATCCAGGGCGTTGCTCATTTAGGAAAATACTCTCCAGAAGAATTGGAACCCAAGGCCCGAAACAGAACTTTTAACTTTCCAAACACACATGCTAGCTATACTTGATCGAGGGAAAAGATCCTTCTCTCCTGCAGCAACTCTGAGGGGAAAAACAAAAAACAAAACAAAACAAAAAACCAACAACAAAAAACAAACCCAGTTCTTGACCTTATCAGAAGCGAGAGCATCTTTCAAAGAGTTGGTCTTAAGCTCACAACATTCTCACTTCTTTAAAATGAAAGGGGGGTGGGGAGTCAGGAGAAGAGGAGCTTTTCAATTCTATTATTTTTGGCATTTTATACCAGTCTGTGGTTCTCAAGTTTTCAGACAAAAAGCACATATTTATTTTAGATATTTAAAAAAAAAGTTCTGAATGCCTTTGCAGTCTCTTCCTTGAGCTGTCTTCAAGGAACTATTTATTTTGCTCCTTTACCTTGCAGACTGGTAACGGCTCCCAGCCAGGGCTCAACCCAACCCTCTTGTGCCCTGCAGTCATCACGGCTTTAAAAGAAAACCGATTCTCTGGAATGCCGTGCGTGCACATGCCTGTCGGAGCAGCAGGCCCCACCTGCCGAGCAGGTAAACCAGATCCCCGCTGCGGCCTCTCTAGCCACATTCCAGCCCGGCAAACTCTTCCTCTCTAATTGTTACCTGTCAAAGAGGTCAACCAGGCACTTGGGGCTGGTCCAAACGTGTGCACGATCCCACGAAACGCTAAGCCTGCAAACCTTTGACCTTCCCATCGTCCCTGAAACCCCCTCGGTTATTTTCGCCAGGGCTGATGGAGACCCCCACGGATGATGACTTTTAACTGGCACTGGGACTCTCTTTTCTCTCCGTCCGCATAGATGCTGAAACTAGTGGTGAACTGTGTGGAGTTTCTAGACAAGCCCACCAGGGGTAATCCAAGATGACAGGAGGGTCCTTGTGGGAGCCAGAGCTCCAGAAGTGAAATCCAACTACATCCTTCATGGCAGTCACAGGCTGCCCACCCTAACCGGATGGAGAGAGAGAGTAGATGGAAACTTGGGGAGTCCATGGTGAAAATCGTTTTCTTCTTCCTGATTCTGGCCTGACAGCCAACACTGTGGCCCTACATCTCAGCCCCGAACTTCTCTCCGGAAAGCCTCAGGACGCTCCCCAGTTCTGTTCGACTTCCATTTACCCTCCAGTAATAAAAAGGACAATTCTCTCAGCCAGGGTTCTATGGGGCTTTGGCATTGGTGCGGGTGTTCTGTTTTGCTTCTGTGCTGGAGGAAAACACAAGGTCTCTCACTTCTGAGCAGGAGCTCTGCTAATGAACCACACCGGCCCCTAGCCCCACATCTGTCATCTTTTATCGCTTTGATGACACCCAGTCTAAGGAGCCTGGCGTCCCTGCACTGTCATCCTTTGGGTAGGGTATTGGGGTACCCTGGATCGGCTGAGGACTAATGTTAATTTGCCAAGCTTAAGAAGTTCCCTCAAGTCTGGAAACCCACCCCTACCCCGCACCCCCAGCTTCCCCTCTTGGGGACACATGGGTAGAGTACAGGGTGTTGTAAGCATACGTCTCTCTCTGTATTTCCTTTCATGTTCCATTCCTCTTGAACTGAAGAGACGGGGTATGTTTGTTTGTTTTGGTAACTCTGATTCTTGTTTTTAGTCTGCCCATAACAGACTCAAGACTATGACGTAAGCCTACCACATCCTAATATCTCATTGGCAGGTACAGGCCTGGGGCCCAGAGAGGAGGCCCAAACTAGCTGCTGACCCTCTCTACCAGTCAGGATCTTTACTTAGGGGGAGACAGAGAAATCATAGACTGGAGATACCACTGTCACAGAAACAAGTGACACAGAAAGGTGTCCCGGAAGGTTGATCCGCCGCTGATGGATTCCAGCTCAAGAGTACGAGCCTCCCCCGGCGAGTCTAACAGTGCTGTGCTGTCAGGCCAGTTTGCTGGGATCCTTCCCCCTGGGGCGGGACTGGTTATGCTGCAAAGCTCAGGAGCAAGTTGTGCAGAGCAGGAACTGGCATTTCCTGCTTGGTCTGTCCAGCTCAGACTTGTCCACTAGAGCCAAACCTGCTGGGCTGGCTCCCAGGAGAGGAAAGCTCCTCAGGGCACTGAGCTGATGGAGTCTAGCAGTCTGCAGGCCTGTTGAGCATCTTCCTCCCGCCTGCTCCTTTTGGGAGCACGAAGGGCAGTGTGTCAGATGCCCACCTGGCAGAGGCTTGGGTGCTGGTGTCATAGGGCTGTGAGTGCTAAAGGGACCATCCCAAGTCAGACTGAACAACAACCTCCTTACCTTTCCTGCTTGTGAAAGTTGCCAAGGACACACAGTGTTTTTGCTTTAAGATAACTTTTTTAAAGTATTTACTTAATAAGCCTAATAAACTTAGTTTCCCTCTTACCAAATACCAGCCTCTCCACCTGTAATACATTGTATGTCTGCTCGCTTTGATCAAGACCAAGCTTTATAGCTTCCCTCTGTGTTTACTTCCCCCACGTACCCACTATGGACCACTGGATGAGTTCTCTGGGCCTTCTATGCCTATGCTTTGCTGCCCACTAAGGGAGAACAATTGTCCCCTTTTCGGAAAGCATCTCTGTGAGGAATAGATGGGCCAGGTTCGGACATACCTTGGGCCTTGCACATAGCAAACATCAAATGAGTGGCAGCTAATCGTGACATTGTTGTTGCTGTAAAACTTGCTAAAATAGTGACCCATGTATGAGATGCCACTCTGAAAACAACAACATAGGACCTGATTGAAGCCTTGAGGTTGGGGATGTCGCTGAGTTGGTGCAACGCTTGCCTGGCATGTGTAAAGCTGAGGGTTCCATACCTAGCACCACAGAAACTGGCACCCAGCAGGGGGGAGGCAGATCTTTGTGACATAATGAGTTAGAGGCCACACACACACACACACACACACACACACACACACACACACACAGAGGATGTGGTCAAATTGGCCCATGTACTCCCTCATTTCCTGGTCCCTCTCCTCATGACCTCTCACCCCTGCACCTGCCTTTGGTGGTATGGGATGAGGAATTGGAAGCAGATTTTAGCATCAAAGGACACAGAGCAAGAATAGAAAGACAGGTTTGAAAGAGAGCATGCCTCTGGTTTGAGCAATTTGTCTATGGGGACTTCCTCCACCGCCTCAGCTAAGCTGTCTGGTTGCGTGGCTGTAGCTGCCCTCAGCTGAGCAGTAGTTTCTGGCCACGCTTCGCTGGAGCCACCCCACTGGTCCCAGAGCGGGGATCACACACTGGGTAAACAGCTCTCCAGCCCCCGAGTGATGACAGCTGTGTGCCCTGGCCTTTCTAAAACAGACACAGCTCAGGACTCCTGAAGCCTACAACCTGGCCTGCGGGGACGGCTGGCTGAGGGGTGGTTTGCGGGACATTTGACTCAGGGAGTAGGAAGGAAGCCGACTCACCGAGGCCCAGAGAGGAACACAAGGCCTGTTCCAGGAAGACTTGTTGGTACAATACGAACTGTGGCCAGCACATCCAAGGAAATGCAAACCAGTCAGTTCTACTTCCTAAGTCTCGCTTGTGTGTGTGAACTGCCCAAAGGACCTTATTGCTCCAATTCAAGGTAGAACCCTGAAATTCAGCTTCTGGATGGACAGATGCAGCGGCCTCTTACCTCGTCTCTCAGCAGCAGCGGGTCTGTGACCTTTGGTGTTCTTGCTCAGTGTATCTCTGCAGACTCCCTGTTTTATCGCTGCCTACACCAGGGACACTCATCCCCCTGTTTGCAACACCCTCCCCATCTCTGCTTGGATGCTTCACTCTGTGAGAATGTCTCTACTCTGTGGCTCCTGGCTGGGACGCCTCCCAGCCTCTAAGCAGTATGTGGCAGGCACAGAATCCACCCTGGTCAAGACAGGAGGCCGTGTCTGCTGCTTTGACTGCTGAGGCCCTGTAACCTGTGTTTCCTTATTCAGTCTTTATAGCTGTCCCAGGTTGTGAGAGTGACCAAGCTGGGTTGACAGGTGAAGAGCATACAGTTTAGAGACATGAAAATATTCACCCAGGGTCACTTAGTACAACGCTGAGATCACCGTCTAATCTGGGCGGCCCGAGCCTGCGCTTTTAACCTCGCCAAGACACTGTTCCATGTGTGCTCAATTTACTCCAAAATTAAACAGGTCAGGGGCCAGGTGGTGTGGGAGGGCTGGTCTTAGTCACCTAGGATGGAGTATCAAAGGTTCTCACTCCCTGAAGCTCAACTCCAAGCAGGCCTGTGTCCGCCTCTCAGGGCTCTGTGCTTCTTAGGAGCAGCTCCCATTTGTGGCACACGAGGATGCACTTTTACTTTTGTAATATTCAAAAGACACATTGAAGGTTGTGGTCTGAAAACTGTCACGACGGCTGAAAAAGTTTGCACACAGATGCGCACCGCCACTTTCCCATTGGACTCTTTAAGAGTCAAAAGGTTTTCTGAGAGTGTCTGAGAGGTAGTGTTCCACATGCAGAAGTGTAAGAAAGGCCCCAATGTCAGGGGGTTTTTGTTTGTTTGTTTGTTTTTTAGGGCAGGGTTTCTCTGTGTAGCCCTGGCTGTCCCAAAACTCACTCTGTAGACCAGGATGGCCGCCAACTCACAGAGATCTGCTTGCTTCTGCCGCCCAAGTTCTGGGATTGAAGGTGTGAGCCACCACCGCCCAGGGGTTCTTTTTTAAATATCACAGGAGAACTTGCTCAACATCTCTAGGCCTTATTATTGCCTCAGAATATGCAAAGTTATTATGTCCTTTAACTCTTGTGTCACTAATTTTTTTTTTAAGCCTCTCTGAGAGTAGGAGGGAAGGCGACCAGCAGGATCAGTATGCAAGCGCCACGTCGGTACTTGAATGTCAACATTACATGAGTCAGTTAGTGTCTCGGTGAGCAGGCGAAGCATTTCCAACTGCCTGCCCATGAAGAATGGTGCTCTGTAAGAATGCATGATAATGACCTCCGAAGGTATGTGAACCCTGGGAAGCTAAGAAACAGACAGGGTTTGCAAAGTGACTCCCGGCCTGTCCCCCGCCCTCCCCCTCACCCCCCCCCACACCCAGGGTTTCTATGTGTAGCCTTGGCTGTCCTAGACTCACTTTGTAGACCAAGCTGGCCTCAAACTCACAGTGATCCGCCTGCCTCCCCCCTACCCCCTACTCCCCTGAAGGCTGGGATTACAGGCGAGTGTCGCTGCCACCACCGCCCGGCAAAAATGTGACTGTTAAAAGCATCGCTTGGGTCAAGGAACTAGACCAGCAGGTCGAGTTGTTTGCCAGCATGTTTGACAACCCGAAGGGCATCCCTGAATTCCTGGACCTACATAGTGAAACCACAAGCTATCTCCTGACCTCCGTACGTAGGCATACACAAGTACACATGATTATAGATAAAAAGCGAGGGCTGGAGAGATGTCTCAGTGGCTTAGAACACTGGCTACTCTTGCAAAGAACCTACGTTTGATTCCCAGAACCCACATTGGCAGCTCACAACTGTTTGTAACACAAGTTCCAGGGGATCTGATGCCCTTTTCCTGGCCTCCTCAGGCACCAGACACACATGGTGCACATACACTCATACATACATACATACATAAATACATACATACATGCAAAACAATAACTCATACATATAAATAGTCAAAAAAATCTTTTAAAAGCCAGGTGGTGGTGGCTCACAACTTTAATTCCAGCACTTGGGAGGCAGAAGCAGGTGAGATAGAGGCCAGCCTGGTCTACAAAAGGAGTCTAGGACAGCCAAGGCTACACAGAGAAACCCTGTCTCAAAAACAAAAAACAAAAACAAAAACAAAAAACAAAAAACAAAAAAATCTTTAAAAAAAAACCCACAGAAAATCTGTTTCAGGTGTGGTGGTTCACACCTGCAATCTTAGCACTCAGGTGAGGAAGGCAGGTTCAAAGTCATCCTCAGCTTTGGAGAGTTACAGATTCAGGCTGGGATGCCTGAATCCCTATCGCAAACAAAACAAAACCCATTTATTTATTTTTATTCATTCATTCATTTTTTTTTTTTTTACAAAATGGACAGGTAACATTTATTAAAACGTGTCATACAAAAGGGCATGTTCTCTTCTATAAGAAGAAAATATTAATCATTCATTTATTTTGGTTTCTTCAAGACAGGGTTTCTCTGTGTAGCCTTGGCTGTCCTGGACTCACTTTGTAGACCAGGCTGGCCTCGAACTTACATTGATCTGCCTGCCTCTGCCTCCTGAGTGCTGGCATCAAAGGCGTGCGCCACCACGCCCGGCTAAAAACCCATTTCTTACACCAGTGCTATGTTAAAGGTACTTTATCAATTGCTACAACAAAGGAAGCTCCTGTGTGTGTGTGTTGTATGCCCCTTCTGAGATTCAAAGGAATTAGCCGACACTGTCATTTCCCTCCAGTTTTAATCTAGTTGGGCAGACAAAACGTATGTACATTAAAGCACTGACTGACCAATGGGCCAGTGCTGGGGCTTCAGGACCCAGGGAGTCAGAGGCCACGTGTTGTGTGAAGGAAGCTCTACAGCAGCGAGTCTAAAGAAACGAGCAGGGGCTGCAGTGGGCTGGTTCTCACCGGAATCTCCAAATAATCCCATGGTGCTTGCTGAGTGTCTCCAGGACCAACGGTTTTCTAGGGCATCCAACATGAACAGTGAGTACGTTAGGCGTGTTACAACATTCAGATCTCACGCCAATACCAAAAGACAGGTCCTAGCGCCGCCTCTGTTTCTCCGCTGAGGAAACGGAAGTGTAGAGAAGATTGTGCCAGCTATACAAGTAAAATGACTCCCCCGCTCCCCACCCCCACCCGCCGCTTTTTTTCCAGATAGTGTTTCTCTGTGTAGCACCGACTGTCCTCGACTTTGTAGGCCAGGCTGGCCCTCGAACTCACAGTGATCCGCCCGCCTCTGCCACCCGAGTGCTGGGATTAAAAGTATGTGCCCCCACAACCGGCATAAGATACCAAGATGGTACAATTTTTCTGGCATGAGGAATACGTCCGCTTTCTTTTTCTTTCTTCCTTTTTTCTTGTGAGGGCACAGCTCCTGTTGCTCAGGCTGGTCTTGAACTTGCTATGTAGATGAGGATGATTTTTCCCTTCTCATCCCCCTGCCATCAGCTCCCAGCTGTAGGGATTATAGATTTGTGCTACCATGGCCAGCTAGTTTTGTTTTTCTAAGACAGAGTCTTGCTAGGTAGCCCAGCTTAGCCTCAAACTCACTTTGTAGCCTAAGCTGGCCTACTGGTGTGTGATGCCAGGCCTGTGGAACTGGTTACTACAAAACCACTTGTTTTTTTGTCTTTTTGGATGTAGTAAAAAAATATCTATGATGTAAAAATTCATGAATAATAAGAACTATACTATGCATTTCATAGACTAGGAAGATATTTATTTATGCCAGGTAAACTCTCATTCAGGTGCACAGGGGATCTGAGGATAGGTGATCACTTCCTGTCTCTTGTGTTGGGGACCTAGAGGCAGGATGGATAGGTACAGGAAAAAGGAGATGGAAACACAGCAGAGCCGTTGCAGCCATGAGGCCTGTGTTAGTTTTTGTCAACTTCTCACAAGCTCGAGTCACCTGGAACGAGGGATCCTCGACTAAGGAATTGCTTCCATTAGATTAGCCTGTGGGCCTGTCTGCGGAACACTTTTCTGGTTAATGATTGATGGAGGGTGGCCCCGCCCACTGTGGGCAGTACCGTCCCGGGGAAGGTGGTTCCGACTGATGGAGCGTGGCCCCGCCCACTATGGGCAGTACCATCCCGGAGAAGGTGGGTCCGACTGATGGAGCGTGGCCCCGCCCACTGTGGGCAATACCATCCTGGGGAAGGTGATTCCGACTGATGGAGCGTGGCCCCGCCCACTATGGGCAGTACAATCCCAGGGAAGGTGGTTCCGACTGATGGCGCGTGGCCCCGCCCACTGTTCACTGTACAGTCTTGCTAAAGGCGGTCTAGGTTATAGAAGAAAGCAAGCTGAGTGAGCCACGGTAAAGAACCCAGCAAAGTGTTCTTCAATATTCTTTGTTTCAGTACCTGCCTCCAGGTTCTGGTCCTGACTTCCCTCCTTGATGGTCTATAACTAAGCTAAAACCAAACTAAAACAGATCTTTTCTTTCTGAAGTGGGCTTTAGTCAGTATTTCAACACAGCTATCGAGACCTAACTACGACAAGCATAACAGACTACTTGTCACCATACAGTGACATGGGTTCAGTGAAAAATTAACAGTTGCAATGAGTCCTGAATACAACACAATAAGTAAAATAAAGACACAGGCATTAAACACACACATACACAGTAGAATACACTTACACGAGTTCGTATAGGGCTGTGTTGTTGTGAGTCTCGGGATTAACACAACAACAGTAATGAAATCCCAAAGCATGGAAACACAAGTTTACACCGTCTACATTAAATAGGGTGCAAGTGCCTGTTGTGGAGGGATGCACACAAAAGAGAAGAGAAATACAAAACTAGAGAGAGCCTATGTGTGGATCAGTGCTATGCAGTGATAAACGGGCAGCTCCACTCAGCTGCGAGACAGAAAATCAGAGCCAAAATCCATGCCAGCCCGAGAGAGTTCTACCCGGGAGCTCTGCCGGTGGCTCCTGAGCCAGGTGCTAGAGAGTGAGGTTAATGATTGCCAGGTGGGCTTCTTGAGCTACTTGGATGCACTCGGATGCTCTTTAGGCAACAAGTTCTCAGCCTTGGCTCCTCATTAGAGACATCAGAGGAGATATTAAAAAAAAAAATCACCAAGTCCCACCCCAGAGAGAGTCAGCTTAAAGTCACCTTTGGGCCCAAGAACAGTGTCGTCTCAGAGCCCCCCCAGGTGACTCTAGCATGCATCTAAAATTCACAACCATTGCTTTCAGCTTTTCCTTTTTTATTTTTATTTTTCTAGTTGTAAATATTGCATTCTTTGGCCTTCCCAAGGCCATCGCTAAATCAGAGTTTTCCTATTGCCAAGCATCCGTTTCATTATTATCCGAGAACACCCAAGATGACAAAGCTCATTTAGTTCTATGTATAAATCACCTGCTGGGCAGCTGCCCGTGTTTAGGCTGGGCACCACAGAATTCTGGGGGCACGCACCCACATCCACGCAGATCGCTCCCTCCACAGTTGATCAGGGGCCACATCCTCTTGCACCCTGAGTGTTCACTCTTGCTCAGGCCTCTAGTACGATGGCCATACATACAGGTGAACAAGATGATGCTGGTCCCATATGCAACTTCCATAAAGCGTGACAGGTCTGGACTGGGGGCTCGTGTCAGGGTCCGTTGCACAGTCTTGGGGGAAATGAAAGTTTGCCTGTAGGAACTGAAACCGAAGGAGCATTGGTGGCGGGGAGGCAGACAAGTGGAGAGCTTAGGGGACTAACTCTGGAAAGGCAGGGCGACCTGACCATGCTCTTGCCACCACGACGGAGCTGGGTGAGACGTGAGGACAGTAGGGAAGGCCTTTGGGTCTTTGTTACTGTTGGTGTGTAACCCTTGACTCTATACTGGGTAAGTGTGCGTCTGCATCACTGAACTACAATCCAGTCCCATAGGGAACCCTTGTGAACGTATTTTTTTTTTTAATGCCGGCATCTTTATTTGTTGTGTTGTGTTCACAATTCGCTGTGACTGTTAACCTTTCACCTCATCCATGTCACCGCGGTGATGCGTACTCCGTTACACCTTGTCCTGGTTATGTCTCAGGTGCTGTGTGAAAACATTGGTTCCAGAGGCTCTGTAAGTAATGCTGGCCTTGTAGCATGGGGGATGGGCATCCCGTTATCATTAATGGGACTGGAAGCTCATTCTAGTACGTGGAGTTGATGCAGGAGACGGGTTATGGGGCTGCTGTGTACACATGGTAGCAGGGTTTGCTGCTAGCACCCGGGCCAGCACCTGTGAAAGGAGAGAGCTTGACACCTGTGAGAGATCGATGAGACTGACTGACGGGAGGGGAGGTTACCTGGTCCAGCTGAGGGAAAGGGTTGGCCCTGCATGGAGCTGACGTCACCTGCAGAGATAAGGCTGGAAGAGCTGGGTGAGCCGTGGTGAGTTTGGAGTTCTGATGGGCTGGGGGGGGGGGGGTCTTGGTGGTACACATGCTATGTTGCTACTTGGCGGGACTCTCGGGGCCACAGAAGAGACCAACGCTAAAATGCACCCCTAGAGACCCTCGGAACACGAGAAAGGAGCTGACTGAGCAAGGGCAGTATGAAGAGAGTGAGCTTCTAGATGCACGTGGTCTCAGTTAACCCAAGCCATTCTGTCAAATAATCTCGCTTTCCCCCCTCACCCCAATCTATAAGCTCACAGGCAAAGAAATGTTATTCTAAGGAGTTAATTGTAAGGTAGTCACCCCAAGGAACGAGTAAATAAGTACGAAGTTAGAAGGACAAGAAGCAACCCATGTTGTGAAGTGAGGGCCAACTAATCCCAGAAGACTGAATACCAAGCAAGTACTGCCCAAGGACACACACCGAGCAAGCATTGGGCCTATCACTGTAGTCATCGCCTTGTAGCTGAGAAGGCGAAGGTGTGTGGTCCCCAGCAGTACAAAGCACCATCTCCAGGGACAGCCCGTCTGAGCATCCTTTTCCGTGTCTGTAGCATGGAGGGGCATGTGATCTCCCTGCTGCTGTGCTCTGTACAGGACCCTGTAGCTTAGTCTCCATTCAGCGAGCATGAGCAAACACAGTGACACAGCAGACACCGTCCTGGACATGGGCTAGTCAGCTGCACAGCCCAGGAGACCTATGCCACCTGGTAAAAAAGAGAAACGGGGGGGGGGGGGGGGGGGAGGGGCTGGAGAGATGGCTCAGAGGTTTAAGAGCACCGTCTGCTCTTCTGAAGGTCCTGAATTCAATTCCCAGCAACCACATGGTGGCTCACACCCACCTGTAATGAGATCTGGTGCCTTCTTGTGGTGGGCAGGCACACGTGTGGGCAGAATACTGTATAAATAATAAATAACTCTTTTTTAAAAAGAGGGAGAAACGGGCATGAGGTTAAAAATGCTAGGTGTACCATGCCCCCTGGGATCTGCGCCGTGAGAGGAAAAGTCTGTGAGAGGCAAGAAGAGCAAGGGGCATGCAAAGTGCTCAAGAAATGGTGCTTACCAGTCATTCTTACCATGGGCAAGCAATGGTTAGTGGGACCACGTTTGACAATGTGAGAAAAAGAGATATTTTATCTTCAGAATTTGTAGTCCCTTTCTGTTGTTTTCTGCTCCTGGGAACTAAGGAACTGTGGTACTGGTCTCCCCACCACCACCACCACCCCCTTTATTAAAAGGGATGGTTGAGGGCTGGAGAGAGGGCTCCGCAGGTAAGAGCACTTGTGTACTTATTTCTCCCTCAGAGGACCTGGGCTCGGTTTCCAGCACGCACATGGCATCGTACAACACCGTAGCTCCGTTCCAAGGACTTGAATTACTCCTTCTGGTCTCAGTGGGCACCTGTATGCAGACGGTGTGTGTAAACTCACACAGCTACATGCACATACACACAAATAAAATGTAGAGCTAGAAATAAAGGAGAGCGCTTGTCCAACATGTCTAAGACCCTGTGCTCTGCTCCCTTCTTCCTTCAAATGTGTAATGTGCTGACTAAGACCAGTTGCGTTGTTCGTTTGTTGCAATGCCTGGCATTTCATGAAACCTTAAGTCCGACCCTGCTTGGGATGGTGATCTGTGGACTAGGTTGGCGCCATTAAAGAAAAAAGTTGGAACAATAGTGACACAGTTCTGACTCATTTGGCAGGAGAGCTTGCCAGAGTGAGCTGGGCGTGAGTCAGGGGGCGTGTTTTACAGCTTATCAGCCAGATTGCTGATAATAACCCCTCTGGGACAAGCTCATCCATAGCAACCTGGGATTTGACACCCCTCCCCAATGCTGTGACATATTAACTTTAGTTTACAGGAAAGGAAACGGGGCTCGGGAGCTCAGCAGCTCGCACAAGGGCTCAGGCCTTAAATTCTCAAAGCCCTTCTCACCACGTTAAGCCACCATGAGAAAGGTGCAGGGGCAGAGGGAGGCCAAGGGGACCTGGGTGAGGTATGTGCTGTGGCCTTTCCCTCTAGAGATGTTACTCAACACAGCCACGGCCGTTTGCAGCATCCTCGGATCCCACACTCCTGTGAAATGAGGGACAGTACGTCTAGGCTCAGCAGAGCAGGCAAGATGAGCCTAGGCAGGTCAGTACAGCTGTGGCTGCTCTGCCAGGGTAAGCCTGTGTCGGGTGTGTAGGGTGTGTGGTGTGTGCATGCGTGTGCATGAGACAGCAATGTCTGGGGGCAGGGGGCAGCATATTTTCATGTGGATGTCCAATTGCCAGGGAACTGGTATGGTTTTGCACATAAATATGCCAGAGAACAAGTGTGTGTGTCGTGGTCATGGATGAGGGCCTGAGAGAGAGAGAGAGAGTGTGTGTGTGTGTGTGTGTGTGTGTGTGTGTGTGTGTGTGTGTGCACATGCATGTGTCTCTGAGTGTGTGTGCACATCTCTGTGCTTGTACCAAGAGGCTCAAGGCAAAGGTCAGCCCCTGACTGACTTGGGCACTGGAATCTTTGTTTTGTTAGTTTGTAGTTTTCTTTAGGGGGTGGACACCAGAAGAAACACAGTCCCAGGATGGCTCTGAGTCACTAATCCCCTGGAGAGAAATTCCTATGCCCCAGCAGGGATCATTTAGAGCCTTTCTCAATTAGCAATCATAACACCTGAAGCTTTGAACACTTGCTGTGTGTTTACCTTTCTCTTCAAGTTCACTCTGTTAGCTCCCAGAACCAGCCAAGTTCAAACAGCCTCCTGTCTGGCAGCTGTGAAGACAATTCTCCTTGCAGCCTCAACTCCAGGCATACATAACCAGACAGTCGTGGGAGCCGACCTCCCCCATCGGCCTGTGTGTGTTCTGCTGACTTTAAACGGCTTCGAGGCAGCTTATGATGTGAGAAGCCCACTTCCAACCGAACTCTTGCAAAGCCACAAAATGCTCAGGTGAAAACTCAACCCATGGGGCTGTAGAGATGGCTCAACAGGTAAAGGTGCTTGCTTCTGAGCCTGACAGCTTGAGATCAGTTCCTGGAACCCACATGGTAGGAGGAGAAAACTTACTCTTGTAAGTTACACACACACACACACACACACACACACACACACACACACACACATTTTTATTTTTTTATTTTATTATTTTTTTTAGAGACACTCATCCCATAGGAAGAGAATGATGTTCCAATGTGTGTGCTGGTTGCTTAATGTTCACTTACGGCAACAAAGCTGCCAGCCATGCCATACTGGTAAGAATCCGTCCTCAGTAGCTCCCTTGACGAGCACTCATGTGCCTGCTCAGGGTTCAGTCCCCAGCCTTGGGAGGAAAAGAGAGTTGGAAGGGAAAGTGACAGCAGCCTGTGTAGTCTCTTGCGCAGTTCGCTCTAATCCAAGCCTCACTTTCCCTCATAAATAAGACAAAGATCATGATAGAGCTCCCTGATAAAACTGAAGAAGGAAACAAAGTGCTTAGTATAGTACAGTGCCTGGCACTCAGGGAGCACCCATCTTGCTGTGTGGTAGGAATTTGAATTATACTTCCTTTACATGTTGTAACTTGACTAGGCTCTGATCTGGGGGGGGCGGGGCGGGAGTTCATTTTCTATAGTCCAGTGGGAAGAGAGAGAAGGTGGATATCTTACCAGAATTCTGTATCCAAGAGCCCAAGAACGCCCCCCCACACACACTCCCCCATCCCCAGTTTGGGCTTTGTTTCTAAGTTCTGTTGAACATTTGCATGGGTTGTTTCGTCCACATGACCACCACTCACAGCTAAGGCGGAAGATGCTCTGTTGCAGGCTGGCCCCATGGCAACTGGAGGCACAGTTCTTGAAGTGCTCTGAGCCCTTTCCTGAGGCCCAATTCGCGTTCTGTTGATCTCTGAAGAACAAGAGACCTTGACGGTGACAGGTCTCAGGGAACACTGGGAAGGAACCCTGCTTGTCACACACAGCCTGAGCACAAACACTCCCACGTGTTTCCCCCTCCTTCCAAATACCTAGATGCATAGTCACCACAGCCTCATGCCTACATCTCCACGGATACATGCGAAGTGACTTGTCCTCAACGCTTCATATACTGTCCAGTGCTCAGCAGAGTTCCACCAAGGATGGATTCCAGAACCTTGTGTCTGTCTCCCGGCTCCCTTCTGGTGTGGCTTCATCTGCATGGACAAATGTCGACAGTTACCCCAGAAGCTATCAGCCAGCAATGCCTGGTATTTGTCGCATGCCTGCCTACCCTCCTCTTCCTCCGTCCAGCATGCAAGTTAGCCCCGCAGCTTTGTTCTCATCTCGTGCCCAGGCCTCCCTGGTGCCTGGCATTAGTAAGTGTCCCAGTGTCTGTTGAATGGGCACATTTTTGCATGCACAAGCATGCAAAAATATAACACAGAATAAGAAAACCCTGCAGGAGCCGGGCGTGGTAGCACACGCCTTTAATCCCAGCACTTGGGAGGCAGAGGTGGGTGGATTGCTGTGAGTTCGAGGCCAGCCTGGTCTACAGAGTGAGTCCAGGACAGCCAGGGATACACAGAGAAACCCTGTCTCAGAGAGAGAGAGAGAAAGAAAGAAAGAAAGAAAGAAAGAAAGAAAGAAAGAAAGAAAGAAAGAAAGAAAAGAAAATCCTGTAGGAGTTTAGGGTGATCGCACATGATACAGTTGAGGACACAGAGGCTCTGGTGGCCCTGACAAGGGGAATTGAACCATCAACAGAGTTCCACTCTCATTGGGACCCTGTGCTGCTGTTTTGTGTACCCTCTTGTCAGTTCTTCCTCTTTCATTCTTCTCAGAGCAATTACTGAAAATGCCAAGGAATAGAGGGCTAGCAAGGCCTCCAGCAGGCCCACCTCTCACCAAAGTCACTAGGACACTCACCAGGGCATGGCTTAGCACGGTCTCTTTACCACACACCAGGCCAATAACTATTGACCAAGTGTGAGGTACCAATGAAGTGAGACTGAGGGAAGGCAGGGAACAGAAGAGAGACCTGTGGGTCGCTTTCTACAGTCTCCTTGAGGTCTCTTGGTGCCTTAGTTAGGGTTCCTATTGCTATGACGAAATGCCATGACCAAAAAAGCAAGTTGGAAGGCCAGGTGTGGTGGTGTATACCTTTAATCTCAGCACTCAGGAGGTAGAGGCAGGCGGATCTCTGTGAGTTCGAGGCTAGCCTGGTCTACAAAGTGAGTCCAGGACAGCCAGGGCTACACAGAGAAACCCTGTCTCGGGGGGGGGGGGGAGCAGCAAGTTGGGGAAGAAAGGGTTTATTTGGCTTACAGTTCCAGATCACAGTCCATCATTATAGGAATAGGAAGTCAGGACAGGAACTCAAACAGGGAAGGAACCTGGAGGCAGGAGCTGAGGCAGAGGCCATGGAGGGTGCTGCTTATTAGCTTGCTCCCCATGGCTTATTCAGCCTACTTTGCTTTCTTTTCTTTTTTGTTTTTTCATTTTTGTTTTTTTTGAGACAGGATTTCTCTGTGTAGCCCTGGCTACCCTGGACAGGTTGGCCTCAAACTCATAGTGATCCACCTGCCTCTGTCTCGAGAGTGTCGGGATCATAGGCATGTGCCACCACACCTGGCTTCCTCAGCTTGCTTTCTTATAGAACTCAGAACCACTAGGCCAGGGATGGCCTCACCCACCATGAGCTGGGCCCTCTCACACTTACCACTAATTGAGAAAACGCCTTACAGCTGGACCTCATGGAGGCATTTCCTAAACTGAGGCTCCTTCCTTTCTGATGAGGCTAGCTGTGTCAAGTTGACACACAAACCCAGCCAGTATAGTTGGTCTCTGCAGAACAAGGTCTTCAAGGCAGTCCATCTCAGGGAACAGGTCAAGTCTTCTGCTGGACACAGCATGTAGTTCACCTGTACTTGGACAGCTCTTCTGTCACGTGTCCCAGCTTGAATGGTCTCAGTGACCCTCCTGTCATGTTTCCCGCTCCGTCGTGAACAGGCAGTAGGCGTACTTATGTGCCTTCAGTGTGCAAGCTGCGTATGTGTGTGGCCTGGCTCTAGAGAAAGCCCCTTTCTCCCTTAGGCAGGAGTGAGGGTGGGTGGGGTGGGGGTGGATGGATGTTATGTAAATAGTGGGGCCTGGTACTACACTAGTCAGGCATGAAAATGCCAAGAACTAAACCTGACTGTGGCTCCAGGGTGGTCAAAACCACACTGCTGCGACTTCCCAGTGCACTGTTCTCCTTTGCTCACCTTCTGTCACACAGTCAGTCAGACACACAGTATGTCAGCACCTGCAGACATCTTGTAGTTAGCCCAAACCAGGCAATTTTGCCTGATGGAAAGGTAATACTAAGAGTGGTCAAGAGACTTATGCCAGTCACCCCAATCCTGGGCACATCGGCCAGCTGATCCGGGGTTCTATTCTCTGCCAGTCCCCTACTCACCCCAATCCTGGGCACATCGGCCAGCTGATCCGGGGTTCTATTCTCTGCCAGTCCCCTACTCACCCCAATCCTGGCAACATCGGCCAGCTGATCCGGGTTCTATCCTCTGCCAGTCACCTACTCACCCCAATCCTGGGCACATCGGCCAGCTGATCCGGGTTCTATCCTCTGCCAGTCCCTACTCACCCCAATCCTGGACGCATCAGCCAGCTGATCCGGGTTTCTGGCCACTTGCTTCAAAAGGGGAAATAGTAAGCATTGATATTTGTAGGCATAAGGTTTAATTATGGAATTTTAAATTCTGATTTCTGTCTCAATGTTGTGTAAGCCCTGCTCCCTAATTGTCCCCTGGTATGCCAATAAAGCAGCTTACAGCCAATCTCTGAGCAGGGGAGAGAATAGGGCTGGACTTCCTGCCAGCCAGGGGAGGAGGAGTTAGAGGAGGAAGTAGGAGATTGAGTTAAGGGAGTGAGCTAGAAGGTTGAGGCACCGGTAGAGGTCCAAGGTAGATCAGGAAGAAGGAGATGGAGCCGAGGAGAGCTACAAAGTGCAAGTGTTGCTGGCATGTTTGCTGGCAGTAAGACAAAATAACAAACCTTTAACAAAATAAAAGGTTAAGAACAGACTAAAACTGCTCAAGATTGTGTTGTATAACTTCATAAACAAATATAGAGGAGTCTCAATTGTTTATGTGATAGCTGAGTTAAGAAATGAGCTAAGAGAAACAAACACAGTTATATAAAAGTAACTGTAATGGCTATTAATCTGCCTACTAGTGCTATGGTAACATTTGTGCTCTGTAGATCCAAATGCTTTAGGAGCTAAACTCTTTTTTGTTGTTGTTGTTGTTGTTTTGTTTTTCGAGACAGGGTTTCTCTGTGTAGCCTTGGCTGTCCTGGACTCGCTTTGTAGTCCAGGCTGGCCTTGAACTCACAGTGATCCACCTGCCTCTGCCTCCTGAATGCTGGGATTAAAGGCGTACGCCACCAATGCCCAGCCAGGAGCTAAACTCTTTAACAAGGAGACTGACCCAAACAACACAAAAGTCTTAACCAGGTGCAGTTGATAGCCTGAGTTCAGTTCCCAACTAACGTCTGTGGGTACCTGCACATGCACCCACAGGCACCCACAGGCACACACACACGCACACACCAACACACACACACCAACACACACACAGAAGATTGATCTATCTATCTATCTATCTATCTATCTGTCTATCTATCGTTTTTTCGAGACAGGGTCTCTCTGTGTTAGCCTTGGCTGTTCTGGACTCACTTTGCAGACCACGCTGGCCTTGAACTCACAGCAATCCTCCTGCCTCTGCCTTCTGAGTGCTGGGATTAAAGGCATGCGCCACCATGCCTGGCTTTCTCTTTCCTTTCTGAGACAAGGTTTCTCCATGTAATCCTGAATATCATGGAACTTACAATGTAGATCAGGCTGACGTCAAACCCACAGGGCTCTATCTGCCCTTGCCTCCCAAGCACTGTCCTTAAAGGGTGTCTCACATGCCCAGCCTAGGGAGTTTCTCTTAAGAAACAAACAAAGCAACAGCAAAGGGATCCTGCTTTAATTTGCTTGAGGTTGGGATTACACTCCAAGAGGATTATACCTGCTTTTTCTTGTTACTTAAGAACAGCTCAGGGCTATAACAGATGTGGCAGGAATGAATTTACATAGCATGTCTAACTAGAGATTGTACTCATGGGTAACTGACTTTGTGTGTGTGTGTGTGTGTGTGTGTGTGTGTGTGTGTGTGTGTGTAGTTATAACCATGAACCTGAAAAGGTAGGACTACAGAAGAGCAAAATGGGCACTGTGTTAGAGAATCGAAGAGCAAACCCCAAACCCTAAAACAGTGCTGTGAAAAGGGCTCCTTACAGTCTGGGGACAGCCTCGCCTACAAATGGAGTCCAGGACAGCCAGGGCTACACAGAGAAACCCTGTTAGTCTCAAAACAAACAAACAAATACACAAAAACAAAAAAAAGGAAAGAAAAAGTCTCCTTGCTTGGGGGTGGTGGCCCACACCTTTAATCCCAGCACTCAGGAGACAGAAGCAGGTGGATCTGTGTGTGTGTGTGTGTGTGTGTGTGTGTGTGTGTGTGTGTGTGTGTGTGATTTATTTATTTAGTTAGTTATTGCTTGAATGATTGATATTTGTTGGCTTCTCACACCCTAGGCAAGCTCTCCACTACTGACCCACATCGCCAGCCCAACAGATAATACTGCTGAGCACTTCTGTATCAGGTGGTATTTGAAGTATTTTACATTAGGTCTTCATTCTCTTTCTTGCCCTTTCTTCCAAATTCCTATTTATTTCCTCCAATGCTATCAAATAATAAAGAAATTAGTAGCCTTACGAGGCTATGCCTTTAATCCCAGCACTCGGGAGGCAGAGACAGGCGGATCGCTGTGAGTTCAAGGCCAGCCTGGTCTACAAAGTGAGTCCAGGACAACCAAGGCTACACAGAGAAACCCTGTCTTGAAACAAACAAACAAAAACAAACAAACAAACAAAGAGGCTCCAAGGTAGAAAGAAAGAGACAGAGAAGGAGAGAAGGGAAGGGCCTTGGTAATCACAGACAACAACCTTCCTTTAACAAAGCAGGGAGGCTGGAGTCTACAGCCAGATGGTTGTTAATGACCAAAGAATTTGCATGTAAGAAAATCTAATTTGAGGCCAGCCTGGTCTACATAGTGAGTTCCAGGCCAGCCTGGTCTACATAGTGAGTTCTAGATCAGTCTGGTCTACATAGTGAGTTTCAGGCCAGTCTGGTCTACATAGTGAGTTCTAGGTCAGCCTGGTCTACATAGTGAGTTTCAGGCCAGCCTGGTCTATACCAGCCTGGTCTATGTAGTGAGTTCCAGGCCTGCCTGGTCTACATAGTGAGTTCTAGGTCAGTCTGGTCTACATAGTGAGTTTTAGGCCAGTCTGGTCTACATAGTGAGTTCTAGGTCACCCTGGTCTATATAGTGAGTTCTAGGTCAGCCTAGTCTACATAGTGAGTTCCAGGCCAGCCTGGTGTACATAGTGAGTTCCAGGCCAGCCTGGTCTACATAGTGAGTTCCAGGCCAGCCTGGTGTACATAGTGAGTTCCAGGCCAGCCTGGTCTACATAGTGAGTTCCAGGCCAGCCTGGACTACATAGTGAGTTCTAGGTCAGCCAGAGCTGTATAGTGAGACCTTGTTTTCCTTTTTCTTTTCTTAAGATTTATTTATTTATTTTATGTATATTCTATCTGCATATAGAGTGTACATGCCAGAAGAGGGTATTGGATCCCATTAGAGATGGTTGTGAGCCACCATGTGGTTGCTGGGAATTGAACTCAAGACCTTTGGATGAGCAGCCAGAGCTCTGACCCACTGAGCCATCTCTCCAGCCCCGAGACCTTGTTTTCAAATAAAATAAAGTAAAATAAAATATAATTAATAACCCCACTCACAGTTGCTGGACACCGCCAAACAGCGAATCTCCTAAAACAGATTCTAGATTGTGAGGGTCCCTAGATTCCAAACTGCTGCAGTTTATAGGCTCCCCCAAAAGACTTTTGCTGGATACTTCTACCCAGACCCGCTGAATTTTGATCCCTGAGGTGGAGCCTGGTCACCTTCTTCCACTACTTGATTGGTATTTACATGCTGGTGCCACATGGTCAAGCCAGCACCTGAGCCAGGCCTCCCCTGGTGACTGTGAACTAGAAGTTTCCCACTCCATTGACAGTTAGAATGGCAGTTGATGGTGTCCCCTCCCCGTGGATAAGGAGCCGCTGGCTCCGAGGGGTCTAAGAAGATACCAGAAGTCAAGCAGGAGCCCAAGAGGAGCTTGAACTGTATGTGTTCAGTTAGGACAGGCATTTCAGACCATCTGACACACAGGAAGTGTAAGGGTTGGCTGTGAAACAGTCGAGTGTCAGTCAGTACTCTGTCAACAGAAGGGACTGGCCCCTGGCCCTCTGACAAGCACAGAAGCATCTCAGAGAAGGTTTGAAAGTGGGGTGAGGGGAGGAAGGTACAGTCTCCCCGTTGTGGTCCTGGACACCCTCACACACTAAGTAAACAGGAGCCGGTTGCATCCCTTTGGTCTTCTCAGGCATGATAAGGCTGCTGAATAAAGAGCAAGCATGTGGGCTGGCCCTGTGAGCTGTGCGGAGCTCTGAGAACTGATGACAGTGGCCTGTGAGTGACCTTGCCTGGGAAGATCCTGCAGCCTGTGCACTGTGCACTGTGCTTGCTGACACTATGACTCAGTCTCTTACACATTTCATAGCATGCAGGAAGACTGAGGTGACTGAGGTACAGCCCCGCCCTGCCCCCACTCCTGCCCCAAACCCCATCCTTAACCTTCTGGTCCTTGTTTTTTCTTCACAGACGTCTGCTAATGACAAAGGGAGCAAGCAGCAAGAGGGAGGGCTCCCTACCCTGAGACTCCTTTGTGCCCAGCATGGGCTGGAGTCAGGGGGAAGGCAGGCTCATCTCAGGCAGACAGCCCCTGCAGGGGCAGTTTTGAGGGACAGAGAGCTGAGGGTGAGCCAGATCTAAGCAGAGACTATGGTCAAGGTTTCTTTTTTCTTTCTTTCTTCTTTCTTTCTTTCTTTTTTTGTTGATGTTTTTTTTTTTATTTTTATTTTTATTTTTTAAAGATTCCTTTATTTATTATGTATACAATACCCTGCCTGCAAGCCAGAAGAGGACACCAGATCTCATTATAGATGGTTGTGAGCCATCATGTGGTTGCTGGGAGTTGAACTCATGACCTTTGAAAGAGCAGTCGGTGCTCTTAACCTCTGAGCCATCTCTCCAGCCCTTGTTGATGTTTTTTAAAATTAATTCATTCATTTCACATCTCAATTGTTATCCCACCCCTTGTATCCTCCCATTCCTCCCTCCCTCCCACTTTCCCCTTACTACCCTCCCCTATGACTGTGACTGAGGGGGACCTCCTCCCCCTGTTTATGTTCATAGGGTATCAAGTCTCTTCTTGGTAGCCTGATATCCTTCCTCTGAGTGCCACCAGGCCCCCCCTCAAGGGGACGTGGTCAAATATGGGGCACCAGAGTTCGAGTGAAAGTCAGTCCCCACTCTCCACTCAACTGTGGAGAATGTCCTGTCCATTGGCTAGATCTGGCTAGGGGTGTGATGCTGACTACACATATTGTCCTTGGCTGGTGCCATAGTTTGAGCAGGACCCCTGGACCCAGATCCACCCATCATAATGTTCTTCTTGTAGGTTTCTAGGACCCTCTAGATCCTTCTATTTCCCCATTCTCCCATGCTTCTCTCACCTAAAGTCCCAATAGGATGTCCCCGTCCCCCCCGCCCGTCCCACTTTCCTGGTAAGTGAAGACTTTCATGGGACATGCCCTTGGGCTAGTGTCCAGATATAAGTGAGTACATACCATGTGACTCTTTCTGCTTCTGGGTTAACTCACTCATTATGATCCTTTCTAGTTCAATCCAATTTTCCACAAATTTTGGGAATTCCTTGTTTTTAATAGCTGAGTAGTAGTCCATAGTGGTCAAGGTTTCTTAACCTTATTTTGGGTTTGCGTAGAGCCTGACAAAGATGTACATTGTGAAGAAAAGGTCTGAATCTTTCTTCTATGCTTTTAAGGAAAGTGGTGTTGCTTTCCCAGCCTTAGAGGGAGAGCAGAAGAGAACTTTAACTCTGTCTTATGCATAAGGCCCTTCACAAGCACCTTCTCTTAAGACCCAGCCATTTTTTTTTTTTAAATCCAAGGTGGCCATTATTTGTCACTTTAATAGCACTGGGGCACTGAAGATCAGATAGGTGAGATGGCTTTTCCATACATTAAGGGCCTGGAGAAGCCACATTTCAAGCCAAAGTGTGCCAGCTTCTAGAACCTTCTCTCTTGCTCTCAGTATATACTACACAGCCTCTTCTTCCTCTGCTCTTTCCTTCTTTGGCCCATTTAAAATAAAAAATATATATTGTGCCAGGGAGGGTGGTTCAGCAGTTAAGAGCATTTGCTGCCTTTTCAGACGGCCGGGGTTCAGTTTCTAACACCCACATGCTGGCCTCAGTCCCAGGAGAATCTCATGTCATTTTTCTGACCATCACAGCCACCAGGTGTACACATGGCTTACAAATATACACTCATATGCCTATAATCCCAGCACTCAGGAAGGCAGGGGTAGGCAGATCTCTGTATTTGAGGCCAGCCTGGTCTACAGAGCCAGTTCCAGGACAGCTAGACAGAGAAACCCTGTCTCAAAAAGTAAAAAAATAAAATAAAAATAAAAATAAAATTTAAAGGTGGTGAGTCTAGGACAGCCAAGGCTAAATAGAGAAACCTTGTCTCAGAAAAAAAACAAAAACAAAAACAAAAAAACCAACAAAACAAAAAACAAAAACAAACAGAAAAATTCTTTTAAAGGTGGTATATAATTTCCTTAGAAGTTTAAAAACAAACAAACAAAAAAGAAAATAAAAGAAAGTTAAAAATTAGGTCATTTCATTCCTGAGTTCATATCTAAGGCAACTGACAACAGTCTCAAAGAGGTCTCTGTACTTGGGTTTATAGCAGCATTATTCATAATTGATTACATGCAAAAACAACCCAAATGTCCATTCAACAATGAAGGGAGGGCTGGAGGGCTCAGATGTTAATAGCACTGGCTGTTCTTCCAGAGGACCCAGGTTCAATTCCCAGCACCCACATGGCAGCCCACAGCTGTCTGTAACTCCAACTCCAGAAGATCTGACACCTTCATAGACATACATGCAGACAAAACACCAAGGCATATAAAATAAAAATTAATCTTTAAAAAAAATAAATCTTAAAAAAAAAAGAAAGAAAGAAAGAAAAAAGAAAAAAGAAAGAAGGGAGATTTCATAGGCTGCCGAGAGGGCTGGGTGGAGAAAGGTGCTTGCTGCTGCTGAGCACCTACCCTAAGGTGTGTACTGGTGTACCTTGTACTGGTCTGATGCCCTGAGACCCCAGGGACCCACATGGTGGGAGGAAAGAACTGATTCCACACGTTGCCTGCCACCTCCCTCCTTGTGAGTACTGTGGTGCCCTCCCAGCAACAAAGAAATGCATGTAAAAGAAGTTTTTTAGGAAGAAAAATAAAGGTGTGTGCGTGTGGCCGGGGATAGGGGGTGGGGGGTGGAGGGGTAGGGGGCTGGGGGGAGGGGGAGGGGGGAAGGGGCTGGGGGGTGGAGGGAGGGGGGAGATTCAACCCTCAGAATGAACGGACAAAAGGAACAAAATGCAGTGTAACTATTATTGTATACATATGATTACATTTTTCCTTGAAAAGGAAAGTCCCGCCGTGGCGAGCAACGTGGATGGGTGTTGCAGACACTGAGTAAAGAAGCCAGTCATGAAAGGACAAATTCTGTGTGGTTCTCTGTCGGGTGACATAATCAGTGTGAGAAAGACAAATGGTTGCCAGGGCCGAGGGGCCAGGGAGAGGGGGGCAGCCATCATTTAATGGTTCCGAGCATCCATCTTGGAAGACTGGGAAAAATTTCTGAACTGGATGGTAGAGCTAATTGATCACGTGAGTGTACATAATACTACCGAACCACGTGCCCTTAAAACACACTGAGATGACAAATGCTTTTTTTTTTTTTTGACACAGTAAAAATGTTTTTAGGAGAAATATGTCAAGAGTAATTGCACGTGCCCTAACGCAATGTGGGCAGAAGGCCCTCTCCTCCTGAAAGTGGAGCCAGCTGTCTGCCAGGGGAACCTTGACTCAGGATTTTTTCTCTGGATTTCTTCGGGAGGATGATTTCACATCTGCCTTTCTTAGTTCTGTCAAACCTGGCCCGGGGAAACAAGGCATCCGCAGACTGCCAAATGCTCACTGGGGTAGACACCGGAGGAGCACGCGTGCCGAGCCTGCCTTACACAGGCCAGGAGAAGGGAAGCTGGGACGGCCCAGGCCCCAGCCTCAGCCTTCTGGGACCCTCTGTCCCTCTGAAGTCACGCCAAGGAGGCAGCGGCACCTAACAGTACAGTGAGCCAGTGCGTTCTGTAACCTGCCACCTTAGCCAGGCAAAGATAAATATTCAAGAGGAAAAATCCTGCCTACCGACTGAGCATGTGCAGACACATTTTCCTCGCCATTTCCTAAACAAAACAGCTATTGCTCAGCACTTACACTGTAGAAGACTAAGTCCCTGGGAGCTACTTAGCGATCATATAGGGAGTACAGGAGGATGTGTGTTGGCTACATGCAGATAGTAGGTCATTCTGCATAAGAGATTGTAGCATCTGCGGTTTGGGAATTGGCGGGGGGGGGGGGGGGTGGGGGGGGTGGCTAGCTGAGTGGCTCTGTAACCACGCCCTGGTGGCTGCAGAGGAGCGAGCCCAGGGCAAGCATTGCTCATCCCGACTCCCAGCAGAATTTATTCTGCCTGAACGTAACTTGCACGGAATGTGCAGCTCCTGAAGCTAGGCTTCCTCAGCCTAACCCGGAAACCTGCCACTCCCGCCTCGCCGCCCCCCCCCCCTACTCCCCCCGTCCCGCCCCCAGTTGATTGGCAAGCCTCTCGGAAGAGTTGTCTCCGAGGACAATCATCTGTCATTATCTATATATTGCCTTACCCTTTTAATTAGATGATAATGCCCACTGTAAACAGAGCCTGCTCCCTGACTCCAAATGCGCACAAAGCAAAGCCCCTCTTCTTCTCCCCCCCCACCCCCAGGGCTCTTTGCACCAAATTTACTCTGGTTCCTGAGGTGTGGAAAAAGTAAACACAGTTTTGTTTAGCTTCTACCCTGCAGTTTCTTTGGACCAAAATGCAGCACTGTGCCAGAAAGTGAACCCAAAAATCCTTGTGCTGGGCTGCAAGCGAGGGAACCCGAACGCTAACTGAAGAGAAAGCCCCAACAGGGTTATAAACTAGAGAGAAAAAAATAATATTTGGCTCATTTTCACTTGTCCTTGGGAAGGTAAGGGATTTTACAATTCATGTTAAATTTTAGCTAGGTTGCTTTTCAGGTCACTGCAGAGTCCCTAATGGCAGAGTGAATTTTCCGCAGTTACACTGAATTCTGATGCAGGAACTTTATGCCGTATTAAATTTCTGAAGTCAAGAAAGACACACACACATTGGGGGCTTAGAAATACTTGAATATTAAAAACAAAACGACAATAACAAGAAATCACACACCTAAGCGATGCTAAGCAGTGGTGTGTGTGTGTGTGTGTGTGTGTGTGTGTGTGTGTGTGTGTGTTCCTTAATGAATCTTATAAAGCAGTCTAGTGAGACATCATCTGTCTCTGGGCAATGTGTCAATCACTCCTCACTGGACCCTGCCTGTCCATTTCTGAACCACCTCCTAGCATAGCATAGGCATAGGCATACCCACCAGCTTGGCTGGTGTGTGTGTGTGAGTGTGTGTGTGTGTGTGTGTGTGTGTGTGTGTGTGTGTGTGTGTGTGCCTACGCCCACTTATGGGAACAAACCCTTCCTCTTGTTGATTCCAAATATTGCTTTGAGGTTAACATTGGCAAGATGTGTTAAGTGGTTTAAATATGTAGGGCAGAAAGTAATTTGAAATGGAAAGATTAAGTGGTTGTGTCAGGAGTAGTTACTATAGTTTTCAACAGTGAAAAACTAGGAAATAAGAAAATACTTGCGAGGCGTGGTGGTGTACGCCTTTAATCTCAGCACTTGGGAGGCAGAGGCAGGTGGATTGATGTGAGTTTGAGGCCAGGCTGGTCTACAAAGAGAGTCTAGGACAGCCAAGGCTACACAGAGAAACCCTGTCTCAAAAAAGAAAAAGTAAAAGAAAAAGAAAAAGAAAAGAATTGCAGCATAGGTACCTTCAAAACATGCTACCCCGTAAGTTGTCCTCTGACTTCCACACACCTGCTGTGTTAAACCCCCACCACTTGACAAGGAAAAGTGGTGAGATGCACAGATTTGAGTTGATTGGTAACTATTGCACCTATAAATCTTTTGACATATACTTTATTATTTGACCTATAGGAAAATCAGGTTGGTATTAGATTCCTGGGCTGGAGAACCTGGGTCATGTTTTTGTTTTGTTTTGTTTTGTTTTTGTTTTTTTCGAGACAGGATTTCTCTGTGTAGCATTGGCTGTCCTGGACTCTCTTTGTAGACCAGGCTGGCCTCGAACTCACATCAATCCGCCTGCCTCTGCCTCCCTGAGTGCTGGGATTAAAGGTGTGCGCCACCATCACCTGGCTAGGGCCACACATCTTATGATGTGGCAAAATAGCAGACATCCGGAATTTTTTTTTTTAAGATTTATTTACTTCTTGTATATGGGGTGCTTTATCTGCAGAAGAGGGCATCAGATCACATTATAGATGGTTGCAAACCACCATGTGGTTGCTGAGAATTGAACTCAGGACATCTGGAAGAGCAGGTGGCACTCTTTACCACTGAGCCATTTCTCCAGCCCGACATCAGGAATTTAAAAGAGGGGAAGGTACTGGTCGATGCTGGCACAGGCTTTTAATCCCAGAACTTGGGAGGCAGAGGCAAGTGGATCACTGTGAGTTCGAGGCCAGCCTGGTCTAGAGAGTGAGTCCAGAACAGCCAAGACTACACAGGGAAAGCCTGTCTCAAAAAACCAAACCAAACCAAAACAAATAGGTGTGGGAGGATTTGTTTCAGATGAATAGAATATCTTGGAGAGAAGACACATGGGGGGGGGGAGGGGCGTAAGGGGGAGGAGAGAGAGAGGGAGAAAGAACACAGAGAGGCATTAGATGACTTCCCCTGTATTGATTACTAAACCACACTAAGTAGTATAGGCTGAGCAGTGCGACAAGACAGAGTCCTCCTCATGCTGGACAATCTGAACACCGACAGCCACTCAGTCCCGGAGGCCCAGGGCTTCAGCAGTGCCCACCTGGTGCTGAAGACCTATCTGCAGGGTTGCCGGACAGCGCCAGGTCTTTAGGCAACATGGGAAGGCTGGCATGTCTGGGCTGCTGGCCTCCGTGAGGGCATCCCTCTCAGGTAATCCTAGGGAATAACCTCCTAGACCCTCCCAGGGGTGTGTCTCATAGTTGGTTCCAGACCTAGTCAAGATGGTTGTCAGGATTAACTGTCGTGTCTCTAAGTCCGGGCTAGTGTTGTTTCCAGTCACATGCCTCAGCGGGGAATCATTGGAGAAGCTGATTTAAGCTCTGAGCAGTGGACTTCCATATACAACAAGTATATAACGTTCTTTGTGGCTATGGAGAAATGGGATTTCTTACAGTGTTCCCAGTTTTCCCCTCATTAATGATGAAGATACAGTGTGGAAAAAAAGATCGTAGAAAAACAAGGGGCATGCAGTTATAAACAGTGGCTGCCTGCAGCCCCAAGACTGGGAAGACTGCGTGAGGCAGGGATTGAGGAAGCGGGGACAACCTGCCTTTGCTTAGGCCGTCATCACCGTGTCATTCCTATGTTCATAATGGAATTTTGTTTTGTTTTGTTTTGTTTTTTTTGGTTTGGTTGTTTGTTATTCGAGAGAGTTTCTCCTCTAGACCAGGCTGCTCTTGAACTCAACAGAGATCCTCCTGCCTCTGCCTCTCAAGTGCTGGGAGTTTTTTTTTTGTTTTGTTTTTTTTGTTTTTTTTTAGGTAGATGAAATTTAAGTTAAAGTACTTGTCTTGATTTTTAAGAAGTCAGTGAGTATGTCCACAAGACACATTCCCGGCCACTCCCTATCTCTGCCTTCCAGGCCCCAGGGACAGCCTGTTCTGCTATTGGAGAGGCAAGGAGTCCCTAGGGCTTGGCGGGTTGGCTGCCCCTTTCAATCCCTCTTCTAGACTGTCTGCCTTTCCAACAACTATGGTGCTGTCGCTGCAGGCAGTAGAGAGCAGAGCGGGTGGGGATGGTTATCCTGGCTGAAGACGCTTTTTTTTTTTTTTTTTGCCTGTTGCCTGGGGCAGTGCAGGCGGCTGGTGACTCAGTAGTGCTCTCTCCCAGATTCCCAGCAGAATTCCACTCAAACGCATTTCTTTCCTTTCCTTGAAATGTCTTTGATTACTGACCTACCCATTCTAGTTATGTTTAATTACACACACACACACACACACACACACACACACACACACAATCACACCAGTCACTGCTCAAATTAGGAAAGTGCCCTCTTGCTGAGCTGCAGTATGGCTTTGGAGGATGGATTCTTGGGTAGGTGGGTGGGTGGATACTTGGGAAATTTCTACCACTAAAGGACACAAATAGACAAACAAACAAACAAACAAACAATGTTTAGTTCAGTTAGAATCAAGACATACATTTCTGTGATGAAATATAGTAGCCAAGAAAAAAGTTAGCTTCTTATTAAAAAACAAAACAAACAAACAAACAAAAAACACAGCCGTAGGAGCCAGGCGTGGTGGCGCACACCTGTAATCCCAGGTCTAGCAGGCGGATCTCTGTGAGTTCGAGGCCAGCCTGGTCTACAAAGAGAATTCAGAACAGCCAAGGCTACAGAGAGAAACCTTCTCTCAAAAAGCACCAAAAATAAATAAATAAATAAGTTATAATCACTAACAAATCCAAAACAACAACTTTTCATAAGAAAAAAGGTACCGGGGATTAGAGAGATGGCTCAGTGGTTAAAAGCACTGACTGCTCTTCCAGAGGACCAGGGTTCAGTTCACAGCACCCACTTGGCAGCTTACAGCTGCTGTAACTCCAAAATCTGACACTTTTTAAAAAAATATTTTATTAATTTATTCATATTACATCTCAATTGTTAGTCCATCCCTTGTAAACTTCCATTTCTTCCTCCTTCCTGATTTCCCCCTACTTCCCTCCCCTATGTCTGTGACTGAGGGGGACCTCTTCCCCCTGTATATGCCCACAGGGTATCAAGTCTCTTCTTGGTAACTTGCTATCCTTCCTCTGAGTGCCACCAGGCCTCCCCATCCAGGGGACATGGTCAAAAATGGGCCACCAGAGTTCCCATGAAAGTCAGATCTCACTCTCCACTCAACGGTGGAGAATGTCCTGTCCGTCTGCTAGGTCTGGGCAGAGGTTTGAAGTTTACTGCCTATATTGCCCTTGGCTGGTGCCATAGTTTGAGCAGGACCCCTGGAAAACATTTTTAAAAAAGATTTATTTATTATTTATACAGTGTTCTTGCATGTACACCTGCACACCAGGTGTGCACCAGAAGGGGACACCAGATCTCATTATAGATGGTTGTGAGCCACCACATGGTTACTGGGAATTGAACTCAGGACCTTTGGAAGAGCATCCAGTGCTCTTAACCCCTGAGCCTTCCTGACACTTTTCACACAGACATAAAAGACATAAAAGAAAGAAAGAAAAGAAACAGAGCGGCAGCTGGGCTATGGTGACGCATGCCTTTAATCACTACAGAGGCCACGGAAGGGCTCTCTGAGTTCTACAGAGTGAGTTCGAGTACAGCTAGCGATACACAGTGAGACCCTGTCTTGAAACAAACAAACAAACAAACAAAGCAGAACAAAATAACAACAAGAAAACAAAAAGAGGGAATTTGACCTGACAGAGTGCACACATACCTCTGTACTACACATCGACATACATTTTTTTTTTAACTCCGAAATGTCTACATTGGTAGGCAGCCTTCAAGAGGCCCTAGTGGCCCTGCCTTCCTGGTGTAGTCCCCACTCGTGTTTGGTCTACAGTGGGTTTCTCTCATGTTTTAACAGCATCTCAGCGCAGGAGCCTAAAGGAGCTCACCTACTCTCAAGGTACGCTACCGACTTACTCATCTGTGGGAAGAATGAGGGAGAACATGGGAAATAGATGGTAATTTCCATACGTTTGTCTTTTTACAACTTGGAAATCTATGATGCTTGGATTGTTCGTGGCCTCAGAAGTACTGGAAGCCCTCTGCTTCTGATGGCCGGGACACCCAAACTCACCACCTCCTGCATCTCCAGAAGAATTGCCCAAGTTTTTGTTTGTTTTTTGTTTATGTTTTTTTTTTTCCCTCCAAAGCCTGGCAGACTGAGAAGGGGATGGGGAAATTCCATCTTGGAGACCTGCTTGACGTCTCTGCAGCACTCTGGCAAAGGTCAGGGTCACCGCTTTCTCCCTCCCAGAACCACCTTGGAAGAACTGATTTCCCGTCATCTAATCCTTTCTTTCATTTCCTTTTGAGACAAGATCTCTCTATGTAGACCAGGCTAGCCTGGAATTTAGAGATCCACCTAGTTTTGCTTTTTAAATGCTAGTTCTAAAGGTGTGTCCTGACATGCCCAGACCTTCACCCTTTCCTCCTCCTCCTCCTCCTCTTCTTCTTTTGTTTTTTCAACATACTCTCTCTCTCTCTCTCTCTCTCTCTCCCAGCCCCCCCCTGCCCAGAGAGTTTCTCTGTATTATAGCCCTGGCTGTCCTGGACTCAGTTTGTAGACCAGGCTGGCCTCGAACTCGCAGAGACACGCCTGCCTCTGCCTCCAGAATGCTGGGATTAAAGGCGTGCGCCACCAAACCCCAGCTTCACCTTCCATTCATTAACTCAAGATTTTTGGCTGACTCATGCTTGTGATTTAAAAGATCCCAAACTTTGTTGTATCTGAGCCTCACTCAGGGTACTGGACCTCATACAGCTGAGGTCTCCATGTCTGGCTGGAACAGCGTGGGTGAGTTCTGTAGTCAGGGTTAGGGATGCAGGCCTTCGCTTCCAGATTAGGCTGCTTTACCTGCACCTGGGAACTGGCTGAAGGTTCTCAAATAGGGACAGGCCGTCTCATGTTACCTGGCTGTTTTTCCAGGTTGGGACATTTTCATCGACAATAAATCTGCCTCATTAAAAAGCAGAGGGAACATTCTGTTCTGCAGAGCCCCGCCATGATCTCCAAGTTCTCATTTTAGCTTTTCATCTTGGGTAAATGTCAACTTTCTTTATCGTTGGGTAAACTATCAGAGCGATGATGATGATGGTGGTGGTGATGATGATGGTGGTGGTGGTGGTGGTGATGATGATGGTGGTGGTGGTGATGATGGTGGTGGTGGTGGTGGTGATGATGATGGTGGTGGTGGTGATGGTGATGATGATGTGGTGGAGGTGGTATTGATGATGATGATGATGGTGGTAGTAGTGATGATGATGGTGGTGGTGGTGGTGATGATGATGGTGGTGGTGGTGGTGGTGATGATGATGGTGGTGGTGGTGGTGGTGGTGGTGGTGGTGATGATGGTGGTGGTGGTGGTGGTGATGATGGTGGTGGTGGTGATGATGATGATGGTGGTGGTGGTGATGATGATGGTGGTGGTGGTGGTGGTGGTGGTGATAATTACCCCTGCCCTCCCCCCACCCCCCAGAGCCACTCTGATCAGCAGGGTACCCGAGGAGTGCTCACGTCAAGGTGGCAGTGTAGGGGATGAGGGTGGTCTGATGCCCCACTGCCTCTCAGGCTGAACTTCTTCCAAGGCCTGACCCAGATTGTGTTTCCTCTGTGAAACCATCCTTTAAACAGAAAAAGAGCTTTAGTTATGGCTTGGCGTGGTGGCGTACACCTTTATTCCCGGCACTTGGGAGGCCGAGGCAGGCAGATCTCTTTGAATCTGAGGCCAGCGTGGTCTACAAATCAAGTTCTGGAACAGCCAGGGCTGTTACACAAAGAAACCCTGTCTCAAAAAACAAAAAACAAAACCAAAGATTTGTTTATTTATGTATTTTATGTGTATGGGTGTTTTGTCTGCCTATATGTCTGCACACCAGAAGAGGGCATCCGAAACCATGGGACTACAGTTACAGAGGTTGTGAGCCACTGTGTGGATGCTGGGAATTGGACTTAGGACCTCTGGAAAAACAGCCAGTGCTCTTAACCACTGGCTTAGCCATTACTCCAGCCCCAATGAGATCTTTATTTGTTTGTTTTAAGTCAGAGCTTATTTATTTATTTCTTGTCAGACACTGTATAGCTCTGGCTGTCCTGGAACTCTCTACACAGGCTGGCCTTGAACTCCCAGAGATCCAACTGTCTTTGCCTCTCAAGTGCTGAGCTTAAAGGCATGTGCCACCACGCCCAGTCTTTACAAGTACTTTATTTCAGACATGATCTCTCACACGCTGCCCTCCTTTCCTGGCTTTTTGCTCACTTTCTGTTGCCTTGCTGCTTCCTGGGTCCTGCCATTATCTGTTGTTGGTATTCTTCCTTATTACCATGGACCACACCCTCTATGCACCTCTGAGAAAGGGTGTTGGGAGATCTGAGTTTTTTTTTTTAATCTCTGAATTAAATTTTATTCTATTTGTGTACTTCATTGAGAAATCAAAGGGCTGGGGAGATGAAAGAGCAGTTAAGAGCACAAATTGCTTTTCCCTAGGTTTGATTCCAGCATCCACATAATAGTCTGTAACCTTATAGGATTTGATGTCCTCTTCTGGTTTCCATGGGCTTCATGAACATACATGGTACATGAACATATATGTAGGCAAAAGACCCACACACATAAAATAAGAAATAAATAATTTTTGCTGTTGTTTTGTTTTGTTTGTTTGAGACAGGATTTCTCTATTTAGCTCTGGCTGTCCTAGAACTCACTCTGTAGATCAGGCTGACTTCAAACTCAGAGCCCTGCCTGCCTCTGCCTCCCACGTTCTGGGAGTAAAGGAGTGTGCCCCCACTGCCTGGCTCCAGCCTAGTTTTATATCTTAAAGGTCTATACATTTTTTAAAACTCTCTGGTATATGATTTATGTGTGAGGTCTCACGATGTAGCTGGCGGACCTGGATCTTACTATACAGATCAGGCTGCTCTTGAACTCAGAGATCTGCCTGCCTCTGCCTCCCTACACTGGAATTAAAAGCATGTGCCACCACACCTGGCTCCCAACACATTTTTGTCACATCTCTGTACTACCTGTTTTTCTTTTTTCTTTTCTTTTCTTTTTTTTTTGGGGGGGGGTTGGGTTTTGGTTCCTCATGATAGGGTTTCTCTGTGTAGCCTTGGCTGGCCTGGAACTCATAGAGATCCTCCTGCCTCCACGTCCACAGGATTACAGACGTGGGCCACCACCACCGCCCTGTCTGTCCCATGCTGGCCTCCCACTCCCTGTGCTCACATATTGAAGAGGACCTTGTGCATCTGACTCTTCCCCCCCCTTCCTTCTTGTCCCTGAGGGTAAGCCCCTACACCTTTTTGAAGGGATATTTCTTGTACTATACTGTAAGCTGGTGCTCTGGGGTCGGAACAGGAAAACAAGGAACCGCTCCCGATTTGTAATGCTTATTGATTTCTTTGGGATAAGAATGCCTTTCCCCATGTTTCCTCACCCACTTCCTCCCTTCTTCTCTTTTTCTTCTCTTCTCTTTCTCTCTGACTGGGGAACACCCACATATCAATGTATGTACCTCTTTGTTCTAAGACTTTGTTCTAAGATTTTTAATTTATGCAAGGAAAAAAAAATCCTCTTAATCTCTTGCCTTGGGCGCCAGACCTGGGTGGTTGTTGAATAAACTTCACTCCAGGCGCCAAAGCTGGGAGAGGAAGCTAGAGGGTGGGATCATCGTGGTCGGCAGGCGACCTTTCACTTACTTTCCTTCTAATGGATCCACTGATTCAGTCTCCGATGTACCGGACCTGGAAGACTTCCTCCTTCAGCATGCCTAGGGTGCCAGTATCCTGCAGCCTTGAGTGAGTGCAGTACGCCTAGGGTGCCAGTATCCTGCAGCCTTGAGTGGGTGCAGTATGCCTAGGGTACCAGTATCCTGGCGCCTTGAGTGAGTGCAGTACACCTAGGGTGCCAGTATCCTGCAGCCTTGAGTGGGTGCAGTATGCCTAGGGTACCAGTATCCTGGAGCCTTGAGTGAGTGCAGTATGCCTAGGGTACCAGTATCCTGGAGCCTTGAGTGAGTGCAGTATGCCTAGGGTACCAGTATCCTGGAGCCTTGAGTGAGTGCAGTATGCCTAGGGTGCCAGTATCCTGCAGCCTTGAGTGAGAGAAGGTGTTCTGAGCTGCACTGAATGCTGCTCCACTCCCTCCAACTGGGACAGCGTGTGGAGAATTAAAAGGGGATAAGAAGGGGTTGTTGAGATGGCTCCACCTGTAAAGACATTAGGTGCAAGACCTGGTAACCAGAGTTCCATCCCTGGAATCTACTTGGTGGGAAGGGAGAGAGAGAGAGAGAGAGAGAGAGAGAGAGAGAGGTGGAGGTGGGGTGGAAGGGGAAGGGGGAGGGAGAAAGAACAAATACGATGGTAAAATGAAGTCATCTGGATGGGAGTGAACCCACAGTGCCACAGGATAAGTGTTTTCATGAGAAGAGACACACTGTGTGCTCACGGTGAGAAGACCACGTGAAGACATGAAGACGGTCCCTTATAAGCCAAGGCTGGGGGCACCATGATTCAGTCACCTACCTTCAGCAATGGAAGAACGTCTACTCTGCTCATGTGCTTCTGTGTGGGGTGCCTGACTGTGCACTCCTAGAAAACTCTCCAGACAGGGCCCTTTCTGTCTGGGTGGGAACCCACCAGTCTGACATCTTTTTGTGGGTGGTGTTTCTGGTGGTGTTTTGGCATCAGGGACTGAACCTAGGGTCTCGTGCACTGTAAAAATGTATTTTAATACTGAGAGACATTCCTAATCCGTCTTACCAACATCAGACCAAGCTTTGGAATGGATTTCCCTGGTCTCCTCTCTTCCAGTCACTCTGACCTTGAATGACAGAGATTTGATTTTCTAAGTCCTTCTGAGGTTTTATAGAATAAACTGCCCTGATCCTCAGTGTCCACAGATGCTCAAGTTCATATTTATGACACTATGGATGTTCAATATGAGTCCTATTTCTGACTCAAAAGAAAAGAAAAGAAAAGAAATGGTATCTGCCATTTAATAGGTGGTAAAGATTGTTATTTAAATCAATGTAATTTTCCCTATGGGAGATTTAAAGAAAACTTTAATTCTTAAAATAAATCTATTGGAGACTTGGCTTTTTTTTTCTTCACACTTCTGACATTTTATGGAATAAACAGGCTTGATCCTCAGTGTCTACAGGGGTCTATTCTAAAAATATTCATTCCTACCTGATATTTGAACTTTGGTTTTATTGTGGATTTTTAAAGTGACCATTAGATTCTTTTTCCTTTCTTTCTTTCTTTTTGATTTTTCAAGATAAGACTTCTCTGTGTAATAACCCTGGCTGTCCTGAACTCACTTTGTAGACCAGGCTGGCTTTGAGCTCATGGAGATCTGTCTGCCTCTGCCAAGAGAGTGCTGGGAGTACAGGCATGTGACATCGCAGCTTCTGACCATTAAAGTCTATGCTGTGCTGAAAGTCTAATGTTAATGATGGCCACTGTGGGTTACAGGCTCACTTTCTCTTAATCTATCTATCCATCCATCCATCCATTTCTGATACACTGACTGCTTTACTTAAGGACAGTGACCAACCATCAAACAGTCCTGGGTATGGGGATGGATTCACCCACGCAGGTGAAGTCCACAGTAACTCAGCACTGGGACACAGTGGCTGGGTGTGTGCTGCTTTGCTGTCTGGACGCTGTGCATCTATGCTTCTCAGAGCAGAGCGGAGCATAGGGTGGGTGTCTGAGAAGTAGGTGGCTGCTTGCCTGCCTGAGTTTGGGATTCAGTAGGTCTGCGGGTACCTTGTGATCTGATGACGGTGTTCTATACAGGGGCCACATTTGGGAGCTACTGAGGCCATGTCCTCATTTATCGATAAAGACATATGCAAAAGAAAATCATTTCAGAATCTGTGAGGCAGAAACTTCCAGATTTATTTAATCTGTCAAAGGAATCAAAACAATTGGGTAATAGAGGTAGTTTAATGATTGACAATTTCTATTATCATTATTATTATTATTATTATTATTATTATTATTGTTGTTGTTGTTTTCTGTGCATAGATGTTTTGCTTGCATGAAGGTTTGTGCCTTCAGAGGGCATTGGATCCCCTGGAGCTGACAGATTGCTGTGATCCTCCATGTGGGTGCTAGAAAGTGAACCTGGATCTTCTGCAAAAGCAGCAAGTATTCTTTTTTTTTTTTCTTTTTTTCTTTTTTAACAGCAAGTAACATTAATTGCTGATCCATCTCTCCAGACTCATGGGAGACAATTTAAAATGATCCATTTGAAACTTTCCTCCCCTGACCCACTCAGTGGTTCTTCTGTCTCAGTGTTGAGTCATTAGATGTCAGAAGAAAGAAATCTTGATCATTATAAAGCAGCAAAAGGGATGATTGGCCGTGAGACTTTTTCTTTCTTTCTTTCTTTCTTTCTTTCTTTCTTTCTTTCTTCTTCCGCTTTTTTGTTTTGTTTTGTTTTGTTTTTTATTTTTTTGTTTTTTCAAGACAGAGTTAGCTGGGAGTGTTGGCACACACCTTTAATCCCAGCACTTGGGAGGCAGAGGCAGGCAGATCTCTGTGAGTTCGAGGCCAGCCTGGTCTACAAAGAGAGTCCAAGACAGTCAAGGCTACACAGAGAAATCCTCTCTCAAAACAAAAACAAAAACAAACAAAAACACAAAGACAGAGTTTCTCTGTGTAATAGCCCTGGCTGACCTGGACTCACTTCATAGACCAGTCTTGTAGGACAGCATTGGCTGCTTGGGGCTCACAGTAATCCTTTTGCCTCAGCCTCCTGAATGTTGGGATTGCAGATACGTATTGTACACCTGGCCTCAGACTGACCACATCCAGGTCAAGCACTGATTTTGTTTGCACAAACCAATTTGGCGGTGAAATAGGCATTTTTAAAGCTGGTAGACAGACCCACACTGATTCTTTGTTCGGCCTCCCACTCCCCACCACCCCCCAAAAAATAGAGATAAAAAATGGATAAGCCCACAGGAACAAAGAGTAGAAGGAAAGGTCATAAGCAGACGAGAGACCTCGACATGTTCAGGGAGATGTGAGGGAGGTTCCTGTCCATGGCTTCTGCGTCACTTCCTGCCCCGACTTCCTTTAGTGATAGATGGATGGTGGAATAGAAATATAAGACGAAATAAACTCTTTCCTCCTCATGGTGTTTATAACAGAATTGAAACTCCAACTAAGAGCCGTGGAGTAGACAGTGGCTTCAGGGAACAAGGGTTTCACATGAACGCTCATAGAGGTCAATGTGGAAAAGGTTCAGTTGCTCTAAAGACACAGAATGGCCTGGGCCTTGGAGAGGCCTGAGGCCACAGTAAGGGGACACCAACACCTAGGCAGGTAAGGAAGAGGTTCAAATCAGGAGGCCTGGTGAGCGTGGGTAGCTGCAGGCGTCGGATCCCCTTTTCAGTCTTTCTCTACTTGTCTTCAGACCTACAGTCGCCATTCATAGATGAGAGAAAGGCCATAAAATCTCTTCAGAAACCTATAGGGGTTTGCCAGGTGCATTGGCTCCCGGCTGGCCTTTGCTGCACTGTGGTCTGGATAGTCCCCAGAGTCAGACGCTACCGTGCAGCTTTTCTTTTGGGCTTTTTAGTTCCTTACAGGAAATATTTTTAGGTTCCATGTCCTGCCCCTGGCAGACAGCAGAAGCCGGAGAAACACTTATCCACCGTCCATACAAGGACAGGAGTAAGAGCCCTCCAGGAAAGGAAAGAACAGGGAAGGCTGCAGGGCTCACCCAGCCCTTCCAGACATGCTCACTTGCTCGCTCCAGAGTTGGAAGATTTCTCATGATAATGCTAAGAGCTCCAAGGGAGAGAGAGAGCAGGCCCACCAGTTGAGTAAGTCCACTCCCCACCTCCGCAAGGTTACTGAAGAGGTTCTCATGACCTCATTCTTACCTGGGAGTGCAGAGGGAAAGGTCTGCAGTCGGCGGTGGAAGGAGGCTCTGCCATGGGAGCACCAAAGCGAACATGACAGAAGAGAGTCAAAGGAAGCCAAGGAAAGTCAGGACTACTCCTGTAAGAAATGATACTCTCAGCTGGGCGGTGGTGGCGCTCGCCTTTAATCCCAGCCCTCCGGAGGCAGAGGCAGGCGGATCACTGTGAGTTTGAGGCCAGCCTGGTCTACAACGGGAGTCCAGGACAGCCAGGGCTGTTACACAGAGAAACCCTGTCTCGAAAAACAAACAAACAAACAAACAAACAAATATATATACTCTCAAAAGACAGGGAGAAGTATTGTAGCCAGGACAAAGTCACAGAATTGTATTTACAAAGTAACAAAAACTCAAGAGTTCTTAAAATAGCCAAGGTGTGGTCATGAATGGCTGGGCACTGAGGGGAGGAGAAACACACATTTGAAAACAGCCTGGTCTACACAGCTAGTTCCAGGCAGCCAAGGACTACATAGAAAGAAGGGGGGGGGGGGGGGAAGAAAAAAGAAAAAAGAGAAAAGAAAAGAAAAAGAAAAAGAAAACACCATGTCATGGGAAATGAAACCAGACACTCAAAGAAGACACACCACGTAGAATTTGGTGTCCCAGGATCGGGCGCCACAGTGAGTCCATGAACAGCTCACCTCCATTGGCTCAGCGGGGTAGGAGTCTGCAGTCAGGTTTGCACAAGGAACTTGGCTGCCCGGCGGTTTGGAAACTGCATTTTACGGTCACTTAATAGATTTATTATAGAAACATTATCAGGATAGGTTCATCATAGACTAAGCAAAAGGTTAAAAAGTTTTTTTTATAAGAAATTAGTCCTAATGCACCAGTGTGCCCCGCTGTCACTGAAACTTCTTAGTCTCGACACTGAGAAGAAGCCACGTTGAAGGCTGGAACTAGAAGGCAAAAGAGTAAAGGAGCTAATGCCTCATGAAGGGCTTCAAGTGGTCAAATCACCGGGTTGTTGATACGTGAAGAGATAGCAGGAAGCATTGTGGAGAAATAGGGAGGCAATTACAGAAGCACCAGCCAACAGTGGCATGTGCTTGCCTCCAGAGGGGAGAAAAGGAAAGTAAGGGGGACACGGTACCATACTAAAATTTGTTATTTCTTAAAAAGTGCACATATATGGGTGCTTGTATTATTATCTGTAAAAAGGATGCGATTGTTGAAGTCATTTGCTAAGTGTGGAAACGAGGAGGAACCAAACCCAGGCTCGCGATTTCACTCCTGGGAAATATGTGCCCTGCACAGGTTTAAATACAGGATTTGCATCCAGTCTGACAGCTCCAGTGTTAACTTGTGTCAGAGTTTTCCACGCCATCCTGTTTTTCCACAGTCCGCATGTACGGGCTAGATTCCTGTCAGAGCTCCCACAGATACTTTCCTCAGGTAGCAGCAGTGGTTATAAATTACACCTGGGCTAATTCGAGCCACTCGCAACCAGAAGAGAAACCACACACACACACACACACAAAAAGTCAGTTTCATCCTGCTTTGTCCCCTGGCAACCATATTAAACTGCAAGGATAAAGAGCCTTTGTAGTAGCTGCTTCTATTGGATTACAATGTAAATGTTGATGCTTGCCTAGAAATGTCAACCCGGCGACAGGCATATGGAACAGATGGAGCAGTTGTTTCTCAGCGCAGGAATCCCAGGCTGCAGAGAGAGACAAGAGATGCGCCCGGGCCATCTTAAAGAGACTATTCAACCGAATCTCCTTTCTCCCATCAAAGCCTCGCCGCACTTCATAGGTCCAGCTCAGGAACGGTTGCTCGACTATCTGAAAGTTGAAAACGACCTGCTATCGTCTAATGCATCAGGGCAAGAGAAGAGTTTGTTGGGGCTAAGAATGCTAAAAATGCAATTACGCAACAGACCCGGCAATCTCGGTTTCTTTCCCACTCTTAGGCATAGCGTAACTCTAGTCCCTGACCCTTCTGTCCGTCACACAGTTCTCGTCCAGCGGGTGTCAAGTGGCAGGTGGTGAAATGTCCATTTGGTTCCGGGTGGCGTGTTGATTTCTGAGTTCAGCCCTCGGCCGTCCTTCGGTTTGACCCACAATACCTAGTGCCTGCAGGTGGTGCTCCCTGCTCCTTCTCCCCCAGCACCTTTACCCTAGCCCCTAGTCAGGGAGGAAAGTCAAAAGTAGGTGGAAGTCAGGTCGCGGCACTCGCCACAGAGTCGCCAGCGTGCCACCGCTCCACTCGGGTAAACTTCGCAGTGAGTTACCTGCGCTAGGAGAAGGGCCTTACCTGAGCGCGCCTCTGCCAATGGCAGCTCACCTGAGGGAGCTCCGCAGCCAATCACCGCGCAGCACGGCCCTCGGGCTTGTACCCTTTAGTGAAAGAATTCAGCGCCTTGCGAGAAAGTTACCTGTGGCCGCCCAAGTCCGCCACTTTCCGCTCTGTGTCTGCCCATTTGCCACGATCCGGGAGGACTCCGCGCCGCCGGGCCGCCTGCGAGCGCGGGCCCCATGTGAGGGCCTCCCCCCCATCCCACCTTTCCGGCTAGGTGAGGGCGCGAGCGAGCGGGCGAGCGAGAGTGGTGAGGGGGGACGAAAGCAGAATTACCTGTAGCTCTTGTTCTGCCATCTCGGGCGCTCTCACACACCTTCACCTGCACAGACTTGAAAGTCCAGTTTCACCAGAGGCTGAGGCTCCAGGAAAAGGGGAACGAGTTCATTGGATCAAACATGTCACAAGAGTCCGACAAGTAAGTGGATCGCACGCGCCGGCGGCCGCTGCTGCTGCTGCCACTTTGGGCTGCTGGCAACTGGTTTGTTGTGTTTTTTTTTTTAAGTTGCTATTGTTGTTTTTTTTTTCTTTATTTCTTTTTACTTTTTTTCTTTTTCTTTTTGGTGGATCCAGACCCTCTTGGATTATATTTCTACCTCGATTTATGGGAGAGACCCTACATGAACGTGTGAATGTTTAATACCCCCTTTGGGCCTTGCTAGTAAACGTGGGTTTTCTTTGCTTCCTTCCCGACAAATGACCTCAGCTTCCACTTCCCGGACCGGACGAACCTTTGGGCACTGATTGGGATTTTAGATGGTTGCGGGAGGCCTGTGGCTGGTTACACCTTTGCCTTTAGGTGCTCCCCAGCCTCTGACTTCCTGGGCCATTTGGAAGTTCAGTCGACTTTCTTCGATTAGGCCAAAGGGCCTGCTGGAAAGGCTGTCTGGGCCGCTTTTGTGTGCGCGCAACAAAGGGCTTTTATACGACTGCAGACACGGCCATCTTCCCCGCTGCGGCGACCCGGGGTGCATGTGCGCACCCGCGTGGGACCCGACGGGACCGAGGCTCTGGGCAGGCCGCGATGGCGGGGCCCCGCGGGTATGCCCGCGCCTCCCTCCTTCCCTCCCTCCCTCCGCCCACGCATTATCCCGCCACCTCGCGCGGGTGCGGGGCAGGACCTCCCGGAAATGGGGGGGGCTGATTTTGAGGCTGGGTACGAAGGGGCGACTGCACTTGGGCCCGGTCTCCTGAGCCCCGACGTTGCTGGCTCGTACGCGGCCCACTGTTTGGAGGCCGCCACCTCGGGCTTGGGGCTCGATCGGCCTTCGCCGAGGCTGTCGATGGAAAGAGGGGGGGATCGTGGGGCGCGGGAACTCCGGACACTGCGTCCTGGACCGGAGCTCTAGACTGGAGGGGATCTGCGGTGTGAGGCGCGGGACGCGGGGCCTGGTCCGTCACGGTCCCCGCCTTGGGGACGGCTTTGTGCGAGCCGGGGAAGGTGGGGCCGAGGGCGGGAGCGGGAGGGTGCGGGAGGTGGGTCTTGCTGCCCTCCTTCCATTCAGTGGTGACACTTCCTTCCCCCTCCTCCTGGGGCGTCCTGGGCCGTGAACTGGCTGTGTCCTATTGGAAGTGCTCTGAGGCCGCCCTTTTGCTGTCCCTGGTAACTTTACCCTGCTGGTGTGGCCAAGGAGACCTTCCTGAGAGTCTCCACCGAGAAGTGTACAGGACCAGTCCCAAGTTGAGGGGCCTGGAAGGGAGGAGGGCGGAGTGAGAAAGCCTGACTGACTTGATTTGGGGTGAAGGGCATGGGCCGGCCAGGCTCCCAAGTAAAGTCAATCTGGCGGATCTCCAAGACGCTTGCTTCATACTTAAAAATTTACTACTGTCGTCACCCTGTACGATTTAACCGCTCAGTCGATACCGGAATCGAAGAACTAATGTTTAGGAACACCGCCAGGGCTTAGACTTTGTAGGGATGGAAAAGCGGTTGACTGTAGGAGATACCGCCACCATCTCACTTTTAGCTCTCATGGCAATGGAAAAAAAGAGTCATCACTGGAGTTTGAAAACCCGAATCCAAGGCAACCACAACGTTTTGGTTTTCGAGTTTTTTTTTTCTCTTTGTTTTGAGTTTGGTGTAGAAAGGGGCGGGGCTTGCACGCTTAACTTTAATTGCACACTTAACATTTAGTTTGAATGCTCAGTTTTGTGGCGCTGTGTATGAGTCAAACGAATGAAGGATGAAAGCGGATGGGTATTTGTTTCTGCAAAGTTATACTTACCGCCAGTAGGGACAATGTACTCACTATTGAGTCTAAGCACTGAGTACTAACAATCTGGCTTAACGATTACGTTATTACCTAGCTTTTATGGCTAATGTCTATCTAGAATTACATTTAACGAAAGTACCTTTTATCTGGTGGTTCCCAGCCTTCTGTAAGGAGACCACAACCCCCTCCACCCCATCCCCCCTGCTATCTCTGCTCAATGGTCGAGAAATGTTTGTTTGAAGTGGTCTATGACTTCCAGGTCACTTTTAGAATCTGAGGCTCATCCCACACCTTTTCTTGTCTTCCTTTTCTTTTGCCTTTTTTTCTTCGAGACGGCGATTTCTGAGTAACCCTGACTGTCCTGGAACTCACTCTGTAGGCCAGGCTGGCTTCTAACTCAGGAATTTGCTTGCTGAGGCAAACTCCACAACGCGCTCAAGATTCACGTTGTTTATGTTAATTTTCCACCGGGCCCCGGCAAGGATGGATCCGGGGTGGTAGGCTTTTGATGGGGTTAAGACTCCAAGAGAAAGTGCCTGAATATACCCGGGTAAAGCCGCCAGTCACCTGAGCAAGGGAGAGGCCCTGTGCTGGAACTTGCAGTGTTTCCGGGTAAATCTGCCCTGGGAGGCCTGCCTGTGTTCTGGAAACACTCCCCCAGAGCAAACTCTTGGAGATTAAATACCAAATCCCAGTGAGATGTAGATCGCATAGGAAGGCTTTTCTGGTTAGCAAATTTGCCCTGAAGATGGGTCATCTTTTTATTTATATCATTGTGTGTGTGTGTGTGTGTGTGTGTGTGTGTGTGTGTGTGTGTACGTGTGTGTACGTATGAGTGTGCTGTGATTGAAGCTTGTGCACAGAAGTTGGGGGACAACCTGCAAACCTTAGTTCTTCTCTTCTGGGGGTGTCAAACTTGGCAGCAAGCACCTCTGCCTGAGCCACCTCACAGGCCGAGAGCCATCCATCCTTTAGACGTGGACTTTTCAGATTAAACTGTTCTGCTTTGTATGTTCTGCAGTATTGATGTTATCGCTCATCAAAGGGAAAAAAAAAGGACATTTTGTCTCTGTGTGCATTTTAAAAGGTTCTACTCCCCCATCGTAAACTTTTATGGCAGTTGATCTTTGTCAACAAGCATGTTTGTAAGCAAGTCTCTGCTTGGTTAAGAAACCCTTTGCAGGGAGGGGGAATGGTCTGGGAGGTGGTGGTGCACACCTTTGATCCCAGCACTGAGGACACAGAGGCAGGTGGATCTCTGAGTTTGAGGCCAGCCTGGTCTTCAGAGTGAGTCCCAGGACAGCCAGGGCTACACAGAGAAACCCTGTCTCGGAAAAACAAAAACAAAAACAAAAACAAAAACAAAAACCAACCAACCAAACAAACAAAAACAACAACAAAAAAAAACAAAACCCAAAATTAAAAAGATAAAAAAATTTTATTTCATTGCCAAACTGTATAAACCACATCAAGAGGACATACATATGCATGCATGTGTGGTAATTGATTCCATATAGCTATTTCCATAAGCATGAAATCATGCTTTCTAGTTATGTAGTGCTTGCAGTATATTTCATAACTGTTATAAGCGGAAACAAAGATTTATGAACCAGGGCATATTCATAAGGGGCTGGCACTACACTGGAGGGCAAGCCACACATAGACATTAATTTAAGACACTACCTGGCAAATGCCTGAAAGTTACAATAATTTAAAAGACAGCTCTAAAATGCAGCTCAACAACTTCTCCTCCTTCTCTTTTTCCTCCTCTTCCTCCTCCTTATTGTTGATCTTACTTTGGAATTTTAAGACAGAGCATGACCCACCACTACTTGCTACAATTCCTGATTATTAATAAACATTTCCCCCTGTCCACCTGTATCTGCCTTCCTCTTGCTCCTTCCCCTCCTCCTCCTCTTCTTCTTTGTTTTTTGAGACAAGGCTTCTCTGTGTAGCCCTGCAGTCCTGGACTTGCTTTGTTGACCAGGTTGGCCTGGAATTCACAGAGATCTGCCTTCCTCTGCCTCCCGAATGCTGGGATTAAAGGCATGTGTCACCACCGCCCAGCTAAATATCTTTTAAGTTTTTTTTTTTAAAGCCAATCAGTTCTCCTCTGCACCAGCACAAATATGTATTCTTTTTTTTTTTTTTTTTTTTTTTTACCTCAAACACATTTTGGATATTGGACATTGTGATTCAGACTGGAAGATTTGCTGGTGAACCTCAGAGGGTTTACATGGTCGGCATGTTAGGGAGTGAGGTCAGTCTACTGAGAAATAGGTGAGGACAGACTCTGTGCTGAGAGCCGTGCATGCGGGACAGGTGAAGATTCAGGAGGATGGATTTCACACACAGCATCAACCGCCTGAAGGAAACAGATACTAGGGAGTAGAAGTTTCCCAGGCAAAAGCCTCGAGGTGAACAAGCTAGGGAGGTGGGCAAGTGAGAAAGACAGTGGCTCCAACTAGTAAATCCATGTAATCGGTTCCCTGTTAACCCAGACATCTGCACACTCAACAACAAAGTTATAGGGCAGTCAAGAAGTAAAAGAAGCAGCAGCTGATACCATCAGTTGGCTCCTTTCCTGGCACACCTGGGGTTAATGCCGAGGGTCGAGTGTTTTGTTCTAATACAGAGGGCTAAGCCTTGCGTGCTTGTTATTACAGGGTGAGTGAGTACGTGGACACAGAGGGGAAGCAGCCTGGTCAGAGCTGAGGCGTAAACACAGCCCAGGCAGTGCGTGTCCGACACTCCCACAGCTCCCAACCCTGAGATGAGCCCACCACACTCCTGTACACCTCAGATCTAAGACTGCCTTCCTGTCTTCTCCTTGCTCTCCTTCAACTTCTGCAGACTGTATCCATCAGCTCGGACTTGTCAAATCCACCGGGAAGAAAACACTGCAGCCTGCTTTAATTGGCGTCCCATCACCCACCAAGAGACTTAACACACAGGCAAGACTGATTTACCCAAAATAAATAGCTAGCTAGCTAAAGTGTCAAGCAACACTACCAAAATATAGTCTAAAAAAAAAATCTGGGAATAAAATATGTTTGTGCCTAATAATAGGATGCCTTGATAGCCTTCTGAAGCTTGATTGCTCAGTCAAACAAACAAACCACTCTAGGCAACTGACAAGGCACAGACAATAGTCCTCCGCCCTTGGAGCTTAATTTGTATATAAGCTTTGACTCAGGCTTTATTTGACGATGGGGTTAATTATAGAGCTAATTCTTTCTCTTTTTTTTTTCTTTTAAACTTATTTGTTTTTATTTCATGTGCATTGGTGTTTTGCCTGCATGTATACCTGTATGATAGTGTTGGATCTCCGTGAACTGAAGTTACAGGCAGCTGTGAGCCACCATGTTGGCTCTGGGAATTGAACCTGGGTCCTGTGGAAGAGCAGCCAGTGCTCTTAACCTCCGAGCCATCTCTTCAGCACCGCCCCCCCCCCCCCCCCAGCTAATTCTTTCAATGGCTGCTTTATACAATAAATGCAAAACCTGGACCTTTTTACATGCTAACGGATGCTCAAGAGAAAGGAAACTGTCCCCAGCTACCTGCGGTTAGGCTACCTCTGGTTAAGCTGCTGCCGCTGCTTGCAAGAATTCCTAGGTCCCCTCCAAAGGCTGTTTGCTTTCATTGTTTTGCTAAACTGTGGCTGAGGGAAGGGTGTGAGTTGGGGGTCATTTTGACAGCTCACCTGTTTACAGAGCGCTAAAGACCTGTTTTGAAGTCTTCCAAGCTCTTCCCAGCCCAGTCCAAGGCTGGACTGGGGTTAGAAGCCTGTCTGCCTGTCCCTCTTCAGTTTTACATTGTAGCTCTTCCTGCGGGTTGTGCTGGAATTGCCCGAGGGCACCACTGCCAGCAGTAGCAATCACTAGTCTCTTGCAAAGCAGAAAGGGCAATGTAGTTAAGTAGGCAGGTAAGTCAAACACACGAAGAAGCATCAAACCACAGCGGAACCAAGAGATGGGCCTTCGAAAGTGTGTGTGCAGAAGATTTGTTTTTAAGCCTGAGTTGTTAAATTTACTTTTAAAGAATTCTTAGATAAGCCAGACGGTCGCATCACAGTTGCCTTTTGTGACTCTGGTCTAACCGGACCCTAATACTCCCCCCTCCCCCACTTTGTCCCTTTACCTCTGTCTCCTTTCGCTTTTTGTTTTATGAAACAAAAGTCTCACAAAGCACAGGCTATCGTCAAACTCACTAGCCAGGGATGACCTCAAACTACAGATCCTCTGCCCTGGAGTCTTGGGACAGCAAGTATGCATCTCTTTTTCTTTCTTTCCTTCCTTCCTTTCTTTCCTCTTTCTCCTCTATCTCCTTCTCTTCTTCCTCCTCCTCTTCTTTTGAGAACAGTTTCTCTGTGTAGCCTTGCCTGTCCCAGACTCTCTTTGTAGACCAGGCTGGCTTCGAAATGCAGATATCCACCTGTCTCTGCCTTCCCAGGTGCTGGTATTAAAGGTGTGTGCCACTATGTCAAGCTGCATTTCTTTCTTTCTTTTCTTTTCTTTTTTTTAAAGATTTATTTATTTATTATTTATCTAGTGTTCTGTCTACGTATGTGCATGCATGCCAGAAAAGGGCAGGAGGTCTCACTAGAGATGGTTGTGAGCCACCATGGGGTTGCCGGGAATTGAACTCAGGTCCTCTGGAAGAGCAGTCCTTTAATCTCTGAGCCATATGCTTTGGTTGGATAGTATTTTTTTTCTTCTCTTACCTTACTTCCACTCACCTGAGACAACGTGTTTTCCTTCCCTCCCTCCTTTTCCTTTTGGTCGGTATCCCTAACATCTTTTTACTTATTGTTCCTCCTATATTATCGATGACCATTGGCAACTGCACACGGAGGTGACGAGTCTTACTAGATGTATTTGCTCACTCACGTTTGTGAACTTTAGCTTTCATGGCCCCTGCAGCCCATCCTTGTCACCTGGTCAGTGGGTCAGATGACCTCTGCAGCTGTTGCCCTGTCTAATTTAAATGGCTTAACTTTAATGCTGGGGGTGGGGTGAGGGCGGGATTAAGTGTTTTTAGTGTAAAATGGGTGTGCTCACAGTTTCTGTCATGCCAGGTGGTGGTACCCAGGGACTGCTGTTCAGCTAAACAGGCTATCTAGGCCTGTCCTGAAACGTGAGCCACCAGCTAGGCATCCCTGCCCAGGAAGAATTCTTCAGTGAGCCATGACAGGCTGAAATAGGAATATTGCTTTGGCACAAGAGGACTAGTTAGTTGGTCGTTGGTTGTTTAGTGATGACAACTCATACCTTGGAGTCCTTCAGCAGCATTCTGTTGGCCCCCAAATGCCCGTTGACCTCTCATCCGGCTGCCTGTATAGTGGCCTCTCTTAAACCCAGCGTCCTTGCATTGCTCCCCCCCCCCCCCCCCAAGACAGGGCTTCTCTGGAGACCAGGCCTGAGTTTTCTCAGCAGGCAGGCAAGAGCAAAGCAGTTAAAAGGATTAGGGAGCTGAGGGCTTCATAAAGCACAGAGTTCGGCATCTCCTCTTTGCTGCATGCTGGGCTTGTATGCCTGAGACCAAGCCTGGAGTAGTCTGGAAAAGCTCCTTTCTTTCTGAAGGAAGTAGGCGTAAGTATCGTGTGTTCACTGCTTAAACCGTGGACGGGAGTCTGGGAAGTGCTGGCTTGGTTTTTGAGTGCGTCCCACACTCACCACTGCCTCGGCTCTCAGTTCAGTGAGCCCCGTAAAAGAACTGCTTTCTGTACTTCTCCGAGCTATCTTTTCGGAGAAGCCAGGGAGCCGGGAACACCGTAGTGCTCGCCTCTTTCCTATATTTGCCAGTAAGGTAATTAACACAAGATCAGAGTGCGCTCTTTTGCTTATTTTGTTTTTCCCTTTCATTTGCAAAACGGAGTTGGATGAAGTGATCTCCGAGGATAGAAGACTCCAACATCTAGAGTCTACTACTTCTTTCAGGGGTCTGGGCTGGTGGAGGCTCCTAGGACCCGGAGATGCCAGGCGGTCCCGTCTCCCCCCCCCGCCCCCCGCCCCTCCCAGCCCCCCCCCCCCCCCACTCTCCGTGAGCCCTTCCTAGAAGAAAGGTGATCTGATTTAAGATTCCAAGTGAGGTGAGGCCTCCAGCAGGCAGGGGCCATGGTGGGGTGAGGGCGGTGACATCAGTGGTTGCACTAGAGGATTTCTGCCTCCACAGCCTCCCAGGGCTGGTAGATAAGTGGTTCAGGAAATCAGATAAGAAGTGCTGGCAGGGCCGCTGAGAACCTCTTCACAGACAAGCCCTGCAAGTGGCTTTCCCTAGGACCATGGAAGGAGAATGGAAACGCTGAGTAAAACCTTAAGGGGACAGGCATGGCCTCCTCTCCATCCTCCCTCCCATCTTTTTCTATTTCTACTTCCTCCTCTTCCCTTCTCCCTCTTTTCTTTTTTTACTTCTTCCTGTCTCCTCCCCCTTCTGCCCCCCTTCTGCCCTTCCTCTGCCCCTCTCCTCCCCCTTTCCTTATCTTTCCCTCTTTCTCCACTCCTTCCTCCCCCCCCCCCCACCTTTCCTCCCGTGTCTCCCTTTAAAAGGACATACGTGATTTGGGGAACTCATTGCCGGGAATGTTGCCAAGGCCACGGCTTAGCGTCCAGAAGAGATATCAAATAATAAGAGTAAGAAAGTCACATGTTATTGCATGTCAGGGTATACACAGCTATCACTCATTTAGGCCAAGAGTAAAATCTCATATGGAGCTGTGAAATTATAGACCTGGGAGGTGGATTTTCCCTGGTCCCTCGTCTCTGGAGCTCGGGTTGGAAGAATCTTGTTTGAGACACAAGAGCCCTGATACAAACTCTCCCCCCCCCTGCCCCCTGCCCCCTGCCCCCTACCCTTCCTCCCCCCCCCCCCGCTCCCCCGCCCCAATAGGGTTTTGTGTGTGTGTGTGTGTGTGTGTAGCTCTGGCTGTTCTGGAACTCTCTGTAGACCAGGCTGGCCTCGTCTTCAGAGATCCACCTGCCTCCGCCTCCCAAGTGCTGGGGTTGAAGACCTGCATCTCCAATGCTCGGCAGGAAACAGAGTTTATAACAGAACCGACCCAGAATTAACCTGACGAGTTGGCCAAGATTAGTACGATTAGAACAAGGTAAAATACGAAGGCTGAAGGGTCGCAGAGCGTTATCTCTGAAAGGCAGGTCAGTAAGCTGTATGTTCACATGTGTGCCTGTGCCCGAGGAGGCCAGACTACAGTGACAGACACTAGAGAGCTGCTGCGTGGTGCTGGGAACCAAACACGGGTCCTCCGCCAGGGCAGCACGTGTCTTTAACAGCTGAGCCGCCTGTCCAGCCCTCAGCTTTTGGTATGTTTTTGAGACTGGGTCTTAGTATGTAGTCCAGGCTGACCTCAAGACTGTGTTCTTCCGGCTCCAGCTTCCTAAGCGGGCAATACCGGAGCAGGCTCAGCTGTAGCACTAATTTTGAAAGTGAAAGGGGCTGGAGAGATGGCTCAGAGGTTAAGAGCACTAGCTGCTCTTCCAAAGGTCCCGAGTTCAGTTCCCAGCAACCATGTGGTGGCTCACAACCATCTATAATGAGATCTGGAGCCCTCTTCTGGCGGACAGGTGTACAGGCAGGGAGAACACTGTATATGTAATGTACATGTATATGTAATAAATAAATAAATAAAATAAATCTTTAAAAAAAGAAAGAAAGAAAGTGAAAAATGAGAAAACCTCTAAAGGCCTGGCTACAAAGAGTCATTGTAGAAGCTGAGGTTCAGCAAGATAAAGGGCTGCTACGTAAATACTAAAAATCACATTACAAGCCAGATGATGGCACAGGATTTTAATCTCAGCAGAAGCAGAGGCAGGTGAATTTCCAAGTTGAGGCCAGCCTGGTCTACAGAGCAAGCTTCAGGTCAGCCAGGGCTACAGAGAAGCCCTGTCTTGACCATCATCCCCCACCCTTCCAAAAGATGTCATATTATGGAAAAATATTGAGTGACAGGGTAAGATATTTGGCCTATGTCCTAATAGAATGTTTACTGGAGTAGAAAACGGAGAGAGAAAATCTGCACAAAGATAAAGAATGCTTTGTTCCCTGCAGGGGGAAATACAGGTGTTCTTTGCTTCTCTGTCTTTCCACTTTGTTGGAGTCAGCATACTCGGCTTTTGTTATGAAGGAGAAATTTTAGACTTATTTCTAAGCCCTGGTGGTGGTTGTGGTACACACCTTTGATCCCAGCACTTGCGAGGCAGAAGCAAGTGGATCTCTGTGAGTTCGAGGCCAGCCTGGTCTACAGTGTGAGTTCCAGGACAGCCAAGACTGCACAGAGGAACCCTGTCTCTAAACACAGTAAAACAAAACAAAAACAAACAAAACCCCTCATTGTTTCTAAAATTAGCTGTTATGCCATGGAGGCATTTAAAAATGACACATAACATACCTACCCCTACCCCCAATAAAGCTGAAGAGCTTGCCCCAGTGGCGCTGCCCTACTACACCGCCAAGTCCTCTACCTCCCCTTTTTGGTCCAGTGTGCCAGGCTGCCCCTTGGCAGTGCCCACTGACTCCTGGAGAGGACAGGGTTTGTGTCTCAGTTACTCTGTCTTTGGGATTTTTGTTTAAGTACAACTGTTAAACACAATTCTGGGGCTGGAGAGATGACTCAGAGGTTAAGAGCACTGCCTCCTCTTCCAGAGGTCCTGAGTTCAATTCCCAGCAACCACATGGTGGCTCACAACCATCTATAATGAGATCTGATGCCCTCTTCTGGCCTGCAGGTGTATGTGCAGACATAACTTTGTATACATAATAAATCTTAAACACACACACACACACACACACACACACACACACACACCACAATTCTATTTTCAAACGAGTGTGCGTAGTGAGGGCTTCCCAGCTTTGTACAATGTGAAGCTGTAGGATAAAGGAGAAGGACAGAAACTCTTTTGTTCTCCTCCGTGGGCTGACTGCCTGCGCGCCCTACCCAGAGTCTCCCCTGAGGACAGCTCTCCTCAGATGCTGCCTTCTGAATTATCCCAGGCTCCACCCTCGTGATCTTGGGAGAGAGAGGTGGTGTTGGCTCCAATTGTATTAGAGGCATGCCATAGGAGAGGCTGGAAATTGGCCCTCTCAAGCCGAAAACACTGTAGGATTGTGTTATGACCTTTTTTCTCCAACACACAGACTAGCATCTGCTCAGGGTCACGACTCAGCCAACAGCTTCTGCAAAGATCACTACTGGCTGTTCCTTGAGTTTCACGCTCAATGGTTTACACACACCGCAGGGCCTTTAAGGAAGCTTCCTCACAAACATTACGTTATTTACTTATCAACGGATCCAAAAAGTACATGATGCAAACTTGGAGAGGCTGGCTTTGCGGACTTGGTGATCTTGCCAAAGTTATGTTGAGGAGGGGGCAGGGCGGGCGGGGGTTGGGGGAGAGAAAGCCTTAAAACTTTTGTGAAATGTGAGCAAAGAGAAAAGCAGTTCTTGGCTGCAGAAGCCAAGTGTGTGCAAAAGAACTGGTAGGCATGCTTTGGGGTTGTGAGTTCAAAAGCAAGCTTTGTTGTGCCTCTTTTCTCCCGCCTCCTGCCCCTCCCCTCCACTGTACAGAAACTTACCAGGGCCTGACGTACTTATATTTACAAAGGTTGGCTTTGGATGCCGGAAGTCTAACTAAAGCCTTACAGGGGAAGAAGTAGAAGGAAAGCGTTTGTATGGTCCCTGTGTTTGCCTTGAATTGTAGTAGCTAGCTAGGGTGAATGCACAGGGCATCCAGTCACACAGAAGCGAACTTACTTATTAAATTTGCGTGTGAATTTGCAGACACAATTCACTGTCCACTTAGAGTTCACGTGAACTAGGCAGAACACCTATGTTTGCTTTCCTTTCTTCACTTGGCCGGCTTACATGTGGCCTCCCACTCTGGTTTCCCAAACAACAAAACACGTATGTGGTGAAGTCCCAGGACACGTTTAGATCCGACTGTCCACACCGCCGCGTACCCACTCACTGCTGCCCACACCACCACGTACCCACTCACTGCTGCCCACGCTGCCGCGTACCCACTCACTGCTGCCCACACCACCACGTACCCACTCGCTGCTGTCCACACCGCCATGTACCCACTCACTGCTGTCCACACCGCCACGTACCCACTCACTGCTGTCCACACCACCACGTACCCACTCACTGCTGTCCACACCACCACGTACCCACTCACTGCTGTCCACACCACCACGTACCCACTCACTGCTGTCCATACCACCACGTACCCACTCACTGCTGCCCACGCTGCCGCGTACCCACTCACTGCTGTCCACGCCGCCACGTACCCACTCGCTGCTGTCCACACCACCATGTACCCACTCACTGCTGTCCACACCGCCATGTACCCACTCACTGCTGTCCACACCACCACGTACCCACTCACTGCTGTCCACACCACCACGTACCCACTCACTGCTGTCCACACCACCACGTACCCACTCACTGCTGTCCACACCACCACGTACCCACTCACTGCTGCCCACGCTGCCGCGTACCCACTCACTGCTGCCCACGCTGCCTCGTACCCACTCACTGCTGCCCACGCTGCCTCGTACCCACTCGCTGCTGTCCACACCGCCGCGGACCCACTCACTGCTGTCCACACCACCACGTACCCACTCACTGGTGTCCACACCGCCACGTACCCACTCACTGCTGCCCACACCACCACGTACCCACTCGCTGCTGCCCACGCTGCCTCGTACCCACTCACTGCTGTCCACGCTGCCTCGTACCCACTCCCTGCTGTCCACACTGCCTCGTACCCACTCGCTGCTGTCCACACCGCCGCGGACCCACTCCCTGCTGTCCACACTGCCTCGTACCCACTCGCTGCTGTCCACACCGCCGCGGACCCACTCCCTGCTGTCCACACTGTCTCGTACCCACTCGCTGCTGTCCACACTGCCGTGTACCCACTCGCTGCTGTCCACACTGTCTCGTACCCACTCGCTGCTGTCCACACTGTCTCGTACCCACTCGCTGCTGTCCACACTGCCGTGTACCCACTCACTGCTGTCCACACTGTCTCGTACCCACTCGCTGCTGTCCACACTGTCTCGTACCCACTCGCTGCCGTCCACACTGTCTCGTACCCACTCACTGCTGTCCACACTGTCTCGTACCCACTCACTGCTGTCCACACTGCCGTGTACCCACTCACTGCTGTCCACACTGCCATGTACCCACTCACTGCTGTCCACACTGTCTCGTACCCACTCGCTGCTGTCCACACTGCCTCGTACCCACTCGCTGCTGTCCACACTGTCTCGTACCCACTCGCTGCTGTCCACACTGCCGCGTACCCACTCGCTGCTGGCTAGTGAGCTAAGCTTTGGAGCCTACGCAGTCAAGGGTTGGATTAGATTAGGGGTTGAAAATATTCCTGGAGCATGGAAGACGTTGAAAATGTATTTTTTTTTAGAGCTGGAGAAATAGCACAGTGCTTCACAGCATTTGGTGCTCTTCCAGAGGACCCAAGTTCAGTTCCCAGCATCCACGTCAGCTGCTCACAACCACCTGTAACTCCAGCTCCAAGGGCTCTGACACTCTCTCTTCTGGCCTCCATGCGCATATACACACATAAATAAAAATAATTCTAAAAGAGTTTTCTCAATTCTTGTATTGTTATTATATGGCATATCAGGGGGTTTTTGGTTTTTTTGTTCTTTTTTTGTTGTTGTTGTTTGGTTTTTTTGTTTGTTTTCATTTTTTGAGACAGGGTTTCTCTGTGTAGCCTTGGCTGTCCTGGACTCACTTCGTAGACCAGGCTGGCCTCGATCTCACCGCGATCCACCTGCCTCTGCCTCCCGAGTGCTGGGATTAAAGGCTTGTGCCACTTTGCCTGGCTAGAGTTTGGTACTTTAAGAGACAGAAAGGGTCTCACTATGTAGCTGTCATGAACTCACTACGTAGGCTGGTCATGAACTCAGAAATTTTCCTACCTCTTTCTTCTGAGTGCTGGATTAAAGAGTTATGCTACCACATCCAGCGTCACCAATCCTGGCTTAGATGAACAGTTTACTAGTGGTTTTGTGTGTGACATATGCATGTGTGTATGTGTATATGTATATGCATGCTTATATGTGTATATATGTGCATGTGTGTATGTGTGTATGTATGTGCATGCTTATATGTATATGTATGTGCATGGGTAGAAGTCTGGCACTAAGCTAACTCTTTTTTTTTGTTTGCTTGTTTTTTTTTTTTGTTTGTTTTGTTTTGTTTTGTTTTGTTTTTTTGAGACAGGGTTTCTCTGTGTAGCCTTGGCCATCTTGGACTCACTTTGTAGACCAGGCTGGCCTCGAACTCACAGCGATCCGCCTGTCTCTGCCTCCCGAGTGCTGGGATTAAAGGCATGCGCCACCACGCCGGCACTAAGCTAATTCTTGTAGCTAAACTTTTGCACACGATTTAAACACGTTTCAAGGGACTGGACTTCTTGGTCAAGAGTCATGCACTTTCCCAAACATTTGGTTATTTCCTAATTGCCCTCCAGATATTTCATCCTAATTAAATCTCCCACCAGTGGCAGGCTGAGTGGCGCACTCCTCCCACGGGACGTGCTGTCCTCGTCCAGACCGTTGCCAATCGGATGGTCCCTGTGGTCATTTCTTCTCTCTCTGTCTCTCCTTCCTTCCTTTCTTTTTTTCTCCGAGATGGGGTGTCTTTGTAGCCTTGGCTGTCCTGTCGACCAGGCTGGCCTCGAACTCAGATCTGCCTATCTTTGCCTCCTGAGTGCTGGGATTAAAGGAGTGTGCTACCACCACCAGGCTATATGGTCATTTCTTTTGATCTGCATTTCTTTGTTTTCCTTTCTTCAAACTAACTTCCTTCCTTCCTTCCTCTCCCTCCCTCCCTCCTTCCCTCCCTCCCTTCCTGTCTTCTCTGCCTCCCTCTCTGTTCCTTCCCTCCTGTCCTCCCTCCCTCCTCCATCTCCAGCCAGGGCTTTAAACTTGCTAAGGGACCACATCGCCACTGGGCTGCACTCTCAGCCCAGTCTCTCACATGGTCTTTTCTGTTTTTGTTTACTTTTGATTTTGGTATCTTCAAAACCCTTTTATAAAGAGTTCAGCTCTAGAGACTCTACAGCTAGTGGGCCGTGGTGGCGCAAGCTTGTAATCCCAGCACTCTGGAGGCAGAGGTGGGCAGATCACTGTGAGTTCGAGGCCAGCCTGATTTACAAAGTGAGTCCAGGACTGCCAAGATTACAGAGAAACCCTGTCTCAACAAGGGGAGAAAAAAAGACTATTAAAGAGCAAACACAGTTTCTTTATTTTTTGTTTTCTTTCTTTCCCTCCGCCCCCCCCCCTTCTCTGTGTAGCCTTGGCTGTCCTACCTGATTTGTAGACCAAGCTAGCCTCAAACTTACACAGCAATCCGCCTGCGTCTGCCTCCCAAACACTGGAATTAAAGGCCTGTGCCACCACGCCCGGTCCTAATCTTAAACCCTCATTCTCCACCACTGAGAGCCATGGCTGAGTTCAGCATTTCCCCTTCAGGGAAGGCTGAGACCCTGTCTCCGAGCAGACCACTGGCGAACAGGCTCAGGATAAACACCACACAACGCTGAGGACTCAGCCCAGATGCCGCCTCACCGGTGTGCTGAGTGAGAAGAAACCACACACACAGCCAGCACCTGCTGGATGCTGAGGCCTCAGAGAAGATGACACAGGCTGCTAATTTAAGGTTTAAGGATGTAATTAGAAGGAGAGAACATTATCTTAGAGAAACAGTGCCATTTCATGGTTAGGTTCCATTCTTTAGGTAATTAGCCGTCAGGAAGATGGAGACAGGTGCAGGATGAGACAGTCCTCAGGTGTTGGTGGTCTCTCAAAAAAGGATGCTATTCTAATACTGGTCCCCGCTTTCCCCTCCCCATGCCTCCAGGGGCACCCAAGTGTAATCTCAGGAATCCATATGATAGAGTGAGCTTGTCCCACAGATTGTCCTCTGACCTCCACACCAATCACAGTATGCGATACACTTGTTGGCTCTAGCCTGCTCAGGCATACCCACACACAAACTCCGCCCCCCACCCCCGCTACCCGCCACACACACACACACACACACACACACACACCCAAAATGAATGTAATAATAAAAATTTTAGAAAGTAAGTAATACTATTTCAGATGAGGTCAAATTTCAAAGATACATTTCCAGGGCCCTGTAATTAAACTAAACTTTATATTAAATCTTGTTTTTGTAGTCAGCCAGGTGTGATGGTGCATGCCTTTAATCCCAGCACTCGGGAGGCAAAGGCAGGTGGTTTGCTGTTGAGTTCAAGGCCAGCCTGGTCTACAAAGTGAGTCCAGGACAGCCAAGTATACACAGAGAAACCCTGTCTCGAAAAACCAAAAAAAAAAAAAAAAAAAAAAATCTTGTTTTTGTTATTATTGGGGAAGGTATATCAGTCTTTGTTGCCCAGACTGGTCTCAAACTGGTGGCAATCGCCTTGCCTCAGTCTCCTGAGTGATAGGGGTTACAGGCATGCACCACCCTGCCTATTATGTTTATGACAACTTGACACAAGCTAGGGTCATTTGAGAAGAGAGACTCTCAATTAAGAAAATACTTTCATAGCTGGGCATGGTGGCGCACGCCTTTAATCTTAGCACTCAGGAGGCAGAGGCAGGCGGATCTCTTGAGTTTGAGGCCAGCTTGGTCTATAGAGCGAGTTCTAGGACAGCCAGGGCTACAGAGGGAAACTCTGTCTAGAAAAACAAAAACAAATGAACAAAAAGGAAACACCTTCATAGACTGATCTTTAGGCAAGTCTGTGGAGTATTTATTGTCTTTACTAAGTGTTGATGTGGGAGGCCCTGGCTCCCTGTGGGTGGGTCCGAGCCTGGACAGATGGTCCTGGGTGTGTAAGAAAGCAGGGTGAGCAAACCAAGGAAATCAAGCCAATGTGAAGCATCCTCTATGGCCCCATGACATCTCTTCCTGATGAACTACGTCTGTGAGGGAAATGAACCCTCTCCTCCGGAAGCTGCTTTTATTTTTAATTATATATATATTTTAAAATTTATTCATATTACATCTAAATTGTTATCCCATCCCTTGTATCCTCCCATTCCTCCCTCTTTCTCCCTACTCCCCTCCCCTGTGACTGTGACTGAGGGGGACCTCCTCCTTGTGTATATGCTCATAGGGTATCAAGTCTCTCCTTGGTAGCCTGCTATCCTTCCTCTGAGTGCCACCAGGCCTCCCCATCCTGAGGACGTGGTCAAATATGAGGCACCAGAGTTTGTCAGTCCCTGCTCTCCACTCAGCTGTGGAGAATGTCCTGTCCATTGGATAGATCTGGGCAGGGGCGGAAGCTGCTTTTGTCATGGTGTTAATCACAGCAGAAGTACTCATGACTTTAAAAAGAAAAAAAATTTTCCCCCGAGACAGGGTTTCTCTGTGTTGCCTTGGCTGTCCTGGACTCTCTTTGTAGACCAGGCTAACCTCGAACTCACAACGATCTGCCTGCCTCTGCCTCCCGAGTGCTGGGCTTAAAGGAGTGCGTCACCACGCCTGGCTCCTTTCGTTTTCTTTCTTTCATTTTTCTTTTTCTTTTTTTAAAGAAACTGTTTATATATTGAGATATTGCTCATTGCTTACCATAATCTGTTTTTGTTCCTTAGGGATTTAAAATCCTTAAATTCATCTTTTTTGCTTTGTTTTGTTTTTCTTTTGGGGGGTGTTCTTTTTCTTTCTTTTTTTAAAAATTATTTTAATTATGTACATAGGGACAGAGGCGTGTATATACATGAATGCCAGTGTCCATGGAGGTCAGAGGTGTCAGACCCCTTGGTGCTGGAGTTGTGAGCAGTTGTAAGCCACCCAATATGACTGCTGGGAATTGAACTCAGGTCCTCAGAGAGAGCAATATTTGCTCTTAACCACTGAGCCATCTCTCCAGCCATGCTGTTGTTTTCTTTAATAAGGGTTTCTCTGCCCTAAAATTAAATATGAACACATGTATAAACCCTCAAATTAAATTAAAGTAATTAATATTTTGCAATGCTGAGGGTTGAGGCCAGAGCCTCTCGCAAATAAGCCACGCTCATCACCAGTGAGTTGCACCTGCTGCTGTGATGGCTTCAAGGTTCCCTAGGGAGCTTTGATCCAGCTGGAGTTGATCTGATGAAGAGGCAGGCCGAGTTCATGCTTGTCTTCCTAGGTGGCCCCACCTGTTGGTAAATAATTGGGATTTCTCCCACTTCCTTATTTGAAATTCAATCTTTATCATATATTAAATTTCTATGTGGATTTGAGACAGTTTCTTAGCTTTCATTTCTGTTGCAGTGTGTGCTGCAGGGGTGAGTGTAGACTCAGCTGTGGTATCTGGGTGAGCGCAGACTCGGCTGTGGTATCCGGGTGAGTGTGGACTCAGCTGTGGTATCTGGGTGAGTGTGGACTCAGCTGTGGTATCCAGGTGAGTGTGGACTCAGCTGTGGTATCTGGGTGAGTGTGGACTCAGCTGTGGTATCCGGGTGAGTGTGGACTCAGCTGTGGTATCCAGGTGAGTGTGGACTCAGCTGTGGTATCTGGGTGAGTGTGGACTCAGCTGTGGTATCCAGGTGAGTGTGGACTCAGCTGTGGTATCCGGGTGAGTGTGGACTCAGCTGTGGTATCCGGGTGAGTGTGGACTCGGCTGTGGTATCCGGGTGAGTGTGGACTCGGCTGTGGTATCTGGGTGAGTGTGGACTCAGCTGTGGTATCCGGGTGAGTGTGGACTCGGCTGTGGTATCCGGGTGAGCGCAGACTCGGCTGTGGTATCCGGGTGAGTGTGGACTCGGCTGTGGTATCCGGGTGAGTGTGGACTCGGCTGTGGTATCTGGGTGAGCGTGGACTCGGCTGTGGTACCTGGGTGAGCGTGGACTCAGCTGTGGTATCCGGGTGAGTGTGGACTCGGCTGTGGTATCCGGGTGAGCGCAGACTCGGCTGTGGTATCCGGGTGAGCGCAGACTCGGCTGTGGTATCCGGGTGAGCGCAGACTCGGCTGTGGTATCCGGGTGAGCGTGGACTGGGCTGTGGTATCCGGGTGAGTGTGGACTCGGCTGTGGTATCCGGGTGAGTGTGGACTCGGCTGTGGTATCCGGGTGAGCGTGGACTCGGCTGTGGTATCCGGGTGAGCGTGGACTCGGCTGTGGTATCCGGGTGAGCGTGGACTCGGCTGTGGTATCTGGGTGAGTGTAGACTCGGCTGTGGTATCTGGGTGAGTGTGGACTCGGCTGTGGTATCCGGGTGACCGTGGACTCGGCTGTGGTATCCGGGTGAGCGTAGACTCGGCTGTGGTATCTGGGTGAGCGTGGACTCGGCTGTGGTATCCGGGTGAGCGTGGACTCGGCTGTGGTATCCGGGTGAGCGCGGACTCGGCTGTGGTATCCGGGTGAGCGTGGACTCGGCTGTGGTATCCGGGTGAGTGTAGACTCGGCTGTGGTATCCGGGTGAGCGTGGACTCGGCTGTGGTATCCGGGTGAGCGTGGACTCGGCTGTGGTATCCGGGTGAGCGTGGACTCGGCTGTGGTATCTGGGTGAGCGTGGACTCGGCTGTGGTATCCGGGTGAGCGTGGACTCGGCTGTGGTATCCGGGTGAGCGTGGACTCGGCTGTGGTATCCGGGTGAGCGTGGACTCGGCTGTGGTATCCGGGTGAGCGTGGACTCGGCTGTGGTATCCGGGTGAGCGTGGACTCGGCTGTGGTATCCGGGTGACCGTGGACTCGGCTGTGGTATCCGGGTGAGCGTGGACTCGGCTGTGGTATCCGGGTGAGCGTGGACTCGGCTGTGGTATCCGGGTGAGCGTGGACTCGGCTGTGGTATCCGGGTGAGCGTGGACTCGGCTGTGGTATCCGGGTGAGCGTGGACTCGGCTGTGGTATCCGGGTGAGCGTGGACTCGGCTGTGGTATCCGGGTGAGCGTGGACTCGGCTGTGGTATCCGGGTGAGCGTGGACTCGGCTGTGGTATCCGGGTAAGTGTGGACTCGGCTGTGGTATCCCGGTGAGCGTGGACTCGGCTGTGGTATCTGGGTGAGCGTGGACTCGGCTGTGGTATCTGGGTGAGCGTGGACTCGGCTGTGGTATCTGGGTGAGCGTGGACTCGGCTGTGGTATCTGGGTGAGTGTGGACTCAGCTGTGGTATCTGGGTGAGCGCGGACTCGGCTGTGTACAGGCTGAGGTATCTGGAAGTTTGTCTTGCTCTTTGGGAATCATGCTGAGATTTGCTTTTTTTTTTTCTCCATATGAACTTCAATTCTGTTTTCACGAAATCCTATTTTAGAGAGGGAGTGGGGGGAATACAGTAAATGTTTTTTAATAACTTTGGTATCTAGTTGCTATTTTCTTTTTTTTTTTTTTTTGGTTTTTTGAGACAGGGTTTCTCTGTGTTAGCCCTGGCTGTCCTGGACTCACTTTGGAGACCAGGCTAGCTTCGAACTCACAGCGATCCGCCTGCCTCTGCCTCCTGAGTGCTGGGATTAAAGGCGTGTGCTGCCACCGCCCAGCTTAGTTGCTATTTTCTTAATACGTATATTTTAGGCTAGCAGGATGCCTGTGTATAAAGGAGCTTGCTGCTAATTAGGCCTGCGTCCAGAGGCCTACATGGTGAAGGAGAGAAATGACTCCTGCGCGTTGTCCTCAGATCTCCGCACATGTGCTATGGCATGAGCGCATCTAGGTAATAAATAAACATATGTAGTTTTTTTTTTTAATGGCATATTCACATAAGAATAGATCTCCTACCTGAAGCCTACATGCTAGTAATTAAACTCTTGGTCTGAGCCAGGCATGATGGTACAAGTCTTTAATTCTGACACTCAGGGGGCAGAGACAGGTGTATCGCTGTGAGTTCGAGGCCAGCCTGATCTACAAAGTGAGTCCAGGACAACCAGGGCTACACAGAGAAACCCTGTCTCGAAAAAATCAAAGCCCAAACCAAAACATGCTCGGCAAGTTATCTGCCCACAACAGATTATGCTTGCTCAATATATTTAAATATTCTTTGATGTTCCTTGGTATCATTAAAGTATTTTTAAAAGAGATTTTTGCATTTTTAGTAAATTATTATCATGCTTAATTTGTAAATATTTTTTAGTCTGGCCATCTCAGCTTATGGTGTTAGAGTTTGTAGTAGTTGCATAGTGACTCTTTGGTGTTTTCCAGACATAGTATCAATGATGTTTCTCCCACTCTTCCACATTTTTTATTCCCCCTCCCTCAACAAGGTTTTTCTGGGTATCCCTGCCTGTCCTGGAACTCACATAACTGCCTGCCTCTGCTTTCTGAGAGCTAGGACTAAAGGTGTGAGCCACCTTGGCTCTACATGGGTTTTTTTTGTCTTGTTTTGTTTTGTTTTTAATTTTTTTTCTCCGAAATAGTGTTTCTCTGTGTATCCCTGGCTGTCCTGGAACTCACTCTGTAGACCATGCTGGCCTCGAACTCACAGAGACACACCTGCCTCTGCTTCCCAAGTGTTGGGATTAAAGGTGTGCGCCCTGACACCGCCAGGCTGTTTTTAGATTTTTATCTTCTATTCTATGAACTTACCGTTACAGAACAGTATTAACACTCACTGACTGCTAGATCTGGGATCGGATGTAGCTGCTAATGTTGGGAGGTTTCAGTATGAACTATAATCTGGTCTGCACTTGGTTTGATATGATCAAAATCTAGCTGCCTAACTATATCTAAGTCCCAAATGATCTGTTTCTATTAGATTGTGTGCAAACAGTGGTGTTCCCTCCTTCCTTCTCAGAACTTAGACATCCTACGCCCTGCCTGCCTCAGCCTCCCAAGTGTGCCACCAGTGTCAGGAGAGAGAGAGAGAGAGAGAGAGAGAGAGAGAGAGAGAGAGAGAGAGAGAGAGAGAGAGAGAGAGAGAGAGAGACAGCTCAACACTGAGGAGGGCATGGTGGCACACACACCTTTAATCCCAGCACTTGGGAGACAGAGGCAGGCAGATTGCTGTGAGTTTGAGGCCAGCCTGGTCTACAAAGCAGGTCCAGGACAGCCAAGTCTACACAGAGAACCCTGTCTCGAAAAAAAAAAAAAAAAGAGCACTTGCTACAGTGGACCCAGGCTCAGTTGCCAGCACCCACACAGTGTCTCACAACCGTCTGTAACCCCGGCACCCACGCGGCGCCTCACAACCGTCTGTAACCCCAGCACCCATGCGGTGCCTCACAACCACCTGTAACCCCAGTACCCACGCGGTGCCTCACAACCATCTGTAACCCCAGCACCCACGCGGTGCCTCACAACCATCTCTAACTCCAGTACCCACGCGGTGCCTCACAACCGTCTGTAACCCCAGCACCCACGCGGTGCCTCACAACCGTCTGTAACCCCAGCACCCACGCGGTGCCTCACAACCGTCTGTAACCCCAGCACCCACGCGGTGCCTCACAACCATCTCTAACCCCAGCACCCACGCGGTGCCTCACAACCGTCTCTAACCCCAGCACCCACGCGGTGCCTCACAACCGTCTGTAACCCCAGCACCCACGCGGTGCCTCACAACCGTCTGTAACCCCAGCACCCACGCGGTGCCTCACAACCGTCTGTAACCCCAGCACCCACGCGGTGCCTCACATCCATCTGTAACCCTAGCACCCACGCGGTGCCTCACATCCATCTGTAACCCCAGCACCCACGCGGTGCCTCACATCCATCTGTAACCCCAGCACCCACGCGGTGCCTCACATCCGTCTGTAACCCCAGCACCCACGCGGTGCCTCACAACCATCTGTAACCCCAGCACCCACGCGGTGCCTCACAACCGTCTGTAACCCCGGCACCCACGCGGTGCCTCACAACCGTCTGTAACCCCAGCACCCACGCGGTGCCTCACAACCGTCTGTAACCCCAGTTCTAGAGGATCCACAAATCCTGTTCTGACCCCCGGGCCACTTAACACACACATGGTGCACATACATACTTGCAGGCAAAACACTCACATACGTAAAATAAACAGATTTTTTAAGGTATTGAACAGTAGGGCCGCACAAGCTTTCTCTGTGTGTGAAGCAGGGCACTGTGCTTCTTTTCCATCTATCCCCTCAGTGGATTCAGGTCACTCTGGGTGGCTGACAAGCACAGGGAATTTATCCTCAGGCTTCTGAAGGTCGTGACTTTGAGATCTGGCTACCAGCGTGGCTGAGCTCCAAGGGAGGCCCTCTCCTGAGCTAGCTTTCTGGACTCTTAGCTTGCTAGTCACCCATGGGGCCTTCCTCAAATACTGTCACCTTACAGTTGATATTTCCATGAGAATTTGAGGGTCGCAACTTTTGTTTTTGTTTTTGTTTTCTTTGGGTTCCCTCCCCCCCCCCCCCCCCCCGACAGGGTTTCTCTGTGTAGCCTTGGCTGTCCTGGACTCACTTTGTAGACCAGGCTGGCCTCTAACTCACAGAGATCCACCTGCCTCTGCCTTTCAGAGTGCTGGGATTAAAGGAGTGCACCACCACGCCCCGCTGTTTTTTTTTTTTTTTTAAATAATAGGTTCACTTCATCAATTTTGTGAGGATTTAATCAATTAATTATTTATTTATTTTGAGAGCAGTGTCTCACTATATATTTCTGGCTAGCCTGAAACTCACTATGTAGACCAGAGATCTACCAGCCTCTGCCTTCTAAATACTGGGATTGTATTTCTTTTAGAATTTTGTTTTTTTGCTCAGTGGTCGTGGCACATGCTTTTAATCCTAGCACAGGGGAGGCAGAGACAGATGGATCTCTGTGAGTTTGAGGCCACTGGACATAGAGCGAGTCCCAGGACAACCAAGGCTACAAACAAAACAAAACCCTGTTTCGAAGAACAAACAAACATTTTTATTTTTTAATTGTATGTATATGACTATCTTGCCTGTTAGTATATTTGTGTGCTATTTGTGTGAAGTGCCTGAGAAGGCCAGAAGAGGGTGCTGGACCCTTGGGACTTGTAGTTTTGGGCAGTTGTAAGCAGCCATTTGGGCACTGGGAATTGACTCCAAAGTCTCTAAAAGATTAGCCAAGACTCTTAACTGCTGAGCCATCTCTCTAGCCCCAGGGGTATAATTCTTTTACTTTTAAACTCTGAAGCTGTGTTTTCATTTTTAACTATTAATTATTATGTTTTGAGACAGGGCTTTCTCTGTGTAGCCTTGGCTGTCCTGAAGTTACTTTGTAGACCAGGCTGGGCTTGAACTCACAGCGATCTGGCGGCCTCTGCCTCCCAGAAGGCTGGCATTACAGGCGTGCACCACCACACCTGGCCTTATTTTTATTTTTAATGTTGTGTGTGTGTGTGTGTGTGTATTCCTTCCTGGGAATTGAATCTAGAACTTTCCATATATTAGGCAAGTACTTTACCCCTGAGTACATCCTCAGCCTAAAGCACATAGTCGGCTGATGTTCCCTCTCCGTTGCTTTTTCTGGCCGCATGAACCTGTGCACTCACTTCATCTTTCTGTGCTTCCACTCTCCCCTGTCTAAAAAGAGTGCTAGTAGGAGCTCTTGTCTTACCCTTGGGGATGAGATGCGTTCATGGGCATCGCTCTTCACGGCTGGGTGTACTCCATGAGTGCATGCTTTCGTTGCTGCCGTTTGCTGTCTGTGTTAGAACCACTGCTGGAGTTGCTTATTCTGTGAAGGGTACCAGAGCCTGTGACGGTCCTCGGCTGACCTTGCTGCTGCTTCTTTCCTTCTTTTGTCTGCTTGGACTGTGGATGGACGCGTGAACGGCCCTGTCTTAGTGTCCCTGTCTTAGCGCTTGTATTTTTCAGGAAGTCATCTGTACCACGTCTTTATGGTTTCTCAGCCTTGATCAGATTTAACTCTTTCTTCCCCAGGCCAACCCTTGCCTATCTACACCCCCCCCCCAAAAGACACACCCACCCAGGACAATCCATTCCGGCCTTTGTGAATGTAGCACTAGAAAAATTGAGTCATAGTAAAATTGACCTACATAGTAACCCTTGCAGATAGGACTGCACATGACTAGGAACCAGCCGCCTAGGAGAGATTAAACATGGGACGACTTCATCAGGGAAGAGCCTGTGAGGCAGTGTGGGGAAGGAGCTGGGAAAAGCCCTAGACACTTAGGGAGTCTGACTCTAAGTGCTGGAAGACAGATGGCGTGGGTGAGTCTTTGAGCCCAGGCTCTCAGAGTTTAGTGTTCAACTTCCTGGCATCTGGGGAGTTAGTCACTTAGGTTTCTGGCTTGGAACAATCTCTGGTCCATGCCTGGCTCCTTTCTCTATAGCTGGGGTCAGCCATGAAGTTCAAGTGAACAACTTCGTAAGGCGGTGCCGTCATGTTTTTAGAGCTATTTATGCAGACTGATGTCTTGATTTTGAGTGACGGGGGGTGGGGGGTGGGGTGGGGGTGGGGGGTGGCAGTGGGGGGGGTGAGGTCAGGGGGTAGGGGGATGGGGCAGCCCTTACTACTTTTTCTGTTTTTTTCTCCTCTGACCCCTCGTTTCCCTATTCTTTTTTTTTCCTTCCTACCATCTTCTTCCTCTGGTTTCTCCCTGCCTCCTCCTCTGTTTCCATGCCTTTCTCATCTTCCCGCCTCACTTCTTCACGTGCTCACAGGCACAAATGGACATTGCAAGTGTGGTTGGGATGAGCGTGAAGGACTGTCTTCATCAAGTTCATATGCAAATAAAAGCCTCTTGCAATGTCGAAGCAGCTCACAAACGCTCCTCTCTCCCTCCTTTTCCTCACCCATGGTCTTAATCTTCCTTGATAGACTCCTTAACGGTGAAGCTCTCTTAGGTCCATTTGTCAGTCCTGGTATGGTTAAGCTGGGGATCCGGGTAGTCAAATAGGTCACAAGGCCCGGTCCCTCCCACCTCTGCAGTTTGTGCAGCTTCCTGGAGTTGGTTGGGCATGACATTTTTATATTTCCTTCCTTTATTCCTTACACACACACACACACACACACACACACACACACACACATGCACACGACAGATATGCCTATCTTGGTGTGAATATCATAAAACGTATAGTGCATTGAAACATTACATGAAAAATGTGTACAATTTTTGTGTCACTTTAATGAACACTAACACTTAAAAGATCCCTAGGCTTTCCCCTTGATAATTCTAATTCACTAAATGTTGACAAGGGACCCAAAGCCCCTCCTTGCTGGGTTGTGTTCTCTTAGGGGATGTGTGTATACAGCCACATATGTGTTCTGTAGCCGCAGAAGCCTTTGGCCGGGCACACCGGTGTCTGTCCACAAAGAGTTAGAACAAGCCCAACCTAAAGAGAAAGGAGAGAGCTGGAAGGGAAGCGAGGCAGTCCCTAGGGCTGCTGTCCAGCCCGTCTCTCTGCCCTCTTCTTAGCGCCCTCCACCCTCTCCACTTGTGGCTTCACCATGCCATGGCGTCCCGAGGCCGCTGGACTCTGAGGCTAAGTCAGATTTTCAAACTCTAACATGCAGTTGTACATATCTTCACGCTCACCCTCCCCAAATGCTGGTTGACCTCCCACAGATGAGTCAGGAGAGCCCAGTTCCGGGGACCTCAGGGTCACCCAGGATGGGGCGGGCTTTGTACCCACCTGGTACTGCACATGCTTAGTTCAGTTATCAGCTTGAGTGACACGTAGAAGGCGGCAGGTCGCTAAGGGCAGGCAGTGGTTGCTGGGGACGCAGTGTGGCAGTCTGACTCTGCTGCCCATGAACTGTGCCCTGCCCCATCCTGTCTAGTGGTTTGGAACCAGCAACTATTTACATAGGATCTGCATAATATTTTCTTAAAGTGTATTTTTTACGTAAAAATTTTTACGTAATTTTAAAAAGATGTGTGTATGTGTGTGCATATATGTATATATATATTTATTTATTGTGTGTGCATGTGCATGCATGAGCAGGTGTGTACCCACGTGCACACATGGAATAAGTGTGGAGTTCAGAAGACATCCCTCCAATTTGGCTTCTAAGTGTTGAACTCAGGTTGCCAGGCTTGGTGACAAGTGCCCTCACCTCATGAGCCACCTCATAGGCCTCTCTTGATTTTAGTATTTTCTTTTTCTTGGTTATTCTAGACAGGGATTACAAGCGTGCACCACCGCACCCAGTTTGTTTATTTTATTTGTAATCAAAGAAATGTGTTTAGTTTAACATGTAAATGACACTAAGAAAGGGTCTGAGTGGGGCATGCATGATGGCGCACGCCTTTAATCCCAGCACTCAGGAGGCAGATGCAAGCATGTGTATGTGAGTTCGAGGCCAGCCTGGTCTACAAATTGAGTCCAAGATGGCTAAGGATGCACAGAGAAACCTTGTCTCAAAAAACAACAAAACAAAACAAAAATACAAAACAAAGAAAAGGAAAGAAAAGAAAGACAGGGCCCGAAAAATACAAAACAAAGAAAAGGAAAGGAAAGAAAGACAGGACCCGAAGAGCGGCGTTGTGCCGGTATCTTCTGCTTATGCTTAGACGGTGCCTGGGCGGCTTCACTCTTCTGCGTCTTTTTATCCCAATTCACTTCGGTGCTCCTCAGAATCCATGCTGTCATTTCCTGAAGTCCTTATTCATTTTAATGTCTAAGTGGTTAAAATGACCATTTTTCATACATTTTCCCACTGTATTAATGTCTAAATAATTCCTAAAGCCAACACGATAGTGAAGATTTATCTATATATTCTATAATTTTGTGTCTTTGTGGTTGAATACGAACATCTCTAGAGTGTTTTTAATGGATTCAAGTAGAAGTTTAAATTAACTATGCTAATACATAAGTGGACTGATTTACTGGAACATTCTTTACATCTCTTCTCCTCCTCCTCCTCCTTCCCCCATCTCTTTAGGGGTTGATATTATTGTCTATTGTCCTCAAGAGAAAGATATTCACAGCTTTTTTGCATTTTGGTAATGTAACTCATTATTTCTAGCACTTTCTTTTGGCGGGGAGTGGGAGGGGTGGGCTTAAATTTGTTTAATTTGTTATGCAATAAAGTCTGTTTATTTGCCTTATTTTATAGAAAGGGCACCTATGTAATCTGTACTTTGGTGATCTCTGTGTGGTCTTCCCTGGTCCTTCCTGTGTAGCACTGGTGTTTGAGGCAGGGCAGTGGTGGCTCAGCCTTTAGTCCCAGCACTCAGAGGCAGAGGCAGGTGGATCTGTGTGAGTTCGAGACCAGCCTGGTCTACAGAGTGAGTTCCAGTACAGCCAAGGATACGCAGAGAAGCCTTGTCTTGAAAAAATAAAATAAAATAAAATGGAGGTCGATTCCAACATGTTTGCCAGAGTATCTATTAATTTTGAATACTATCATTCACTTGTCCCATGAGACTGATTGACCAAGACATAGAACAGAAATAATAAGAGTTAAGATTTGTGTCTGAGCAACTACAGACTAAATACAGAGTGCTAAATAAGGAGAATTAGAAGGGCATTTAGGGCGACCCTGGGGAAATGATTTCTTTTCCTACGTAGAAAATTACCCTGAATGCATCTTCTCCGGCTGTTTCCTGTAGCCCCCTTGTTAGTGTCCTTAATGTCCACTCACTTTACATTCGCGCTTGTGTCTGTGTGGTGCGTGCACATGAGAGCAGGTGGTCTCAGAAGCTAGAGAGGGCACTGGAGCTGCAGGTGACTGAGCTGCCTGCTGGGCGCATTGGGAACAGAGCCTAAGTCCTCTGTGACAGCAGCGCCTCCCATAACCTGTGCTCTTTTCTGTCCCCCCCCCCCGCCCCCACTAGTGCAAGGACATTCTTTCCAAAATACATTTGATCGTGCTGCTGTTTCTGTGCTGAACACCTTGCATATCTGTCTTTTGAACCCAGGACGCAGTTTAACCCAACCCTAGACTTTGAGCTGGTGAGATGGCTCAGTGGGTAGGGACACTTGACACCGAGCCTGGAAGTCTCAGTTTGATGCCCAGAACTCACATGTAGCTGAAGAGAGCAATTTCTAAAACTTGTTTGTGTTTGGTCCATGGCATGGAGGCCTTGATACCCCCAGATTAAATCAAACAAACAAACAAACCAACCAATAAAACAGAAATACAATCAAATCTGAAAAATGAGTAACAGACCCTGTGTAACCTGCTTTTTATGAGTGTCTTATACTTGGCCGCAACCTGTTTTCTTGTTTCTTGAAAAGCTATGGCCGGGCTCTCTGGGGGTAGTTCCTCCTTGCCTCAGAGGTAGGCTCCTGTGCTGCCTTGCTTGGTGTCGTTCCCTTCAGTTTTCCCATCCATTTTTTTTTTATAACATGAGTCTTTATTTATTTTTAAGATTTATTTATTTATTGTGTATACAGTGCTCTGCCTGCATGTACACCTGAAGGCCAGAAGAGGGCACCAGATCTCATTATAGATGGTTGTGAGCCACCATGTAGTTGCTGGGAATTGAACTCAGGACCTCTGGGAAGAGCAGCCACTGCTCTTAACCTCTGAGCCATCTCTCCAGCCCCCCCCCCCATCCATTTTATATATGCTTGTAGCATTTCCCTGGCAACCAGTCCTGAGCAGCCTCATCTCAATCCCAAATACACCCTCTGTTCCTTTGGATTAAGCTTGCACAAGCTGTACAAAGGGAGCCGCCTGGGAAATAACACCAGAGGAGACCTGGAAAAGTGGAGACAGCCGTCCAGCTGGGCCAAGACTTATCCCCCAGTGAAGGAGAGGGTGAACATGTTGGGTAGAAGCCTCAGAGCAACATGTCTCCCAAAGAAGGTTCACGGGGCATTGGGTCTGTGGGACAGAGAACCCGTCTCCTAAGTGATTGATCACATAATCCAAACAAGCTAAAAGTGATGAAGCTATAATATATAAATGCAGGTTTATTGGAAGCAGCACTGGAGGTGGGGGGAAGGGAAGGCGAGAAGGCATAGAGGTGGGAAAAGGGCAAGAGCCAGGGGTGGGGGGTGGGGGGGCAGGGGTGTGTGTGTGTGTGTGTGTGTGTGTGTGTGGGTGTGGGTGAAACAAGGGGCAGGGGAAACCAAAATGTCTGGTTTGTATAGTGAGTCTCTGGGAGAGGGAAAGCCCCGCCCCTAGGTAGAGGGCAGGGCATGCCGGCCACACCCTGCAGCAGGACCCAACATAAGAACATGCCTCCTTCAGTGGCCCGCATGGCCTGTGCACAGTTACTGGCTGTGAGGGGTCCACAGAAGGTGTGGTCTGCACACCAGTGTGGTGACGATCCTGAGTAAGGCAGCAGAACCTTGGTCCATTCTGCTCTCTGGAATTAGGGAGCTGGGTTGGTCCTCATGATAGAATCCCTTCCAGTATCTTCTGCTTCTTCTTCATCTGCACTTGTCACATCTGCAATAGTATGTTCCAGTGTACACACACACACACACACACACACACACACACACGTCTTTAAAAAAACACATTAGAAAATGAAACCAGCAACCCATGTCTGCCATGATGTGCATTGCATCTTTACACCTGACTTTGTGGATCTAATATGAAAAAGGCTGCAGAGTGTGAGCCCTGGGATGCCCTGGCTGCCAAGTGGAGGGTTTCTGTGATAAGCCTACATGAATGAGCGAAGGTAGTCAGTGAGGCTTTCCTGGAGTAGCCCCCTTTGCCAGGATGGCTTACTCAGCACCCCTCACACCCACTCTATAGAAGGAAGGTCAGTAAACCTGCTCAGTGGGTGGGTGGACTGAGGCCTGGAACTTTTCATGACGTTGAGCACAATCTGCATTCTCCTCTCACGGAAGCCAAGCACGGTCCTTCCAACAATCGCTCCTCCAGTCATTTCAGCATCGACAGAAATGGCTCCAGACCTCACGTTCCCCGCGTGTGAGATAACAAACATGACAAAGACTCCAGACAGTCTCCCTGTGGCATGATTGAGTTCATAACCGTGAAGACAAGCAGTACCCCAGGTCATCAACAAGAATTTCAAATGTACCAACGTGTAAATAACAGCTACTGGGTAGTTTTGGAATTGATGTTGCATAAAATATGAGGTACCTTTTGAATTTCATTGCCCTCTAAATAGGCATTTTGGTTAGAGGCTAGTTGAGTCTGGGCAGTAGAAATTTAATACTTAAAAAATTTTAAGTTATCCGGGCATGTTGGTGCACGCCTTTAATCCCAGCACTCGGGAGGCAGAGGCAGGCAGATCACTGTGAACTCGAGGCCAGCCTGGTCTACAAAGTGAGTCCAGGACAGCCAAGGCTACACAGAGAAACCCTGTCTTGAAAAACAAAGCAAACACATTTTAAATTATGCTAGCTGGGCATGGTGGTGCATGCCTGTAATCCCAGCAGAAGCAGGTGGACCTATGAGTTTGAGGCCAGCCTGCTCCACAGGACAGGCAGGGCTACCCAGGGGAAACCCTGTCTCCACCACCCCACCCCTCAAAGTTAAAATGTTTATTTGTTTGCTTGTTTATTTATTGTGTGTGTGTGTGCTCCTGTACCCTGCAAATGTGGGGAGATCTGAGGAGAACTGCAGGAGTCCCCCCTTACGGGGCTGGAACATCTAATTCCTGTCCTCAGTCTTGCCAGCAAGTGCCTTGCCTGCTGAGCCATCTTGCTGGGTGGGCTCTAGGGATCTCCTCAAAGGAGGCATAGGGAAGGTTTTCACATAGGGGACAGGAGGAAGGTGTTCAATCTGCCATTGGGGGATTGTGTGGCTCCCCAGGAAGAGACCAGGTTTGATGGTTGAGCAAAGGAAGGGCTAAGAACACTTCCTGCTGTTTAAAGGGATGGCTTTGCCTCCCACAGGGTCTTCGCATCAATCTTGTCTTACACCCAGGACGCCTTTTATTCTGTTTATATCCCATTTCATTAACGACGTTAAACACACAGACAAGTCATGGTTCCATCCCAGAGCTACTTGCTGCTATTTTTGCGCTCTTACAGACCTACTAACTGCTCACTTGGTTAAGGCAGTCACCACCTGCTTCCTCTACTGGCAAGTGACTGTCTCTTTCCAGGTGAGGGGGCCACAAGAGCCTCCTTCTAGAGAGGCTTCTTAGCATTTCCAACCCTTTTTTTTTGTTTTGTTTTGTTGGTCTTTTTGAGACAGGGTTTCTCTGTGTAGCCCTGGCTGGCCTGGCACTTGCTCTGTAGACCAGGCTGGCCTGGAATTTAGAGATCCGCTTGCCTCTGCTTCCCAAGTGTTGAGATTAAAGGTGTGTGCCACCACCACACCCAGCTAAGAAATTAACCTTCTAATAACAGCACTCAGTCGAGTACTGGCTAGTGAAGACACTGCTTTGGAGGCCTGAGTGGGCTCCTACCCATGCCCCACACGGTCTGCTGCAAGACCATGGGCAAACCTGGTGCTTTAAACCTGTGTGAAGAGCATGGTATCTAACTTCAAGTTTTTTTTTTTGTTTTTTGTTTTTTGTTTTTGTTTTTTTGTGGTGGTGGTGGTGGAAGCGGGAGAGGATTGTTTAAAAAATATGTAATTTGAGGTGTTTAGAACACTGGTGGTTTGAATAAGGATGGGCCCATAGGCTCATCACAGTGGGACTCTGATGGGATTAGAAAATTTAGGAGGTGTGCTTGTTGGAGGAATTATGTCCCTGGTGGGGGGAGGGGCTGGGCAGCTTCCTCTCCCTCTTTCTGCCTATGGATGAGGACGTAGCTCTCAGCTCCTGCTCCAGCGCCTGTCCGCAGCCCACAATGGTGAGAATGGACTGACCTCTGACGCTGTAAGCCAGCCCCCAGTTAAATGCTTCCTTTTGTAAGAGTTGCCTTGGTCATGGTGTCTCTTCCCAGCAATAGGACAGTGACTAAGACCTTGTCTGCCGTGGGAGGCACTGCACAAGCTGATACCGTTACCAAAAAGGTAAATGGACATACAAATTCATTGTAACTGTTGTGAATATATTAGATGTAGGTTTACATGCGCATATAAAACACACACACACACACACACACACACACACACACACACACACACACGAGTTCTCAGGTTATTTTCCTAACAAATTATTCCCATTTAAAACATCCTCAAAAAAATCCTCTTAAAAAATTAAATATTGAAAACTAAAAATAAATAAAACATCCTCTTCCCCTTACACATATGTAGACATATGTAGCAGATGTGCAACTAATGGGGTTCCTAACAGTGGGAGCAGGGGCTGTCTCTGACTCTGTTTCCTGCCTTTGCATCCCTTTCCCCTTACTGGGCTGCCTTGTCTGGCCCCAGTGGGAGAGGATGCACTTAGACCTGCTGTGACTTGTTGTACCCTGGGTGGGTTGGTACCCATGTGGTGTGGCTGGGAGGAGAGGAGGGAGGAGCTTCAGTCGGGCTGTAAAGTGATTAAATAAATCAATGGAGAAAATCTTCTTCTCATCCTTTTCTTCCTATTTTCCATCGTGACATCTTTCTGGTGCATGCTGGACCCCGCCCCCCTTTTAGCTCCTTAGGTTTAAACTTTAACCCTTTCATTGAATGATTTAGGGCATTAGTGAGTGAGCAGGAGTGCTTATGGAACTTGGGGAAACACATAACACTACCCAGTGGGTTTGCAGATTTTCTTTTTAAAAAAGATTTATTTATTATTATGTATATAGTGCTCTGCCTGCATGTACAGCTGCAGGACAGAAGAGGGCATCAGATCACATAATAGATGGTTGTGAGCCACCACGTGGTTGCTGGGAATTGAACTCAGGACCTCTGGAAGAGCAGGTAGTGCCCTTAACCTCTGAGCCATCTCTCCAGCCCAGGTTTGCAGATTTTCAATTAATGTGTCTGTGTCAGCTTATCATCACTGTGACAAAATGCCCAAAGAATCTGCTTAAAGCAGTAAAGGTTTACTTTGGTGAAGGGTTCCAGAGTTTTTCAGCTCATTTTGGCTCCATGGCTGTGGGCCTGTGGTAAGGGTCTGTCTTTTGGGGACACTGCTGTGGTTATTGACAGTCCTTGGTTCCTTGTGGGTCAGGGACTAAGTGACTGTACAAGCAAATCCTTGTACACTGTGGGAGGGGACTCCATAAGGTGTCAGGGATGAAGAGGCCGCCCTGGAGCCCAGGCAGGGGTCAGGTGGCTGTGGTTTTCATCGGTGCTGGCAGTGGAGGTGAGAAGAGTGTTCACACTCCACAGACAGTCTGCAGAGAAAATGAGTGGAGTTTTCTAGCCAAGTGGCTGTAAGAAACTAAGAAACGAAGGGTTCTAAGTGTTAAGCCAGGAAGAAAGGGGTTGCTATCAGTGGAGATAAGGAGGGCTGAAGGCTGGCTGGGACCTGGAGGGTGGTGGTGTTGGTTGAAGATAAGATTTTAGGCTTTCTGTACCTTATCTTGCTCTTTTCTAATCTTCTTTGCACCTACTTAGAAGCCACAGGACTGCTTAGTCCCTGCTGGGAACACCACAGATGCATTCTCTCATTTAATCTAGCAGCTCAGCACAAACGAGCAAGCCGAGAGCTGGACAGCTAACAGCTAGGTAATACTGTCTGGGATCTGAATTTACCTCCATCTCCTGCATCATTTTCTTTTTTGTAACAGATGGCAGAAGTGTTTTAAACGGTCTATATTAAATATGTCTTGAGTATTAGCGCCTAAGGTCCGCCAGGACTTCTAGGAGTGTTTCACAGGGGGTCTTCATATGCTGGAGTGCCTACGGGAGTAGGGTGGAAGGAATGCGAAGGCAAAGCTAGCGAGGAGCCTCCTCTTTAGAGGGATGCTATAAAGGCTTGGGAAGCTAAGGTAGGTTGGAAAAAGCGGGGAGGACCACACATGGAAGCTGACGTACAGTTTTCGTCCAATGGCACGCCACTTTATTGGTGTTCCTGGTGGGTCCTCTTTGTGTGCTGGCAATTTTTGCGTAATGAAAATTTAACGGTAGATAGATTATGTAATACCAACAACATACACTTTGGAAGAAACCCCAAGGGACTAAATAGGGAAACTTCCAAAGTATATTCTGAGAGGGAGGGAGGGATGGAGAGAGAGGGAGGGAGAGATAGGGATGGAGAGAAAGGGAGAGAGGGGGAGGGAGGGATGGAGAGAAAGGGAGAGGGAGGGAGGGATGGAGGGAGAGGGAGTGAGAGAGGGAGAAGGAGGGAGAGAGAGGAAGGAGAGGGAGGGAGAGGGAGGGAGAGGGAGGGAGGGAGCCTGTGCTAAGGCCTGGAGACAAGGAAGAGCTTCTTCAAGGAAGAACGGGCGTCTTCAAGGCTTGGCAGGGAAGACGGTTTGATTCTCCATGTTAAGCAGCTAGAAGGCACAGGTCTTACTAAGTAAACAGAGACTAGATAAACGGCGGGGGGAGGGGTTGGGACCCAACCTAGGCAATACTCAGTGTAGAAAACGGTGTCCCATGAAGACTTTGTCACCCGTTTGAAGAGGAGGAAAGTTCTGGAGAGATTGATGAGATGACATGAAGGGCTAGGATGGAAGCTCTCATGGGTGAAGACGTCATGGGCCAAGTTTCCTGAGCTCCCCAACGAAGTCTTTGTATATGAAGCTCTCCTTATTGCTCCAAGGCTGTAGAAGGGCTGTCCCTGGGAGAGGGACCCAGTGGCCCTGGTAGCTGGCTGGCTAAGGTCTCCGTGGCCACTGCTCCTTTCACTGCTGCAGCCGCCGACTCGGTTCTCAGCCTTGCTGCCTGCCTGTCTGTGTATACGAAGCCAGAGAAAACAGAGGGTGCGGTGAGCGGCCTGGACTTTGCTGCCAGTGTTCTGGTGTGTTGCAAGCCAGAGATCAGGCTCACTTTCACTTAGCCTTCTGTGTGACAGATTGTGATGTCTCCACTCTACAAGGCTCACAAAAGACACTTAAGAGTTGACTGAAGCAAGCCAGGCAGTGGTGGCTTGTGTCTTTAATCCCAGTACTGGGGAGGCAGAGGCAGAGGCAGAGGCAGAGGCAGAGGCAGGCAGATCTCTGAGTATAACGCCAGCTTGGTCTACAGAGCTAGTTCCAGGACAGCCAGGGTTACTTAAAGAGACATTGTCTCAATTCCTGCTCCGCCCCCCTCCCTCCTGCCCCCAAAGAATTGTCTTTCCTGGTAAACGGCAGTGAGACTCGCCTTCAGAGGCATTTATTTCTAGCTGGTAAATGCTGTTCTACGCACTTTCATTTCCATCTATTCTACAGTGTTCTGTAGAATAAAACAGGCATTGCACAGTTAAAGAGGAGAGCATGCTTGTGATTCCCAGGCAGAGGCAGGGGGATTTCTGTGAGTTCGAGGCTAGCCTAGTCTACAAACCGACAGCCAAGGCGACACAGGAAAAAAAAATCCTGTCTCAAAAACAAAAACATAAAAGGGGGAAGAACATAAAAGACCATTGCACTGTGCCCCCCCCAAAATTGCACAGAAACTGAGATTTCCAAGATTTCTCTTCCTGTTTGTCATGGAAGGATTCACCAACAGTTCCCTCCTAGGGAGACACTGGTTGAACTAATGTCACAGTGAGCTGCAGCAGGAGAGATGTGGTCAGCAGGAAGAAACTGGATCCTAAGACGGAGATTCAAGAAAAATCTCTGCAGTAAAGCAGGCCACTACCACTTCCGGCTAAATGTTAGACCGGGCCAGTGCTGTAGCCAACGCCCTCTCCCTCACGGACGCAAAAACCATCTCCGTTCCTTTCAAACACGGCTGTCTAGGAGTCATGGGCAGAGTTAAATCTTACTATGACGCAAAAAAGCAATACACAGCCGAAACCATGTTTCAGATGCTAAATTTTTGAATCTTTCTAAGTCTAGACTCTTGCCTGTTGCTCCAAGTGTTTGGAAAGCATGCGCGACGCCCGCCTCTCCCTGGAACGACGGTACCTCCGCGTTTCTGATTCACTTTCTGAGTGAAATGTAGACGAGAACGGCCCAACTGTACAACTGCGGAGGGGAGGGTGGCACCGTCACAGCCTGGGACCCAGCTCCCGCCCCCCTCCCCCAGGCCTATTTCTTCCGCTTACAGACACTTCTTATGCAACTTACCCTCTGTCATCTGTCATCTTCTACAAGCTGGCAATGCTACGTTCCTTTTAGGAAAACACAGGTTTTTGGTTTTTCCTATCCGACTTCCCAAAATGAGTATAAACATACCTTTTTTTTTTTTAAGTTCCATTTTGAGTGATAAAATATATTAGTTTAAAAATATTTTTCCCACTCTCCCTCTCACCAAGGAACAGCTGGTGTCTCCCTGTCTTTCAGGTCTGAATTTCCTTCTCATGCTCCTGGCCCCTGCAGAGTGGCTGCCGTGTCCTGCTAGGCACCGTGGGTGACACTGTCACTCTTGCTCATCCCTCCATGCTCAATAGCACCTGTGCCACTTCTGGGGATCTCAGCAAATGCCTATGGACCAGCCTAGACGGACAGTTCTTGTTTTCTTTATATATATATATATATATATATATATATATATATATATATATATATATATATATATCAGGGTTTCTGTGTTGTGTTAGCTGTCCTGTCCTAGAACTCTGTAGCCCAGGCTGGCCTCAAACTCAGAGATCCACCTGCTTCTGCCCCCCCAAGTGCTGGGATTAAAGGCATGCGCCACCACCGCCTACTATAATATTGTTTTTTTTTTAACCATTAATAAATTATAACAACTTAAACAAAGCCTGAAAGGCACCGAAACTCGGTAGGAACACAAAAGAGCATGGTGGTGGCAATGTCACCTATTTTCAGAGCACCGCATCCTCCGCAGGACCCAGTTATCGATTTGGTATCGATGAGGCTCTGGCACACGTTTCCTGGCCCCTCTTTCTCATTCTCTGAAAGGGGACCAGAGCGGAACAGTGCTCCACGCCTCCACAGCCCATGCCATTCCCTGGCATCACACCGCCCAATCGCCGGTAGGCATTTGCCTCACTCCAAAGAAACTCCATGAAACACTTTGAATCTGTGCTGTTTAGAAGGGAGTTAGTATTCTCTCTTGTTAATCAGTTCTTTGAAAGCCCTGCCACAGAGAGCTTAAATGGGGGGAGGGGGAGGGCGGAGACTGTGGAGCCTGAGGCTCCCCTTTGCCCCTCTGCACGCCCCCCCCCCCCTGCTATATGTTACTTCCCACCTGCCCCGCCCCGCTCTCAGATACATCCTAGCAGTGTGAATGTCACCGTCATTCCTGCACAATGTACAGTACCATGCCAACACATCCAGGGCCTTTTTAACACATGGTTCTTTGAGGGGTCACACCAGTCTTCCATCACAAAGTGAGCCAAAAGACTCCGGACCCTCGGGAGATTGGAAAAGACTGTCTCTCGGAACTCCATGTCCATCAGGAGGTCTTGGTGGCTGCGTTTCCGTCCACCATCGTTGGTGTTTTGTCACTGGCATGGCCACCCATCCACGTCATGTGACTGTGACAAAGTAGATGTTCCCTGAATACAGTGTGTCATTGTTCCTCATTGGTTCCCTTTCAGTGAATCAGGAGAAAGGGCCAAGAAATGAGTGTCAGAGTTTCTCAAGACTCTGTTACTTGACAGCTTGGGCCCAGCCATGCATGGGGAGCTGCAAAGGACTGTGGTCTTTAGGTATTTGAGTCATTGTGGCCTCACTGACCTTAAACACTGCCTTGTTGATCGCTGCCTTACGGGATCTTGGCCTGGTTAGAATTGATTTATACCCTGTGATTCATGGAAATTCTACAGGTGTGCCATCAGCATCCTCATTGGGCCTCCTAGCATACCACTCCCCTACAGTGGCACGGGATGATGCCTCATCACTGTACCTCTTTAGTCCTATTACACAGCGTTATCTCTATGCAATGTGTTGCGTTTGCCAAGTAGCTTATGTTACTGTGCTAATTAAGAGATTTATATTGGTCTATAATTTGCTAGGAATTTCAAACAAGATGAAAACAATTAAAACAATTTGAATCATTAACTTATTGACTATATGTAACTGATGTTTTTAATTAGAATTTAAAGGAGACTTATTCTTTCACAGGGTTCTATTCTAGTGCTTATTAATGAAGAATAATTAAATTATTCAGAATGATTAGATTCAGAAAATCAAGTTTGAAGGGGGCCAACGTAAACTAAATAGGCACCCTGTACTGGCTGGCTTTGTGTGTGTCAGCGTGACACAGCTAGCGGCATCAGAGAGGGAGGAGCCCCAGTTGAGGAAATGCCTTCATGAGATCTAGCTGCAAGGGATAACCTCAATTAGTGATCCTGCGGTAGGGCCCAGCCCATGGTGGGTGGGGGCCTCCCTGAGCTGGTGGTCCCCAGCAAGTAAGCAAGCCATGGGAAGCCAGTCAGTAAGCAGCATCCTCCATGGCCCCTGCATCAGTTCCTGCCTCCACGTTCCTGGCCTGCTTGAGTTCCTGTCCTGACTTCCCTCAGTAATGAGCAACAACAATGTGGAAGTGTTAGCTGAATTAGCTTTTTTTCTGCCCAGCCTGCGTTGTGGTCATGGTGTTTTATTTCAACAATAGAAACCCTAACGACGACATGTACTGCCTTAAAACAGAAATTGTGTACGTGTGTGTCTGAGTGAGTTTATGCGCACTGCATGAGTGGAGTGCCTGAGGAGGTGGAGAGTGTCTGGTTCCTTTGGAACTGTAGTTACAGGTGGTTGTAAGCTGCCTCGTGTGGGTGCTGGGAATCGAACCTGGGTCCTCTGGAAGTGCAGTAAGCACTCTTAACCACTGGACCACTTCCCCAAGCCCGAACCCCCCCCCCCTTTAAAAGCTATCCCTACTCATCATTCACAGTGGAGGTGTACGCTGAGGCTTTCTAAGTGCAGCGAGATGGTCCTTCAGCTTTGACCTGCCTGACTCTGGGGAGGTACAGATTGGTGTAACCACGTGATGTGTACAGCATCCGAGAAAAAAGTGGAAAGGCCCCGGATAATGAGCCCTCCATTTCCCTTGCTTTTTTTACAGTAATAAAAGACTCGTGGCCTTGGTGCCCATGCCCAGTGACCCTCCGTTCAGCACACGAAGAGCCTATACGAGCGAGGATGAGGCCTGGAAGTCGTACCTGGAGAACCCTCTGACTGCGGCCACCAAGGCAATGATGAGCATCAACGGGGATGAGGACAGTGCTGCTGCCCTGGGCCTTCTCTATGACTACTACAAGGTGAGCCCCACACCAGCTCCCCCCCTCCCGGGCGGCAGGTGGAACAGACTCTTTGTTCTAGGCCAGTGGACTTGGCCGGGGTTCTGCTTCTTTCGGTGCCCCACCCAGCTTGTGAAACCCAACTTCATGCCCACACAGACGTTTTACCATGGGATTCTTTCTTTCTTTTTTTCTTTCTTTCTTTCTTTCTTTCTTTCTTTCTTCTTTCTTTTTCCTTTCTTTCCTTCCTTTCTCTTCTCTCCCTCCCTCCTCACCCTCTCTTTCTCTTTTTTCTCTTTTCTTTTTCAAGATCGTGTTCCTAGAATTCGATCTGTAGACCAAGCTGGTCTCGAACTCACAGAGATCCACCTGTCTCTTGCCTCTCGAGTTCTGGAATTAAAGGTGTGTGTCACCACCACCTGGTGTTTATTTCTTTAAAAAAAACAAACAAACTATGTATTTATCTCTCTCTTGTTAAAGTAACTTTTATTATCCTGAAGTGATCATCATCTTGGAGGCTGAAGGCCTTGTCTGCTAACCTAGGCCTAGTCCTGGAATCTTCTGGCCTCAGTACAATCTAATCTAACCTAGGCCTAGAATGCTTTCAGCCTCGGAGACTTACTGCTGAATATACTCATCCTTTCTTTTTCTTTCTGAGCTCTGGCTGGCTGGTTCACCTAAGCTGGCTCAAACTACTCTCCAAGCTGATTGATTCAATCTGGCTTCTCTTAGCTTCTCACTGAATATCTCTGCGTGGGCTCAACTAACTCTAGCGATCTGGTCTCATCTTCTGGCTTCCTCTTACTCTCCGGCTTGTTCTGTCTTCGCCTGTGTCTGGTTTGTTCTCTCTTCCACCTCTCTCTGTAAAACTCTCCCTTTGAATTCCATAAACTCAACTACCACAAACTCAACCCTCCTGCACTGCCTCCCAGCTCACTGACTCAGCTGAACTGCTTGAACAGGGCTGACTAGAACTCAGAGATCTGCACCCCTGTGTCTTCTCTGTATTCCAGCTGGATCACACAGATGTTGGGTGTGATCTCCTCCTAGAGCAGCCATCTTCTGAATTAAAATTCCTTCTCCTCTTCCCTCCCCCTCCTCGTGTGTGTGTGTGTGTGTGTGTGTGTGTGTGTGTGTGTGTGTGTGTATAGAAGCCAGAAGAGGGCTTAAGACCCCTATGGGCCAGAGTATTACTTATTTCTCATCTGTCATTTTATTTTATGGTTAGGCACTTCACTTTATGCAGTGCTGCCACAACCTGTTATTTTATTTATTTGTATTATATTATTTTATTTTATTTTTGAGATTGGGTTTCTCTGTGTAGATTTGGCTGCCCTAGACTCACTGTAGTCCAGGCTGGCCTCGAACTCACAGAGATCCTTGTGCCTCTGCCTCCCAAGTACTGGGATTAAATGCATATGCCACCATTCAGCCATCAGCATTTACTTGTCTCTAGATTTTTCAGTTTAATAAGAAACATCCAGGTGCCTAGATGTCTCTGCTCTCTGGGGATCATCCCTGTGAAACATTAGTGAGGGAGACCCAGCAGCTCTAGCCCTGACTGACTGTCTCAGCAGCTCTAGCCCTGACTGACTGTCTCAGCAGCTCTAGCCCTGACTGACTGTCTCAGCAGCTCTAGCCCTGACTGACTGTCTCAGCAGCCCTAGCCCTGACTGACTGTCTCAGCAGCCCTAGCCCTGACTGACTGTCTCAGCAGCTCTAGCCCTGACTGACTGACTGTCTCAGCAGCTCTAGCCCTGACTGACTGTCTCAGCAGCTCTAGCCCTGACTGACTGACTGTCTCAGCAGCTCTAGCCCTGACTGACTGACTGTCTCAGCAGCTCTAGCCCTGACTGACTGACTGTCTCAGCAGCTCTAGCCCTGACTGACTGACTGTCTCAGCAGCTCTAGCCCTGACTGACTGACTGTCTCAGCAGCCCTAGCCCTGACTGACTGTCTCAGCAGCTCTAGCCCTGACTGACTGTCTCAGCAGCCCTAGCCCTGACTGACTGTCTCAGCAGCTCTAGCCCTGACTGACTGACTGTCTCAGCAGCTCTAGCCCTGACTGACTGTCTCAGCAGCCCTAGCCCTGACTGACTGTCTCAGCAGCTCTAGCCCTGACTGACTGACTGTCTCAGCAGCTCTAGCCCTGACTGACTGTCTCAGCACTCTAGCCCTGACTGACTGACTGTCTCAGCAGCTCTAGCCCTGACTGACTGTCTCAGCAGCTCTAGCCCTGACTGACTGACTGTCTCAGCAGCTCTAGCCCTGACTGACTGTCTCAGCAGCCCTAGCCCTGACTGACTGACTGTCTCAGCAGCTCTAGCCCTGACTGACTGATTATCTCAGCAGCTCCAGGCCTGACTGACTGTCTCAGCAGCTCTAGCCCTGACTGACTGTCTCAGCAGCTCTAGCCCTGACTGACTGTCTCAGCAGCTCTAGCCCTGACTGACTGATTATCTCAGCAGCTCCAGGCCTGACTGACTGTCTCAGCAGGTCTAAGCCTGACTGACTGACTGTCTCAGCAGCTCTAGACCTGACTGTCTCCATTTATTTTCATTTTCAAAAAGTCCTTAAAACAGAATATAACATTAGAAGAAATACTAGTCACAGGAGTTTTAAAGTAAAAGTATCTCATGAAATTAAACAAGAAACAATAGTGGGTTTTAAGTGTGATTATGATCACAAGTGGGGCTGGAGAGATGGCTCAGAGGTTAAGAGCACTGACTGCTCTTCCAGAGGTCCTGAGTTCAATTCCCAGCAACCACATGGTGGCTCACAATCATCCATAATGAGATCTGGTGCCCTCTTCTGGTCTGCAAGTGTACACGCAGGCATATGACTGTATACATAATAAACAAATACATACATACATAAATAAGTAAATCTTAAAAAAGAAGTCAACAGGTGTTACTTATTTAGCAAATAATGAGCTTCATGGCTACTGTGGCCGTAGGCACTGTTAACTAAGGCTGGCCATGGCAGGGTGCTCCAATGCCTTCTTGCCAGCTGGGCATCCTGAACTAAGAGCTGACTGCAGCCTCCCACTCTCCTTCCACTGTGGGGAAATCAGCTTCAGACAAACCCACCAAGAACAATTTGACCTGGGGCCTCTGCTTCCTGTTGCCTCACCTAAGACAGAGAGCATGGCATGAGGCTCAGCGAGAGCATTTTGACTGGGGATGTTATTATGAGAAATAATTACATTATTTATTGATAGATGGTGCTCGGTTATTTCACTGGTATCTTTGGTCTAGGCTGGCTTTCTTCTCTTTAGCCGGAAAGGACATGTTTGGCAGACACCGACAGCCTGTTCTTAAAGGCGGTGCACACTTATTTTTTTTTTTTTTTGGTTTTTCGAGACAGGGTTTCTCTGTGTAGCCTTGACTGTCCTGGACTCACTTTGTAGTCCAGGCTGGCCTCGAACTCACAGCGATCCACCTGCCTCTGCCTCCTGAGTGCTGGGATTAAAGGCATGCGCCACCACGCCCGGCGCATAGCCTGGTCTACAGAGTGAGTTCCCAGATGATAACCTGGGCTACACATGGATGGAAAGCGCGTTGAGGTTTACAGAGATGGTGTAGGGACAGAGAACTCATTATGTTAGAATGCGTCATTTACCCACCTAGCCTGTGGCTGGCATGCTACGTGTCTGCTTGTTTGTCGGAGTCTGTTGTTTAGAGAGAAATTGAAAAACAGGTTTTTTGTTTGTTTGTTTTGGTTTTTTTAGCAGGAATTTTCTGTGTAGCCATGGCTGTCCTGGACTCTCTTTGTAGAATAGCCTGGCCTTGAACTCACAGAGATCCGCCTGTCTTTGCCTCCTGAGTGCTGGGATTAAAGGCATATACCACTATGCCCAGAGCAGCTTTCCTTTATGAATAAAACATTGTCAAAATTTGACAGTTTTAGCAGTTAAACAAAATCTATTGACACATAATTAAAATGTTTCTGTTTTAAGTATATAGGTCATGACAATTTCTTTTTCTGACTTTTATGATCAATATAACAATTAATAGTTTTAAAAGGCTTTAAAGAAATGATCCGGGTGTGGTGGTGCATGCCTATGATCTCAGCCCTCAGGGAGGCAGAGACAGGCAGACCTCTGTGAGTTTGAGGCCATCCTGGTCTACAAAAGGAGTCCAGGACAGCTAAGACTACACAGAAAAACCCTGTCTGCAAAAAAGAAAGAAATATATTGATAAGAAATACATTTGTTCTTATTCCTTTTAGTAAATTTATTGAGAGAGAGAGAGAGAGAGAGAGAGAGAGAGAGAGAGAGAGAGAGAGAGAGAGCGAGCTCTTGTCTGTGCTGCTTTGCTGTGCACACCAGGCTAGCTGGCCCTTGGGCATCTGGCTGCTTACCTGTCTCCACCTCCAAATTCACAGTAAGGATGTTGAATCCCGGATGCGTGGCACTATATCCAGCCTTTTATGTGGGTTCCAGGATCCAACTCGGGTCATTATCTGTGTTACACGTTTTACCCACAATACTATCTCCCTTTCCCCATTGCTTTTAAGTAGATATTTGTTTATTTATTATGCATACAGTGATCTGCATGCATGTACACCTGCAGGCCACAAGAGGGCACCAGATCTCATTATGGATGATTGTGAGCCACCATGTGGTTGCTGGGAATTGAACTCAGGACCTTTGGAAGAACATCCAGTGCTCTTAACCTCTGAGCCACCTCTCCAGCCCCTGCTTTTATCCTTTAAAATAGATGTTATTGCTGTTGTGAAATAGGCATAATATCAAATTTGTGTATGTGGTGTCACATTGGATTTGTATTAGTAAAACAGAGAAGCGTACCTTGAAACAGAAGTAATTAGTAATTAAGTGCCTAGGGAACGTATTTGGTTTACAACAGGGTCAGGGGATACCTGAGTACCTGAATGTGGGGAGTTGAATGTTGGAAAATGTGATACTGGGTGTCTGATCTCCTCCTGTATACGTCTGAGAACATCATGATTCAAGCTCGCACCTGCCTGTAAATATTTTGAGAAGCAGGGTAAAGAGTTTATACAATACTGACGTGGTTGACAAATCTACACGGCCCCCCGTGTTAAATGACTCATCAAACATTAGACTCTTTTCTATATCACATGGTTCCTCACATTTCATGCAAGATTTGCTGTCTTTTTATATGAAACATTTTAGTGCCTAAGAAAAGAAGTAATCTTTTTTGTTTGTTTGTTTGGTTTGTTTTTTGTTTTTTGTTTTGTTTTGTTTTTTTTGAAGCAGGCTCCCTCTATATACCTCAGGCTGTCCTGGAACTCTGTAGGCCAGGCTGACTTCAAAATTCACAGAAATCCTCCTGCCTCTGTCCCCCAAGGGCCGTGATTAAAGGTGTGTGCCACCATGCATGGCTAGAACTAGTCTTGTTTCATTTGAACAGTATGTTCGAATGCTCATGCTGGGGCCACTTCAGTCCCCTGCAGTCGCATCATGCTGTTCTGGGATCAGGAAAGAGGTCACTGTCCTGTGAGATCGATGCTTTTCTCAAGGTAACTTGTTGATGAAATAGAATCACTCTCTGCCTGTCTATTTATCTAATCTATCTATGTATCTATGTATCTATCGTCTATCTATCTATCTGTCTATCATCTATTTATTCTTTCGAGACAGGGTTTCTCTGTGTAGCCTTGGCTGTGCTGGACTCGCTGTAGACCTGGCTGACCTCGAACTCACAGCGATCCGCCTGCTTCTCCTTCTCTTTTTAACTATAAGCTTTAGAAGTTAAATTATTCTGACACTTTCTGTCACATTATCATAGTAAGTGTGTAATGGTTCTTTCGTCCACTAGGGACCTCACTGGGCTCTTTCAGGGAGGCATTTGTGAAGCACAGATAAGCAAGCCCTTAGGAGCTGCAGAGCCGTGGACTTCTGTACCCAACCCCCCACATTTCATCTTAGACTTGAGATCACGTGGTCAACCTCTAGCCCCATTTTTGCCACTTCCCTAGCTCAACCATCTCAGCTTTTGTTTTTGTTTTTGTTTTTCAAGACAGGGTTTCTCTTGTAGTCCTGGCTGTTCTGGACGCACTTTGTAGACCAGGCTGGTCTAGAACTCACAGAGATTAGCCTGTCTCTGACTCCCCAGTGCTGGGATTAAAGGCATGAGCCACCACATCCGGCCCATCTCAGCTTTTGTTATGTATTTGGCTTAGTGGAAACCACAGGGTTTCCTTGAGGAGTCCAATAGAAATGTGTGTTTGTCTCTAAACACTGAGAATATTGGTTCAGAAGGAACGCTTCAAGGTTAGCCAGAAGCAAACAAGTAAACAAACAAGTCCAAAGCGAAAGCAAAAAAAAAAAAAAAAAAAAAAAAACCTACCTACCCAACCAGATCCAGTTATGTCTGTAGATAGTGGACTCTCCCCTCTCTTATGATTACTTTTCAACAATGTGTCAGGTGACATGTTGGCCACAGTTAGGAATGAAATGTATCAGGAAGCCTGGAGACAGACTTCTAGGAGTGGTTAGGGAGTGCCCTTCGAGCTGCTTGTGACCACACTAGCTGAGCTGTCAGGCCCTTGCCTGCCCAGTGTCTTCCCTAAACCCCTGTCAGCCTGGTGTCCAGCTCCAGCAAAGCAGCTCCTCAAGGGATTGCTGTTTTTTCACACCCATCTTCACCCTTGACGCATGGCTTTTTCCCTCACCCGGTTCCTAAAGCTGGGAGCACAGAGGAGAGTCTACACTGGTTGCCCTTTGTCTCCCTCCCGTTCCAGTCAGGCTACTCACCTTTAAACACTTTCTGACAATAAATTCTACGTCTTCAAAAAAGAAAGTTCACAGCCGGGCGTGGTGGCGCATGCCTTTAATCCCAGCACTTGGGAGGCAGAGGCAGGAAGATCTCTGTGAGTTCTAGGCCAGCCTGGTCTACAAAGCAAGTCCAGGACAGCCAAGGCTACACAGAGATACCCTGTCTCGAAAAATCCAAACAAACAACAAAAAAGAAAGTTCACATTAGTTTCTTGGGCCATGTTGAGGTCTGCTCATATGTACACGCTCAGTAAGTCTGGCTGATGGTTAACTTCTGTCTTGGTTATCTGATTATGCGCATGCTCAGTAAGTCTGGCTGATGGTTGACCCGCCTTGGTTGTCTGTGTATGCGCATGCTCAGTAAGTCTGGCTGATGGTTGACCTGCCTTGGTTGTCTGCTTATGTGCATGCTCAGTAAGTCTGGCTGATGGTTGACCTCTGTCTTAGTGTCCGCTTATTCACGCTCCGCAAGTCTGGCTGATGGTTGACCTGCCTTGGTTGTCTGTGTATGCGCATGCTCAGTAAGTCTGGCTGATGGTTGACCTCTGTCTTAGTGTCTGCTTATTCACGCTCCGCAAGTCTGGCTGATGGTTGACCTCTGGTTTCCAGGTTCCGCGAGACAAGAGACTTCTGCCTGTGAGCAAAGCAAGTGACAGCCAAGAAGACCAGGATAAAAGGTATGATGCAGGAAATGTTTGTCCCCCAGAAAGTACCCCACTTCTATGTTTTTTGAACAAGCCAGACACAATGACTCATGCCTTTTAATGCAGTGCCTGGGAAGCCGAGGCAGAGGCAGGTGGATCTCTGAGTTTGAGGCCAGCCCTGGTCTACATATCGAATTCTAAGACAGCTGGGGTTACATAGACCTGTCTCAAGAAAATACTCTTCCTGGACCCCCCCTCTCCCCCTCCCCCCATCTCCATGGACTGAAGAGAGGCTCAGTGGCTTAGAGTCCTTGTTGCTTTGGCTTAGGACCTGGGTTAGATTCCCAGCCCCGACATGTACTTAAATTAAAAATAATAACTTGAGCTGGAAGAAGATTGTTTTTCAGAAGAGATAGAGCCAAAAGCCTTTCCTTCCATCTTTTGGGAATCTGGGCCAAAACTTGATCTCTTGCTAGGAAAAGCAAATGGCGTATTTTCTTTTGCCTGTGCATCCAGAGGGTCATCAACAAATCCCCTCAGGTGAAGAGCCGAGGAGGAGTTGGTTGCCGGGAAGAGCCTGCTTGCTGGACGGAGTCTTCTGCCCAGTCCCGCACCCTTTCCTGTGTCCATTCCCTTAAGGGAATGACACTCTACACAGATTCCTCTTGGTGAGGGAAAAGGAATTACTTAATGAGCCCAGGGAGGAGCTAGTGGGGACTGTAGGCAGATGCTCGCACAGCAGGACATCAGGAGACCATATATCATCTTGCTGTTGTCCCCGGTGGGGCTAAGAAGCCGGGTGGCCAGAAGACACAGGTGAGCTGAGAGTAAAAAAACGGGGAGGCATAGTCCCAGCTTTACTTCTGAGGAAGCCACTTGGAATACGGAGCTTGTGGTCACCTTTCCGTTGCGACTTAGGTGGTTTCCCCTCCTCTCTCAGCAGGATCTCATGCTTGCTGTGGTGGCCGGGAGCACCGAGTCCCTCTCCTCAGGATAGAATCATGTAAAGAAAAAGAGGGGACCAGAAGGGACTGAAACGTTTTTGCTCAGCTGTTGCCCCACAGACCGCCAGCCAGGTCTCTGCCCCTGCAGTGGGATGGAGAGGGATTCCTGCTAGCCATCTGTCCTTTGTTCTAATATCCATCTGGGGGAGTTGTAGTGGGTTTGGTTTTGGTTTGGTATTGTTTTGGTTTTTCGAGATAGGCTTTCTTTGTGTGTGTCCTTGGCTGTCCCGGACTCACTTTGTAGACCAGGCTGGCCTTGAACTCACAGAGATCAGTCTGCCTCTGCCTCCCCAGTGTGCGCCACTGAGCCCAGCAGGGGAGTTGTAGTTTTGAAATTCTGTGCCATCAAGTCTTAAAGTTAATACTGTTCTAGAAGTGTAGTTTGCCATACAATGTGACTTCTGAGTCTATGAATTTTTTATATTAGCAATTCGACTAGATTTATACATCTCTGTAGTCTGCTAGTTTATTTGATAATAAGAACCCTGAAAGATACTTGTGCTCTTTGCCTAAAACTCATGTTTTTGTAGTAACTATAGAATAAGGAAATTTGGCTTGAAATAGACTAAAGAGAAGTCTGCATATTTTGGCAAGGCCCGTAATACTGTCTGTAAAGGGCCCCGGGAACTAGTGGGTGGTTTTCGTGTTTAGCAGTCTGTGTAGAAGAACCCACTTACAGCCAGACTGCAGGGCGGTACCCACAGACATTGATGGTCCTGTATGAGACGGGCCAGAGAAGTCCTGAATTACAACTAAAGAGATGAAGGAATGCCCAAGGCTTTCATCACGTTGGTCTTGTGTGCATCCACTCAGGTGGTCTTGTTATGGCAACACAGTTTTCCCCTGTTTGTTTTCTAACACTGATTTTTTTTTTTATAATGGACTCCCTTTTTTTGAAGGAGCATCTATTAACATTCCATGAAGTACTCAGAACAGTGGGCTTTTATGAAATGCTCGTGCAAATGGGTGCTCTGAATTTTGGCACCCTTTGGCTCATTGGATTCACATTAAACATGATGTCTAAATCTCCCCCCCCATATCTTCTATGTGACAACTCTCTTATTTGATCACGAGAATAGCTATTGCTTGAGGGGCCATGGTGGTTGTAGACCCGTAGATTTTATTCCTCAGGCAGTTGGCTTTTAGAGTCAGTGCTGCAGATGTTCGACCGGCTTCCTGCTCATTTGCATATGTAGAGCCGTTCTTCCTGAAGTCTCACTTTGAAGGTCTAACTGAAAAAAAATCAAGGCTAAAATCACCAACTCTTGCTTGGTAGGTAAGCGCAGAGACAACTGGACTTCTTTCTCTTCGGAAGGAAACAGAGAGAGCTTGATTCTTGAGAAAATCAATTGTATTCAAACATTTACTTCTCACAACGTAATATGCCAGTTGACTCCAAATAGCGTGTGCTAGATAAAGGAGCTCAAATTCACAATGAGCAAAGACCAGGATCAATAAAAAAAAATGTACTTTCTCTTCGCTGTTTTCTTGCGAACCATTCACAAAGGCTCCTCCTTCTGCAGGCTTAACTGCTCAGAGGGCCTCTGTGAGAAAGTAGCTGCACTTTCTTTTTACTCCTGATCTCTACCCAAATTCTTTAAAATAAATGAGAGTGTTTCATTATATCCTGGCAAAACTTAACTTTCTAAACCCTTTTCTTTCTCTGTACCATAGAAATGGTCAATGAGCTCATTGTACTTAAGCACACGTAAATATTTCTTTAATAAATATATTCTCAAGCCGGGAGTGGTGGCACACGCCTTTAATTCCAGCACTCGGGAGGCAGAGGCCAGCCTGGTCTACAAAGCGAGTCCAGGACAGCCAAGGCTACACAGAGAAACCCTGTCTTGGGGGGCGGGGGGGGGAGGGAATATATATATATATATATATATATATATATATATATATATATATACACACACACACACACACACACATATATATATTCTCCAAATAACTAAATGCTGAAATATCTATGAGCTGCTGTCTCTCAGTTCACGGATGTATAAGAATGCTAATTTCTTATTTTGTTTCATAGGCTAGTGAAAAATATCCTTCCCACCAACCCTTCAAAGTCTCATGTCTATTGCCCTTTCTCTGGTTGAGACAAGGGCTCACTTGATAGCCCAGGTTAGCCTAGAACTCATTAAGTAGCCCAGGCTGGCCTCAAACTTGAGTAATCCTCTCAGAGGCTCCCCGTGCTAGGATCGCACACATGAGCTGCCACAGTGAACTTGCGTTCTCCTTTTGAGACTTCCTGTCTGTATGCAGAACAGAGGACGGTGCGATGGGCCCCATCCCGGGTAGCAGCAGCAGGGTTAGGTGTTTGCTATTTTTCCTTGATATCTACATGTTCCTTCAACCACCTTAAAAAATCCCACTGTTGCCAGGCATGGTGGCGCATGCCTTTAGTCCCAGCACTTAGGAGGCAGAGGCAGGCTGATTTCTGAGTTTGAGGCCAGCCTGATCTACAAAGCGAGTTCTAGGACAGCCAGGATTGTTACACAGAGAAACTCTGTCCTTGAAAAACCAAAACTAAATGGGAAAAAAAAAATCTCACCGTCAAATCATTTTACCTTTTCTTTTCACTTGTATCTCTAAGAACTGAGGACATTTTATTAAATAAACTTAAAATCTTATCAAGAGCGAAGTTAACAACATTAAATGTTGCCCAATTCACAGACTACAGTCAGCTGCCTCAAAAGTCACTTTGATTTACTCAAGTTAAGATCCAAATAATATCATATAATATCTACGCATCATGATTCAGAGTTTATCTATTTATTTAAGACAGGGCTTCACTGTGTAACCCTGGCTGGCCTAGGTTGACTGGGCTAGCCTTGAACTTGAGGATCGACTGGCCTCTGGCTCCCGAGTGCTGGTATTAAGGCATGAGCCATCATGCAGGCTGGTGGTTGGGGTTTTAGAAGTCCCTTTTAATCTAGGCCGCTCCATCCACGCTTCCTCCTCTTTTGTGCTCCTGCCTAGTTGTTGAGCTGCCCTTGTCCATGGGACCTGCCTCTGTGTGTCTCTCTGGCCTCATCCGTGGGACCTACCTCTGTGTGTCTCTCTGGCCTCGTCCGTGGGACCTGCCTCTGTGTGTCTCTGGCCTCGTCTGTGGTCCTGCCTCTGTGTGTCTCTCTGGCCTCGTCCGTGGCACCTGCCTCTGTGTGTCTTTCTGTCTGTCTTTGATATTCAGGTTCTCAATGCTTCTATTTTCTGAAAGCTGGAAGATAAAGGTTAAGACATGATAAGATTTAGGGCCACCTTTTAAAAAATTATTATTATTTTATAAAGTGGTATGTGTGTACCTACATTGTTTATTTTTTAAAAATAATTTATTTATGTTTATGTTATGTATATTGGTGTTTTTACTGTATATATGTCTGTGTGAGGGTGTCAGGTCCCTTGGAACTGGAGTTACAGATAGTTGTGATCTGCCTTGTGGGTGCTGGGAATTGAACCCAGGTCCTCTGGAAGAGCAGCCAGTGCTCTTAACCACGCCATCTCTCCAGCCCCTGCATTGTTTGTTTTTATCAGTTTTTTTTTAAGTAGAGATTTATTCTTTTTCTATCATGTCATGGGTCTGAACACACAGAAACTGTCTCGGCACCAGTGAAGCCCAGAGCAACGTGAGCGGAGGCGAGAGCCGAGTGCAGGTCTTGAAGACTGTCCCAGTGAACCTCTGCCTAAGCCAAGACCACGTGGAGAGTTCCAAGCGCGAGCAGTACAGCGTGTCCATCACCGAGAGCCCGGCGGTCATCCCTGTGTCAGGCATCACCGTGGTGAAAGCTGAGGATTTCACACCGGTGTTCATGGCGCCCCCTGTGCACTATCCCCGCACGGACGGCGAGGAGCAGCGGGTCGTTATATTTGAACAGACTCAGTATGACCTGCCCTCTATAGCCAGCCACAGCTCCTATCTCAAGGACGACCAGCGCAGCACGCCTGACAGCACCTACAGTGAGAGCTTCAAAGATGGGGCCTCAGAGGTGAGTCCTGCTCCACACCCAACCCAGAACCCCCAGGTAATCTCTATTTTCCATTCAAGAGATTAAGTATAATTGAGGGGCTGTTTACTCTTTTTTTTTTAACTTTAAATTTTTTATTTATTTATTTTTATTTCATGTGCATTGGTGTTTTGCCTACATCTATGTCTGTGTGAGGGTGTCAGATTCTCTGGAACTAGAGTTGGCAGACAGGTGTGAGCTGCCATGTGGATGCTGGGAATTGAACCCTGGTCCTCCCGAAGAGCAGCCAGGGCTCTTAGCCGCCGAACCATCTCTCCAGCCTGACACTTATTACTTTTAATGCGCTTGCTGATAACTTGGTATTTTTAAACATGTGGAGGAATATTTCTGTCTTGTCAGGTGATACTTTGTTTTGGTTTAAGTCTTAAACCTTTACGAGGGGGTTGCTAGAAGCTTATGCGGAACTTACTACCTTGATCTGTTTTAAACTTTCCAAAGGGTAGCTGCGGAAAGCGTTGCCCATCCTAGCTCTCTGCAGCTTTTGCCAGACTGAATACCCCAGAAGTTGGTTGCATTTTCATCTATCCAGTGGGCTTTTATTTGCCTGTACTTTGTAAAGGATAGAGGTCATCTTTTCAGGTTTACAAACACCACAGAACAACGACTTTTGTTTTTAGACTAACAAATTCGAAGTGAATAAACTTAGAATTTTGATAATTATTTACAACTGGATAGTCAATGTCAGCAGGAAGGTTGCCCCCTGAAATGAGCCTCCGACCTTGAAGTGCTCTTTCCCTTGGCTCGTGGCAATCACCAGTCTGCCTCTGTCACTGTTCTGCTGCCTCTTTTAAAACTTCATGTTTAAGTTGAATGCAATATAATCTTTTACGTTGTCTTCTTTCATTTGGCGTATTTTTGGATTTATTTATTTTTGCTTATGGGTAAATGATTTGGGTCAGTATTCCAAGATAAGTGCGTATCACAACGTGTTTGCCAGCCCATTAGTTGGTAGGGACCCGGCTGCCACCAGCTCATCACTGTACCCAATGCCTTTCTGAACAGACAGGAATGTGTCTTTCATTTCTTGTGGGCATCTAGGCCTGGAGTGTAAGGCTCACGTCTGCTTCATCAGGTCCGCACATATGGTGTTTATTAGTTGTTACTGTTGTTCTCGGCTGTGCCGTGATGACAATTCCTGTCTCCACACCCTTGCCAGGCTTCCTCTGCTCAGCTTCAGGCATTTTAGTGATTATTTGGCCGTGTCCATTCTTTTCCCGATCTGCATCTGTCCGATGGCTCGTGGGTCTGAGTACTGTTCCATGTGACTCTCCCGTCCCTGTGTCTTACGTGGAGTGTCTGTTCAATTCTTTGGGTGACTTATATTTCTCTTATTGAGTTGTAAAGCATTCTTTTTGGCCACAGGAACGAATATAAGCCATCTACATGCTTTTAATCCCAGAGTCTTTTGTGTTCTTAATTGTGTCATCTAAAGCGTGTCATTACATAATCAAATCAATTTTATTTTATTAAAATTGTCTTTTATAGTTTATTCTTTTAAATATTAAGATGTCTTCTTCTAACCTGATGCCCCAACAATTTTCTCCTGTGTGTGTGCCCTAACCAATATCTCAAAAAGTTTTGCTTGTATGTACACATGTGTCTCTAAACAATTTTCTCATTTGTATGTGTCTAAACCAGTGTTTCAACAACCTTCTCATGTATGTGGTTAAACCAGTCTCTCAACAATTTTCTTATATGCCCATTTCTGGACTAGTCTCCCCCTTACATGTAGTTTTCTGATGCACCTTAAAAATAATTTTATAATTTGTTCTAAATTTATTAATGTATCTATTGTTTGGAGACAGGGTCTATATATCCCTGATTGTCCTGGAGTTTGCTATGTGGGCCAGGCTGTCCTCAGATTCACAGTGCTTTTCACCTGGCTCTGCCTCTCCAGTGCTAGGATTAAAGCATACACCAATATGTCTGGTTCTAAATTTATTTTTTATTATTACTACTATTATTTATCTTATTATTATTATTATTATTATTATTATTATTATTATTATTATTATTATTATGTTTTTGAGACAGGGTTTCTCTGTGTAGACCTGTGTGTCTTAGAACTCACTCTGTAGACCAGTCTGGCCTCAAATCCAGAGATCCGCCTGCTGGGATTAAAGGTGTATACTGCCACCGCCCAGCCTAATTATTATTATTTTTGGTGTGTGTGTGTGTGTGTGTGTGTGTGTGTGTGTGTGTGTGTGTCTGTGCACGCACTCACGTGGACATATGCAGATGGAGGTCAGAAGACAGCTTTCGAGACTCATTTCTTTGTTTCCGCCATGTAGATCTGAACTCAGCTTGACACTGAACTCAGCTTGTCAGACTTGATGGCCCTGACCTGCTGAGCCATTTCTGTGGCTTTATTAGGCATGGTATGAAGCAAGGCTCAAGATCTCATTGTACATGGATACCGAGTTGTTCCAGGACCATTTATTGAGTTTGAAAAGATATTTCTGCGTCCATTTACTTGCCATGGAATCTTCTTAGAATGTCTGTTAATGATGTCATCGTTAGCCGCCTCTCCAGTTCTTGGCTTAGACTGTGCAATGAGCATGCGCTTTTCTATCATCTGGGAGCAGCGCCTCCCATGAGAAATAAGTCGCTTTGGCATTTTCAGCTCGTCTGGGCCTATAAAAGTAGGGTGTGGGGGACTGGGGGTTTTTCAAAGAAAGGCAAGTGCATTGGCAGATGTCAAGTGCCCTCATCTGGTGTCCTGTACCAGTGCCATTGGGATAGAAATACCTAAGAGCCCGGAGCCACACGTGACAATGGCTTTATTGTTACATGGCAGAAGGGTGAAAGGGCTACTACATGCTAGTTTGCTCTCCTGACAGCCTGGCTCTCTCAGTACTGGACGTCGATTTGCTCAGGAGGGCTGCCCTCATGATCCACCTCTCAACACTCCTGTGTTGGGGATCAAGTTCTTACACATGCGTTTTAGGGGACACAGTCACATCGCAGCAGCAGCAGCAGCGTTCATGATTGTCACCTGTGTTTTCTTAGTGAGGAAGATCAGGCACAAGGGGCACTTATATCAGTCACTGCAGCCAGATGGCAAAGTGTCTGCTCCAACGCCTGACTCTCGTCTCTCTGCCATGGAGAAGGGTCTGTGAAATTAGAGAGAAGTCTCATTAATTCTATCACACAAGACAGTGGCCCACCCAATGCTTGTTTAGAATCTGAGTGTCCCTTATCTATCTCAACAGATATTGCTTACCATTCAGGTAGGGACCAGAGAGGCGCCACACGGCAGCCAGGAGTAGCGGCTCTCACAGGTGCACCGGCAACCCTGCCACTGCCAGCACCGGAGGCTCATCAACCTGGGAGTGACCGCAATCAGATCTAAGAAATTCTCTGCCCCTGGGGGGGGGGGCTATCACGTTTCTTTAAATTTGGTAGTTTTGCAACTAGGCTCTTAATGACCTTGTAATAAAAAGGGAGAAAAAATTCTGCCAATCTGTTTCTTATGTGACTTCACTTAAGATCAACAACAGCTTTTTGTAGTTTTTAAACTGAGTAAAGGATTTTGTAGTCTGATATTGTTGAGCACTTGACTTGCCCCCCCCCCCCAGTAGTCAGGGGTGCTCTTGGAGAAAAGCAAATAGGTGAAACCATCCTTTGGTCTCATGGGAGGTCCATGGTTCTCCCTAGAGAGGATCACCGTTGAGATCACTGTAGAGAGCTGTTAGTCACAGAAGAGTGTGTGGCTGTGGACCAGCGGACTGTCACACCACTGGGGGGGGGGGGGGAGATACGTTATCAGATGTGCCTGTGGTTTAGATAAAGAAGGCGGTGAAAGGAAGCTATTGTGCTGGGGGCTTGCTTTGGAGTCTGCGAGGTAGCAAACTTTCTGGAAGCCGAAAGGAAGGCTCTGCTCACTCCAGTCAGAGATCATGTCTGGGAACATCGGTGTTTGCTTCGCAGACTGGGTTTCTGCTGAGGTGAACTGAGTCCAACAGTCCATGGATCTGTGACTGTCAGCTGTGTCCTTGGCAGGTGGCCGTGGGTGTGAGGGTGAAGTTGTTCACCAGGAAAAGTTGATTAAGCAAAACGTCCAAAACCCAGTGCTTCTTCTTTTCAGTAAACTACAGAAATGTCTGTGACGATGGTCATTTGTCATCGGAGAGTACCGGGGCGGGGGGTGGGGGGTGGGGAGGGGGGATGGGGGGGTGGAGACTGTGTGTGTTGGGGGAGCAGTTTGCATTGGATCTCGTCAAAATGTAGTAAAAACCTGGCCACCTCTGCAATCGTTGCTCTGGAGGCGGCATGCAGGAGAGCCCTGCTTCCTTTGGGCAGCTGTGCTGTTGGGAAGGCGGGATCAGCTGAGGATGGTGCCTCTCCCCACCTCAGCCTTGTTCGTGTGACTGGAAGCATCTCTGTCAGGAAGTGGCACGGGCTCTCACTTTGATGTGATGTGTCATCACAGACCACGCCTGCTCTAGCACAGTGATGGCACAGTTCGAAATGGGAGTTGAACTTGGCCCTGCACGCGCTAGGCAAGTGTGCTGTCCTGAGCTACATCATAACCTTGTGGTTTTTGTTTTTGTTTTTTGTTTTTCTTTTTCTTAAATGAGTGTGATTAATGCTCTTCCCCTACTAGACTAAAAACATTGATTAAAATGGGACCCGCTCTGCTCTACTTTCCTATAGCACCCATCACATGTGGCTAGACTGCTGATATTAGGAGAATGTTCCGTATAAGTGGCAGATGACTGAATGACAAAGCTGAACCAGTTGTGAGTGGGGAAAGGCCCAGCACTGTTGAGTTGTACCTGACTTCCCCACAGCTAAAGAATTCTTGTGTCTTGTGGTCTGTTTTTAGCAGGGTGTCTTCTCTTTGCCATTTTAAATATGCTGGTGTGAGCACTTGGGAGGCAGAGGCAGGTGGATCTCTGAGTTTACAAAGCCTGGTTTACAAAGTGAGTTCTAGGACAGCCAGGGCTATACAGAGAAATCCTAAGGGTCAAATATATGTTAGCACATGTTTTAATTAAAAACAAATTTCTTTCATGTAGTATGTTCTGATCATGTTTCCTCTCCCTCATGTCCCCACCTCCCCACTCACCCAATTCTATTACTTCCCTCACTTTAGAAAACAAGAAACAATAAAATAGAGGGAATGACAGGTGGCGGTGGTGGCTCACACCTTTAATCCCAGCACTGGGAAGGCAGAGGCAGGCAGATCGCTGTGAGTTCGAGGCCAGCCTGGTCTACAAAGCAAGTATAGGACAGCTATGGCTACACAGAGACACCCTGTCTTAAAACAACCAAAAACCAAAAAGAAAACACACACACACACACACACACACACACACACACACACACACACACACATACACACACACACACACACAGAGAGAGAGAGAGAGAGAGAGAGAGAGAGAGAGAGAGAGAGAGAGAGAGAGAGAGAAACCCATTAAAAAACACAAAATTGGGAACCATAACATAAAAGCAAAGGACCAGTAAGGTTAAAAAAAAAAAAAAAAGCCCAGACACTATGAAACCGACCAAGTGAGCACCTACGCGATTGTCATGCTTTCTAAATGGACCATCTACCTAGTATTTATTTATTTGGTTGGTTGGTTTTGTTTGCTAGTTTTGTTCATTTGAGACAGGGTTTCTCTGTGTATTAGCCCTGGCTGTCCAGGAACCTACTCTCTAGAGCAGGCTAACCTTGAACTCATGGAGATCTGCCTTCTAGAGTGCTGGGATTAAAGGCATAAACCACAACCCAGCTTCTACTTAGTTTTTAAAAAAAAAAAAAGATTATAAAGAAAGTATATAAGAATGAAAGAAAAATTAATATTGAACATAGATAATCATACGCTTAGCCTCAGTTTTCTTTATCCTTGCACATGTACATTTATGTACTGGAGCAGAATTCTGTTTGTTTTTGTTGTTGTTGTTTGTTTTTTGTCTGTATTTATTGACAGTGTTTTCAAGTCTAAATTCTCACAGTATCTTATGTTCTCACATTAGCTGAGAGAGTGAAAACAGACCCACCACAAGCCCAGTGTGTTCAGTCTACTGTCCCACCCCAGGCCACCAAGCTTGAAGGCAGAGAGACTCACACAGGCTGCAAACACTGACCCTCCGTGCTTGTCCGGACTGTTGAAGAGTCCTTGAAACCCTTTCCCCCCCCCCCCCAAGACAAGGTTTTTCTGTGTATCCTTGGCTGTCCTGGACTCCCCCTGTAGACCAGGCTGGCCTCAAACTCACAGCGATCCCCCTGCCTCTGCCTCCCGAGTGCTGGGATTAAAGGTGTGCACCACCACACCCAGCCAGACTAACTCTCTCACTGAAAACTAAAATAACATTTTCAAGAATTTCTTACACTCAAATTAGAATATTCTTCAAAACACCTTTCCTTGAAAGACAACAGTAACAATGCACTATGCTCCTGCGCATGGCTGAAGCATTGGTTGTTTAAAATGTGGCTAGTTGACTGAGTAAGCCAACATTTAAGTTTTTGTTAACTTAAGCTTAGACAGCACATCTGGCTAGCGGCTACTGCATTGGACTGCGAGACCTAGACTCTCAGTTCTCCTCTTCTTAAGTTGCCCACGAGTGTGTTCTTGTCTCTATGTCTGTCCTATGTCCTGCCTTGCCTCATGGCGGCCCCCCCTTTACCTGTATTGCTTTCTCTCACTTTTTTCTCTCAACCCACACCAAAGACCACAGATGACGGAAACTCCACAGATTTATTTTTTCCTGGTAATGTCCGGGTAATTCCCTCTAGGATACATGAATGAATCCATAATTCAACATGGACTTCCACGCATAGTTATTTGTTGTATTTTAGTTCAGTGCATTGTTGCTTCACATGCGAATTTATTTCTTTCAACCACTTTTTTTTTTTTGAGGCTAGGATGGCATGTTATATAATTTCTGTGTTTCTTCTGGAGCCAAACAGATGGCGAAGCCCTAGAACATTCTCACTGAAGGGTTTGCAGGCTGACCGATTGTAAAAGAAGCACAAACCAACGCACTTGACTCTCCGTCAGCGTGCATGGGTTCACGGGGTCGGGTAAACACGGAGGGAAGGCTGTCTTCTTGGATCTGATAAATAAAACCAGATAAGAAGACTTGTACACCCAGCAGTCGGGGAGGCAGAGGCAGGCGGAACTCTGTGAGTTCAAAGCCAGCCTGGTCTACAAGGACAGCTGAGGCTATACAGAGAAACCTGGTGTTGAAAAACCTTTTTGAGAAGGAGAAGGAGGAGGAGGAGAAGGAGGAGGAGGAGGAGAAGGAGGAGGAGGAGGAGGAGAAGGAGGAGGAGGAGGAGAAGGAAGAGGAGGAGGAGGAGGAGGAGGAGGAGAAGAACAACAAGACTTGTAAACATGTCAACAGAAACTAAGAGCATGCTGAGCTCTGAACATAGTGGGTGGGGTTTGTGAAGAACATTTGAAAACAGCCGAGAGACTTTTTTCTGAAGAAGGAAACACTTGATCCACTGGACTAAGAGTGGAAATGCGAGTGAGGAGGAGGTTCCACAGACAGGTAGCTCAAGGAGCGGTAGAGGAAGGAGCAGATATGAGTACATTTGTGTGGACAATATGTAGTATGTTCTTTCACCCATAGTATATTTGCCTTATAGATTAAGAGTTAATGTGTGTAGATGTCAGTCGTCTTCTTCCAGTCTGTAGGTTTTGGGTACCAAACTCAGGTCCTCAAGCTTGGGGGGCGAGAACCTTCCCATTCTGAGCTATCTCACCTACCCCGGCATCAAACTTTAAATTGTCTAACACACACACATACACACACACCCACACAGACAGACAGACAGACAGACAGACACACACACACACACACACACACACACACAAACCAGGACCCAGGCTACTGTTTGTGTAACACTATTCTTAGAGCCTGAAAACATTTGGTAGGAGAGAGGCTTAGAGCATGCCGAGATAGTCAGGCTGTTACTACTTACTATACTTAATACACAGGTAAAATGTTCATGCTGTACGGATCATGCTTTTGGTGTTTTGCTAGCCTGTTTGATGTGATCACACACTATGAGTAGACATTTAACAGGAAACACCTTACAGTTCTATGTAAGTGCCAGGCAAATGAGCTAAGCCTGGCTCCTTGGTAGTCCTATTCTGAAAGCCTTGCTTCCGCTTGGTTGGACTTCTTTTTGCTGTGTCATTTTGTCTCTGTAATTGGTCTTCCGTTAATTTTGAATTTGTAACATTTGAGAAAAAGTGCTCGAGGTAACAGACAACTGAAAGAAATGGTTTGGGGCTGGAGAGATGGCTCAGAGCTTAAGAGCACTGATTTCTTTTTTGGAGGTCCTGAGTTCAATTCCCAGCAACCACATGGTGGCTCATAACCATCTATAATGAGAGCTGGTGCCCTTTTCTGGCCTATAGGCATACACGCAGGCAGAACACTGTATATATAATAAATAAATCTTTTTTAAAAAAAGAAAGAAATGGTTTATGTGTTGGCAGGTGCAGCACATGATACCTGTAAATATCTTGGAAACATATTTTTCCTTTATCCTTAGGAAAGTTTTCCTTTCCTAGGAGATGACAAAACGATGAAATGGGGATAGGATACAGTCACTACGATTGCTGTTATTATTTTCTATTTGCGTTTTTCTGTACTGTTTACAGACATTCTCAGCCAATTTGTATTAATTCTACCATTTAAAAATTTCAGAAATTTCGGAGTGCTTCCGTTGGTGCTGAGGAGTATTTGTACGACCAGACGGGAAGGTAGGCTTCAGAGGGTGCGGTTAACTGACGGAGTTCAACCATTTTTATTTTATTGTTTTATGTTTGAGGTGTTTTTCCTGCATGTATGTCTGTGTACCCCAAGTACATCTGGTGCCAACAAAGGCCAGAAGGAGCTGTTGGATCCCCTGGGACCAGCGTCACAGATGGCTGTGAGCAGTCATGCGGGTGCTGGGACTCAAACCCAGGTCCTCTGGAGGAGGAGCCAGTGCTCTAACCACTGAGTCATCTCCTCACCTCCATGCCTCAGAATTTTATCAAATAAGAGAAAAAAATTTTAAACCTTAAATAATTATTACTCCAAAAGTTAAAATATAGATGCAACATTTCAAAAGTATTTGACATAGAAGTAAAGTCCCCTAATCCTGTAAGCAGGATGTTTTAAAAGACCACGTTTGTGAGTGATCTTTGCTCCAAGCCTCTGAGGAGGACTGGGGGGTGAGCAGGATCACTAACTGGGCCGTGGAGAAAGACTGGTGACTCAGGAGGCACTGGCTTTATTAACGGCCCCTTCTGGAGCTGATCCCTCAGTGCAACCAAACAAGCATTTCTGAAAGAACAAATGGAATAAAATGGCATGGTTCATACCTATTATTAATCTTAAATAACTGATATGGTCTTCAGAGCTAGGAAAAATTAATGGTTTGTTTGTTTTTTTTTTTTAATAAATTACATCTTAAAAACATGAGAGGGACTATTTGAGCAAAGATCTTCAGCCCTTTTCTGGAATGAGCTAGACAGTAAACAGCAGACACTACTGTCCCAATAAAACTTTATTTGCAAAAGCAGGCAGCGAGCCATCACCCACAAGGCCCTGACTCGAGGTAGCCTCACCATGAATTCTGCCACAGGTTTTAAAACAAGAAACAGGCAGCTGTGTGCCACATGCTTACAATGCCAGCCGTTCTGACGTGTGAGGTGGAAGATCACAGCCCGGTTACAGTGCAGTTGTGGCTAGACACTAAGAAAACCAGGCAAATACGCAAACTGAAGAGAGGCATTGCCGTTTGGCTTGCTCTTAGGGCAAAAATGGGACTTTCTGCCTAACGCTGGATTCCCGAGATCTCCCCAGGGTTCTCTGGCTGTGAGTTTGCCCAGCCCGTCCTGGACTCTCTCCCGACTCAAAACCACCTGACTTATGGGCCACTGTTAAAAAAATGTGTATATTGTACCAGCACTGACCTTTGGTCTGGATGCATTCTTTTTGCTATATTCCACATTCTGTCTGTAAAATGGAGTAAGTATGTGTTAACAGTCATATAAAACACTGGCGATGTGAGGCTGCTCGGGAAAGCAGAAGTGTCCAAGTTAGTGAACCGGCCCTGCCGCTTGTTTTCTCTTCACAGCGGGACATTTCAGTACACCCTGGAGGCCACCAAGTCTCTTCGTCAGAAGCAGAGCGAGGGCCCCATGACCTACCTCAACAAAGGGCAGTTCTATGCCATAACGCTCAGCGAGACCGGAGACAACAAGTGCTTCCGGCACCCCATCAGCAAAGTCAGGGTATGGACCACATTTCTCAGAATAAAAGCGCATGGTGATCAGAGCGGTGGGATTGTCCCCTCACATTCCTGTGGAAGGCGGGGAGAAAAATCCCAAAATAAATCATTCAGAAAGTTTGGTGCAAGACAAACTATTGGCTCATAGTTTATCATTTTAATCAGTAACCAATAAACCCCAGGGAAGAAGCTTGGTTGCACTTGCTTTTCCACTGTGTCACGGAATCCCTCTCACGTCATTCCCGGCGTGTAGGCTGTGCAGTTGTTTTCAGTTGACCTGTCAATCAGCGTATGTTCGTGAGTGCAGCCTAGGTAGGTTTTTTTCAGAGAGCATCTCCTGCCGAGTTTTGGACCGTTTTACAGCCCTTACAAAGCCTTCTGCAGCCTCAGGCTTAGCCAGGACCCAAAACTGAGGTATGGTTACCATCACCAGCTGTAGCTTGGAGGGATTTCAGATTCATGAGTGTTACGGTCATCTGTGGGAAAGGATCCCTGTGTTCTCACTGTCGGCTTTGGAAGTGTGCCCACTCCTGCCCAGCAGGGCGGTGGTGACCGGATTCTGCCTCGGCTTAAAATTTACAGCAGAATGTAAAGGGCCGATGGACCAGCATCCCCCTGGTCTCTTATAAACTGGCCCACGCCCCTGCACCTGCGGTCCCCAGGCCAGCACACTCTGTTCATAGCTGAGTCCTACTGAGCATTTCAGTCTGAGACGTGGGGAATCGTGGCGTGGCTACAGCACAGTGCCTTTGCCACACATGGGCTAAGTTCCCACGCAGGGTGAGCCCACGGGCAGTCGAAAGGTGCCCAGGATGCTGTCCGTCGTGGGGAACATTAGGACATTCCAAACCTGTGGCCAGAACCGTGGTGGAGGACATACTGCACCAACAAGTCGCCCAGTGACAGTGTCCTCCTTGTGTCAGGCACTGCGTCTCCAATAGCTTACTGCGACGAACCACAGCTCTTTTTTAATAACCATAGTGAAAAAGCACGCTGTGCTATTATACTACTACTAAGTGCTCCTGACCAAGATGGACGGCACCGCTGGGGTAGGTACCAGCCTGCCGGCTTCCTGACTCTCCTCAGCACAAGGGTGTGCTGCATTGTGCCCGGGGTTCTCAGTCCCATCCCCAGCACACCAGGAAAAGCAGGGTCAACTAGGAACAGTGCTGTGGCAGGAGGGCTTCCTGGAGGGATGAAAGGCAGAGACCTTCCCTTGGGCTCTCAGTCCATGCATGGGCATCTGGGAAGAATACATGGGATACAGTTGTTTTTCTTTTAAAGAAAAAGAAAGTCTTGAACATCCCCACAGAGATGGATGTTTGCTTCTTTACCGATGGAAACACTTCCATTTAAGACAGAAGGTTTGCTGCCTGTTTGTTTTCAGTGCAAACCACTAGCTAACACCGCAAAATAACAAAGGTGTCGATGGCTTCTCTGTCTGTTTTTCAATGATGCTGTGGTAAGATTGACGATGAATTCTGTTTCTCTTGATGCTGTTTCCAGTCTGTGCGTGCTTGTGGGGGGGTGGGTGTGCACGGGCACACTGTGCACACTGTGAGAAGTTGGTCGTCTCCTTCCACCCTCAGGGTCAGGCTTAGTGACAAACACCTTAGCTCACTGAGGCACCTCTTTGTCCTGCTCTCTGGCCTTTTTAGTTTTTCCTTTTTCTTTTTTTCTTTTCTTTTCTTTTTTTTTTTTTTTTTTTTTTTTGGTGGTGGTGGTGGTGGGGACAGTCAGGGTTTCCCTGTGTGGCTTTGGCTGCCCTGAAGGTTAGGCTGGCCTCACTCAGAGATCTTTCTGCCTCTGCCTCTCCAGGGCTGAGATTAAAGGCAGGAGCCACCATGCCTGTTTCTTTCTTTTTTCTTTTTTCTTTTTTTCCATATTTTAAGTTTATTTTTTTAATTTTTATTTTATTTATTCATATTACATCTCAATTGTTAGCCCATCCCTTGTAAACTCCCATTTCTCCCTCCCTCCTGCTTTCCCCTTACTTCCCTCCCCTATGACTGTGACTGAGGGGGACTTCCTCCCCCTGAATATGCTCATAGGGTATCAAGTCTCTTCTTGGTAACTTGCTATCTTTCCTCTGAGTGCCTCTTTCTTAAACAATAAAAGCAACCTACGATGGGGAACTGGCAGAGGCGGGAACCCTTTGGGGCAGCGGGTACCGCCCGCCCCAGCACAGGGTGACGGCCTCTCTTCTCTCCTGCAGAGTGTGGTGATGGTGGTCTTCAGTGAGGACAAGAACCGAGACGAACAGCTCAAGTATTGGAAGTACTGGCACTCCCGGCAGCACACGGCCAAGCAGAGGGTCCTCGACATCGGTAGGTTGCCCGCCCCCTAAGGCCTTGGCAAGCCGGCCCAGTACAGTGACCACCTCAGAGGCTTGTGTAGCACTCTGCCATGCCAGGCCCTGAACTGTTCGTGCTGCCTGTGACAGTACATTCGGCAGAGATCAGGGTGGAAGTCGGTCAGGATGAGCAGTAGACACAAGATTTCCCTTTCCATCAGAATAACAGGGCTGGAGAGATGATGGCTCAGCTGTGAGGAGCACTGGCTGCTCTTCCAGAGGTCCTGAGTTCAATTCGCAGCAACGACATGGTGACTAAGAACCATCTGTAATGGGACCTGATTCCCTCTTCTGGGGTGCATGAAAACAGAGCACACGCATACATAAAACAAATAGATAAATCTAAAAAACAAATAATAATGCATTTGTAATAACCGTCCAGCTTCTAGAATGTTTTCATGTCCCGTGTTTGAACCATACAGATAGTAAGCAGGCCCGATAAATTCTTGGCCCCGTCTGTGTGATGAAACCTGGGCCTAGGAGGCTCAGGGCCCCTCGCAAAGGTCCCACAACTGTAGTGATCTCTAGTCCACAGGTCTGTCCCTAGTCCTTTTCAGGGAGATATCTGTCTGAGAGACCTCACCTGACAGTCAAGAGGAAATAAATGAGCCTGCGGATTCATTGCTTATGTTTTGCTAGGTGCAATGTCTGCTCCCGAGAGACCAATGAGGCCTCTCGACACCAGCACCCAGGGTCTGGACAGAAAGGCAGCCACCATGCCTCGGAGTCACATAGTGTTCTTTGTCAAGGTTGGAAAGGGTTGATCCCTGGAAGGCAGTCCAGATGGTACCCGTGGGCTGGGGAGTCAAAGGGGAGCCACCCAGGAGGAACCGGGACCTGAGAGGAAGCAGGGTTCCACTGGGTGATGGAATCCCAGAGGAACTGCTGCCAGCCAAAAGCTCAGCGCCAGCGGGGTGAGGTGCCCAGGCTTTCCTGCTTCTGAGCTCTCTGCCCGGGCTTCCCACTGGCTAGATCGAACCCAAGGCCAGGGAGCGCAGGGCTCGGAGAGGTAGACAGAGAGAAACACAAGCCACACGGCAATCTATTAAACAGGGAAACTGAGGCAGGGAGAAATGCCTCCGTGTCAAGCAAGTTGTCCTCGAAATCAGTGCAGTGCTGGCATAAGACTGTTGTGCTAACCTGAGCCGGTGTTCTGAAAGCCCAGGCTGCAACAAGGCACTGGGGAAACTTGCCCTGACCTGTTCGGTAACCGTCTGCATACAGCGGAGGAGCAATTTTATTTTATTTGAAAAGTTAGTCTTATAATTATTGCCCAAGAAAATGAGAGAAGCAATTAAATAGAAATATGGCCTCAGTTCAAATAAGGCAAATAATAAAGGTATTTGCTGGCGTGCCTGTTGGTTCAACTCCAACACGGTTACAGGGTTAAGTTTTCAGAGACTGGAGTATTTTCCCGCCTCTCTAGCCCTTCCAACAAATCCCTCTTTCTTACCTCCCCTTTCCTCCCTCAGAGAGCCTCACACATGTGTGTGTGAATACAGAGCTCGAGTGCGCAAACCTGTGTATGCACGTACAGTACTCACACACAAACACAAACAAACACCTTTGGGCACAAACATGCATGCAGGCAAAACACTCATACACCTCCACACACAAAGTAAAACAAGTAAATCTAACAACAAAAACCAAAAAGACAGTTCCCAAATTTCCACCAGTGTCTGTGGTTAAATTCATCTCAGCTCTCCAGGCATGACCTTCAAGCTGGAATAAGAAACAAAGACAAGACCCCTTTAACTAAAGTTCCTTGTATGTTAAAAAAAAAAAGTAAGTGTGTGTGTGTGTGTGTGTGTGTGTGTGTGCATGAGTGTGCCGCAGTGTTCATGTGAAACAGGGTGGCCTCAAACTAACAGAGATCTGCCTGCCTCTGTCTCGAAAGTGCTGGGATTAAAGCGTGTGCCACCGTGCCCAGCAAGGTTGAGCTCTTAATCAGCAATCTTTAGAGTTGGACATCATAGGACTCACAACCTCTAAATTATGCCTGCCACTGTTTTGAGCATGGCAAGCGTGTGCCTTCATCTCACTTTGTAGGGTACTGGGATGAGCAGTCTCCACCCCTGTTCCCTCCCTCTCCTTCTCCACCCCTACTCCTGCTCTAGGCCACAAACCTTGCCCCTCCCACAGACCTTGCCCCTCCCACAGACCTTGCCCCATCCACAGACCTTGCCCCTCCCACTAGGCCTTTCACTTACCCAGCAGGCCCCTACAACTCATGCCCAGGGCTATTTGCCAGCTCTTGCATGGAAGAATTTTTTTGCCTCTCCTTACACAAGCTTATTTTACTTGGACCAGGTTTTCAGCCGCTCTTTCTTTGAGGCCACCCCTCATCTGCCGTGCCTCGTCCTTTCTGCTGGCAAGGTGTTGTATACTGCCTTGAGGCTCATAGTTAACCTCAGGGGGTCCAGTCTGTGCTTCCATGAGAAAGACAAGGAACCCAAGGGACAAAGGGAAGGATGCTCCCAGCCTGGGCCTCTGTCCCCAGATCCTGTCACGTTTCAGCCAAGCTGTACATAGGTCGGCTACCCCCTGCTCAGGGGGGTGAACACCTGCGCACCTTTTTCCCTGATTTCCTTCAAATCTTACCAACGAGATCCCTGCCACTGTGTGGTCCCATTACCCTCCAGTCTCCGCTGTCTTTATTTCACACCAGAACACTTGTCACCAACTCACCTGCTGTGTGTTCATATGTTTGCATTCCTTCCTGTTTCCTCTCTTTCTAGAAGGTAATGTTCCTTGAGAACTGAGACTTGCCCGTTTCATCCCTTACTCTGCCCCATGCTTAGCACAAAGCCCAAGACGTGGTGAGTATTAGAGTGAATGCACGAGTAGATGCTCTTGTACTGGCTGGGGGTAGGTTGGAGGGGAGTGCCCTGTAGCTTAGTGACAGCTACTCCTTGGGGACCACTGTCTATGCTCCAGGCTTTCTCTATCCATCGTACATTAACTTTAAAAACTTCATCCTCAGCCAGGTGTGGTGGCGCACGCCTTTAATCCCAGCACTTGGGAGGCGGAGGCAGGTGGATCACTGTGAGTTCGAGGCCAGCCTGGTCTACAAAGTGAGTCCACGACATCCAGGGATACACAGAGAAACTCTGTCTCAAATAAAACAAAACAAACAAACAAAAATAAAAACCAACCAACCAACCAACCCCCCCCCGAAAAAAACAAACCCCAAAACAAAATCCATCCTCAAAGCAACCATTGTGTTGTCTAAAAGCTGAGATGGGAGATGGCAGAGGCAGGAACTCCACCCAGGCACACACTTGGTGAGTGTGGGTGGATGGAAACCTAATGCCCCAGGCTGCTCCCACTCTCTGCAGTTCTTTGCTGTCTCCAGTTGCCTGGTTGGCTCTTGGCTTTGGGTCACCTGCAGCACAGGGTGACTGCCGGCGCCATTACTCTGTCACTCTGATGCCCCGTGGCTTCTGTCCTTGCCTGCTGTCTGACCGGGACTGCTGTGTGGGTCTGCAGTAGCTGAAAGCCAGCTAGGGTGTGTGCTTCTTACATATGAGTTTATAAAATGTTTGGGGGTGAGCCAAGAAGTGTAAACACTGAGCCCCAACACTGACTTCCATAGACAGCAGATAGACAAACACACAAAGCTCTCCCGAGTCGCACAAGCTCTTTCTTGCGGCTCCTTGAACAATGGCAGTCATTTCAGGTTGAAATCAGTTCCATCCTGCTGCTCGGAAGTGTTCCAGCGTCAACTGTGCCTCCCACGTGGCGAAGCCACTTAGATGATATTTGTCCTTTGATTCTTTAGTCTCATTATGCTCAGCATTGAGTCAGCAATGAGCCCATAGTTTTTTCCACAGCAGCATTCATTCAGCTGGTATTAATTGAGTACCTGCTGTGGGCCAGGCCTTTTTCTGCCTAGTGATGAAAATGTGATTAAGACAGGGCCTTACCCTCACAGTGCCAGTACCTAGACACAAGACGACAAAAAACTGTAAACGTCAAAAGGAGAGTTTCTCACATATTTCTGAAGGGATACCAAGGTCATATGGGTAAAAAAGGAACTGAAGGATCCTGTGAGCCAGGAAACGGCCCCTGCCTAGATAAGATGCTCAAAATTAAACAACAACCTAATATTGGAAATCTCTCTCTCTCTCTCTCTCTCTCTCTCTCTCTCTCTCTCTCTCTCTCTCTCTCTCTCTCTCTCTGTGTGTGTGTGTGTGTGTGTGTGTGTGTGTGTGTGTGTGTGTGTTACGTAAGACAGGAGAGACTCAAGCTCTCATGCATCCTACTGTGAGAGAGAGCTGATGGACCAGCACAGAGAGTAAAGGCAGAGTAGATGCGGCTGTGGGGAGATTTGTTGGGAGGATTGATGGTGATCTGAGAGTGACAGACACGTGGCCCACAAATGAAACTTTCTCATCTCCAGGTCTAAAAGGGCCAAGCTGTCTCCATATATCACATACTGAGGCCTAATGGAGGCTGTCCGAGAGGGAGAGGGTCCACAGGGGTCCATAGACCAGCAAGGCCCCGGTGCAAGAAGCCCACTGATGCTTGCCACTTAAGATCTGGTTGACAACCCCAGAGCTTTGTAGAGTGTTGGTGGTCTTTCCTGGAGCTTGGTAGAGCACTGGAGGTCTACTCTGGAGCTGTGCAGAGAACTGAGGTCCATCCAGGGGCTGTATAGAGCACTGGAGTTCACCCTGGGGCAGTGTAGAACACTGGGGTTCACCCTGGGGCTGTATAGAGCACTGGGGTTCACCCTGGGGCTGTGTAGAACACTGGGGTCCATCCTGGGGCTGTGTAGAGCACTGGGGTCCATCCTGGGGCTGTGTAGAGCACTGGGGTCCATCCTGGGGCTGTGTAGAACACTGGGGTCCATCCTGGGGCTGTGTAGAGCACTGGGGTCCATCCTGGGGCTGTGTAGAACACTGGGGTCCATCCTGGGGCTGTGTAGAGCACTGGGGTTCACCCTGGGGCTGTGTAGAACACTGGGGTCCATCCTGGGGCTGTGTAGAGCACTAGGGTCCAGCCCGGGGCTGTGTAGAGCATTGAGGTCCATCCTGGGACTGTGTAGAGCATTGAGGTCCAGCCTGGGGATGTGTAGAGCACAGGGTCTATCCTGGGGCTGTATAGAGCACTGAGGTTCATCCTGGGGCTGTATAGAGCACTGGGGTTCACCCTGGGGCTGTATAGAGCACTGGGGTTCACCCTGGGGCTGTGTAGAACACTGGGGTCCATCCTGGGGCTGTGTAGAGCACTGGGGTTCACCCTGGGGCTGTGTAGAGCACTGGGGTCCATCCTGGGGCTGTGTAGAGCACTGGGGTCCAGCCTGGGGCTGTGTAGAGCACTGGGGTCCAGCCTGGGGCTGTGTAGAGCACCAAAAATACTGCTACAGTCCTTTTGCCACCAGTTTCCCCTGTCTCTTTAGAGGAACATCATGAAGCCACTAAGTTTGGAGTCTCATTCCTTCTGCATTGATGTTGTCTTGTCTCCACAAAACCATTTTTTGTAGTTTTGTTGGAGAGATATATGGTGGAGGGTGAGTGTGTGTGAGTGTATGTGTGTATGTGCTCACACATGCATGCATGTTTGTACATACTTGCCTTTTTTTAAAAAAGCTAATCTATTATTGAACAACATGGATTTATTGAGTTCAGGATATGTCAGAGAAGGATCACAGAAACTCTCTGCACCTATTACCATCTGTGCATTAGGTGCTGTGAGATGTACATGATGCACGTGAGGAGAGATGGCGGAGGATGTGCAGAAATGAGAGATAAGAAGAGAGCCTTGGGACACAGTCATCCTTAGTGAGTTGTAGTGCTTGATTTTGGAGGCATTGGACAAGCATTGTGGATGTCTGTCAGGGTTGTAGAGGGAGAGTGAATTCTGGGCCAGCTTGTGGGTAATGGCCACAGTGGGAAAGGAACTGGTAAATGGGAAAGGAAAAAGCTGGCACACAGAGTTGGCTAGGAAAGGGAAACAAAGCCGAAAGGACAGCAGAGCTTTGCCAGCTGGATAGTCACTGTGTCCTGCTCCTAGAGGCGGTTGTGACAAGACAAGCAATATGGCCAGGTCGTGGCAGAGTAGAGGTGGGCCAGGTACTGAGTTCAGGCTGGCGAATGCACATCAGAGGGAGTATTCACAGGTAGAGTACGCTGGCAGGTTCTAGGACTCACTCATAAAAGAAAGCTCCTAGTTTTATAAGTGTAGTCCATGGAAAAATACTGGAAACAGATCACAAGTTTGTAAGAGAGCTGGCCCTAGGAAGTCTACTGAGTAACTGCAGTTGTGTGTGTGCTCATCCTCCTGTTAACTTTCAAATAGGGAAGATGATGAGACAAGAGTACACGACTCCCCTTAGCACTGTAAACACGAAGCGCAGCTACCTTGTAGCACTTTCCCATGGATTCCTTCTGCCCCCCCCTGCCCCCCCCCCCGGGTTTTTTCTTTGTGGTGTAGCTCAGATGACCCCAAATGATGCACTTCACAAGATCTTTGCATGTTCCCAGTGGGAGAGGCAGGTGTTGATATCCAAGGAAACAATAGTACTTCCCAGAGCCAATGGACAACACTTTAGAGGTAATTGTCAAGCTCACATGTCCTTATTCAATCTCTGACTTCAATTTTGGTTCATAGTCGTGTTTCCTGTCTCAGGGTTTATTAGGTGTTGTGTTAATAGTAATCCTGTAATCATGCATTTGATTTTCAGTTATTAGCCTGTCATTATAGGATTTGTCAGTATGTGTGTGTGTGTGCCAATACACATTTCTTTCTTTCTATCTATCTTTCTTTCTTTCTTTCTTTCCTTCCTTCCTTCCTTTCTTTTGTTGTATTTTTGTTTTGGTTTGTCTGTTTTTTTGAGACAGGCTTTTTCTGTGTAGCCCTGGCTGTCCTAAAACTCACTCTGTCAACCAGGCTGGTCTTGAACGATCTCCCTGCCCCTGCCTCCCAAGTGCTGGGGTTAAAGACATATGCCACCACTGTCTTGCCAAATTGATTTCTTAAAGCCATTTTTAAATTGTGTCCCATTATGATAGTTTCATGTGAAGGAATGGCATTTGTGTGACAACCCAGTTGTAATGACAGGAAGCCATTCCTGTAAGCTTAATCCTGTGTGATTGTGTTTGAGGGTCAGGAGAAGGCTTCTAGAAGGGACCCAAGTCCAGAGTCCGGATGACCACTGTCCATTATTCAGCTTGGAGCTTCTGTGCTAGGCTCATGCAAATAAGAATTGTATTCAAATTAAATCTTGCTTTCTCCCCTCGAGCTTTCTGGAGGGTTCTGGCTCTGCAGTGCTGTGTTGCTATGCCTTCTTGTGGTTTTTATAAAGGGTCTTGTGCTGGCTACTCTGAGAGGTATGTAGAAAAGCGAGTAAAGGCAGTCAGGTGTCCAAGTGGTCAGAGAAGGCGGATTTTGTGGCCCAAGAAGGCCTTGGACGTGAGATGATGTAGCAACTGGCTACTCCATCAGTCAGCACAGCGCAGGCTCTTTTAGCCTCGGCATGATCAGAGTTCCTCTCTTCCACAGTGCGGCTTCTCTCCTTAACAATACATTAAGCAAGTTCATTTTCTGACACTTTTAAGGTTGCTTTCATACTTTTAAACTTGATCACAAAGTAGAACAAAACCTTGAGATCCGCCAGCTTTGGTTTCAATCCATAAGGGCTGGTGAGAGACACTCAGAGCGCCAAGCCAGAGAGCACTCAGAACCCCATTTTCTCTGTAGATGCCAGATGTGAGGAGTGTGTGGGGTCCAGACTAGGAACCTCCCAACTCCTCCTGTTATTTTGCCGCACTCACCACGTAAGACAGGCCCTGCTTCAGAGGGTGCTGCTGGAGCTGCAGTTGCTGAAATTTTCTTTTCATCTTTAGCTTTGGTTGGGAAATCTGTCTGTGACAAAAGCACCATCAGGTGTGAAGGTTGGGTATTTTAAAAATGCAAGTACTCTTTAAAGCTTGATGTCTGTTGGGACAGAAAATAATGTTTGGTACTCACAGACCCACTGTGGGTTTCTGCTTGTCGCATGCATGTCTCAGTTTGAATCTCAGCAACTCATTGTGTCTGGGTCAGCACTCCTGGGTAGGCTGGGTTTTCATTTTCTCCCTGATGAGTGGTCCTGGGCTCCCCCTTGCCCTCCATGACAGGGTTAAGGTCCGGAAGAGCATATACAGAGCACCCGGAGGTTGGGTCTCATTCTAATCCCTCTCAAGCTATTATTGGGTCTTCTCGTCCCTAGATTTTACCCTAGACCCTAATCTAGTCACGTCTCAATCCGGCGTAGTGTCTTCTATGGACACTGTTACTGCTGTGTCTGTTGGGCAGTTTCCCTTTTCTGCCTTTCCACACTCATTCCCAACTTCCTTGTTCTCCAGGGGTCTTCCTGCTCAGAGTGACGTGTTTCCTCCTCCACCTGCAAGACAGCTCACTTAAAACTTAGTCCCCAACTCTACTTGGGAGAGGCTTCCTGAGTTTCTCTGTAGAGTAGGTGGCCCCTCCCGGATCAGGCTTGTACCAGGCATTATCACGTTGTTGTGTTTACTTGGCTGTCAGTTTCTTCTGTCCATCCACCTGTGCCCAGTTATTTGAGTGAACAGAGAGGTTCTTTTCAACCTTTAAGTACCCAGCACCTGGTACAGAATGTGTGCATAGTAGGTGTCCAATCAGTGTCGAGCAGCTGAACAGTGCTGGGGAGCTCTTGAGTGCCTAGGGCAGCTTGGGTAAACACACGCTCTTGTCCAGTTAAGAGACCTGTGCTTGGGGTTGGACTCATTTCTTTAGTATGGATTCATTTTTGTGTCATTTTTCTGTGGAGAGAGATTAAGAGACAAGGGGGGCAAGAGAAAGAGAGAGAGAGAGACAGAGATAGAGACAGAGAGAGAGACTGTCTCTGTCTCTCTCTCCATGTCTGTCTGTCTGTCTGTCTGTCTCTGTGTCTCTCTCTCTTTAAATTTGTGTTCTGGGGAACTGAATTTAGGCCCTCATGCTGGCAAGGCAAGCATCTGACTGAGCGAGCTCTCCTCTAGCCCCGTAATGCAAGTTCTTGTGTTAGCTGCCCTCTTATTACACACCAAGCTCTTGTGTGTTTTAATAAAATTAAGGTAACTAAGATCTAATTACTTAGTGTAGAAACATAGTTCACACTAATAAACCAGGGGAGACTCTCTTTTTAAACCTGGCTAGAAGGCATTAGCTTTATTGGATCAAACAAATGGGGGGAATTGTTTAAAAGCAAACAAAAACGAAGAGGCTAGATTTGGAAATTCAAGGCTGGACTTCTGTAGCCTTTCACCATATTTCTTTTCAGTTCTTAGGAATCTTCTTTTTCCACGTCCAGATTATTACTGCTTAATGAACCTTTTCTGATAAGCAGCTTTTCTTTTCCAGGGAATATTCGAGCCCAAGTAGCTAGCCAGAAGGAAAGTTCCAGGAAGGACTGAAGTAAAGTGGACGCCTGAAGACACGCCCCTCCCGCTGCCATTTTAATGAGCGGGTGGAGTTGCTCCTTAAAGAGACCTTGCTAGATGATAATGCGAGCTCATTACACACATGCACACACATGTGCACAGTGTCACACTCTTGCACACTCTGAAAACTAACCTAATAGACCTAATGTGTTTAGGGCTCTACAATGCTCAGGTGCCTAAAGCTGGAGTCATGGTTGCCAAGGTGGATCCAAACCTAGGATCCGTTTTCCCCCTTTGAAGGACAAGTCTAACTTACCAGAAGTACATTAAAACAATAGCATTCTTGAAATAGCATCACAGTCCTCTAATAATTTTAGAAAATGAGTAAAAGTAAGTGGAAACAGCATGAAAAGTGCGAGTAACACCATCCATGCAGTCAGTCGGTTATTTTGACCCCTAACCATATCTCTCCCCTCCCCTCTCCTCCTCTTCCCTCCCCTCCCCTCCACTCTCCTCCCCTCCTCTTCCCTCCCCTCCCCTCCATTCCTTTTCCCTCCCCTCCTCTTCCCTCCCCTCCCCTCCATTCCTTTTCCCTCCCCTCCCCTCCACTCTCCTCCCCTCCTCTTCCCTCCCCTCCCCTCCTCTTCCCTGGTTTGCCAGCGATTCTGCTCCATGTGATGGGCAGCATGGGGGACTTGGGAGGCTGAAAGAGGGAAGTTGATGCTAACATATCCCTAGTCCCTGGAGGAGCTGGGCACGTTCAACTTAGCGGTGGCAGGTTATTCATGCAAAGATCACCACCAGTGATCTGAAGGTCATTTCTCTGTGTGGAGCTACTGGATTTGACACTCTGAACCACAGCTATATGCTTTTCAAAGCTATTTCTCGTGCCAAGTGATGCTAGCCACTACGATGGGTCTTTGAGAACGATGCTGGAATATTTCATAGGACCTTACTCCATGAGATTCTTAACAATAATATAAAGCACAGTCATTTGAGAGAGCTGGTTCTGTTTTCTTTTACAAATTGGTTTTATCAGAGGTTACTGCTTCTGGCACTATTTGGTGTGGGGTGGGTACAGGCTAGACTTTGTGCTGGAGGGAACACAGTATCCGTTCTAGGATGTCAAGTGTTGATTGACCATTTGAGGCAGCAGCTTTTAGTTTGATAATTTCTTATCCCCATCTCTACCCCACAAAGCTCCAGGGCATCAAGGGATGAAACAGAGACCAGAAAAACTGGGACAAATGATGATCAGTTTACATTATATAGAAGTATACATTATCACCAAGGCACAAATTGTATCTTTATCCATTCAGAAAACTGCTTAGAAGGCGTGGTCCAACGATTACTGTTGTAGGCCAGCAACAAAATAGTTAACGTTAAAACTGTCTGAGTCACATAGGCCACTTGGAAAAGTTCCTGTCTAGCCAAGGTGACTGATTAGGTGTGTAGTTGTACACCATGGCAGATACAGAGGCGCATATATATGTGCACTGATATGTTTATGGCACAGGATATAAAGTGTCACCTGTGTTATTTCATTACTATTGTTTTGAAGTCAATTTTGTAGGTAAAGGTGTGTGTGTGTGTGTGTGTGTGTGTGAGATCCAAACTCAGTCTTTATGCTTTGCATAGTAACCACTTTACCTACTGAGCCATCTCCCCGGCTCCAGGACCAGCCTTCAAATAGTATAAAAAAATAACATACACAGAACAATAATAGTTTCTAATAGAAAACATTTTTCTTAATTTAGTTTTTATTGTTATAGTCTGAAATCTGTAACATTGTCCTCTATAGTTTCTGCCCTAAAAATGAGACCAAACACAAGAACAGTGTTAGGCTTAGTACGAAGGGAATCCTGAGAAGGGTGTCATCTTGACTCCCACCGGGAGGCTGTCATGATAAGCCGTGGAGAGTGCATAGCAACCATATATTGATTACTACAGTTTAAGAACACCGAAGAGTCACTCAGTGTGAGTCGCATTATAGATTCATAGCCTTACTCTTAAACACTCCAGATTGTGTATTAAAAAGATGGACACTTGAAAGATTTCATATCACAGAAGGCACAGGGGGTTGGCTTTGTGTGTAGAGCTTTGTAGGCATTGGTCCGACCTTGGTCCTTTGAGGTTGTAGTGTTCTAGGCTATAGGTTCCTGTTTTAGAAACCCAATCTCTTTTTCTTTTTCTTTTTCTTTTTTTTTGGTTTTCAACACAGGGTTTCTCTGTGTGGTCTTGCCTGTCTTGGACTTGCTCTGTGGACCAGGCTGGCCTTGAACTCACAGAGATCCTTCTGCCTCTGTCTCCTGAGTGCTGGGATTACAGGCATGCGCCGCCACCACCCGGCTAGAAAACCTATCTTTAATCCATGTGCTGATGTGTTTGAGGTAGGGATAAGTAGAGAAAGTTAGGAGAGTACATGTACTCTCGCACGGTGGCTCTGTAAGAGGTGAAGCTCCTGAGCTGGTGTGTTCTCTCTGTCACCGTGTGATATTGTCTGCTTCATGACGATGAAGTAAGAGGGCTTTTACCACAGGTTGCTCTTTTGGGCTTTTCAGCCTTGAAAATCATAGGCTATTTCTTTTAAGCAATTTACTGAAACCCACAGTATTCAGTTACAGTAACAGAAAACAGATTAAGACACAAGCCAAGTGACCGAGTTGGAGAGGCACTTAACATGCTTATGTGTAGGTTTTTGTTTGTTTGTTTTGTTTTGTTTTTTGAGACAGGGTTTCTCTGTGCATCCCTGGCAGCCCTGAAACTCACAGAGATCTGCTTGTCTCTGCCTCCTGAGTGCCGAGATTAAAGGCATGCGCCACCACTGCCTGGCAGTTTATGTGTTTCTTATCTGGGAGATGAAGTTTACAGAAAAAAGTTCACAATTGTCTACAGCACTGTGTGTATTTAGTATAGGGCCTAGTTCACACATAGTGACTTTAGTTGCTCATGGACCAGCACCAAATGATGGAAATTATTTAATGCTTGTCAAAAATCAGCTCAAGTGTCAACACACTCATGAACACCCAGGTTATCTGTGACATGTTAAGAAATGAGTAATGAAGAACACATTATGAATATATATTATATCTATAATGAATAGTAAATAATGAAGAAAATAACGAGCTAATTGGTGAATTCTTATACAAGTCACACAGACTTTGCAACGCTGCCTTTTTGATTTAGAAGAATCATTGGGGGGGGGTGACAGGGGAGATCTCAACTTGGCTAGGAGGGTTTGTCTTTCTTCCATCTTTTTTCAACTCAGAGTTGAGCACTCCTCAGATAAGCCTCCCGCCTTTGTGAGTTCCCATGCCCGGGCTTGCAGACAGGGCATGCAGATGTTTCAGGGCCGCTGGGGTCAGGTGTGACGGTGGTCCACCATGGAGAAGCAGCTGTGCACTCTTTAGAGATGCTTCTCCGAGGTAACTCACTAAGGGTCATATCCCCCCCCCCCCCAGCCAGGTCTCCACAGCTAACGTGCTTGCTTCCTGTATCTTATCACCCTGAAGACAGGCCTACTGAATCACAGCTCCAAAACATATCTACTATGCCACATTCTCTGCTTAAAAAAAAAACCACCCGAAAAGCATCAGAATTGGCACGGCTCCCAGATTCCACCTTCATTACCTCACTAGTCCAGACAGCATCTACAGCGTCTAGAAGAGTGCCATCTTCTGTATTAATTACACCATTCTGCCTAATCTCCAACAATATATATAAAATAATTAAAGGGGTAGTTATAATTCCCCAGGCGCATGAGGCCTAATTAATGTGCAGGGTTAGTACTTCCTTTGACTGCCGTCCAGCATCGTGCACTCTGAGCATCAGTTTCAGGAGCCTCAGCCTTCAGATGTCTGGATTAAAACAGCACCCAATTAACAGACCACAGATTCCCTCTAAAAGATAAAAGTAAAAGATAGCAAAGGGATTTACTCACCACACCTCCTACAAAATTAAAAAACAGTTGCATCCCGTAATTTCTACGTAGAATGTAACTTGCCAGACATGAACGTGGAAAGTACATATACAGGCATACTCGGAACCCTCTGGCAGGCATAGTAAAAAAGTCTCAGATCCTTTTTCCATTGCATCCATCCTTTGGTTCTCTTAGATGGGCTAGCTTGACCTTCTCCCTCAGCCTTCTCAGGCTCGCAAGTTCTGGAAACATTTTCCTGTTTGCCCCTCCCCATTGAAGTACTTTATGTCTGTTCTCCTTTGTTAAGTAACTTCTCATAGTCCCCAAAGCCTGGCCCCCCTGCCCCCCTCAGCACTTCATAAAGCAGTTGTCATGGAAGCATGTGCGATGCTATCAATATCCACCGGTGATTTATGGTTGAAATTTGCAGCTAAAAGCGTCGCTGTTGGTGTCAGACAGACCTGAATTCAGATCATAGTTGATTGGCTGCCAGATTTTTGACTTCCACACAGAGCTTGGCTTCTCTCGGAGAGAGAACATGCTGATTCCTACCTAGGAGTGACCGCAAGGACTGGGGGAGACAAAAGACCTCAGACCTACCGCATCACTGGCACAAGGCCTGCCTGGCAGGAGCATGCGTGTTCTCAACTAGAACACAACACCAAGAGCCTTTGGTTTGGATGCCAGGAGATGACAATGGGTTTGTCAGAAGGAAACAGTATCTCTGAGTCCACTTGAGGCACAAGGAGGCACCTCTTGGAGTGGGTCATGTTTGAATGTCCCTGGTTAGTTAACTGGTCCTGGTCCTCCTTTATATAGCCTTGTGTCTGTCCATCAAAAGGAAAAAGATTTTTTTTTTTGGGGGGGGCAGAAGAATAGACTGTTACATGGACCTGATAAACAGACTAAAGTGCTTTCTAAGACCACAAGTGGTGTGAACCAAAAGTACCTAAAAGATGCATCCTATTTTGCCACAGAGCCAAGACTTCTCAAGTATAGAAAACTAGACAGTAAAGGGACCCCAGGAACCCCATCTGAGAGCTGGCAGAAATGCTTCTTGGCCACACTCCATGCTAATGAAGTGAGAATCTCTGGGCGTGACCTGCATCTCAGCAAGGCCCTCTGCTGCCTCTGCTGGCCTGCAGACTTGAGCACATGTGCTCCTCAGATAGTCTTTAAGCCCTGGGAGTCCATAAATTACCGTGCTGCTTTGGAGCATCCTGACACACTCTGGAGGATGTCTGTGGCCATGCATTTCCATACTACTTGCCCTAATTTGCATGTCCAGGACATGGTAACCTCAGTCTCGAGATTTGGGCTGTGTGGCTGGCACCATGGCATCAAGGGGACCAGTTTCCTTAGACTTAGCCCTCCCCACAACTCCAGATCTGTCAGTGTGCCTTGCTAGCTGCATATTTAGTGATTGTCCTTTTGTGTGTAAATTACCATAATTATTAAGTACTGCCTTCATCCTATTTTTCTGTTTTCATTGGGCAAGAAACATTAGAGAAAAGAACATTCCAGACTCATTGGAAAAGGCAGGCAGATTTAGGATAATTATTACCTTGTTTATTTATATTTATGAATTTTGTGTTCTCTTTCCTATATTGCAAAAGTGAGGCCATTTCGTGGCACAGAGTAAACGCTTTGGTTGTCACGTTTGTTGGCTGAGTGCCATATTAGAAGACTCTGGTGTTTTTATATATTGCAGTTGGTATGAAATCCTTTCCTTTTCTTTTTCAGCCTTTTTTAAAGGGGGGAAATTAAAACTAGAAAAATAAAACCTCGTGATGTAGGACTCCACTCTGTCTAAATGTTTGCTCTAACCACTTCGGTTTGTCTTAATTTCTAGATGTGACATTTGCTTTCTTATTTGCAGGTGACCTTCAAACTGCTCTCCGATCAAACAATTGTAAGATTATCTTGCAGGGCACTTAGTGAAGAATCAAGTTTAGATTCGGCTTTCTTCTTCTCTCTCAGAAGCGTGAGAGTTTGTTGGCTTGCCAAAGCATGGGTGCACATTTACGGTTACCCCAGACATAATGCGATATTAGAAACTGTATTGTGGAATTTTTTCCTCCCCATTTATCTTGGAGTATTTATTTTAAAATCTCTTGGCTACCCTAAGAGAAAAGTGGAGCAAGGATAAAATTAGAAAAGCCAAAATAAATGAGTGAACTTATAAAAACAAAAAGAATAAAAACATAATGCAATATGAAGAGACCAAAGAGTGACTATTCAACCCTTTAGCAGTCAAGAAATTGCAGATTAAAGTAAGAGACCAGATTTTGAAACTCAGTTTGGAAAGAGACAATCTAAAAAAAGACACAGTTACCCTAAGTGTAAATTGTTCTTCCCTGGACCAGTATGACAAAATTAGTTAGCCTTAAAATTATAGCTGGGCCTCGTGGCACAGATCCCTAACCCCAGGCCTTGGGAGGTGGAAGCGGGCAGATCTCTGTGAGTTCTAGGACAGCCAGGGCTACACAGTGAGACCTTGTCTCAACAGAACAAAACAAAGTAAGAAACAAAAAACAAAAAACAAACAAACAAACAAACAAAAAACCTTATTTCTGATAATATGCTTTGTAAAATGTCTTTTGCTTTAGTGCTGGGTGTTGAACCCAACTTTTCTTTCCCACAGCCCTTGCTCTACCAGCAAGCTGTACCTTCTGCCCCCAAGGATTTACTTGAATGAAATATAATTAAGTTTATATGAAATTTAGCTGTAAAAATAAGTGAAACACTGGGGTAGCAAACTATTAGCTGTCATCTGAGTGACCAGTAAGAATAAAGTTTGACACATGGTCTGATATGGTGGTATTTGGTCCCCAGCAATAATTTTACAGAAGGTTTTTAGATAGGGAAAGATACTAGGGATGGGCCAAGCAAAAACAATTAGCAATAAAAAGATATTTATTATATTGCATGTCTGGAGAAAAAGAGCTGGCTGAGAGATAGAACACAAAGGTAAAGGTTAAAGGCAATTAATTGTGCCTCAGTAGACTTAGGTTGCGCTTAAATTTTTTTTCTTATTTATTCATGGTCTCAGACCTTTTTAGGTTGGATATGCATACTTTTATGTTAAAAGTTTGTGTGCTTTATTAAAAATGTAAAGGTCTGGGGTTGGGAATGACTGATCATTCCTGCAATCTCAGCACTGGGAACAAAGTGTTTTGAGTTCAAGGTCAGCTTGGGTTATACAGTGGAACTCTGTCTCCAGGCACAGAGAAACAAAGCAGTGTCCCCTTTCCCCCCAGAAAAAAAATATTCTCTTGCTCTGAAGTTTCTCTAGTCAGGACCACAGGAACGAGTGCAGAGGAAATGAGTTAGCACTCTCTGCAGGATCCCCGGCCGGCTACGTACATGTGAGCGATGCTTGCACGTAAGAGATGCAGACACAGCATCCAGCATCCACTCTGAACCCCTCAGGGAGCTTAGAAAGCAGAGTCCATCTGAAAAAGAGGGGGAAACAGGATCCAGCCTGAGGCTAGACCAGAATTCAGCCTGAGGCTAGACCACCAGCCTACCCTAGGGAGTCTAGAGAGCTGTTCTGGAGCGCTCGTGGTAGGTTGTTCCGCAGCCATTTGGTTCCCAGCAATGAGCAATCTTACTGCGGTGCAGAGGTACCCGGCCCATCACTGGAGAGAGGAAGTAAGCACATTACGGCTTTTCTGTGTAGCTCACCATGCCCACAGCTGTACACAGCACACATGATGATCGTATTGACTCCACGGGGAGTCTGATGGGCTGGAAGGACATGGATGTAAAGAGTAGAGATGGGACAGAGCCCAGAGTGCTCAGGTGGTTGACAGCCGAGTGTGGCCGAGTCAACTCTCTGGAATACAAAGTTTTGGAAATGTCTTTCTTTGGCATGGGGGTGCCTCAGTGGCAGAGCGTGTGCTTAGCATGTGTGAGGGCCTGTGTGGTCCCCAGCACCATTACTGCTCAGGGAACGCCTTCACTCTTCAATTTCTTTCCTAAAGCCCTATTGACATTGTCTGATTTGCAGACTATTTTGCTTGCCAAAAAAGGTCCCTGTAGGGGGCCTGTCAAGAAAGTGAGTAGGAAGGTGAACAGAAAAAAATAAACAAGCTAACTCATGGTCAAATCAGATAAAGACATCGTTCACATTGATTTACCCTTTTAATAAATGCATGCGTAAACACTTTTCATCAGTAGAAGGGTACTGTAAACAGAAATCTTTACCTTGTCTCACTGATAGAAAAATGGACAAATTTAAAAATTGCCCATTGACAAGTAATGTGCTATTGAGGTACTCCCCGTCCGTCCCTGTACAAGTACGTGTGCGTGGGCGCATGCGTGTGTATGTATGCGTGTATGTAGCTGTGTGTGGTGCATGTGTTTTGAGCCAGGGCCTCATGTATTGGCCCAGGCTGGTCTCAGACTTGCTCTGTTATGAGATGACTCTCTCGTCTTTACCTCCTGAGCGCAGGGGTTAGAGGCGTGTGCCTCCCCACCTGGCTGCCGCTCTGCTAACCCTCTCTTCTCTTTCCATGTCGTAGCTGATTACAAGGAGAGCTTCAACACCATCGGAAACATCGAAGAGATCGCCTACAACGCTGTTTCCTTCACCTGGGATGTGAACGAAGAAGCAAAGGTCAGTGAAACCTATGATGACTCTTAAAGCCTCTTTCCCAAAACCCCGTGTAGTGCTTCCCTAAAAACTTGAAACTTATTCCCTTATTTATTTATTTGGGTCTTTCAAGACAGGGTTGCTCTGTGTAATAGCCCTGGCTATCCTGAACTCTCTTTGTAGACCAGGCTGGCCTCCAGCTCACAAAGATGAGATAAAAGATGTACGCCGCCACACTTGGCTTTATTCCCTTTTGCAGAAGATTCATACTTTTGCCCTTTAGTGAGTAGCTTTTGCTCTGACAACGTGTGATGAGCCTCCACAGCCCTCCCCTGTTCCTCAGGCCACAAGCGCCATTTTGGACCGTGCATCTAACACTCGGAGTCTCCTAAGCCCCCTTGGCTTCTCTCTGCCACCTGTCAGGCAGCTTGTGTCTTCCCAGTGGGTGACCCAGGGCTTCAGCTGTGAGGGGGGACAGGCTTCCAATCGCCTCTCACCACGGTGACTTTGAAACACTTTGTTGACTGTGCGGCCCTTTTCTGTTCCCTTGGGTGTGAGTGTGGCTAAGCCATTGAGGGGTGATGTCTCTGACAAACAGGCGTCAAGGACAGATAAGGAAGTGTTTCCACAGATAGTCCTATTTGCTCTCCAGCAACAAGTCTGCTTTGCAGGCCCCAAAGCCCATTCTGGGTCTCAGCGTCCTTACTCTTCCGGCCTCATTTTGCAGGTAAAGGATGTTTCAGATAAAACCTAAGCATGTTTTCTGCTTCAGTTGTTTACCATCTGGGAGAGTGTTAGGAGACCTTGTCTTGGATCTCAGGAGGAGGTCACTGTAAACAAAGCTGTCAATGCCTCAGTGTCCTCAGCGGGAAGGCTGGGCGAGCGAGAGAGGAAGCTGCCGGGGAGTTCGCAAGCAGGCTTTCCTGAAGAAAATGAATTGCTCAGTGTCTCCGTCCACTCATGTAGAAAACAATGTAGGTGAACCTGGCTTTTGGCCCAAGAAAGGTGACCCAAATGGGCACAAAGTGACAAACCAGCAGTGCAGCCTGGAGAATGTTCCAGTGAAGGGAACAAGCCTTGCTACAAGATTCGAGGTCGAGGGCCTGCACATACCATGTGCTGCCTGAGACCTGCCTGAGACCCTCCCAGCTCTCTCCCTACTCCTGAGACTGTCGCAGCTTACGGAGGGTTGTCTGCACCATTCCAAGGCTTCCGCCACGTGTCCAAGTGAGAGAGTGTGACCAAGGAGGGGCCAGACCCGCTGAGTAGAAAATGGGGTTCTGCCACAGAAAGTGTTCCATAGCGTGTTAAAGCTAGCTCCAAACACGTGCTGTAACCCTCACCGTATTTTCAGTATCACGGTCTGAGGTAATGGGTGTCAGAGGTGACCTTGTTAAAGACTGTGTCAGCAGGGGACCTTTCAGAAAGAGAAGTGGGAATCAGAAGAGACAGGGGGAAATTGATGGAGTAGTTGATTTGGGGCTGAGTGAGCTGCTCCTGCAGCCACTATATTCTATGTCTCTTGCTTGCCATCTGCTTTGCCATCTAAATGTGTGTGTGCATGTATATGCACAGCTGTGTACATGTATGTCTGGATATGCACATGTGTACACGTATGAGTTTGTATGTGCACAGGTGTATTTCTAGGCAGACACTGACTTTCTTATACACGCTGGCCAATGACCCTGGGCAATATTTTATGATCCTTCCTGTAGCAGTGTTTGTTTTATTTCCTTAATATCTATTTTTAGTAGCTGTCGTTTTTTAACTGATAAGTGAGTTTTTAAAAGTTTCAAATGGGGCTGGAGAGATGGCTCAGAGGTTAAGAGCATTGTGTGCCCTTCCATGCCAGTGGAAAACCTAACATTTTCACTTATGTTTAAAAATAAAATAATTGTTTAGTTTGTATCATTTTTTTCTGAGACAGGGTCCCTGTGTTGCCTTCCTAGGTCTGAGATTACAGACACACACTCCAATATCAGGTCTAGAAAACTTTGTTGCTGTTGTTTGTTTTTTGTTTTTCAAGACAGGGTTTCTCTGTGTAGTCCTGGCTGTCCTGGACTTGCTTTGTAGACCAGGATAGCCTAGAACTCACAGAGATCCACCTGCCTCTGCCTCCCGAATGCTGTGATGACAGGCATGTGTCACTGCATCCAACTGGAAGACTATTTTTTTTTTATGCAGCTTTAGGAATTATTTTGGAAAATTAAGAATTCTAGAAAAGGCTGGAGAGATGGCTCAGCAGCACTGTCTGCTCTTCCAGAGGTCCTGAGTTCCATTCCAGCAACACATGGGGGCTCACAACTATCCATCCTGGGATCTGACGCCCTCTTCTGGCCTGCAAGTGTACATGCAGAGAGCATTATTACATAAAATGCATAAGTAAATAAACTTTTTTTTTTTTTTAAGAATTTTAAAAGCCATGCCCTGAGTGTTTTGCAAGGTTGTGAGTGACTCTCATGACGAGTAGCCACTCTCTCTATTTTTTTCCTAGTGCTCACTCTCTGTTCTGGAACTTTCTCTGCCCAGCCGCGGGTATACATTTGAATTTTTGTACACAATGACATCAAGGTTCAGGTCTTCCCTAACGTCCAGTGTCAAGGAGGTAGCAGCCCAGTGAGATTCGAAATGGTTCTCACGCTCGTGTGACAAGTGCTTTACCACAGAACCTTCTCTCAGCCTCTGTTCTAGCGCAGTGCTCTGCCTCCCAGTGCCTTCCCCCAGGCCTGCTTCTTCGCCCCGCCCCTTTGTGGCTGCCTTGTGTGCTGCATCTATCTTCAGAACAAATAGGAGAAAGGCGAAGATGTCAACACTGAGTCATTTAGCTTCCTTTAGTTACGGGAGCAACTTTTGTCCTGGAAGGTGCTCGAATTCTCAGTGAGTTTGCGGGGGAGGGTGGTGAGGGCTGTGGGAGTTGGGGTGTCCCAGACTCTGGCTGCCCTCCCAAGCTGGCTGCCAGCCATCAGGCAGAGTGGCTGCAAGTTCCACCTCTCAGAGCTGGTTTTTCCAGTTGTGCCACAGCAGCTTTCTGCTAGGTGACTCAAGGAGGCCAAACAGTCTTGCACCACAGGACCTGTCCCCCCTCAGGGTCCGTGCAGTCTGGAGGACCACGTGCTGTGTGCATTGTCTCCGGTTCTCGCCATGTCGATGGTGAAGTTCTAGTGTTTCCCCTGTCAGAGCCCACGGGTGGGAGTAGGTCTGCGGGCAGGGCAGCAGAAGGTGCCTGCAACCTAGGCCTGGGACCAGAGCGGTGAGCAGTTGTGTTTCTTTTTTCTTGAGGCAGGGGTGGTTTTTAAACAGGGTTTCTCTGCGTAGCCCAGGCTGGCTGTGAACTCACAACAGCCCTCCTTCCTCACTTCTAGTTTGCAGAGCTGTGAAATGGTGTGGAATGGGGGTAAAGCACTCCTCAGATGCCTGAGGTCCCAGCCAGAGGATTACGGTGAGGCAGCTTCTGTGCCGCTCTTTCTCACATGACTCACACTTGCAGGGGCATTCTAATTTTAAGTTGCTCTTTGGAGCTGAACACTAACACTTAGAAAGCAGGTTTACCAAGCATGAATCTCCAAGAGGGTGATTTCCCACACAAGACTACTGGGTCGTGGAAGAGTGGGGAGCTCAGAGTGCTGCCGTAGAGCACTGTCTCCTGCACTGGTGACATCACCCACACGGTGCAGGCCTGACTGCAGCCCTTCCCAGGTTTCCAGGGTGTCTTGAGATGCTCTCACTCTGCTCTGCAGTGCTGCTGTCTCTGTTCATGGTGAGCCCTGTGTGCTAAAATGTCTTCACGGCGACCACACAGAGGACCAGCATGAGTGTTAGCATGCTGCTGAGTGCCTTGCGCTGTTGCTGTGGATACCGTAAGACACACCTGACCATAAGACGCACTCAGTTTTTAGAGCAATAAAATAAGAAAAACAGTAAAAACAGCAATCGGACCATAAGACGCACCCTAATTGCCCCCCCCCCCCCACTTTTGGGGGAAAATGCATCTTATGGTCTGAAAAATACGGTGTTTCCTCTTTTACTTTATCAGGACACCAACAAACCTATTGCCCATTTCTGTGTTTGTCTCTCCTACACTCTGTAAAATGCTAGGATGGAGGAGGTCACCCCCTTACCGCCAGTCTTAAAAGATATATATATATATCTGTAGCCAATGTTTTGGAGGAGTTTTGATTCAGTAAAAATGCTTTTTCCTCATTACCACTTAATATTACTCTCTTGCTCTTATATTTCTTTAGAAATTTTTGTTCATCATCATCATTATTGATGTCATCTCTATGTGTGTGAACACAGGTGCACAGGACCCAGGACATGCGTGTGGAGGCTCTGTCAGAGGACAGCATTCAGGAGCTCACTCTCTCTTTTGTGTCAGGGCCTCTTGTCTTTGCCACCCTCCATAGTCCAGGCCAGAAGGATGTGAGCTCCCAGGACATTTTCCTGTCTCTGCCTCCCACCTTCCAGGAGGAGTGCTGGGATTACAGACAGAACAGCGTTCCTAACTTCCTCTGTAGGTTGTGGGGACAGGACTCAGATTGTCAGGCTTGCCCACTAAGCCAGCTTGTTGGCCTTTCTTTTGACAACTTTTAAAAGGAAAACCTGCCAGGCTGTGGTGGCGTACGCCTTTTATCACAGCACTTGGGAGATATCTGTGAGTTTGAGGCCAGCCTGCTCTACAGAGGTAGCTTCAGGATAGCCGGGGCTATTCTTTGATGCTTTTGAACTTAGCATCTTTGCCTACCAGGGTAGAACAAGACTGACTGTTTCACGATGTCCATCCTGCTCCTGAACACCTGCCTCTAGCTGCGATAGAGGACTTGGCGTGTCCCGCACATCCCTTTATCATCAGATCACTGGTGAACTTTCTTCCAATTTGCTGGGAATGGGAAGGAACTTCACAGGAAGTCGCTTAGAGAGGTTCAGGGACACAGACCCTGTGTCAACATGTGCTTAGGATGCAACTGGAGATGCAGTTCGTGGTGGCCGTGCATCCCTGTGCTGCAGGATTAGGTAATGGAAGGGCGAATGCTATCCTCAGGCTCCTGTCCTCACGTAAGCAAATAATCTGTTAAAACAAGACAAACCAGGCTATAATTTTCCTTTTCCGAGAAATGCAGAGTGCATCTTACATGGATCCAGGAGGGAAATGAGCATCCAGCGGTGCATCCTCTAGCAAAGCAGCTCAAATGACAGCTCCTGCTTGGCCATATACCCCATCCATAGCCCCTTGCTCACTCAGGCCCCAGAAGAGACAGTGTGATGTTTTAACACTCCAGTGACCAGAGCGTTCTTTGTCTTCATGCCCTGGAACATTACTCATTTGTATCATAAAAACCATTTTTAATCCAAGAAGTTGAGAGAGAGGCAGGTGGATCTCTGTGAGTTCAAGGCCAGCCCGGTCTACAGAGTAAGTTCCAGAACAGGCAGGGCTACTACACAGAGGAAACTCTGTCTCAAAAAACCAAAAAGAAGTACTACCATCACCACCACCACCACCACCACCACCACCGTCATTGTCAACAACAACAACAACAGGAACCATTGGCCAGAATGATGGGCATAGCTACTACTTAAGATGCTTTGGTCTCTTCAGCCGAGTGCTTGTGTGTGTGCACACAGTGACTAGCCTAACATTAGTGGCCCTTAGATAGCTTTTAACTCACTTGTGCGCACTGAAGAGCAGCATTCTCCAATGCTGCAATACTGAGATCTTTAATTGGGTTCTTTTTACCTTTATACATTTATTCTCTATCTTCCCACTTCTCTAGCTCTTTCTCTGGTATCCTGAAATTTATATTCACATTTACGGTCACGTGTTTTTCTTTTATACTTTTTTCAAGACAGGGTTTTTCAGTGTAGCCTTGGCTGTCTTAGACTCGCTTTGTAGACCAGGCTGGCCTTGAACTCACAACGATCCGCCTGCCTCTGCCTCTCAAGTGCTGGGATTAAAGGCGTGTGCTACTATGCCTGGCTTTACTAGTTTATTTTTAATTAATGGCAAATTTCTAAATTTTCTCTAATATATAAAAGATGCCACCTAAGAGCTGAAGCCATTTTTGAGGAGTGGTTGTTGAGATGGCTGGCTGATGACAGCTGGAGGTAAGAGGCCTTCATCCATCTTTAAGAAAGTCAGAAGCTAATGGGCTGCCTGAGCACTGCTTGGCAGTGCCTGTAATACTGGACAAGTAGGTGGGGTCAGTGTGTGGACGTGGGGCACTATGTCCTGTAAAGCATGTGAAATCCCTTTTGTGTATTGGTTTCCTCCTTCAGGTAGCTTCTCTCTCAGGGTGCAGCTAGTGGTGAGCAAGCCCCGCCCAGTGTCCTGTGTGTGAGGCAGGAACGGATGGTATAGCTTCTTGGAAACAAAGCAGGTCTGTGTTGGCAGCACAACATTTCACAACAGAAAAGCAGTGAATTGGGAGCCGGGCGCCGTCTGGCGTGTGCCTTTAGTTAGTCCCAGCACTCAGGGAGGCAGAGGCAAGTGGATCACTGTGAATTCAAGGCCAGCCTGGTCTCCAAAATGAGTCCAGGACAGCTAAGACTACACAGAGAAACCCTGTCTTGAAAAAAAAACCACAAATAACAAAAAAACCTAAACAAAACAAACAAAAAAAGCAGTGAATTGGGGAGAACAGAGTTTTATAATCTTTATAGTTACTTTAAGTGACTGAGGTTATGCAAATTAAAAGATTAGCTTAAACTTAGGTAGCTGATTGTGAATCTATCATGTCTCAGGTTTGCTATTTCTTCTTCGTTCTTCATATTTTTAATTTAATTTTTATTTGGGTGTGTGTTTATGTGCACTTCCCACAGAGGCCAAAAGAAGATGTCAGACTCCTCTCTCACTGGAGTTACAAGCAGACATGAACCACCAGACTTGGGTGCTGGGAACCAATTTTGGGTCCTCTGGAAGAGCGTCGAATGCACTTAATTGCTGAGCCGTTTCTCCAGACCCATCTATCTGTCTCTTTCCCACTATTTCTTTCTCATCTGAAATATCTAACGGAGGCTGTTGTTGAGACAAGGTTTGCTGTGGAGGAGGCTGGCTGTGACCTCTTGAGTGGACTGTCTCCATTGCCCAGCGCTGGAATTACAGGCATGTGCAATCACACCCTGCTTTATTGATGCTTGTGCCAAATACAAGCCTCCAGAAAGCTAACCTTGGGTGGGTCTGGAGATGACTTGTGTTAAGAGTACTGCTCATTCTTGTAGAGGACCCAGGTTCTATTCCCAGCGCCCACACGGTGGCTTGCAGCCATCTGTGACTTCAGTTTGGAGGGATCTGATGCTTCCAAACTCACAGAGCCTGGGGCACGCGTATAGGCAACGTACTCCTATTCATAGAATAAAATAAATAAATCTAAAAAGTAATTTACCAAAAGCTTAACTTGGCAATCATGACACTCTTTCCTGGGGCATGTCTCTAAATGGACAGTACTTTCTCCCTTGAACTCCTAGATACCCAAGGAGGGGGGAAGATGTGTAAATATTAGTTTTCAGGGTGCACAGAGACAGCCAAAGGACTATCTAAAGGAGACCTTAGTTCCAAGCAATCAAGGTTTGTACTTTGCTGACCCCCATCCTCACCCCCTCAGCCCCTTTGCCCTGGGAGCTCCCAAGGGAGTTGAGAGATACTGCCATTTACACAGAAGTCACACTCCACATACACTACGTTGGTATTTTGCCTAACTTAGGCCCAATTTTAAGCGGGTTATCTGATAGAGAGTATTATAGGGCATCCCATGGTCTCAAAAGTAAAGAGAGCACTGGGAGAGGTCTCCAAAAGATTGGGTTACACACAGCCAAACAGGGCAAATGGCGTTTTTATGTGTTTGCTGGGGCGTGGTATGGGCGGAGGCAGCATTAAAAGGGAAAAGCAAACATTTGCTGGAGTCTTTGGTATTGAACTTAAACAAAGCCTAGCCTTTGTTTCCCTTTTTTATGAGGTAGGGGCTGACAGGAAAACCTCTGAGGCTGGAGCTAAGGCTTGTGAACAAGGAATAATCTTCGGATGACATCTCACGGAAGACACAGGTTAATCTTTCGTTAGAGAGTGGAGTAGCCTCGGCTTCTTCTCTGCTTTCTAGCCAGGCCTCTGAACCTAACAGCTACGAACTATTGTGCTGTGCAGAGAATTGGATTACACGCTTGGATTTCATGACATAATGGTGTGTGCTTGTGTGCATAATGACTAATATCTGCTCAGCAATTACTATATCTCAGGCACCGTGCCAAGCCTTTATATATATACGTTATCCAATTATTCATGTTTCTAAGCAGGTGACAGTTTTCAACTAGCTTAGGAGTGATTTAAAGTTAGCTAGCTTACCTTAGTAACACAGCAAATGCTTAGCAGGGCCAAGCAAGCCTAGACCGAGCGTGATCCGCCCGTCCTGCCACTTGGGAGGAGGATCTGGAAGGAGCGCCTCCATGCTCACTGATGGTGAAACTAGGGTGTGTTTGAGGCAGCACATGAGATGCCAGTTTGGAGACCAGAGAAGCTAGGACAGGCCTGGAACTAAGACGGACTTCTAGTTAGTTCCCCCATGTCATCTCCCAGCGCTGGGATTACAGGCGGGAACCACCATGTCTGCCTCACTCTTTTTTTTTTTTTTTTTTTTTTTTGGTTTTTCGAGACAGGGTCTCTCTGTGTAGCCTTGGCTGTCCTGGACTCGCTTTGCAGCCCAGGCTGGCCTTGAACTCACAGCGATCCGCCTGCCTCTGTCTCCCGAGTGCTGGGATGAAAGGTGTGCGCCACGATGCCTGGCCTCTTTCTTGTTTTAAATGTAATTTTCTGTATTTTTTTATTTTTAAAATTTAGATGAAAAATTAGAGTAGTGCTATTAATCACACCACACACACACACACACACACACACACACACACACACACACACACACCACACGCTAAACCTAGATGGACTCATTCCTAATATTTTGCCAGATTTTTTTTTCCTCCCGCTCCCCACCACTCTTGTGCTGCCCTTCATGAATTCTATACTTTGGATGGTGACAGAGGGTGACCTTTCTGTGGGATCAGAGCAGATATGAAGGGAGGGGTGGTGACCTGCACCCTAGGGCCGGAAAGCTGAGCATGCTGGGTGGGGAAGGGAACGGGAGGCTCAGCAAGACTTCCTAGTGAGGGAAGGGAGCATAGATCTGAAAACCTGTGCCTGTGAAGATGCTGCCGAGAGAGCCCGCTCCCAGCTGGGGAAGACACGTCAGCGGCAAAGTTATATTTCTGTGTACAGCTGTATACACAAGCTACACAGAACATCGTCCACGGGGGCATTGTTTATAAGTGCAAAGCTGGACACAGCCTGATGGGGAGAGATCCCCATTCTATATGTTTTTAAAGAGACAAAACGATCGGATTCCAGCGTGAAATGAGGAAAGTGAGAGAGAGCTGGGACTGTGTGTGGACTCTCTTCTGCCACTTGCAACGTGGGACAGAACCCACACTTCTACAGCGTGGTGAAGGGCTTAAGTGGCGAGCAAGGGAGGGAGAAAGCTTGCAGTTTTGCTTTTTGTGCCTTGTGAGTTTTGTATCAGATTCGAGCATTACAAGTTTTAAGACCCGGGGATGTAGCCAAGCTGGTAGGTTGCTCACCTAGCATGTGCAAAGCCCAGGTTTTTTTCTATCACTGGCATCACACAAATCAGGGACATATGAGGACCTGTTTGGGGGGGGGGCACATGGGGGCAGAGGAGAGAGAGAGAGAGAGAGAGACAGACAGACAGACAGACAGACAGACAGACAGACAGACAGACAGACAGGAGAAAGCAAAACAACTAAGAAGCCGAGTGAATGAATCTTTCAGTCTACTTAAATTCTCAGGACAGGGAGCTTGTCAGTGCCTGAGGCAGGGTTAGGAACTGTCTGTGGTCTGTCTCTCCCCATCCCAACTTTGCTGCCCTGCAAGATCTGCTGGGGTGGCAGAGCTGGACGGGGCAAACTGGACACTAATGGAGGCCTGTGAACTACATCTCTTCTGCAAAGTTCTGTGGAGAAGTAGATTTGATGTTTTAAAAATATGTTTACCTCGATTTAATGTTTGTTCCATTAATGAGACTCATAGACCGGTCCACACCAGAGTCATCTGAGGCTGGCTTTACCAACTCCCAGAGGGAGACCTGGCCTGGAGGAGGAGGTAGTGTCCTCTGGGAAAGAGCTGGGGCCCCTGTGGTGCAGAGAGAGCTACCTGGCCAGTGACAGGGGTGGCCTGGTGGCCGTGCTTTGGGTCTGAGGAAGGATATGCAGTTACAAAGACCATCAGGGATGCTGGCTGAGGGAGCTCGCTCTTCCGGGGGATGGCAGGGGAACTCCTTATATTTTCTTTCATGTCCTCTTTCCAGTTTAAAAGTATTGCCTCATCTAGATGCCATGACATCAAAGTGGGATTGTTGGAGCTACTTAAAAGACAGGGTCTAAATGCAGGAGGGCTGGCTGAAGGAGCTTCCCTTCCTCTCTCCTCCTCCCTCCCTCCCTCCTTTCTTACTTCTTTTTTCTTTCTTTCTTTCTTTCTTTCTTTCTTTCTTTCTTTCTTTCTTTCTTTCTTTCTTTCATTTCCTGTTCCTGAATTTTACCTTGCTCTCAGCTGTAGAGAAAGCTAGGTGGATGCCCCCTGCTCTCTGCTGGGCCCTGCCTAGCCCAGGTGAGTCCACCAGTTTTAATGTTTGTCTCACCTACTCTGGACCAGGTGTGAACCCTCCCACTGCAGCCCTACTGCTTTTCTCAGTCTCTCCCTGGGCCTCTAACTTGGTGATATGGCCCACATCTGTTTGTCCTACTTGGCCCCAGGGTGGCCTCATCCCTGATTGCAGGAATTGCTGGGCCTCTCCACAGGCCCCCAGCCTTTGCTAATTCCCTTCTACCTCTCCCTTAGCCCATGATTCCTAAAGGGGTCTTCCCAGCTAAGCTCTTTTCATTTTTCCCAATTCTCACACAAGTATGGTCTGGATGATTGTCCAGCTAATTATGCTTTTTCCACAGTAAGACTGGAGCTGGGTATGAGCACATCTCTCGCCCAGGGAGCAGGATCTGCTGTCATAGGCATGCTGGGTTTCTCGTCTGTAGCTCTCCCAAAGGGTGTAAGCATGTGTGGAGAAGAAGGTGGTTACGTGGGCAGCCAGCCAGCCAACCATGCTGAGTACGTAGTTGGTGCTTACTTTAGGTGTGGTGGTACCTCAGTTCGTAGGTAGATGGGCACCCAGTAGGTAGGTAGCTAGATGAGTATACAGTAGGTAGGTTTTAGATGTGTGCACAGTAGGTAAGAAGATGGGCACACAGACACTCCATCAGGTAGCCTCAGAGAATATATCAGGTCAGAGCAGCTAACCTACTGTGTGATCTGATAAAAACCCACTGTGTGATCCTGACAATATCAGCTACTTCTATCAATCTCGGCTTTAGGCATTATTATTACTTAGAAAAGCATGATCATGCATAAAAGGGAAATCGCATATTTGGAAAAATAATTTTTGCTCTTTTAACTCATTGAATAAATATTTGCTGAGGGACCTAAGTCTGGCATAACGCAGCTAACTGGAGGCAGACAAAGAGGCCTCTTGCCCTCATGGAACAGACAGGTAACTAAACACCAAACAGCAAATAACACATTAAATCCAAATAACATTAAGTGTGTGAAGAAAATAAAAAAGAGAAACGTGACAGAGTGTGCGTCTGGTTGAGAAGGAAAGTGACTCTGGGTGGAAGGCCATAGCTGGTGTAGCTGAAGAGCCAGCATTGACCCGAAATCTGGAAGAGGAGGAGCTGATCCTGTGAGGATCAGCAGACTGAAATGGACCTGATTTGATGTACTCTGGGAACAACAGCAGCAGCAGCAGCAGCAGCAGCAGCAGCAGCAGCAACAGCAGCAGCAGCAGCAACAAGAACAACAACAGCAGGAGCAACAGCAACAACCCCCAGATGGTGGAAATAAAGAAAAACCATAGTAGAATTCCAGAGCAAATCAAATGTTTATATGTGTGTACTCAGACATACCCATAGTATGTGTAGAAAATAAATGCATTGTAAGAATGAAAGATAAGAGCCGGGCATGGTGGCGCACACCTTTAATCCCAGCACTCCGAGCTGATGGGACTTCATGGGAGGCAGAGGCGGGCGGATTCCTGTGAGTTCGAGGCCAGCCTGGTCTACAGAGCGAGTCCAGGACAGCCAAGGCTACAAGAGAAATCCTGTCTCGAAAAACAAACGAACAAACAAAAAAGAATGAAAGACAAAACAAAAATAGAGAAGTACAGTAACCATCTGAACAAGTGCTGTACAGTCAGAGGTTTCAGGGCCTCCTGAACAGAGCAGCGCGCTCCCTGAGAGCAGGTGTGTGTGGCGGCCTTGTCTTGCTATCCTCACCTCCGAGCACAATGCCAGCCCAGGATGACGCTTAGTAACTGTTGGATGAATCACAGCGTGAAGTGCACAAAGGACACCCACGGCCGACAGCTCTCACTTTAGAGTGTTCCCACTTGGCTCCCTAGCACTGTGCTAGCGTTTAACTCTTACTTTTTTGCCTGTCTCAGTTTGTCAAGTGCAATCTTACCAAAGTGAGAGAAAAAAGGGCAAAATGTAAGGAAGTTAGCTAAAGGTCTTTAATAAGCGAGAACGAATCCCAACAGGCAGGAGGATCTCTGTGAGTTCAGGATAGCTTGGGTTCCATAGCAAGACCCTGTCTAGGGAAGAGGAAGGGGAGGAAGAGGAAGGGGAGGAAGAGGAAGAGGAGGAGGAGGAAGAGAAGAAGGAGGAGAAGGAGGAAGAGGAGGAGGAGAACAGCAGAAGAGAGGAGAGGAAGTGGCATCAGCACACTTAATGTATTTTTTACGCATATTTTTGAAGGGGGAGTGGGTTCTGGTGTTAAACTTATTTCTCAGTGTACACTCTGCCTGTGATTTTGGAGCTAATGCTCGTGTGATTCCTTAGATGAGTTCTTTAGGATCCTGAGTGTTCGGAAACATATTAATATATAAAGAGCCTTTAAAGCTGGGTGCAGTGTGCACACCTGGGATCCCAGCACTCAGAAAGGCAGAGGCAGGCTGAGCTCTGTGAGTTTGAGGCCAGCATGGTCTACAAAGTGAGGCCAGGGCAGCCAGAAAAACCAAAAAACCAAAACCAAACCCCCAAAACCAAACCAACCCTCCCAAAAGCCTTTAGCCAGAAGACAATATAAGCCCAGAATTCAGGTTTTATGAAGTCAAATAAATCCATGACACTGAACCTGGATGTGAGGATTTAGTTTTAAGTCTTAAATTGTTTTCTAAATCAATGAAAAGTAGGGTCAGTTGTGTTTACTGGAGAGCCCGAGAAACACACTAGAAATTAACAATGAGGTTCTGCTTTGTCTCTCCTCAACAAAGGCACTTTTGTGTTCGAAGCCACAAAACAGGAATTGTCACTCATACGTAACAAGTGACTTTATTTTAAAAAGTCCCACGCATTAGACTGCTTTCTGGGGAAAGTGTCCAGGGACACTAAGAAATTTATCTGATTCACTCCGTACATGAGGAAGTTGAAATGGTATCCGTTGTTTGCCTGAATGCACATGATTTAATTAGTTGTCCTGAGGAAGGAAATGTGTGCTTCTAGACTTAGGAGAGTACACCCGAGGTTTAGGAAGGACGGAAGCAGAGGCCTCGCAACCGCAACCGTTGGGTGTGTAACTCAGAGGCCAGTCAGTTATGTGCCAGGCCCATCTGCTCTTGCATAGCCCCCACTCCTGGTGTAGCTAGAGAGGACTTTCTGTGCTGGCATTTGGATGGGCATTCCCGGGGTGAAATCATGCCTTGTCCTCATTCACACCGACTTCCTTGCTCTTCTGAGGAAGTCGCTCTGGTGTTTTCCTGCTGCCCGTGGAGCTGTGGGACATGATTGGGTTTGCAAGAAGAAACAAATGCGAGGCCAAGGCCTTAGTCAACGGCCTTCTGGGCCTCCCCACCCCCACTTCCGTTAAAGTTCAACCATTAGGGTTTTCAGGGTGGCACAGCCAGGCTATGATTGATGACGTCAGGCACTGAAACTCTGCTTCCTAAGGGGTTAGTGAGCAAGAGAAGCAAGCAGTGCTGAGCCCAGCATAGCATCCTGCCTGCTGTGCTGACCTGGGAGATGGCAGCACAGTGCTGTACAGAAGGCCTTGAATCTGAGCCATGCTGGGCCTTCTGGGGAGACCCTTTCTTTTTTAAGAGCATCGAGTCTAAATGTCTCCGCATGAAACTCAATTGGCTTTTAAGGACCTTGTGTCCTGGGTGACCGACTTTTATAGCTCCTCCAAGGACGATTGAGTCTATTTATTGTAGTACATTGCCAATGAGCATCTGCTATCTTAGTGGCTCTAGATGACTAAGCTCCTTAAGTGGTCCTTGTAAATAGTCGTGATCTGTTGCTTTAGCTCTCTTAGGTCAGACTTGGAGCCGACAGACCATAATTAGCATTTCTTCCTACCTATCATATAGACAACGAATGAGGGAAACGCTGGTTGTCGAAGCAGCCATGAAGTCCCATCAGCTCGGAGATATTGACCAGAACACTGGCTTCTCTTTTCTTAGGCTGGCCTTGAGATGGAGTAGGGTGGCCAGTCAGGATTGAGGTCCCCCCCGTGGATTACAGCCAGCACCAGGAAGATCTCTGTGAACTGCAGCAATTTGGGACAACCACAGAGTTCAGCAGAGGGAACAACAGCTAATTTGCTGACACAAAACTGCATGCTGGCCAAAACCATGCCATTGCCAGCAGTAAAACAAGTCAAGTGTTCCTGGAAAAGGGCACCTCCTCCCTGACCTTCACATCAGTGGTCAATGAAGCCATTGTAATCTGTAAGACTCCAGCACATATCTCTCACCCCGTATCACCCCTGCCTTCCGTGGTTGCAGGGCCTGGAGCTTATATATTTATGCTGCTGTGGCCTCAGGAAGCATAAGACATTTGCTGCTCAGATGAGCATTAAGTGAAAATTCTCTGCCATTTAGGGACGATCGGAGGCCGCAGGTGGCATTTTCTGTTACTGTAACTGTGATGGATAAAAGGTTCCTACTGTGGAGGTTCCATAGAGGCGCCCTGCCTGCCAGTCTTTCTTCACCACTCAGGCATTTGTATCTTCAGTTGGTCGCACCCTGCACCCCTGTACCCCCACTCTTTAGACTCTGCGAGGCCCCGGCTGAAGCCTAGCGTCTCAGGCTTATGTTTCGCTAGTATGCTCCAGGCCAAGGGCTCTGTTCTGTGTTTGTGCGGCCTCTGCTCACACCTCTCTTGTGCGTGACCACTGTATGCTGACCATTGCCAAATACTTGTTGCATCGCCCTTGAATTGTTAGCTCCATGAGGTGGACATAGCTTCTGTCTCTATTTTTAATGTCCAACACTGATCCGTTGTGTGCACTGGAGGATATTTATAGACTGAATAAATGAATGAAAAAAAAAGGAATGAGGGAAATATTTACAATATACCACATGATATTACAGGGTATGTAGAAAGAGTAAGGTAGGGAAATTAAAACCCGCATTACCTTATAAAGTTAGTCTTTCCTTTCATGCATGTGTGCGTGCCTCTGCCTATGTGTAAAAAGAACTAAAACTTATTCATTCTTGTTGGGCATGGTGGCTCATGCCTGTAATTCCAGCTCCAGAGAGGCCTAACCAGGAGGGCTGCCACACGTTTAATACCAGCCCAGGCTAAGTAGTGAGTTCCAAGTCCCAGGCGACCTTGGGCTACCGAGGAGGACCCTGTCTCAAAGCCAGTCTTTATTTCTTTAACACAAACCCAGTGTCTCTCAAAGTACCTGAATGTGGCTTATTAGGTCTCAGGGCAGAGTGCCTCAGGGCAGGTGGTGGCAGGAAAGGTGGGAGCCAGTGGCACTCAGCAGGCACTGCGTTGTAATTAGCACGTCATTGAAACTTGTCAACTGTCCTGGACACCGCTAATGGGCTCCTAAGATTACAAGGAGGAGATAAAAAGTTATGATGTGTAAAGACGTGAAGCTCTAACAATCAGGTCCTGGTGGTGTAAATTACTAAGAAGCTGCAGGGTTTCAAGCAGACCAGCTTGGAGCTTAGGAAGAAATCTATGGACTTTGTCTTCCTGCATAGCAACCCTAGGCACTCTCACAGGGGCACCAAGTTTTACATTTTGATATCCATCAAAATGCCTGGGGTCAAAACTTTTGAAACTTTGTGCTATATATAATATATATTATATGTATATATAATATATAATATATATAATAATATATGTCCTTCTCCGCGTCTCCCCTCTTGTCAGTGCTCTTCTCTGGTCCCCATGAGTGTCACCGTTAAATGGTGTCTCGGTTACTCTGTGTCACGGTGACCAGAACCCTTGATGAAACAGCTTAGGAGAAGAAAGATGCTTTCCTTTGCTTTCTTTTCCCAGAGTTTCAGAAGGTCTCAGTCCATTGTGGGTGAGGGGCATCACGGCAGGAGTGTGTGGCTGGGGCTGCTCACACCCAGGTGGATCAGAAGGCAGACAGGAGTTGGCTATAACCTGGACAGGCCCGGGCCACCTCCTAAAGCTTACACAGCCTCAGATGACACCCCCAAAAGTCTCTCGGGGAATTGCAGATCCAAACCATGACAAACGACATCTTTTGGCTGTGACAAAGGTCACATTGTGTAGAACAAGGGTTATTTTTAGCTCATTTACATCCATCCTCTGTCGTTATCAATCTTTTACAACGAAACTTGTTTTTATTTGTTCCGTTAGTCAAATCGAACTCTCAAAAAACTAATTAGAGTTCCTATCCTATTGGGATTATATCATTTCTGCTGGATGGCTTTTTGTTTTTGTTTTGTTTTGCTTGAAGGTTTTTAATGTTTTTTTCCTACTGCATTTCCTGATGCTGCATGTTATACGGTGAGGATTTTGTTTGCTCTCTCTCTCTCTCTCTCTCTCTCTCTCTCTCTCTCTCAGAATCTTGCTATATTTCCCAGGTTGCACTGGGCCTCATGATCCCCCTGACTCCGCCCCCTGCTTGCTGGATTACAGGTGTGTGCCACCACTTCCTGTTACCAGGGGGATGTCGGTGCGCCTACATAATCCCGCCTGTTTCCTTTCTTGCCTTTGCCAGCAACTCTTACTTATTCACTAGGACTAGGTTGTATTTAGATTTTCTCCTGCAGGGAGAGAGCTCCCAGGCACTTCAAAGGGTGCCTTGAACACTGAAAGTATTGAGTGACACCCATAAGGCCCCTTAGGTGGTTAATGCTAGGGCAGGGCTGAAGGCGGGGCCTTTACCTTGCAATCTAGTAGGATTTCTGCAAGTTCAGTCATTGGGCTGTTTCTCTAGTGCTTAGGGTGTTTGGTTTTGTTTTGTTTTTTCCTACTAGTTAGGTACCAGTAATATTAAATAATGAGGAAATTATTCCAACCTCATGCTTCATAGTCAAGGAAGAAAGCTTTATACACACATAGCTAGGTTTCAGCGCTATTCTATTAAAAAGAAGTTGTTACCTAATTTTTATTTTTATCCTGCAGGTCAGAGGTTAGAGAAAGTTATAGCTATTAGAAATGACAGCTTCTTAAATTAATTGAATAATTTAAATTTATGTGCGTGTGTGTGTGCCTGAGTGTGTGTGTGTGTGTGTGTGTGTCTACCATGTGCAGACAGGAACCTATAGAGCCCAGAAGAGGGTGCCAGATGCCCTGGGACTGAGGTTCCAACAGTAGTGAACCACCATGTGGGTCCTGGACTCAAACCCTGGTCCTCTGCAAGAGTAGCAAGTGCTCTTAGCTGCTGAGCCATCTCTCTAGCCTCAGAAGTGGGAATCTTGATATACTGAGAAAAGGATGTTTTACTTAACTCACTGATGGTTAAAAGAATAAGGTTTTGCTGATGTCCTTTCTGGAAGGTCATTTACATTGTCTCTTTCAAGGTCAAATGTGAAAGCAAATTGTTTAGACATTTATGGCCATATGATGCGCTTTAGGTGCCTAGCAGAGTTCTGTGGGAGAGCATTGAGTATTTGGAAGTTCGCCTTGTAGGGTTTTCACCTCCCGTGCCTGCTTGCCTCTGTGCCTGGACGTCCTCTCTCTCCGCATGGCAGTTTGTGAACTTGCTTCTTCTTCTCCCTCTTCAGATTTTCATCACCGTGAACTGCTTGAGTACAGATTTCTCCTCCCAGAAGGGTGTGAAAGGACTTCCTTTGATGATTCAGATCGACACATACAGTTATAATAACCGCAGCAATAAACCCGTCCACAGAGCGTACTGCCAGATCAAGGTCTTCTGCGACAAGGTGAGCAAAGGCTACAGTCAGTCAGAAAGGCACTGTTATGACTGCATGTTCTTTTTAATGACATTCCTCCCTGGTCACTTTCTCTTGTCTGGCGGCATCAAAAGGATTCCTTATCAATCAATCACATGGAAGTGGCATGCTTCCTTCCCGAGTCCTGCTGTAGGAAGTCGGCAGTCCGTTGCCCTTTGGCTTGGCGTGGGTTGTTTCCAGCCTACCCTTTTTACCATTCATTTAATGGTTGGCACTGCCTGTGGCTAAGTTCTCTCAGGCTGCTAAAACAAAATACCTGAGGCTGGGTGGTGTGAGCAATAGAAATTTATTTTTTACAGTTCGGGGGTGGGGGGCGGTTGAAGCCTATGATCAATGTGTTCATTCCCTCTTCCCTCCCATGCTCCTGGCTGTCAGTAGCCATGGTCTTCCCTGGTCCTCACACGGGGGAACAAGAGAAGAGAGCTCCTTATGTCTTTTCATAAGGACACGGTCAGATCCGGGATCAACCTCAGGAGCTCGCTTCCTTTCAGCTCGTTTCTGGGCTGGAGCTTCAGGCTGTAGTGCACTGTGCTTTGGTCTGAACATGCAGCTGAAACGACAGATCTAGAACATTCATCGAGTGTAGACACTATCCTAGAACATGTCAGTATAGTCTTTGCCATTTGAGATGTTGCATGGGGCCTCACCTGGAGCTTTTGGGACTAGAAATCACACTGGAAACCATGGGCATCCGGTGCAAGAGGTCATCACAGGAGAGAAGAAGAGCGAGGAGAAGCGCTGAAGATCAGCCTGTGTGAGCAGATCGGCCTGTGTGAGGGAGATCAGCCTGTATGAGGAACATGGCCTGTGTTGCCTGTGTGAGGGAGACCAACCTGTGTGTGAGGGAGATCGGCCTGTGTGAGGGAAGGGGATGGAGCCACTTTACCAAAGAGCAATTCCCCAGGTGCTCCCTGGAAAGCATCGAAGGGCCTTCTGAGGACAGGGTGTGAGACGGGTCTGGGGGTGCAGGTACTGAAGACTCCTGTTGGCGAGTGGTGTGCACAAACAGACGGAACATAGCTCGGTTGTTTTCCATGAGAAGATACAACGTGAAGCTCTGGTCCAGGTAAAAACCCTGTTCTGGGAAAAAACTGGTGAGAGTAAAGTCTCAAAGTGAGCCCACACACCCAGGTAACACAAATCGGGATTAACGGGAACTTACATGCATGCACATGGGAATAAAAACGTGCTCGGACTCAGGAAAGAACTAGAAAAAAGGCAGGGGTGGGGGGGGGGGACTGTTACAAAAGAGACTAGAAGCAACACAGTCTGAACAATGAGACAGGTAAAGTCCTACAGAGGAACAAGTGGGGAAACAGCACAGATTTCAAAAATAGGAGACTGACAGAGAGGAGCGAAATCATCAGAGAAGAAAGCTAAAGAGAACTCAGTGTTTGTAGAACAGTCATCATTGAGAAGAAAAACAACAACAACAACAACAACCAACTCCCCAGCAAGGGAACAGAACAATTGTGAAAGCAACGCATCAGAACCCGGGAGAGTCTTCATCACGTGCTGGGAAACTGGCTCAGGATAACAACACAAAGCAGCAGCCAGCCGCTGGGCAGAGTGGTGCACGCCTTCTATCCCAGCACGTGGGAGGCAGAGGCAGGCAGATCTCCGTAAGTTCGAGGCCAGCCTGGTCTACAGAGTGTGTTCCAGGACAGCCAGGGCCACATGGTGAGACCCTGTCTCAGGGGTTAAAAAAAGAAGAAGAAATAATAACTATCAGACTTTGAAAAGAGGGAAAACTATTTTCTGAGCATCTAATTAAAGAAAATAAAATAAATAACTAGAAACAAATAGGGAGATTTTTAATCATCAAAAATTTTCAACAGTAATACTATGTTAGGAGGAAATAATTGTCTGAATAGGATGAAGTAAACCAAGGACTTTATTCTCGCCAAATTAACTCCAGTGTAAAGAACATAGAGAACCACAAACTCCAAATAAAATACAAACAACAATAGAACACTCCCAAGTCCAGTGAATATTCCCTCTTTGGAAATCGGGTAGAGAGCCTGGGACATGGACTGTGCCATGCTGATGGGGGGCACGGAGCACAAACTGATCTGTAGATCTTCGAGTGACGGGAGAGAGTGTAGACACGTGGCCAGCGGTGCGGCCATAGGATGACTGCTGAAAAGTGGGGAAAATGCTGGGAGACGGCTCAGTGGGTAAGAGCGCCTTCTGCGTTCGCACAAGGACCTGAATTGGAACCCTTAGTGCCCATAAAAAAGCCAGGTGTACCGCACGTGCCTGTAACGCCAGCGTTGTTTTGGAGGCAGGTGGGTCCCTGGAGATCCCTGGCCAGCCCCTCATTGTAGCTTACTTAAATGGCAACCTTCTGGTTTGGCGAGAAACCTTGCCTCAAAGCAGTAAGTCAGAGACTAATAGAGAAGTGCATTCCTCGGCACGCACTGAAGTCTGCGTGCACACAACACACGTACACACAAAGCTAGGCAACAGAGGTGAGACAGTCTCACTGGCTGCCTATAGGGATGGACTGGTGACTACATCAGAGTAGATGACGGGGAAGATGGAGGAAGAGGCCAGAAGCTAATTCCATGCTGCCCTTCGTTTTTTTTCCCCCTTCCCCAAGACAGGGTTTTTCTGTGTAGCCCTGTTTGTCCTGGACTCCTTTTGTAGACCAGGCTGGCCTCAAACTCACAGAGATCCCCCAGCCTCTGCCTCCCCAAGCTGGGATTAAAGGCATGCGCCACCACAACTGCCTAGCTGCTGCTCTTCATTCTTAAAGGTACAGCATCTGTTGTATTAAAATGCCTGTTTTAACAATGAGGTAGCACAGAGAGAAATGGGTTCCTGTGATCTAAGAGCAGTGACAGCAGAGGAAATGGTCAATTGAAGAGAAAGGAAGACTCAGCCATTAGAGTTGTGTAGCCTCAGGACTGAGGGACAGTTAGGTGGCCTCCGGAGCCCAGAGGCCATTTGACTCAGCGCATACCTTGAGAACGCACAGGTATGTGGGTCAAAAGGCGCAAGGCACTTGGCTGAACTTACACAGCAGAGGAGCTGGATGCAGACAGATTTGTCTCTGTTCAGACTCCTTGCTTGAATCAATGACTGACTTATATACATAGAGTATGAAAATGACAATGGATCATTCAAAAAACCAACCAAACAAACACACACCCAAACTTGTAGAAAGAGAGTGTCACATTGTGGCTGTGAACCTATGTCCCAGAGGAACAGAGCCTTAAAAAAAGAAAAAAAGATTTATTTATTATGTATACAGTGTTCTGCCTGTATGTATGCTTGCATGACAGAAGAGGCCATCAGATCACATTATAGATGGTTGTGAGACACCATGTGGTTTCTGGGAATTGAACTCAGGTCCTCTGGAAGAGCAGCCACTGCTCTTAACCTCTGAGCCATCTCTTCAGCCTGGAAATGAGGCTTTAAGAAGATAAAATGGTTAATGATACCATTCGTTGCCAACTTTCTTTTAATAAAGAGATTTTCATTCAGTTATTTTGCCTTTCAGTGAGAGAGGCTGAGAAGGAGAGTGTATGCATTCCTTACCAACCCACAGCTTTGCGGGTTTTTGAAGCCCTCACTCAGCAAGGAAAGGGTAATGGTGTGGATATGTTTGTAACATTGAGAACCCAGAAAGCATGGCCCTTGTGTACACTTTGCCACTCAGAAGATAAGTCACATTCCTTATAGTTACTGTTTTAAATGCCCCAATACATATGCTAAGGTCACTGGAAGATGATGGCGAAATGGGTGACATCTACTCCACGCAGTTAGTGATAGCGTTTCTGGTGGGCCTCTGCGAATCTCAGTGTTAAGGAGTGGGGGCTGTCAAGAAACTCACGTGAGGCAGAATCTGGTGGCCTTGCAGATGGCTGACTGTGGCTGACTGCATCACGTTTGTACTCCCAGATGGAACAGGCCTCTTCCCTAAGTGTAGAAGTGATGTTTTCGGGAAGTTTGGGGCCACAGATGTTTCTAGGATGGAGGGAAACTTCTCTGTCTTTCCTGAATGTTCAATGCTTCTTCGGCTCTTACTGAAATCACAGCTTTATTTTAGAACGGAGAGTGGCAGTTCTCCGAGAGTGTCCATTGTGTCTCTATTTCCTGTACATATATAAATCTTTTCAAAAATAGATTTAATTCACTTTAGGCTCCTTGTATAAAAACCCGCTACCTGGAGCCTGGGCCCTCTTGAAGTCTGGCGTGGGTTTTCATAAGATGCTCGATGAATTCCTAATGAGCACAGTCTCTCTCCAGAGGTCCCAGGGTCAAGTAGCTATAGGGCTTGGAGATGCCATCAAAGGTGGCCTTGGTGAAGTTGCTCAGGGTGGCAGTGCAGCTGAGGTGTAGCAGTTATTTATACTGGCCATCCATAGCAGCTTCCTGGACACATGAACAGAGATGATGCCTGTCCCTCTGGGCTCAGGAGGGAGACGCACCAGCACAGAACCACAGCCTCCTGTCACCCTGCATGGAACAATGTGGGGCTTGCGGTCTTCCCCAATAAGCCTCTCCACACAGGAGCAATGGAAAGCTTGGCCAAGATGATAGCCCCTCAGATACTGGCTATGTCCTCGGACCACTTAGCATCAAGGCCAACATGACTATTGCTGTACCCAATAGCAACCAAAGTCTTGAACCTGGTCCCCACAGCAGCATCGGCACTGGCCTGATGATCTTCAGAACCTCATCCTTTAGGGATGCTCCCGGGAGGAAGTCGAACGTCTAGGATTCCTTAGTGGGCAGGGAGAGCAGGCGGATCTTCTCCAGGGACTTAGTCTCGAGCCCTTGACCGGGTGGCCCAGCCTGGTGATGGGGATCCACTCCTTGTCTTCAGCTTTACCTCCATGAGCCGCACAGCCTCTACTACTCCAGCCTCAGAAATCTGTCTGCCTCTGCCTCTGGAGCGCTGGGATTACAGATGTGCGCCACCACGCCCGGCTAAAAGGTGTGCTGTAATTATCTGAATCCCATCTATGTGAAACAACACTGGCCCATTCTTCAAGGACTCCCTCAAGCCATGGTGTTCTTGCTGACCACAAGTCCCCACTGCTCCCCGGCCTTGGTCAGAACTGGCTCTCTGCTAGAAGAGCCAGTGTGACCAAAAGTGTATCTTGCTCTTTTTAATCCAAACCGTCTGTATATCCTTGGCGTAAACTATTTTATATTTATCCATGAATGTGTGTCAATAGATTCAAATCTTTTTTATGTAGCTGCAGCTTGACACTTGGGGTGTGATATTTTATTCCAAGTGTGTATGTTCAGCAATCTTTGCCTTTTGGTGTTCTTTTACTCCCTTCCTTCCTTCCTTCCTTCCTTCCTTCCTTCCTTCCATCCTTCTTTCCTCTCTTCCTTCTTTCTTTCTTTCTTTTCTTATGCTTAGGGATGAACGCATTTTGTGTTGTTGAATCTGTCTGTCTTTCAGGCCATTTCTAAAGCTTGAAGGTTGCTTTATGCATCACGCGTCACTGTTCCCCAAGCAGCTCTGCAGGGGAAAGGGATTGTTAACATGGACCCGGGGAAGACGCTTAGGCCTGGTGTCCCATTGTGACTACATGGCGCGCACATGAGAATTCTCCTGGAGCCAGACTAGAGAAAGCGAAAGGAAGCTGTGCTAGGATTGTCTCTGTCCAGGGTCAGAAAAGGAAAAAGAAAGACAAACAGTGAATGGCGCTGGCACCAGGGACAGCTGACCCGGTAGTGAAGCCAGAGAAGGCCGTGAACTTGGCCAATGAAAACTCAAAACTATGAACAACAGGATGGAATAGATGCAGGGTCCTTCTACATGGCGGAGTGAGCGCCACCTGCAGGCTTACAGGAGAATATTTGCAGAGCGCTCCCTCATCTTCCCGTGGCAGCAGTAACTCAGGGAAGAATGCCCCTTTATTTCTTCCCCTGATGATATATTTTTTTTAACTTCATAATTGTAAGCAGAGGGAAGTCACGCAGGGAAGTCACATTTGCCCGGAAGCTGTCTGTGCCTAGGAGCGGACTCCATGGGCTGTTCTAGTGATCCGTACTGAGTTACCCAGCAGGTGACAGCGAGCCAGGGAACTCAGCCTGTTTTGCCACATGGGTTCAAAACTCAGGTGCATGGAGTGAGCCTGAGACCGGAAGAGCAGGCCACGTGGGCGAGTCGGCATCGCTCATGGGTCAGAGTGTAGCATGCAGAGCTATGAGTGTTCTCATTGGGATGGGAGAGAGGAAGTTGAGGCTTCCTGGCTTCCTGTCCCTAGTTTTGCTTCTCATATTCGTGTGTGTGTGTGTGTGTGTGTGTGTGTGACAATATTCTTGTATGCTCTGAGAACATACCTTGCTTGGTCTCTCTGTTTTCCCCACCAGGGAGCAGAACGAAAAATCCGAGATGAAGAGAGAAAGCAGAACAGGAAGAAAGGGAAGGGCCAGGCCTCCCAAGCCCAGTGCAACAACTGTAAGTTGTCCCCTACCCCCAGTGCTGACTGTGCTAAGGAGGGCACTGCAGCCGGCCCGCTGGATCCTTCGAGAAGACAGATAGAAAGAAGCCGGCTGCAGGGAAGGCACAGACGCCCCAGGCGTGGCCTGCTTTGCCCTTGCAGTAGAGACATAGGGAAGGCAAACAGAAGCCCTCCACTTACACTCAGGACTCTAGCTGGAAGTGGAGGAACCTTCCATCCACTTCAGCACTTCCCAGAATCCCACGTTCTTTTTGTTTATTCGGGCCGGGTGAAGGGCATGTAAAGCGTAGCCAGGTCCTGAGAAGCCTTCCGGGGGAGAATCACGGACTTGGGCTGAGAGTTCTCAGGCGTGCTAACCCTTGTTCATGGGCTTTGCGGTTCCATGCAGCCTCTGACGGGAAGTTGGCGGCCATACCCTTACAGAAGAAGAGTGACATCACGTTCTTCAAAACCATGCCGGACCTGCACTCGCAGCCCGTGCTCTTCATACCAGATGTTCACTTTGCAAACCTGCAGAGGACTGGACAGGTACGACGAATCCTGCTCTTCACCCACTCCTGTGGGCCCCCTTTCCGTGGGGGTGCCGGCGCATCAGCGCAGAGGACCACAAAATAAACTCACCTTTGAGTCTAGCAGCAGAGGAAAACCAGTATCATTCCTCATAAAAAGTAACGTTTTTACAGAAAAGACTGCCTTGTGAGAGAATGCTGGCATTCTAAGGCAAAGAAAGATGTGATCTGTTGTTAGAAAATTGTTGACAGTTCATCTGCCTGTTACAATAGGTGCTTTGTGTCAGGCCGACTCTATGAGTGCACACATCGCCACCTAGTGGTGAGAGGTAGAACTGTATCAGTAACTTACTAAATGCTGGGACTAAACGGGCTTCTTGCCTTTCTAAAAGGAGAATGTTTATGTAGTGACAAGGCAGCTGTACAGCCAGAGGGTCGTGGTGTGTGTGTGTGTGTGTGTGTGTGTGTGTGTGTGTGTGTGTGTGTGTGTGTGTGTGTGTGTGTGTGTGTGTGTGTGTGTTTCTGCCTCCTCTTTTAAAAGCTCCCAAGCATGGAGCTGCACTTTCTATGGAGTAAGGTCTTCATATCAAGGGATAATTGAATTAAGCTGCCCTGCTTCCTGTTAAACTCAGGCTAAGGTACCTCCTCATTGTTGATAGCCTGATGTAGACTCTCGGCAAGACTTCTCTGAACTACACAAAGCTGCCAGTGAATCTTAAGAGGAATAGTGCCCCAGTCTGGCTGCCCCAACAGCCAGTCCCCTGCCTCACTCATCCCCCAGTGTCATACTCAAGGCAGAGTCTGAGAAAAAAGTGACTTTTAGAGTTTATTGTCCTCAGCAGGCTAAGCAGCCTGGTGGCTTCTTAGGTTTGGCCTAAAGGCCCCTTTCACAGCACCTGTGGGCTTCCCTGTGACCCTGGATTGAGACAGAGAAACTCAGAAGGGCGCCTGACTGGACACTTGGTTGTCCCGTGAGGAGCCTGTGGTCAATCACCTTGCATAGCAGGATGGGCAGTGGCTACCTGGCGGTGTTAAAGATGGTTTTCTGGGCAGTTAGAAGCTGAGAAGATGCTTGAGAGGCAGAAGGACGCCGCACTGGCCCCTGAGGGGGTGAAAACACAGCTTGCATGCATGTATTTCTGTTTAAGAAGAAACAAAATCCAATCCAGCAATAGCAATTAGAAAAACAAATCTAAATGGAAAGTTCTTCCACACATCTGAGCTAATAGCTAGACCGAGTCAATCTGGAGCAATCCACGCACCTCGGTTTGTTGTACAACGAGGCCTGGGCGTGGCAACGCCCTTGTGCTGCTAGAAGCCTCGGAGAGAGAGAGGCTGGGGAGGGACGCTGCCCAGGCCCAGGTGGGCAGGGACAGGGAGCTGTAGAAGAGAATGTCCGATGGTGACTTAGGTAATCTTGTCCACCCAAACACAGCTGTCCCCACAGCACACAGAGAGCATTCACAAAGGCCACTGGTAAGTTTTAGAAATAATGGCAGCGAGAGGCTACATACACACAACAGACTCCTCAGCATTTCTCTTTCGGTTCGTAAGGAGGCTTCACAGTTTCTTCCTTTTGGCTGTTTGTTTGTTTGTTTGTTTGTTGAGACAGGGTCTCTCTGTGTAGCCCTGGTTGTCCTGGGACTCGCTTTGTAGACCAGGCTGGCCTCGAACTCGGAGATTTGCCTGCTTGTGCCTCCACTGCCTGGCAGGAGGCTTCCCACTTTCTTTAATGCTGATTGCACTTGCCACTGGGCCCTCCTATGGACACTTGTCCTTGGACATCTTCCTCTTATAGCATGAAGACAGTGAGTGAGTGACAACAGGAAGTGAGAGGAGGAGGAGGAGGAACCTACTACCCTCAAAGCCTGTCAGGGAGAAAGCAGGCGGAGGGAGAGTGCAGGCTGAACATGACTGCCAGATTAAATGTGAGAGGAGAGAGGAGCCGAGTGATGGCCACCAGGGCCGAAAGGCTGAGATCTAAAAGCCTGAGTTATATAGGGATCAGGCTGCCAGGACAGGAAGCCCTGCCCCTGGGAGGGTAGGGGGTGGGGTGAGAAGTGCTGGGAGGAGCCATAGGTACTAAAGGATGCTGGGAGAGCTGGGAGGGGCCACAGGTACTGAGGGATGCTGGGAGAGCTGGGAGGAGCCACAGGTACTGAGATGCTGGGAGAGCTGGGAGGGGCCACAGGTACTGAGGGATGCTGGGAAAGCTGGGAGGGGCCACAGGTACTGAGGGATTCTGGGCATCTTGGTTAGCCACTCTGTCCCCCAGAGACCTAATAAGTAACCCCTACATTTTCTGTGGCTAAGGGAAACCAGGTAAGCCAGACCCCTCCAAGGAACAAACACACAGGCCCCTGTTGCTCTAATCCTGCTAACAGGAGGCCTTCTTGTGGCACGGCCTCCTGAGCCGCCCATCTATGGAGCCAGCACAGCCTTTCTAAACAGTGCGTTTAGATCTCACCAACAAATTTTCTTATTGTCGGGAACATTTGACAAAGGGGTAGAGCAACCTGATCAGACCAGGACCAGCTTTAGCTAGAAATAGTCACATTTCTGAATTTACTTTATAAAATCTAAACATTGTCCCCAAGGGGAATATGAAGAGGGTGCATTTTCTTAGACACACACACACACACACACACACACACACACACACACACACACACACATACTCTCTCTCAGCATTGCTAATCAATTGTATCTTCTTTCTTCTGAGAGATAGTTCGTACGGTAAGACAATGCGTGCGGACTTCCATGTTTTATTCCTGTCCTACATGTGTGTTGTTTCTCCCACAGGTGTACTACAACACAGATGACGAGCGAGAAGGGTAAGGCACCAGTCACTCCCCGTCCTAAGCACTTCCTGTCTGTGTGGGTGGCAATGAAACGACCATCGATCCCTGGACAGGAGACAGGACCTTCCCCTGTGCTTGTGACTTAGAGCTGAGAAAGGGGCTGGGGTGGGGGTTGGGGTTTGGGGGGGGATGGATGGATGCAGCTGTGTGACCACCTTTCTCCCTGCGTGCCCCACTTTCTGTGCCCCCCCCCCCCACTATGATCTGCCTTTGAATGAATGGTAATTTTACAGAAGTGGCCCATCTCTCACCGTTCGCTGAACTCTCTCTGGTAGCTCTTGCTTCCCACTGTTTGATGCCAGCATCGTTGAGAGTGTGAGGGCCTTTCCTGTTTTCAGAACAGCCTGCGCCACAGACGGCTCCTGAAGCCTTCACTCCAGCTAGATGGCTTTGGATGGGGTCTGAGTAGGTTAAGAACCTGTTCACTGTCCTGTGGGTTTTACATAGGAAGTTGTCTTCCAGTGCTTCCCGCGTGTGCCTCCGTGTAACATTGATGAGATGTTCCCCATCCTTGCAGAGAGCACACGCCCACCTATATAGGTCTTTAGGGACAGTGAACTCTTCAATGTCATTTCCACCCCTAACTCACTTTAAACACTCAGAAGTCTGCAGTTAGGAAAGGGCTGATCTTTGTTTGTTTCTTTCTTTATTTGTTTGTTTGGTTTTTGAGACAGGGTTTCTCTGTGTAGCCTTGGCTGTCGTCTACTTACTTTGTAGACCAGGCCAGCCTCGAACTCACAGAGATCCACCTGCCTCTGCCTCCCTGTGCTGGGATGAAAGGCATGCGCCACCACGCCCAGCTGAAAGGGCTGCTTTAAGCACTGAAGTGACTCTTCTCTAGGCCACATTCTATAGCACCTTCTTGAGAGGCAGGTGCCTCGCTGCCTTCTGCGTGAATATAGCCAGCGAGACAGAGTGTTCTCTGTGTATGAGGAAGCTCGTTGTATTTTTCTAAGAGCTGCGTGGACTCAGCTTTTAGGATTTAAAGGAGGAACAGTGTACTTTGGCTTTTGGAACAGCTAACTGTGCTGGCTCAGCTCCCTCACATTTGGGCCTATGCAAAGCGGAGCATGGGGCAGATGTCAAAGCTGTTCCCTCTTGGGGCTGAGAAACAAAAAGAGGATGCCTCTGCTGGCCGAGAGTGCCCTGTGTGTGTCATTTAGGCTCCCAGCCTCTTGAGTGACACTGCCCATGTTTAGTATGGTCTTCTCTGGCTAATGGAGTCTCCTTGGAAACACCCTCACAGACACACAAAATGTGCTTTACAAATCTTGAGGGTCTCTCATTTCAAATCTGTCAACAGTTGAGATCATCACAGCACGTTGTCTCTGAGGAACAGCTCCGACTTCTGTCCATTGGCTGTTGCTCTGGTCTCTGCAGAAGCCTTTTCCTCCCTCAGCACTCAAACTTCTGCAACTGTTTGTAGCTAAAATATAGTTTCATCTTTTAATATCTTAATTCCCCTCATGGGAGACTACTAAATTTGAACAAAAATAAAAAAGAATATGTACGGGCATTTTGCCTCTGTGTATATTTGTGTAGCAGTTGCATGCCTGATGCCCATGGAGGCCAAAAAGGGCATTGAGTCCCTGGAACTGGCATTAAAGATGACTGGGAGCTGTGCTGTCGGTGCTGGGTATTGAACCCAGGTCCTCTGGAAGAGCAGCCAGTGCTTTTAACCTTACAGCTGGCTCTCTAGCTTGACTACTAAACTTTGTTTGGTTGTTTGTTTTTGCTTGTTTCTGTCTTCTGAAAATTGGTTTCGGAATAAACGTGTTGAGAACCTCGTGAGTTACAGGTTAAAACCACATTCTTTCCTCAGTATCTATTGTATGCTCGGCGTTTGCATTAGTTGTATATGACTACCATCCCATAATAATTTCCTCCAAAACCACAGTCAAACCTATGCTTCCCCAGTCCGTTGTAAGACACTTCAGAGTTGGTAAAGGAAGTGTAGCCAATATCGCTGACCACTTTTCTGGAACAGAAGTTGCCAAGTGACAGACTGAGGGCCAGATCTCTTTTGGTGGTGGTGGGGATCAGCAGAGTCTCAGTCTGTAGCCCTGGATGGCCTGGAACACGCTATGTGGACCAGGTTGGCCTTGAGCTCAGAGAGATCTGACTGTATTTTCCTCCTGAGTGCTGGAATTAAAGGCATACACCATCACAGCCAGCTCCAGTCCTATTTTGAATGGCCTCCAGACTAAGAATAGTTTTCAATAGTTAAAAACCCTCCAATCAAGACTGGCATAGGATGTGACGTGCACCAGAGCCTCTGCAAGGAGTGTTTTCTGGAGCACAGCTGTATCAATTCCTTTCTGCGTTGTATATGATTTCTTTGGCTGTACAGAGGCAGAACTGAGTTGTTACAACAGGAATCTGAAAAACCTTTGCTGCTGGGCCCGGTTCAGACCAAGTTTGCGACCTTCCATCTCAAAGGAGAGAATCTGAAAGGAAGTACTTAAACTGCTTCTAGCTGCTTAGGGCCCAAACTTGTCCAGGACTGAACCTCTAAAGTCATTTGTAAATCCTCTAAGTATTGATTAGAAAGGCACGCATAGAGCTGGAGAGATGGCTCAGAGGTTAAGAGCAGTGGCTGTTCTTCCAAAGGTCCTGAGTTCAATTCCCAGCAACCACATAGTGGCTCACAACTGTCTTACGATCCGGTGCCCTCTTCTGGCCTACTGGCTCACATGCAGGCAGAACACTGTGTACTTAATACATAAATAAATAAATCTTAAAAGAAAGAGAGAAAGAAAGAAAGAAAGAAAGGCAAGCATAGTGGCTCATGCCTGTAATCCCGGAAGTCAGGGAGCTGAGGCAGGAGGATAAAGCGTTCGAGCCAGCTCAGTCTGTCTACACAGTGTAACTCCCCTCTCAGAACCAAAAGCAAGCACTTTGGTCTTTTTATCTTGGGACAGAAATAATCACATTTCAGTGGCTGGAACAGACAGAAGTGATTAGACCTATGAATTCTAATCTTTAAATCACATATTTTATAAAGAGACAGCATGGCGTCATAAAAGAATGTTGGCTTTGAGCTCAGGAAGCCAAGCCTGCCGTTTGAACTGCCACGGAGCCATAAGAAACCCCATGCCGGCCTCTCGGTCGCTGGCCTCAGTGTTCTCAGGGCTATACTGAAGAGACTGTAGACGGCTATCTCTCTTAGGTCCCCCAGCGTTTGGCATTTAGCGTTTCACTCAGTAGTGTGCCTGTGATAAAGTTCAAGGGAAGCCGCACGAGAGGCTGAAGTGACCCTGCAGACCCATGGCCTCATTGCAGTCTGTCCTTTGCAGTGACTTACCTGTAACTCCGTTGGCAAGTCTGTCCATCAGAACTGCCCGTGTTGTTGCGTGGCCATCCATTCCAAGAGCTACGTCCCATGCTCCCATGCATCTTCTCACCGAGTAACATGTGCAGTGTTGCTGCCTCCATGTGAATGCATGCTGGGTACATGGCTCTTGCTATCTGTGAAAGCAATAGCACTGCCTGGATACTTTGATGTGTATTGCTTCTGTGATTTCGCCCCGATTTCCCATTACCTGCCATGGTCAGTGAGGAAAAAAGGCTTTGAGAAATTAGGAAAACTTCTTCAAAGTCATCTAGCTAGCGCATGATCGGAGCAGGGGTTGAACCAGTTTCTGCTCTTAATTCCCAACACTCACCAACGTGACTCCACTGCCCAAGCCTCAATTCTAGACCTGTGGCTGGGCAGAGGGCAGATCCTACTGTGTAACCTTTCTGGCCTTTACCAAGGTATTTCATCTCATGAGTATTCCTGGCAGGGCCGACAGATCTCTGACCTCTGAGGACACCGTGTATGTTCACCTAGCCCTGAGGAGGTACAGTCTTCAGTGGCATGGTCACAGCCGCCATTACGACTATGATCAGGCCAAGCGCCTCACCTTTGTGATTTTTGACTTCATTTTATACTGTATGTGGCACTTAAAAAGCTGGAAAACAGCTAGTAATGTTCCTGAGTGTTTGGCTTAGTTGTCTGTAGCTCTCGGTGCTCTCTAGAAGTTTTTACCTTAAGCCCGGGGACCTATGAAGTCCTGAGCCCTAAACCTGTTTCAGACCTGGCACCTCTAAACACTTTTCTGATGACTCTTAATATCGCATGTTGCTATCAAAGGTCGTCCTTGCAACCACAACCCGATAAGCCCACGGCTGATTATGCTGCTGGCCCTGCACTGTTCCAGCTGACCACCACTGGGATGGAGATGTCAGAGAAAATACTGCCCCATTGCTCTCTGATCTTTTGAAAAGTGACATACGGTGTCATAGGCCTGGCCACTAGAAGGCCTGTGGCCTGTACTCTTTTCACTAGAGAGTGGGCATGCCATAGCTGCCTTGTTTGGTTTTGCTTTGAAGAGTAAACGAAACAGTTTAGCTCAGAACACATAAACCTTACTGACTCCTACTGGGCTTAAAGATTTGAAAGCGTAGAGAAGGTGTATTTGATGTCCCAAGAGAAATGTGGTTTATCTGAGATACTATTTTAACGACAGCATCTACTGTGGCTTGGATTAAGTTGTTCTCAGAAGTCAACCGAACTGGAAAAATAGAAACGAGACTCTTGCCTGGGGAAGTAGCTTGACTCACACAGCGTGAGAAGGTGTTTGGGAATGTTTCGGGCCATTTACCAATTATTAGTTTAATGGTGCCTGGCTGCTCTGTGGATAGAGTTTTAAAAGTCTTGTAACTCTCAGCTAATGGCCACTCCAGTTCCAAGATGAGACAAGGCAGCAAGGGCAAGACTGAGGGAGCAGTGTCCTAAGAGTTCGTTACCGTCTTCCGGTGAGACTTGAGTTTCATGTTTGTCCTTAGCTGCTCTCACTGTTTGGCACCGAGGGGAATAGTGGGAGTGCTGGCCCCCGACTTCGCTCCCTAGGCTTACCAGCATTGACCTGGGTCCCTCAACGGTGCATGCAAATAGCCATGTTTCCGATGAGCTGCATCACCTCGTGTAAGGCCAGTAGCATATTTGAGCCTTCTGTCACTGTGGACACAGGGGCTATGATTGTTCTTGCTCAGGTTCCTCAGAGTGCTCAGCGATGCCAGGAAACAAGGCAGAGGAGTGTGCTCTGTGAAGCCTGGCCTGGTGTTGACCTTTGGAGGTTAACTAAGCACCATAGGTTGACTGATGTAAGCTACTGGCACGGGTAGGAGTGTTTTCAGACTGTCTGTAGGTAGTGTGCCATGTGACTTGGCAAAGTGATGCGTGGCTCTCTGGTGGCAGGAAGGCCACTCAGGAGTCACAGGGTTCTGTGCTATCTGGAAAGTTGGGGTGAGCTCAGTGTCCATCTCCGATGCGAGACCACGTCGGGGTTGAGCTGTTCGCTGTGGATGGAAAACCCAGTCTTCTCCGTAGTTCTTTCCCTCAGGCGTCTCCAGCCTGTGACCGTCACCAGCCTCACTATCTTTGTCTAGTACTTTGGTGGTGCTTATCCTGAGTCCCTGGCACTCACATGATTCTCTCAAGAGCCTCCTTTAAATTTATTGTTTTTATTATCTTAAATTGTGTGTGTGATTGCATGTGGGTACGTACACATGTGTGCAGGTGTTCATGGAGGCCAGATGCGTTGGATCCCTTAGAGCTGGAGTTACAGGAAGATGAGCCATCTGACCTGGGTACTAGGAACCTGACTCTGGTCCTCTGCAAGAGCAGCATCCAGTCTTCACTGCTGCTGAGCCACCTCTCCAGTCACCTTAAATTTTATTAAATTAATTAATTTGTATTTGACACATCCTATTTGTACTTCTTTATAGGGCCTGGCGTGATCATGTGACAGTGTACATAATGTGTAATGATCAACTTGGTGCAATTAATATTTCCAGCTCCTCAAATATTGTGTCATCTCTATGGCAACGGCCTCCTCGTAAAGATTAGGAGACCGAGGAGCATGGAAGTTGAGCAGTGTGTGCACATCTGTACAGCAGTAAACAATGAAGCAGGGCTTTTAAATCAGTCGGGGTGGTCTGACCTAACCATTCTGCTAAGTGACCTACCAGACACCGCCTCATGGCCTGACAAGCCTAGGGAAATTACCTAGGGAAATTATAGGTCTGCATCTATGTGCCCGAGACTCAAGTACAGTAAATGTCCACTTCTCTGATTTCTCTTCTAATTTCTCTTTCTCTTAGTCTTTCTCTTCCCTTAGTGTGTTTGGAACTCATAGGGACTTTGGAAGCAAACGCAGGGTTATCAGAACTGACCCCACAGAGAATGTTCCGGGCTCAGCACCGCCATCTTCCAGGAGGTAGTGCTGGAGTCTTCTTTGGAAGAGGAGAGGACTGGGCAGCTGGGCTGAACCTCCACTGTGGCAACTAGGGAAGGGAGAACTACAGGAGGCCAGGACAGTTTCCCACAGAGGTCTGTGGAGGTGGCCTGTGTCATCTCCTACTGTGCTCCAAGGGGCCTTCAGGAGCACAGGGACAGCCAGACCTCGGATGATGTAAGGGGTTGCCACCACCTGGGTGCCGCGCAGCTTTTCTGTGGCCATGACCTTCTGAACAGAACAGGAGATACAGGCCCAGCATCCTCACCTTTGTGGATCCATCTTTCTCCCTCAATGGGGATGAGGATGGCTTGGAGCCTGCAGGGGGAGGAGAGGTGTGAACTCTGCCCCGTGATGCCACGCGCTTTGCTGTATTTAACCGTTTGTGTTCATCCTCTCCAGCAGCAGCGTCCTCGTTAAACGGATGTTCAGGCCGATGGAAGAGGAGTTTGGTCCGACGCCATCTAAGCAGATTAAAGAAGAAAACGTAAAGCGAGGTATCTCCATGCTGTGGGCCACTGACAGGGCTCAGGGCACAGGCTGTCCTGATGTGAAGGTTGAGTCATTGCCAAGCCTGGTGGGGTTTGCCTCACATGGGAGGTTTGCAGGCTTTCCCGTTGCCTTGGGAGAATGGTCACGTGTCTGCCGACTCATCCAGCAGTGACATGCGCAGTTCAGAGGAGACTGGCTGCGTGTGTAGCAGCGCAGTCTCTGCGAACCAGTGACTCGGAATTATTTAATAGATGGAGAGGATTATGAAGAGCAGGTTGGGCACGCCCATGTATGATGGTGGCTCCCAGCTTACCTCCATTCCTTGGTGCCTTTCCTCCCTAACTTTACTTAGGGATAGGGTGGACTCATAGGGAAGCCAAGAGTCACACTGGTGTGTGGAATTGTATGTCACCTCCACATTTACAGCTTGTTAGCTAGTCCAACAACGATTTTTTCAGAGCTTGTGAAACCAGGGCCAAAATTGCCACTAGAAATTATGTTGGGTTATTATTAAAAGTTAAGGTGTTAGCTCTGAAACTTCAAAGTCAGAGACACACAGAAGGTGCTGTAACCTACCAGCAACAAGAAAATCACTAGGCAACCCCCATCCCCACACCCACCCCTGAGCGCCCTTGCTTGGCACTCTGAGCTGGAGGCTCCTCCTGGTTGCCAGAAGTTTCTCACAAAGAACGGTTAACACCAAATTAACACCAAAGTCACCATTACTGGTGGTTTGGCCTTTGCAGCCACTTGCCAGGGTGACTGGGGCAGAATCACTTTGGGGCTGCGCCAGAGACTGCCTGCCTTTGGCTGCACCATGTTTGGGATGTTCATTGCTTGTTCCTGCTACTGTTTTTTTTTTTTTACTAGTGCCACACCACAAATGGAGCTAATGAAAACTGACTCTCTGGGCAAGCCCTGTAATGGTCTAGAGGCCAGGACTCCCTCCAGGATAACTGTCAACAAGGCCAGCAGGGGAAGGCTGGAGCTGCCCTGCCTTCCCTCACCTCCCCCCCCCCAAAAAAAAACCAACCCAAAAAACCAAACCAAAACAAAGCCCACCCCTTCCCTAGCACTGGTTTCCAGCCTCCCCTGATCAACATGAAAGACAATGGTTTGAGCGGAGGTTGTTTATAAATGTTTCTCATTGTAACATGACTAAAGTTGCTTTCCCCCCTCTTTTTGTTGTTGAGAGCTTCAGGAAGAAGTTACAGAATTTCCATCAAGACGCAAGACCAGTTGTGTCTTCCTCTTGACTTTGATTTTCCTTATCTGGCTGTGACTGGGGTCTGCATTCTAAGCGTTTTTTCTGTACAGCTTTTTCACACTGCCTCCTTTTACGATAGCCTTTGGGTCACTATACAGTATGACTTCAAGGGACTAAATTTGTACATTTTTGGTGATATAGTCAATCTACATATCTAATTGGCACTTCTTTTTTTATTTGATAAAGAGATGGCACTGCTATGCCAAGTCTTTCTGCCTCTCTCCTTCCTCCACGCTCTCTCTCTCTCCTCCCTTCGCCATATTCTAACTGAACATTCACTGGCTAGAGGAGGGAGTTTGAGCAGGACTCGGTCAGTGTGGTCTTTATTAGTGCAGCTTTAAGAAAGCCTTCTGGGTGGAGGGGGCAGGGGAAATGTAGGGATGGGATTTAGCTGATTTCAGTTTTTCCAGTTCAACCTTTGTGCTGCTGTGGCTGCTGCAGGTGAATGTTGGACTGTAGTTGAGATCTAGCTCATCCGTGTTTTTGTTCTGGGAGGGTTTTGTTTATTTGTTTTGTTGTTGTTATTTTTGACCTGGGCGGTTTTCCTTAGTCTGAACTGATGAGGGGGTCAGTTTTTCTTCCCTCGGGTGGGAAGTTATGCCTGCTGCCAGAAGACAGAAAGAGTAGTCAGCCCTCTGGGGTTGGATTGCAGTGGCTGTGACAGTTTTTTTCTGGGAGCCGACCTTCCAGAATGATTGCCAGAGCAATGGACACAGTAGGCCACAGTGACCAGGGGAAGCAGCTGGCAAGGGTGGCCAAGTCTGTGGGACCCAGCAGCTGCATCTCAGCCTGCCTGCGGTCCATTTACATCACCAAGGAAGGCTCTGTGGTCCTGGCCCACCCCGCCTTACTCTGCACACTTTCCAATTCAGAACTTTTGCAGAGAAATGAATAGAAAAGTTGTGCCCCAGCTTGAGGGCACTAATGCTTGCTGGCTGCTTCTGTAAGTTGAAGCCTGGGTCTCTTTCTGTGTGCTGAGCTTAGACTAAGCCTACCACATGGGCCCCATTTCCCAGAACTGGCAGGCCACCCTATGTGGTAGATCCTAGTGTCCTGTCTCACAGATAATCCAGGTGTGAAGAAATGAGGTCATTAAGGCCACAACAGGGGCTGAGCTGGCCTTACAGTCAGCTCTGTGGTTCTCCATGTCCTGAGTTAGTTTGTCCTGGGCTGTCCCTAGGCGGTGCTCTGTTGCCCTTCCCAGCCTGTGCACATGTAGGCTGCCTGCCTGGCCTCCTCACCCCCCCACCCCAGCTGTCACTCCTCTCTAGACTTGACTCTCCTATGGTCTTCACAACTCAGAGGTACTTGAGCCCCCCAATCCTGGCACTCTCTCCACCTTACCATGGCGGGAGCTGGCTGGAAAGCATTGTCACTTGGTTTTTCCTTCATGACTCTCACAATGCTGTCCGGCTTATCTGAAGGCTGCTTGCCTCTCCTAGTGGACCATAAACGTCCTAAAGGCAGACGCTGGGGTCCACTAGCTCTCTGCTACAACCTCAGCTCTTCGTATATACAGCCTGTGGCATCCAGGAGCCTTCAGTGCTGTTCACTGAGTGAGCAAAGATGCAAACATACGTCACAGAAAAGAGCGGTCACAGGGAGACCACATGCCCACCTTGGGAAACTCATGTGTCTGAGCCTTTACATCCCAATAGTCATTAGTTTGTTGGCAGAGCCGGCGGCGTCATCTTGAGAGTGCCATGTGACAGGAGCAGTCCCTGAGCCTCTGGTCACACGTCTTTCCCTTCTCTTGCAGTGCTCCTGTACGTGAGGAAGGAGAACGATGATGTGTTCGACGCTCTGATGCTGAAGTCGCCCACGGTGAAGGGCCTGATGGAAGCGGTAAGCCGTGAGCTCCCTTCAGCCCCCAGAAGGCCTGCCCTGTTCACCTGGGCAGAACTTATTCAGTAAAAGGCAGCTACTAGGTGCCTCCAAAACCAGAGTCTGAAGGAAAATCTACCTCTGTGTCAGGGTCTATCAGCGTGTTAGATAGACTCTTGGAGTAACTGTCAAATTAATGTCTGCTTCAGACGGATCGCCCAGTCAGATGCTGTGGAGGACGGGTAACATGGGGCTTTCACTTATCTGTTTTCACAAAACCAAATTAGGTGCACATAGCTTCCAAATACATGCATGCCTTGTTGGCTACAGTGGTGTCTTCCATAGTGAAGGGAGGCCATGTTGGCCGTGGGAAGGCATGCTGCAGAGCTCCCACGGTTTGAGATGATACTCCTGTTGTCACCGCTGACGCAGAGCAAGGCTCGTAGCATGGCCTAGCATGCATGGGCTAGGGAAAGCTCTGTTTTACTCACCCAGTCTTCACTCAGCCTCGACTGTGCCACAGGTGTGAGCTGTGTTCTCACACTTGGTTCAGGCACAGCTGCACAGTAGAAGATACGGGTTTTACAGTGATGGGAGCACCAGCCGTGCTCTCGCCTCTCCCGGTGGACTGCTGGGACAACATTTGGACTTGTGGCAAACACTGCAGAATGTGAGGACATGCCTATGCGCAGGGCCACACAGTGCAGTCGCCTGCCCATCTCTTCCATTTGTATTTTCCTTAGTGGTAGAGGAGCCTCTGCCTCCTGAGTGCCAGGACTAAAGGCACCACTGGCTCTGATTTTTAAACCAATAAGAAAGAACAGCTCATGGTAAAATATGTTACAAATCAGTATTCCATTCTTTCTTACAGCTGGCATAGAAATTGTTCACTGTATGAACACAGAATATTTCATTTTTTTCATTTGTTCAGCTGGCGGGCCACTGTCTTTTTCCTCTCTGGGATGTGTTGTGAATGCATTGCTGTGTACGCTCATGGGCTACTTTTTGCTTGGACATCTGTTTCCAACTCTTTGGGAATATATACAGAGTAAAATTACACAAAGACACAAAGTGTCATCTATCCGATGAATCAGTTTATCAATAATATCCAGAATCAGTGACTTCCAAGTAGTTGCCTTGGGTTGGGAGCAGGAGGTAGAACCGCGCTCCGTACTTGGCCCCCACCCCCCACCCTCCCCCACCCTCCCCCCCCCCCCCCCCGAGGGATGCGGATGTGTTAGAATTGGAGAAAACAGCTGTGTAATATAGAGGATTGTCTATCTATCTGTAGTTCGTATTGATAATGAGGAAAAGTTAAAATAATGCGTAAGAACGTAGCCACTGTGGGTTTCATGCTGCCCCTGCGTTGGTGTTTCATGACTCCAGGTCCTTCTGAACAGAGCAGCAATGCCACCCTTCAGAAAGCACAGAAGGGGGCGGGGCTGGTAGTTTTTTGCTTGTCATGATTGGGGGGCCTGTTGATTTTTGTTCTATATAAAGCAGAGACAAACCTAGAAGTGAATGCAAGAAAGATTATGGAATATATCTCCTCTTCTTCCTCCTCTTCCTCCTCTTCTTCTTCTTGATTTTTTTTTTTTGAAACAGGTTTTCTCTGTGTAGCCTTGGCTGTCCTTGACTCTCTTTGTAGACCAGGCTGGCCTTGAACCCACAGAGACCCACCTGCCTCTGCCTCCCTGAGTGCTGGGATTACAGGTGTGTGCCACCTCGCTTGCATGAAATATAACCCTTCTAATGAACCACTATTTTTGTTGTTGTTTGTTTTGTTTTGTTTTGTTTTTTGAGACATGGTAACCACAGCTGGCCTGTAATTCACAGTGTAAACAACGCTGGCCTATGTAAGTTAGAGACCCACCTGCCTCTGCCTCTGGAGTGCCAGGACTAAAAGCACCACTGGCTCTGATTTTTAAACTGATAAGAAAGAACAGATACTAAAAAAGGCCTAGAAGGGATGAACCGAGATTTTTTTTAAATGACCTTAAAAGTGCTAAAGGATGGACAAATGGCCTGTAACAGCCTTTGTAATATTCAGTTTTCTCTGAACAGCATTGACCATCTTCATATCCTATCCTGGCTTTTAAGAGCAGATAAAAGTGGTGTTCATAGGTGTGTATGGAGGTTATTTCAAATGGCATTTTTTTTTTCTGAGACAGGGTTTCTCTGTGTAGCCTTGGCTGTCCTAGACTCACTTTGTAGACCAGGCTGGCCTTGAACTCACATCGACCCACCTGTTTCTGCCTTCCGAATGCTGGGATGAAAGGCCTGCGCCACCACGCCCGGCCCTCAAATGGCATGCTTAGTCCTTCCTGCTGGAGATAGTGTTTTGCTGAAGGTTGATCTTGATTCTTGTTTCAGCCTCCTGAGCATTGAGATTATGGGATGGTAAGAGGAATCCAGACCTAACCACTCCTAGAACAACCTGAGGGCTGGGTACCACAGATGCAGAACAGGTCTGAACTGCTGGGCTCTGTTGGGATGCTGCTTTTGGTCCTTGGTGTCTCTTTGTTTCCTTCTGTAACATCTGGCCTCTCTCACAAGCACTCTGCAGATGTGCTCACACTGGACCACTGTGGAGCCAAAGGCCACGCACGCACGCACGCACGTGCCCCAGCAGCAGCTTCCCTTGATCCCTGTCAAGGGGAGCTACCACACCTGCATTGTGGTAGATGGTGAATCAGGTGAGGTGGCCTTTGAGCTGGAAGCCTTGGAGAAGTCAGGTTCCCTCTGTGGCATCTCCCCTTCAACTCTAGGTTCCTTTAACCCTTTTGCTTCTGGAGTGTTTCAAGTGGGAAAGGTGGTCAGGAAGAGCCTTTCAGGGTCCTCAGGAGACGTGGGCTGGTAGTGAGCTGCACACTGAGTGCAGGGGCCTTAGGGGTGTCATGAAGACCTCAGGCTCTCCTGAAGGACTTCACCACGTGGTAAAGATGGTGTCTTTTGAAGAACACTAGATCTTGCTAATGTAGTTCTCTCTCTTTAAAAAGTGATATGTTTGTTTTTATTTTATGTGCGTTGGTACTCTGTTTGCATGTGCATCTGTGTGAGGGTGTGTAATCTCTTGGAGCTGGATTACAGACAGTTGTGAGCTGCCATGTGGGTGCTGGGAATGAACCTGGGGCCTCAGGAAGAACAGTCACTGCTCTTAACCGTTGAGCCATTTCTCCAGCCCCATTAATATAGTTCTATCCTGAATTTATTTGGGTCTCTGTGTGAGGTTATAAAACACTCAATGGGATGTGGATCCTCTGAGAACCAGGACATTTTATTACATTCACATTTACCAGTACACGGTTGTATGTATAATATATATATGTATATAATATACATATTAATGTTAATATGTACACCTGCATGTTATATGTACATATTAAATGAACACATAAATTATACATTGTCTCTCCATATCTAGAATTGGTTCCACAACCTTGTGTAACACCAAACTCCATGAGTGTTCAAGTCCAAGTCTTTTATATAAAGTAGCATATTTCTTTCTTTCTTTTTTTTAAAGATTTATTTATTATGTATAGAGTGCTCTGCTTGCATGCATGTCTGCACACCAGAAGAGGGCACTAGATCTCATTATAGATGGTTGTGAGCCACCACATGGTTGCTAGGACTTGAACTCAGGACTTCTGGAAGAGCAGTCAGTGCTCTTAACCTCTGAGCCATCTCTCCAGCCCCCGGCATATTTCTATATACTCTCTGCACATCCTCCTGTATGCTTTAAACCGTCCCTAGGTATGCTCCCCGTTAAATGTAAAAGCTATGTAAACATCATTGTTTAAGAAATAATGACAAAAAATCTGTACATATTTCTTACAAACACAACTTTTATGAAATACTTCTGATCTTTGGTCAGTTAAATTTGTGGGTGCTGTGCTTGCAGTTACAGAGGGCAGACTGTACGTACATACGTATGTATGTATGTACGTACATAGGTATGTATGGTAGTGGCATAAATATAGATGATGTGTGTTTGTGTGAAATAAGCCCACATACGTGAATGTGTAAACAGTACAGTTAGGTGGCCAGCATTACAGCTTTTGGCCTCAGAAAACTTATGTTCAAAATCTGGCAGTGTTCCTTACCAGCTCGGCAATGATTCTTAGCCTGCTTTTCATTCCTAAAATGGAAATAATATGATGGTCTGGCTCTCAGGGCCACTGATAGAACCAGGTGAGATAGGACCAGCAGGAGCCTCTCTGGCCCCAGCGAGCGGTGGTGATGGCCTTGGGTTTTTGGGTTTCGTTTTTGGTTTTGTTTTACTAAAGCTTTTGAGTAAGAACCAACACACAGTGCTGCCCAGGTTCTGGGTTCTCAAGCGCCCGTTGTCTAAAAAAGATGCAAAGTCATTTTGGATCGTATCCATTGTATCGCACCCTGCTCAAGTGAACCCTCTGCCAAGCGGAGGGCTGGGGGGACGTTGCCAGTGCCTCCTCCAAAGCTCCTGAGTCAGAGGAAGACATTTGCCCCCCAGGGATCCCAGCTCAGTGTCCCATAGAAAGCCAGCCCTCAAAACAAGATGGCAGTAGGATCCTTTGTGTTTTGTTTTGACTCAATTTCAGGAAAATGCTATCATTTAAAGCTCATTTATTTATTTATTTATTTATTTATTTATTTATTTATTTTTGTGACAACGAAAAGTGTCTTGCAGAAAAAGAGACTGAACAAGCGAGGAAAATACACCTCTGAAGGAAGCTTGCTTAGTTAAGACTCTTAAAGATGTCCAGTCATCTTTGTCGCTCTCACTTGATTTCCCGCAAGCAAAAACAGCCCCCGCTCCTTACTAGGAGCCCAGTAGGGCTTTACTTCTGTAAGTGGACTCATTAGAACCCTCACCTGGTTTCCAAGACACCATCTCAGCGCCCCAATCACAGCCTTTGCTTCCAGCCCCAACTCCGCCATGTTAGCTGCCATCAGATCTCCCAGGAGTGGCTGAGGAATGACATAACAGTAAGCTCCTTGCTGGACACCAGAGTCTGCACCCGTGACCTGCCATGTAGCCTCACTTGAACCCTGATTCTTCTCTCAGAGCTATTTCCGTGGAGTTGGGGGCGGGGAGCCTCTCATTATCCTTTATGGGGGGGACCAGATTCCCACAAATGCACTTTTGGTCACGGACAGTTTGGGAAGACCAACTACTGTCTCTGTTGAGGAAGGAAGTCTTCCAGAAGCAACAAACTCACCACTCCAAGAGTTAAACTCTGACCCCTGTGGGTCCCTGCGTGACCTGTACTTACTTCTAAGACAGGAGCACCACCTGCCTGGTAGAGTTCCCACTGCTTATTACATTTCTCGACGAGATTTTTGAAAGGATGGCCTCAGCATCTATAAGATGGAGCCATCAAAGGCATTAAATGACAGTATGAACACCCCTGTGGAGCAGATGGCAGACGCTGTGGGTAATGCACGAAGAATGGGCTGGCCTCCATACGGAGCCTGCGCCTGTTTCCCCTGACCAGACTCCCTGTCTTCAGCCATGTGTTTATGTACACTGGAGAATAAAGGGCCTTGAAGAAAGCCTTTCACTTATTTTATTGCAGTTCCTGGCCTTAGCATACAAGGTGTTAGATGTCGTTAACCGTTTTTGAACAGAGCAGTTTTAGCAGATTTCCCTTCCCTCATCGTCTCCCCAACTTACTGTCCCCATCTTCTCTGGTAACTTCCCTCAGTCTCTTTTTTCTTTCATGTCATATGTGTCTGTAGTGGTTTTTGTTTTTTTTTTTTTTAATTTTTCTTTACAGAAAATAATTACTGACAGTGGATGAAATGTGCTCCCACTCTTCCTTCAGATGTGAACTGATATTTGAGTCAGATGGTGGCCATATCAGACAGATTCGTGAACAGTTTGGGGCTGGCAACTGTTTCTGTCCCTCACACAGACTCTCAACAGCCTGTGAGCCAGGCTACGTGATGGGTGGGGTAGCTCTGTTAGCTGGAAGGCGGTAGGCTTACTTAAAAACACCAGCTGTGTGTTTCCGTGTGTAAGTGTGCATGTGGGCATGGACTGTGGCGTGAGTGGAGGTGAGGGGACAACCTTGAGGCCACTTGTCACACTCCTTGAGTGAGACAGGGCCGGTCTCTGATTTGCTGCAGCACACGCTGTGCCAGTAGATCCGTGGCAGCCTTGAGATGACATGTGGGCACGGCTGCATCCGGCTATACGTGTACTTTGTGTGATAGGCCCTTTGCCCGCTGAGCCCTAGTGTCCTCGGTGTGAACTGTTTCTTGAGACTGTTTCAGAGTTTGCCCGACTCTTACCACAAGCACAGGCAACAGCAAGTAGATCTTGGGGGACCACTTCAACCTCACTAGAGTCAAAGCGTGGCTGTCCTGAGTGTGACAGAAGGCCTAGCTTTATGAGAATTTGGTTTGCTCTCTTACCACAATAAAGAGAAATCGGGTTCTTATTAACCTGGGCCGAGTGGGGCTACTTTTCTGTGAGATGGATTGGAAGGTTTCCCCAGTCTGATGGCTCTGAACTGCTTTGTTTTACCTGGCAGGGAATCACTGTGTGTAAGATCTAGACCCACAGAAAAGGGGGGATGAGCTCAACAGGAGCCCGATGCCCCCGAGAGCCCGCCACCGCCAGGCAGCATTTGGAAGAAACAGACTCTTTTCACCGGTCATCTTGAGCCTCATGGCATTGAGGATTCCTTACATTATAATTAAGTTTTATATATCAGGGCCAAGTGTAATGGTGTCGGTAGGGTGTAACCTATTTATTTGTTTTGGTGGTTCAGATTGACTTTTACCTGGTGTCTTAGTTGGGGTCCTATTACTGTGAAGAGAGACCATAACCACGGCAACTCTTATAAAGGAAAGCATTTAATTAGAGTTTCAGAGGTTTAGTCCATTGTGGTTATGTTGGGAAGCCTGGTGACGTATGGGCAGACATGGTGCTGGAGAAGGAGCTGAGAGTTCTACATCTTGTTCCACAGGCAACAGGAGACTGAGCTTGAGCATCTGAGACCTCAACCCCTGTGCCCTCCCCCGCCCCCCTGCCCCCCCACAGTACCCCCCAGTGACACACTTCCTCCAACAAGGCCACACCTGCTCCAACAAGACCACACCTCCTAATAGTGCCACTTTCTTTGGGCCAAACATTTAAACACTGAGTTTATGGCTGAGAGCTTAGGGCGGCTCCCCCACTTTGGGAAGAGCTTGGGAAAAGAGGCACCTATCACTTCCAGCCTCAGTTTCCCTATCTGTAAAATGGCCATGATGCTATTTCCACCCCATGTTCACAGGAATATGACAAGTGTTAAATGAAAAAAGTGTCTGTGACAACACTCTGTTACAACCACCACACCCCAATAACCTTACAAAGAGTGAACTTTGATCCCTGAGCCTCATAGCTTGTTCTGGAGACCCGCAAAGCCACTCCTACCTCAGGGCCCTTGCCCGTGCCGTCCCTTCCGCCAGGGGTGCTCTTCTTCCATAGCTACATGGGTCACAGTGTACATGCTCACAGCCAGTTTCTCAGAGGGGCTTCCCAGGCCACTCGCCTGCTTTATTTTTTATTATCAACCTGGTGCCTTGGTCAGTTATTATTATCAACTTGTCACGATCCAGAGTGACCTAGGACGAGGGACCCTCAGCTGAAATATTGCCTCAGTCAGATTGGCCATTTCTAGTCTGAAAAGACTGTCCTGATTGATGATGGAAACGGGAGGGCGCAGCCCACTGTGTGCAGCACTGTCCCTAGGCAGGTGGGCCAGTTGAGGAAGAGCCGTCAGAAAACCAGTAAGCAGCTTTCTTTCTGTTTTCCGCTTTACTTCCTGCCCGAGTCCCTTGACTTCTCAGTGACAGACTGTTACTTGAAGTGCCAGCTGAAATACACTTTGTCCCTGAGTTGTTTTTGGTCAGGATGCTTTACCACTGCAACAGGAAAGCAAACCAGATCGCCTGACATAGCTGATGCTTGTTAGTGTTCCTTACGTCTTTTCTCCAGAAGGACGTGCAGTTCCGAGGTGTTGGTCTCTTGCCACTAGCTGCATGTCCTCAGACCCTTGGGCACAAATGTTTGTTGACTGTATTTGCCAAATGCAGAGTATGCCCTCCACCCCATGCTGAGTGCTGCAGGCTCCCTGCACACACTCTCTCATCGAATTATTTTTTTTTTAAGATTTATTTATTTATTATGTATACAGTGCTCTGCCTGCATATACACTGTAGATGGTTGTGAGCCACCCTGTGGTTGCTGGGAATTGAACTCAGGACCTCTGGAAGAGCAGTCAGTGCTCTTAAGCACTGAGCCACCTCTCCAGCCCCTCATTTAATTATGATCATACTCTTGTGAACATGGGATGGAAATAGCATCATTGCCATTTTCCAGACAGGGAAACTGAGGCTGGGAGAGATAGGTGCCTCTTTTCCCAAGCTCTTCCCAAAATGGTGGAGCCTCCGTAAGCTCTCTGCCAGCTTAAGTCCAGGTAGGCGGATGTCCGCATTGCAAGAAGAATAAACAGCCCAAGTCATACAGACAGTGAGAGGAAAGCAAGAAGCAACGAGAAACATTTGGGCAAAAGGTCGGATACACAGTGATGGCTCAGCCCGGGTGCTGAGTCCAGATCTGCGCCTCTCACTCAGGCAATTGCCCTGGGCAACTGAAATGTGACTGATAACGGCAGATGATGTTGCGAGCCTAAAGGCGAGGTGGAGATCATATTAGTCAGGACGTGCGATGCTTGAAGGTACACACTTGGGGTGAATAGATACACAGTTGCAGATGAGTGTAAGTGCTATGAGACCCAGCTTCCTCCAGGCTTGAAGGGGTTGGGGAAAGAGCCGAGGATGTTCTCAGTGAACCTAGCCAGTGTGTACAAGGAAAGAAAAAGGTTGCTGGGCCCAATTCATACCCCTCTTTTCCCGGTGCCCATGTGCCTGTATGCATGGCTGTGGCCACCTGTCCTCCCTGATTCTCCTTAGAGGTCATTAGTAGCTACTTTTCAAGTGTAGGCAAGCCAGAGTTCCTAGCTTTTCTGAGAGGCATGTTGAGGGACCGGTGCTGAACCACCTGTAACTCAAAGTGAGAGCCATCGTTTTTCACATTTGAATGCATGTGCCTGGAGCAGGCCCAGTGCATCCGGCGCTAGGGAAGTCCGTGTGATCTATGTAACGCCTGCCTGAAGGAGGGCACAGAGGATGCTGCTCAGAGTAGACGTCTACAGACCATCAGATTGGCAGCATCAAATCAGTGAGATTGCCCAACATCAGCAACACGTGTGTTGAGTTTAGACAGCTTGGAGAACACAAAGGACAAAAACAGCTGAGCACTCTGACTTGCTCACCAGGAGCTGACAGAGCTGTCCTGGTGGGCATTCGCCACCCAGAAGGAGGCGCTGCATAGTGCGTTTATCCAGCCTGGGCAGAAAGGTATGTGAGGGGCCCTAGCGGAGGGCTGGGTTCCTCCACACTGTGGCCTATGCAGTCTCACTCCTTAGTGGGGTCCCGACTTCTATAAAGCACGCCTCTCTCCTGGTGTGGAGGTGGGGAGCATCAGCTCAGTGCAGGTGTGTTTGCCTCCAAAAGTTCTCCACTGTTCTCCAGTGCAGGGCCACTCAGCCTCTTGCAGGCACCTGCTTCCGTGGCTCCTAGATCCTGCACGGGGCTCAGTTTCCTGTCACGTACTAGGACAGTCACATACTAGGACAGTTCCTTAACGGCCAGAAGCCTCAAGTGTCCTCGTGTGAGAAAGAGCTGAAAAGCCTAGGTACGTAGGTGCAGAGTCCGACACGCCTGGGCGTTAGACACACGCTACTTGTTCAGTCGATGCCTGCTGATGCAAGGGCTGTTACCGGCACTGCAGCTCTCCTTCCCAGAGGAGCAGAGTGGAAACTCCTGCTAGACAAGATGTGTAGTTCTGCCTTTTGTTAAGTGACTGATGAGCTGAAATGTTTCTGTTGATACTTTGGAACGTGGAGACTCTTAATTGCCGAAAAGAAGAGCCAGGAACGGATCTTCCTTTATTTTTCATTTGCAAGTGACAGTAACCAAAGGGAAAACAAGCCAAGTCTTGGGAGCCAACTGAGTGAGAGTAAGTGGGTGTGAAGCCTGCGGACTCCAGCCCCACCCCCCCACCTCATTCCCACCCCGTCCCCCCACCGCCAACCCCCAGCTCTCTCCCCCCACCTCCCCGCACATGCGGCAAGCACTGTGCAGAAAGGAGTGTGTGTCCAAGGCTTCCTACCCCTGTGTGCCATGGATGCCCTTTGGCACTTTGAACTCCATGGACTCTTTCAGAACATTGCTTTATAAGTATCTAAACTAAAACATAGAATTACAAAGAAAAGCAATGGCATTGTGCTAGGCAGGCACTAAGGCAGTAGAAAGCACCTGTGATGTAGGAATGGCCGCTCCTGTGCATCAGATACGATGTAGCACACGATACAAAGGATGAGCGCGATCAATGCTGTGGCACACATGCGCAATTCTTTTCTTTACGATTTAGCTTATTATTTTGTGTGTATGTTTGTGCACATCTGTGCCTAGTGTCGAGGAGGTAGTGAGCCTCCCTGTGGGTGCTGGGACTAGAACCCGGGTCCTTTGCAAGAAGAGCAAGTGCTCTTGACCACTGAGCCAACTCTCCAGCCTGCATGCAGAATCCGAACACACTGTGAATATACACGATCTCCATTGCTAACAAGCAGGCTAGTTGCTGCCGTGGGAAGGCATAGCCATGCAAGGCTCTAATGTGAGGCTAGTTTAAATATGGGTGTACGCCTGCCGTCCCATTGAGAAGCCCCTGCAGTGCCGGTGAACCTCAGATTAGGAAGCTGTGGTGTTGGCCAGCCGTGCTGGGGGCGTACGAAATAAAGTGAAAGCAGCTGCTCCCCAGCGGTTCCTGAGGACTAGTTCTGCTCACTGAGTGGTTCTAGACTCCAGGGAATGGGTGAGGAAGTGAGGTCACTCTGGAGAGCTCCATCATCCCCTCAGCAGGAACTAGATTCAATTCAGAGCCCAAGGGACAGAACTAGTCCACCTTACTGGGCTCTTTCCTCTCTTTCTGGGTCTCAGGCGTCCCGGGCTGCCTCCAGAACTTGCTCTGTGGGGGAGGTTGACCTTGAACATGTCATCCACCTGGAGTGCTAAGATTCTAAGCGTGCACTCACCCCACACCTGATTCTTGCTGTCCTGGGGATGAAACCCAGCCTTGTGTGCGCTGTAAGCACCCTATCAGCCTATCTAAAACTGACGTGGCTCCCTTTTGACTTGCCTGTGCAAATATGGACACCAGGAGCCTTGACCCATGGGGCCTCAGTGGGAGGAAGAGAGAAGAGAGGAGAAGCAGCGTAAAGAAGTATTTCTGAGCCAGGTGTGGTGGCGCATGGCTTTAATCCCAGCACTCGGGAGGCAGAGGCAGACGGATCTCTGTGAGTTCGAGGCCAGCCTGGTCTACAAAGCAAGTCCAGGACAACCAAGGCTACGCAGAGAAACCGTCTTGAAAACCCAAAGGAAAAAAAAAAACCAAAAAACAAAACAAAACAAAACAAAACCAAACAACAACAACAAAAAAACAAAAACAAAAAAAAAAAAGAAAAGAAAAAGAAGAAGTATTTCTGAGAGGCTAAACATTTTTGATTAACTTCTTGAGTTTTCAATTCTCATCTTATTGGATTATGGTCCAGTTGTTTTTGTTACCTACCACAGGATAGGGTCTGTTTGGGAGATGCACTATGTATCTGTGTATGCATTTTATTATATGAACTAGATCGGCCATGTTCTGATTTATCAACTAGATTGCTCCGATTCTGAATTAAGTAAGTTTTCCACCGCGCAGGGTTCTTTGCGAGGTTCCCTTGTGTCTGCGATGATGTCTGTCCTGGTGCAGGTGTTGGGGACACAGCTGTGTGTCCGAGGTGCATTTCCCTTGGCGTGTGTGTCGGGACATCAGGCTGCTGCTCATCCGTTTCTCATTTTATCTGCCCGGTCTTGTCCAACAAGAGTTCTGTCAGTTGTCTTTGCTGCCTCCAGGCTCCTGCTAGAAATGTTTATTTTCCCGTGTGTTTACATGGTCTGTGTAGAGATAGGGGAAGAACCTGCAAAGTGTCAGAGCTCTTGCCTTCCACCTCGCAGTTTCTGGGGGTTGAGCTCAGGGCGTCAGGGTTCGTGGCAAAGGCTTTACGCGCTACGCCATCTCACTGGCCAACAAGTGTATTGTTTCTGTTTCTTGTTTTTTTAAGTTTTTGTTCATTGGGGCTTACTGTGGCTGTGGGGAAACCTCATCAGGACCACCAGTGGTGTGCCCCAGGCTGGCAGGAGACTGGGGAAACCTCATCAGGGCCACCAGTGGGATGCCCCAGGCAGGCAGGAAGCTGCTTGTATAATCTCCCTTTTCCATCCTATCTCTCTGTCCTCAACCCAGACGTCTTGTTTCCAGGCAGTATGGCAAAGAGTGCTCTCTGCCCCGTGGCAGGGGTAGGAGAGAAACCTAGGGTTCTCTGGAACAAACATCTCTCAGGGTCTCTGCTCTCCCCTAGGGCTCCTCCGTCCTTTTCTAGCCTCTGCTGCCTGTTTTAAGTCTGGTCCCAAACCTCACCTGCCTCAGCTGCCTGGGAGCCATCTTTCTAGAATATATCTCTCAGCTCTTGCCACTTTGTATTTAGAAGCCTGGAAGGGGGGGAAAAAAAGTACTACAGAATTATCAAAGCAAAAGGAGCTTGAATCTGATCATTTATCAATGGTGGCTTCCATTAGTAGATTATCAATGGTAGCTTCCATTAGTAGATTTCTTTGTCATTTATATATTTTCTGTACATTTAAACATATGTAAAAGTTAAAAATGCAGACAAGATTACATTATAGAGATAAATTTTCACACATTTAATATGTTAACATTTTTAAAAGCATAAATGAAGAACATATCAAGATATTTAGTGAATATTTGCTACGAAGTTTCCTCTGTTATGAACAGGTATGCTCTGAACGTCTTGGAGTATGAGAGTATTTCTGTATGTCAGGTTACTAGACATGGAGTCTATGGGTCAGAGCAAATACGCTTTTTAAAAGCTACGCTTCTGCCAGACTTCTTTCCAGGAGGCTGAGGGTCATTGTTCCATGTATAGACCCTGGACACTGCTGTTGCTCATGCTCTGACCAACGTTAGATTGTGACTTCTGTTTTGTCTAGTTTTGGGTAGATTTTTCATGTGTCAGTGTGTCTGCCATGTGTGTGCAGGTACTTATGGGGGCCAAAAGAGGGCGTCAGATCACTAGGAGCTATGAGCCAAAAGCAGAAAATGCTTTATCCTGCTGAGCGGTCTCTCATTTGCTTTTTTATAGTTAAAAATTAAAAGTTCTATCCTACCATTGTTTTCATTTGAAAATTTTAAATAAAAGTGTAGTGCAGTTGTCATGCGCTTACTGCCCAGTTATATTCTTCTTCTATGCAGTGCTCCGTTTGGTGTGTTTTCTCCCCTGCCCTGTTCCCCATCTGAGTTCTTTTTAGTGAAGAAGTTTGCTCTGCGGTCTGTCATTTGTATTTTAAAATGCTACCCAGTATGTTGTTTTTCTTTGTGGTTTGTTTCATTTACTGGTATTTTATAATTCCACATTGTTATTAATATTTAACTTTGTTTTGCGCAGGTTCATGTCTCCCTAGAGAAACTATACTTTAGCTAGGTGTGGTGATGCACGCCTTTATTTCCAGCACTCGGGAGGCAGAGGCAGGCAGATCTCTGGGAGTTCTAGGCCAAACTGTTCTACAAAAACAGTCCAAGACAGCCAAGGCTATACAGAGAAACCCTGTCTCAACACACCAAAAACCTAAATAAATAAATAAATAAATAAATAAATAAATAAGTAAATTAGTTATACAATTAACTTTCTTCTCCTTCTTCTTCTTCTTCTTCTTCTTCTTCTTCTTCTTCTTCTTCTTCTTCTTCTTCTTCTTCTTCTTCTTCAATTTATATGAGTACACTGTCTTCATGCACACCAGAAGAGGGCATCGGATCCTATTATAGATGGTTGTGAGGACCAGGTGGTTGCTGGGAATTGAACTCAGGACCTCTGGAAGAGCAGTGCTCTTAACCGCTGAGCCATTTCTCCAGTCCAAATTAACTCATGTTTGTTGGTTTTTTTTTTTTCCTGTACTTTCATGGTCTCGGTGGTTGGTGGTCTCATCTTTCATATATAAATCTTTTATCCACTTGGATCTTTTTTCTCACTTACTTATTGAGGTTGTTTTGGAGTGCACTATGTAGCTCGTGCTGGTGTTCACAGGCTCCTGCCTTAGTGCTGGGATTACAGGTGTGCGCTACTACACCTGGCTCACTTGAAATCCGTATTGATGTATGCCTACCTATCTAATCCCACATCGTGATTAGAATTTTTTTATGGGACCAGAAATGCTGAGTGATTTAAGATCTGTCCAAAGAGCCAGGCGTATGGCGTGTAGCTGGGTGTGGTGATGCACGCCTTTAATCTCAGCACTTGGGAGGCAGAGGCAGGAGGATCTCTGTGAGTTTGAGGACAGCCAAGGCTACACAGAGAAACCCTGTCTTGAGGGGGAAAATAAAAAAGGTCTCTCCAAAGGGAGAATCAAAACTGGGGTGGCCTTGGATATAAACCCTGCGACACACTGCACAGACTCTGGGGTTGTTTCTTTTCCTCTTCCTGTGATGGCAGGACGAAGACATCGGAGGGCATCGCCAGTGAGGGGGTGGCCCTGTTGGTTGCTACCTGGGGTCTGGGCTCTGTTCACTTCTCAGAACCTCATTTTGCTGATCTATAAAGCAAGTGGCTTGGTTTGAATGCTCTGAGGAGGTCATTCTGGGAAACTGAGGCGGAGCTGGAATGTTCTGCGTTGCTTCCACTTGTGTCCCTGCTCTCTGCTGACCTGCTTCCCTCTTGTTCCTGTTTCAGCTGTCTGAGAAGTATGGGCTGCCAGTGGAAAAGATCACAAAGCTTTACAAGAAGAGCAAAAAGGGGTAAGAAAGAAGCTAGCTCAGCCAGCTGCTCTGTCTGCGAGGGGCATTTTAACAATGGCTTTATCTTTTGTTACATCCGTGGTCCATGATTTTAAAGGTGGCCTTATCTTTTGTTACATCCATGGTCCATGATTTTTAAGGTGGCCTTATCTTTTGTTACCTACGTGGTCCATGATTTTTAAGGTGGTTTTATCTTTTGTTACCTCTGTGGTCCATGATTTTTGAGGTGGCTTTATCTTTTGTTATATGCCAGTGTTGGAGGTAGGGAGCCACACAGTGCATTTCTTACCTGTCACCTGAGCTGCTTTCACTCAATGACAGCATTATAAACAGATGAGAGTGGTCTAGAGGTGGTGGGGGCATTGAGGAAGATGAGCTAAAAGAACCAGTTTACACACTAGGGACAAAAATTAGTTGAGGCTATAGGAAACTATTAATGAAATCTCAAATGGTCATTGGACCTGCTCACCCACATTGCTAGGTACAGTCAGTCCTTCCTGGCTGGGTGGCCAGGAGGCTCTGGGTTCCCGCTCAGGGCCTCATTTGATTCTCATAATCAGTAATATGAGTTTACTGATGAGGAAATGCTACAGTGTTCTGCCCCAGGTCTGACTTCAAGAAACAGACCACAGATTCAAGGTGTAGGGGCGGTTAAGGTGGGGTTTGTCATCAGCCCCAAGGCTCACATGCTTCACTCAGCTCTGCCCCTTTCAAGGCTTTTCTAAGGCTTCCTCTTGGAGAGTAGGTGCCTTTACGGTCTTCACTGGACCCTTTTCATGAAGAAGACGTGACCTGGAGCTCTCAGGCTCTCTGAATCTGGACCTCTCCGCTCACTGAGCTGCAAACTTGAGCCCTTGTTGGAAACGCAATGCACGTGTGCTGCAACTTTTTCCAAGGTCAATGCAGTAGGCTGGCCTACTACTTTGAAAGACTCCTCAAGTCTTGCTGGCTAGAGAGCCTCAATGTGGCCAAACAGCACTGGGGCCGGAAACTCCTATGCACAAGGCTTTTCTCCTAACAACAACCTGCTAGGTATGGGTGGTTCTTCTTTTTGTGAAAACAAACAGAAGCTATGACATACTGCCCGATGACACCGCCATAAAGTGATCCAGGCATCTGCAAATGAGACACGCTCAGGCATTTCTCCATCACAGATAGAGGTACTGCAAGGGACCCCTTACTGGTTAAGAGCACGCATTGTTCTTCCACAGGACCCTGGTTCAGTTCTCAGCTCTCAGCACCCACCTGGCGGCTCACAGCCATCTGCAATCTCGTCTTAGGTGACTCAATGCCCTCTTCAGAACTCCCAGAGTACCATGCGCACATACAGTACACATACATAAATTCAGGCAAAACACTTGCATAGAAAACAAAAGTAAAATACACCACAGACTCCAGAAGTTGGTTTTCTTGACTCCAAAAGGCCTTGGAGTAGGCAGGGCCAGGAGAGGTGGATAGCTTGGGGGTGAGGCAAAGCCAGTTTCACACCCTGCTCAGGTGTTCATTAGCTGAGTGTACTTGGGGGATCCAGGGACCTTGCTGAGTTGGGTTTTTGATTTTGTTTTTCATTTGTTTGTTCGTTTTTTGAGACAGGGTTTCTCTATGAAGCCTTGGCTGTCCTGGACTCTCTGTGTAGATCAGGCTGGGAACTCACAGAGACCCATCTGCCTCTGCCTCCTCGAGGTGGGCCACCGCACCCACCTCAGTGTTCTTTCTTACTTGCAAAGTACTGATGATAAACCTTGTCTTTAAAATTGCTGTGGAGCCCGTGTGCACCATCTTTAACTCGACATACATATCCAGCCAAGGGCAGCTGAGGTTCATAATGAAAATACTTAAGGGCCTGTTTGGGCTGTGATTCACAAGTAGCTTGAAGGCTGCTCTCGCACGGACCCCTCTGCTCACTGGTCTTGTTTCTTACCCCCCCCCCATCGCCCCCCCCCCCATCTCACCCCAACTATGGCAGCATCCTGGTCAACATGGACGACAACATCATTGAGCACTATTCAAACGAGGACACCTTCATCCTCAACATGGAGAGCATGGTGGAGGGCTTCAAGATCACACTCATGGAGATCTGAGCCCCTGGGCACGTGTCCGCTCCATAGGAGCTTTTGGTGCACTCCTTCCGGCGTGAGACGGGGTCCCCGCAGCCCCAGAACCTGGAGACCCCTTCTCACCCACCTCACGTGACTGTTACAAGACTGCTGGGAAGGGGGCGGGGCCTAAGGCCCAGTGATAGCTGGTCTGTAGGGTCGGCCGACTCTTCCACTTGCTCTGAGCTGACGCTTGAGCCCTCGGCAAATTTCTTTGAGCCCGTCAGGCCCTTATTTATTGTCCATTCTCCCCCCCCACCCCCACCCGCCACCCCCTACAAGAATCTGGAGTCCAGGCCCTCCAGGACTTTACAGGTTACCAGTAGCTCCACGGGAGACAGGAAGCACAGCCAGTCCACTCATCTCAAAGAGCCTGGGGAACTGGTGTGTCTCTTTTCTTCCCTCCCCACATTTCTTGGGTGGATGGACAAGATGAACGAGCTGCTGCTGCTTGGTGCCGTCTTCGTGGGGGGCAGGGGTAAGGAGGATGGCGGTTTATTGCCGCAAACCTTCAAATTGTTCTGAGCAAGGTCATTTTTTGCTTAAATACCTCCAGGGGATCTCAGCAAATAGCCACTGGGCCTTGTACAGGAAGACATTCTGCTACCATGTCAGTAATAAGGGGCACAAAGTCTGCCTGACAGCCATGTACATAATTTGTACATAATATTGCAATAATATATTCTACCTGTGGTGTGCGGGAGAGTTTACTGCCATTGGGCTGGAGGGGGCACATCTGCAGACTCAGCATTCTGCTCTATCCGAGAGGAGGCTAGGGAAGAGGACTCTGGGGGTGTCACGTGACTGTGGTGAATGCCAAGATGGACTTGTCATTGGGCCATGCCTGAGGACTTGTTTCCCCAGATGGAGCCGTCTCTCCTCAAACATCTCCCTCGCGGCCATGGCATCTTATCTCATGGTGATACGTTGTCTAAGCGCGTCGTTGGACCTGTTTGGAAAAGGCCATATGACCAGCGCCTCCTTTAGCTTTGGTGCGGGACACCTCTGGAGCTTTGTGCAAAGTTTCTACAGGGATTTACACTGGGGCCCTGTCGCTGGGACCTGCTGCAGAACTGCTTGGCCGACATGCGCATCCCCGGAACTGCTTGACCGACATGCGCATCCCGAAACTGCTCGGCCAACATGCGGATCCAGAAACTGCTTGGCTGACATGCGGATCCTGGACACTGCAGTGCCTCACAGTTCACAAGCTCGGCCTTCATCTCAAGTGGCCCCTCTGAAAACCCAACTGCACCTTTGCGAAGTGAGCCAGCAGCTCGGCTGGGCTGTGAACAGCGGACATTGCTTCCCTTTGCTTCTGCAGACCGGAAGAGGTAAGGCTGTCCATCCTGTCTGTGGAGAGCGTGGGAGCCCTGGCGTTTCTGAAACCAGCTTTGGGAAGCCAGCTGGCCCGTCTCCTTGCCCTTGGGAGGGGTCAAGAGGAAATGGCTTCCGTGAACAGTCACTGTAGTGTAAGGATTTGTATGTGCCTCCATGGGCTGAGCACTAGTTTGGGTAACCAGGCGCATCCCACCCCAGAGCATTCGTGGAAAGGTCCAAATTTGTCTATGAAGCACTTTGATGTCTTCCCTGAGACTCTGGCCCACGGCTCCTGCCTTCCTGCCCCATCTGCCTCTGAGGCCCGGCACAGCTGAGGCTGACACTAACCCAGCTATTGCTCTCCAAAGCTGCAGAGAAATCGAATGCTTGGAGTATAGGTGTCATAACCAAAAGGACCCCAAAGAATAGCAGGGGGCACCTTTCTGAGAGCCCACCGGACTCCTGATCCCCCATTGTGCTGCCAAAGGTTTGCATCCTGGGCTCAGCTCTGTCCCTGTCCTCTCCTCCACTCCAAATGCCACTCCTTGAACCAGCATCTTGAGGACCCTCCAGAGTACTCGTGGGTCTCTGATCTAAGACAGACAAACTCAGTGTTGGGAATACACGCTCTGTGCGTTTCCCGTGCTACAGCCTTTGGGCTTAGCACCAACCATGATTGGCAGATCCGAGAGGCAGTCTCAAGGCTTCCAGGGGGAGGGAGACCGATCTGTAGCAACCGGATAGGCTATCTTCTCTCCAGGCTCTCTGGGAAGCTGTGGGTCGCAGAGGACAAGGCACAGATGGCTTTGCCTTTGTCCAGAGTCACTACAGTTCTTGGGATAGCCGTCTCCAAGGGATGTGAATCCACAAAAGAGTGGCACGGTGTCAGGTCTGCTGGTGGACTTTCGAGCATCTGCCCCGCTGTGTTGGCAGAGCTTTGCTGAGCATCAGTCCCTGAATAAAATCACTCCAGCAAGCTAGAAAAGCTTGCCTCGCTTTTGTCCCCCAAGTTAATCTCACGCAAATAAAGACCATATATTTTGGTAATCCATGAAAGACGGGGGACACATGAAGCAGGTGTTTTTACATTCTGTGTCTCCACACATCGTTGAAATTTCCGTGGTGTTTAAGAATTGGAACCAACAGAAAAATATATGGTGGGCTGCCATTTTGAAATAGGTTCCTAAAAGACTAAGGCATGTCCCAATGCAGAAACCCAAGATGCATGAAATGAGTTAAAACATTTATTTTCCTTCACATTTACCAGTCATGAGAACGCAACAGGAAAGGAGGATTTGTGCCAAATTCTAAGAATGGCCCTTTCTGAAAGACAAGCCAGAGGAGACTGATGTGTACAATCTGCTCCCACATTAAAAAAAAAAAAAGTAACTGTAACTTAATGGTTTTGTAAATGGGAGAGGGGGAATCTATAAACTATAAATATGTTATTTTATTTTTTGTACATTTTTAAGAAGAAAAAAATAAATATTCACAACATGAGTCAAACAGCTGCCTGCTGCTCTCTTGTGTGGTGACTGCTGGCTCTCTGCCTGCCGAGACGGAGTCTGCAGCCTGGGCTCTGGGCTGTTCTGCCCTTTCAGGTCCTGCTTACAATGAAGACTTTCTCTTCCAATATCCCCCTGACCCCCCACCAGGCTTCTATGAGAAGAGGGCCAAAAGGCAACAAGAGGTCTCCAGTGTGGCTCTGGACCGCTCCCAGCACAGCTGCTCTTGTCCGGTCCCTCAGGTGGGTTCTGTCCGCTCCCTTCTCCCTGGCACTGTTGGATTCTTTCTGTTTGATTATGGAGAGGCTAAAACCACATGCTCATGCGTCAATCCTATCTCCACACTTTCTGACCCTCGGAAACCCATACTGGGGCTCCTGTGGTTCCCACCGCTCCAGCTGGTGTCGTCAGTGACCTCCCAAGAGCATCTGTTCCAGCGAGTAGCACACTAATGTTCTCCCAGCACTTCTCTCTCGAGGCACAGCCCTAAAATCTCAAAAAAGCCTTCCCTGGCCTATTTCAACCGCAGTGGGATCCCTGCCCTTTGTGCTCCTGTCAGGACTAGGGGAAGAGTAGACCTGACGTGGGGGGCATTTATTATGGAACCTCCTGAAAAGATCATGGGATTAGAAATGGGCCGTGCTCTTTTTTTTTTTTTTTTAATCCCTACCCATGTCCTTCCCCCTCCTTGGGTCTGTCCGTTCTTCACATCTGCCTGAATGGGTTGTTCGGGGCGACAGTGTGAGTGGTCAGCACATCTCTCTCTTTCCTTGTGGACATCAGAGCGAGCTGTGGGTATCCATCCCCCTCCACCCAGGCTCCTGAACCTCCGTGGGCCACACTCCATTTGTTTCCAAGGGTTCTTCAGCCCCGCGCTTCTCTAGGCCTCTCTAGAAGTAGGCGCATGGTTAACACTGGGAAATCAGGAATTTGAGCAAAGACAGTGGGGGGCCCCGAAACAGAAATGATCGGAGACATGTGCTGAGAAGACACTGAGGGTGAGCATCCCCCTGTGATCACTGGGCATCGAACACCCTTTATGCACCACTTGGGAAGGAACATTTCTGATCTCCCCTTGGGTACGAGCTAAAGTATTTAGAGTGGTATTCCAGGTGGGGTAGAGGGTGCGGCTGATTTTGAGTCAAGGATTCCTGCCTCCGGGCCGACTTTTTTTGCTAACAGTGCCTTTCCAGCTCTCCCACACACTTCCAAGCAGACCACTCTTAGACTGATGCAGGGGGCACCCCGCAGGAGCCCAGCCAAGGGATGAGATGCCGCCATTGAAGAAGCTCAGCTTGATGGGGGTCCGGCCTGCCATTTGCCTGTCTTCCTGGATGGTGTGCACTGGTGTTTTTATTAGCATTTACCGATGTAAGATATTTGCACACATGCACCATTTGGTCCTGTTCATCCCTCAGTACCATGTCCTGTCACCATTCCACGCCTGCTGCTCCTAGCCAGGCCTCCTGTCATGTCTGTGTGTGTGTGTGTGTGTGTGTGTGTGTGTGTGTGTGTGTGAGAGAGAGAGAGAGAGAGAGAGAGAGAGAGAGAGAGAGAGAGAGAGAGAGAGAGTTATTTAGTTAACTGCGAATAGCTTGGCACGGCAGGGTAGGGTTGTAAGTCTCTCCCCTCCCCCCTCCCCCCTCCCCCTCCCATCCATGACAGAATGCCCATTGGCCCAAACGTGTGCTTAATGGTGACTGTCTATCTAAAGGTTGGGGTTGGCAAGTCCAGCGGCATTGAAGTGTTTTCACTATTTCTCCCAGAGAAATACTAAAACGTCAGCTGTTCCCTGGAAAGTTCATGCAGTTAAAACCTTCCCATGGCCTGGGTGCTCCCAGTAGTTAGCTCCTGATTGTCGCTGTCTCGGCACCCTAGGGTGTCCTGGACTGTGAGCCCCACATTAACATCCAGTACACAAGGTTCCCAGGCAGCAGGCACATGAACTTAGAAATGTGGGGAGTTGCAGGCATACAGGCTCCTTAGGGGCCCTGACCACCTTCCCACAATCATGGATGACGTCATGCACTTCAGATATTATACATAGAGACTAACTGTGCAGTAGGAGGAAACTCTCCTCCACATCTGTGCCCCAAAGGTCTAGTTGGCCTATGAGGGGCTTACTGTAGCTCCTAATCTAGGGAGCAAGATAGTAATATTTGTTCATACAGCATCGGCCTTTGGGGCGGCAGTCAAGGCCAGTGAATGGTAACAGCTGTGGAGAAACAGGCTTTCCTATCACGTTATCTTTTCTACCAGATCTCAGTCAGAGCGGGAAGGGAGAGGATTGCATTCCTTTTTGTTTTGTTTGAGACAGGGTTTCTCTGTGTTAGCCCTGGCTGCCCTAGAATCGGCTCTGTACACCAGGCTGGCTTTGAACTCACAGAGACCCACCTGCCTCTGCTTCCGAGTGCTGGGATTAAAGGCGTGCGCCACGGCCACCACCATCTCTCCATGACGTTGCTTTCTTTAGGCTTCTACAGACCCGACTGAGCAGTTTTCCTGGGTTTTGCTTTTGTGCTTCAGGTTTGGGGGAGAGGCGGGGGTGGGAATGGGGAGGATTGAAGGCCAAGCTGGGAAGGAAGCAAAGAAGGAAGCCACATGTGGTGGCCCAGAGCTGCTTCCAAACTCTTCCACCCCCAAACCTGGAAGCTCCCCAAGACACAGGCAGCTCTGGCAGCTTAGTAAGGAAAATCTCATGTTCCAGACAAGGATATTAAATAATAAACATGCTTTAATGCCAGGCAAGAGCTACACAATAACCGATAATGGGACCACTCCGCACAGTATGACATATATATTATTCATTTGTAGAAAGTCCCTCTGGGGAGTGCTGCTGGGGTGGGGCGGTACCCACAGCATCCGTTCTCCATCCTAAGGGAGGTGTGAACAGTCAAGCATTCTGATACATCCTTCAAGTACTAGGCCGTTTAGTCCAGTCCTGTAGACCACACAGACTGCCTTTACTTGGAACAAAACACAGCCAAAGCCACGCCCAGCCACCACAGGAGTGGCCGACGTCTTCAGGCACTCAGTCCTCTGCACGCTGCGTTGTCCCAAACATGCATGCATAAAATGACACATCTCCAATGCCTTCCTGGGAGAGGTGGGGAGGAAAAGGAAGAAAACAGACAGATGGGTCCGCTCTGTGTGGCTAGCTAGTTCTGGAACTCTCCATGCCTTCTGGGGACCACAGGGTTCATAACCTAGGCCTCTGGCTCCTGTGGTTCCGAATCGCTGGAGGCCACCTGCAGTTTCCACCCCAGCTCCAAGTTCTAGGAAACACAGGATCTGGCTCAACCTGAGGCAGAGCCCAAGTGGATGAGCCCACCTCCCAAACACCTGCGTGCTGGCTCCCTTTGCCTGCTTGTGCTCCACCAGTGGGTTAATTCTGCTTTTCAAAAACAGACTTTACCATTTGGCCCACAGGATTTGGCAAGCCTTGGTTTTTTAAAAAAAAAGAAAAGAAAAGAAAAAGAAAGAAAGAAAGAAAGAAAGAAATGACACTAGGGGGAAAAAGTTCAGATTACAAAAATCTAGGTCTCAAAATTTCAACCCATGAAACCACCAATCAAGTGTGAACTTTGGCCAGTTAGGAATGTCGCTGTGGGGTGACCTGCGGGCTGGCAGGAACCGGCTCGGCATCACTTTTCTTGTGGTTGTGTTTATCTTGCTGTGGTTCTTGGTCTACAGGAAGTAGCTCGGCAGCATTCAGAGATCTTCCTGACTCCTCCTGGGCAGGTTCTGCCACCAACATCCTTGGGCGTCTGGGCCCTTCTTGTGCCACTGTTTGTGAGGCTCTGGTTGCTTGTGGCCGGAAGTTTCTACTTCCAGTTTCAAAGTAGTGTATATGAGGTGACCAGCCCAAGCAGCTCCTCAGCTTTGCTGCATTCAAAGAACACAGGGAAGAGGAGTGCTGTAGTGACTCCCACGGCTGTGCCCTCGCACACCCCAGGCTCCCTAGCTGGCTCTTACTGTGGGGGAACTGCCCGGCTGGCCCACACCTGACTGTTGGAAGAGTAGCTGGGAAGCAGAAAAAAAATTAACATTCTAGATGTGGCTCCCCAACAAAGGATGTAGGTTAAACTGCTAAGGAGTCCCTCATTGCTCTTTCCCGGGTCTAGAACATTCATCTGCTTAGAGAAACATCACTGTGTTTGCTGCTGGTGCACTGTTGGGCCCTGGCCCCTTGTCAGTGTGCGGCTCTGACGGACAAGATGCTTGTAAAGCTGCCTTCCACGTGTCACAGGCCACCTTGACTCTGGAAAACCATTCGGAATCAAAGCGGGGCCCTTGTCATTCGTCCTTTTGTAATTTTACGGAGTATACAAAATACACCTGTTGACTTGTACACTTGTGCAAAGACAGATACAACTTATAAAACAAGACATTGACATTCATTGTTGTTGGCTTCACAATAAGCTACTAAACGGGTTTCTGTAGTAAGACTGTATTAGCGCCCACTAAACATGCATTTACAAGGCAAGACACTTAATTTGGTCTGCAATACCCAATATTTTATATACAGCAGTCTTTTTATAAATCACAAGTAGGCAGCAAGATGGGTCTGGTTTTTAAAATATGTTGCCATCTGTGTTTGATTTTTCAAAGAAACTCATATTAGCTCAACTCGTGTAAACCCACGGCGGGGGGTGGGGGGAACAGCTGAGCCATCTTTCCCCCATCTCCTCTGTTAACTTTTACCACATCGTCATGTTCACAGCTTAGAAACTACATCCTGCTGGGGTCGAGGGGAGTGGGCCTCTTGGCACAATGTCCCAACTCCCTTTTATAGCCTTTCCCCAGAGGGTCACCTGATCCTGAAAACCCTAGCCTCAGATGCTCGCCGTAGTCCTGAGGGCACGCGTGACAAGACCCAGATTAGCCCCTCCAAGCTTGCAGAAGGATCTTGGGGCTGAATGGATTCCCTTCTTGGGCCCCTCAAGTCTTGGGCTTTAAGACAGAGACATTAGAATCAAAGGAAAAAATAATGACATTAAAAAGTCATCCAGCAGAGAATTCCATGGAGTCCGCTCATGCCTTCCACAAGCACGTGGGCTCTGGGCACTCATGTCCACAATGAAAGAAGCAAGGGGCAAAGGGTGTCACAGGAGGGCACATCTGACCGAAGAGGGGACAGCATCACCGTCAATATTGTTTGGCAAAAATAAAAATAAAAAATAAAATAAGTTTAAAAGCTAACTGGGAGAGACACAAGCAGCTGTAGCGTCCTCGGGATGCAGGGCTCAGAACTGGCCAGCGCTGCTGGGGTCGCACTGCAGGAGACGCACTATGGATGGGTCGCTTTTGGCCCCTCGGATGAATTCTTCCAGGGAGAGTTTTCCTAGAAAGCAAGAGGAGCAGTGAGTGGCAGGCCATGGCCCTTCACACTGCCCCCGAGGAGCAGCAGACACCCACAGCTTCCCCCTGTAGAGGCCTGGAAACCATGAGGCAGGCACCCCACATCTCTGTTTACCATGACATTCCTCACCTGGCTCAGTACACAGGGCCATTTGTCACCACTTCCAGGACAGGACCCAGGCTTGGGGAGGGCATTGGCTCACCCTGACCTCAATCTCTGCCCTAGTGGTTCTTCTGCCTCTACCTAAACCACTCCAACCGCCCGATCCCCCCTGCTCAGTATTGAAGGAACGAATAGCCCAGCTCGTTTGAGTGTGCCAGGCTCTTGCAGCAGCAAAGCTATGCCTGTGGGTTTCTTCCGCCACTGTGTACCAGAGAGCTCAGGTTTGCAGAAGACCCCTCCCCTTGGGTGTAGGTTCTTTTTAACAACTTCTTGAGGAGAGCAGCATCTTCATTCAAAGTCGGGAGAATAAAGGAGCGTGTTCTAGACAGAGAGTGAGGGGCTACTCTCTCTCTCTCTCTCTCTCTCTCTCTCTCTCTCTCTCTCTCTCTCTCTCCCTCCCTCCCTTTCCCTCTCTCCCTTCTCTCTTCCCCTTCTTCCCCCATCTATGCTTCCTCTCTCCCTTCCTCCCTCACTTCTTCCCTCCCTCCCTCCCTCCCTCCCTCCCCACGTGGCTTGAGAAGAGAGCCAGGAATCTGTTTCCTCACCACACCACTCTTGTTTTTTCTTCTTTTTTGACAGGAAGTCTCACCATATAGCCCAAGATTCCCTTTGACTCCAGATTTCTTACCTAGGCCTCCTCAGTTTCCCGCATGCCCAGTATCCCTCTTTCTCAATTTTTTTTTTCAGTAAAAGTCCTCTGTCACTGTCACTTTGGAGACATGAGTGGGCGACGGGGAGCTTTACGTATTCCTGGCACTTCCACTGATATATTGCGAATGGGACTGCTGGGCACCTTAACCCAGCTCTGCCCTCTCTCCTTTCCTGGAGACTTCGCTCTATTTGTTCTTCCAAAAACAGACACCAGGCTGTCAGGCTCCTCTATCCCTGTGCACTCACTTCCGTTCCTCCTTAGCTGCTCTTCCAAGCTACCTGCTCAGCCACCGCAGCTGAGAATGAGGGCGTGGGAGCAGAAGCACCTGTTTGAACACTTGGAAGTTTCGGGCACGGGCACCGCATCTGTAGAGCCCTCAGTGTGCCCAGCATGAACTCCGTCCCTTCACAGACTCGCATGGCGACTTGCCTGTAGGTGCAGAGTTTTCATGGCAGAGGCCAGCAGTGAAATGCTTTAATCTAAGGAGACTCTGGTCGTAGTGGCATTACATGATGCCAGCTCTGAAGCCAAGCCCTGAGTTGAAGCAATGAGTCTCCTGGGTGCTCAACAGTCCCCCCCGCCCCCGCCCTTTCTCTCACTGTTTCCATCCCCACAACTGCCTTTGTTTAAGCAGATCTTTCTTTAGCAAAGCCCAGGGTGTTAGTAGTCGGCTGTCCACGGGGAATGGGAACCCAGCCAGGGCCCCTCGATCCTGTGCAGAGGCCCTGGCGTTGCCTGTGAACCATGCGTCTGGAGTCTTGTCTCCCATCGTTAGTCTGCCTCTAAGGAGGAGGCTGGGTGTTAAAGCCAGCATGTTCCCTAGACTACCAAAACCTGTGGTTCAATATCAGCAAGTTCGCTAATGTTAAAAACAATCCTGTGTGTGTTTAAACTTTGCAAAACAAACTAGGCGCTGTGAATCAAGGCACACGAGGTCAAATGGGATGTCAGAGGATGTCGTGCAAGTTCATGGGGGAAACGCAGCAAAGAAAAAGATTCTCAAGGAGCTGGTGCCCCACGTGTGGGTGTAGGAGGAGGCTTGCTCTATGCAGAACATTCTCTTACACACATCACAAGGGTCCACTTTGCACGCTGCTCACTAGAGTTGTTAAACATCAAGGTTGAGGTTCTGGAGCCAGTGAGATGGCTCAGTGGGTTATACGTATGCACTGCCTAAACCCGACGACCTGGGTTTGATCCGTCGAGGGGGTGGAGACTGAGCCCGTAAAGTTGTCTTCCGACCTGCATGTATGCGCCATGGCACACTCATACAGGCCATGTGATAATATATGTGCAACACCACACAGTAATGATGAAGAAAATGGAATTTATGTTTTAAAAATGAGTTGGCTGGCGAGATGGCTCAGTGGTCAGGAACATTTATTGCTCTTGCAGAGGACCAGAGTCTGAGTCCCAGCACCCACATCAGGTAGCTCACAGCCACCTGTAGCTCCATCCCCAAGGCATCATATACCCTCTCTTACGATCTCTGTGGGTGCCTGCATGCATGTGGTGCACACAAACTCACACGGGTGTGCATATACACCCACATAAATAATAAATACACATTTGTTTAAAGAGCTGTGATGCTTTGGGCAGCATTGGGCCGTCAAGGGTCAGCCTTGACTTAGCACTGTAAACTCAGGGACTATTTTTCAACAGCATTTCAAGATTTGGTGAGAAAAATAAGGATGCCAAAATAACTTTAAATGGCAGTTGAATTACAAGCAACTCCTTAGCATATGCATGTCCCAAATATTGCATACAGACATAGACATAGTAAAAAAGAAGTCATTGTTTGTCAATTGATTGGGCCTCCTGTATCTTACTTGTCAGCCCAACATGCAGAAATCACATCTATTTATTTGCTTATTTTTCAGATAAGGCTTCCTTATGTAGTTCAGGCTCCCTTCAGACTTGGGGCGGGGGAGGGGGGGCAGGGGGGAGGAGTCCTCCTGTGTCACCAAACCAGACTTTTTATTTGAAACCCACCTTTCCTCTCCACTCTGGTTTGTGCATCTGCTAGCTGCATTTCACTTTTGGCAGTACCCTCTACCCAGTGGGAGCCTGCTGACCACTCCAACCCTCCTCCTCCTGCTCTCTACTATCTGAGAGTTTCACTTGGATTCAGCATCTTAGAGCATGCTTGTAAGGCCTCTTAGGAAGGCCGAGACAAAAGCTGTTGGGGTCTGTGAGAAGCAGCAAACCCATCCACAGACTCTGGTTCACTGGCCACAAGGATCCAGTCCTCTGGGAAAGGCCAACCCTGACTCAGTGGCCTTTTAGTTCTGCTCCAGAAGACCCATTCTATTCTGGAGAAGGGTAGAAGACAACTTAGAATAAAGTTAGAAAGGCCTGGAAAATAAGGCCCCTTTGCTCCAGACTGGGACCAACTCCAGGGTCTACCCGGCTTCTGCTCCTTCCTGCCCAGCTGAGATGGTTCTCACAGATCACCGTGCATCAGGTCCCTGTGCAGGACCGTGCATCAGTGCAGGACACCTGGTCCTCTAATGGAGCTGCCCTGCCCGGACTCCACCAGCGGCCTGGCCCAAGCAAAGCTCCTCAGCCTCTTACCATCTCTATTGGTGTCCATCTGGCGGAAGATCTTTTCTGTCCTTTTCTCTGGGGTTGATTCATCTTCAGGCATTTTCATGACGGAGGAAACCATTTTGTAGATGGCCTAGGGACAGAAGTGACAGAGTGGTCAATATGGAAACACAGCTCAACCCAAGGGTCAAACGCTGGAGTAAAGGGGAGGTTTCTATGCTCTGCTGGGTCTGTCCCTGGGGGTTGTATGACACAGGATGTAAAGTCCCTGGTAGAAGAAGGCCACCTGTAAGAACTTGCCCTCTACCAGTGACACCCTTGGTAGTGCCAACTGGCAGACGAGCCCACAACTGCTGCCTCTGATGTGTTGTGTGTATAAAGGAGGTCCTAGCAGCTATGGTACTGTCTAAGCCCTGGGACGGTCAGGGTTTGTATTCCTAACATGTGCCATGCGGGTGTTGCCATGCTCAGGCCCTCATACTTTGGATGACCGCCCCTAGGCTCAGAGACAAGCAGGGCCTATCATAACCCTGGCCTTTTGAGGATGACAGACACCTGACAGTCAGAGAAGATCTTGTGTACTATATGAAGACAGCACCTGCCAATAAGAAGCAGGTGGCCTATTAGCTGAGGCAGGAAATAGGAGATGGGAGTTTCAGGAGGGGCGGGGGGAATGGAGTCTGGGAGATTTGCCTTGACTCTGAGGAAGATGGACGCATGGTACCGAGGAGAGGTAAGCAGCCATGTGACTCACATAAATTGGATAAATGAGTAAGATAAGTTTTGAGCTAGTCTGGGAATGAGCCAAAGTTTGTGGTCTAGGCATTTAGCCATAAATAATAAAGTCGTTATCTCGTGAACTGGGGCACGGATGGAAAACCTGTGCTTACACACATGTCACTATTCTCTCCCATGCAGACATTATCCTTCTCTCAGCCCGTCCAGCGCCATTCTCCCCCTCCAGTGTGTGGCTAGGGGCTCACACAATTCTCCATAGACCCCAGCAGCTCGGACAGGGAAAGCAGGTGCTGTCAGGGTTCTGGGTTATAGTTAACTTTGCGGTCTCAGGCTGAGATCGACATCTGTGAGATATGATAGGAGAAAACAGATTTGACTGAAAGCCTGTGTAAGCAGAAGGGAAAATATGCCCCCATTCCCACCACAGCCTTTTGCAAATGCCTAGGAAAGGCTCAAGGACCTCACACACCAAAGGAACTTTGTATTTGGGAAGAATAAGATTGTTTTGAGCTTCAGGTCATGATGTTGTTAATCAGATTTACTTTGGGCACCTCAGCCATGGGGGGAAAGTTTAAGAAAAAGTGTATTTTTCCAGAAAGTTCCAGAAATTTCTGGAGTTCTGGATAAATCAGCATAACTAGAAAAAACAGGGAAGGAAAGACAACCAAGGAGAAGAAATGTGGGGCAAGAGTGACATTAAAGGGTTAAATTTCCTTGCTTTATATTCTTGTTTAGAAGCAACTCTATCAGAAATACCTAAAATATTGTAGACATGTTCTATTCCCAGTCGATAAAATAAGAATAAAGGTGGATACATTTACACTATGGAATACTATTCAGCTATTAAAAACAAGGAATTCCCAAAATTTGTGGACAACTGGATTGAACTAGAAATGATCATAATGAGTGAGCTAACCCAGAAGCAGAGAGACTCAAATGGTATATACTCACTTATATCTGCATACTAGCCCAAGGGGCATGTCCCACGAAAGTCTGCACCTATCAGGAAAGTGGGATAGAGGGGAGGACATCCTATTGGGACTCTAGGTGAGAAAAATATAGGAAATAGGGAAATAGATGGATCCAGAGGGTCCTAGAAACCTACAGGAAGAACACTATGATGGGCGGATCTGGGTCCAGGGCTTCTGCTCGATCTAAGGCACCAACTAAGTACAATACACGCACAGTCATCACCAACCCCCACCCAGATCTAAGCCAAGGGACAGAACATTCTCCACAGTTAAGTGGAGACTGGAGACTGACTTTCACACGATCTCTGGTGCCCCATATTTGGTCATGTCCCCTTGTTGGGGAGGCCCAATGGCACTCGGAGGAAGGATAGCAGACTACCAAGAAGAGACATGATACCCTAGCATCATATTCAGGGGGAGGAGGTCCCCTTCAGTCACAGTCATAGGGAAGGGGAATGGGGTGAAAGTGGGAGGGAGGGAGGAATGGGAGGATGCATGGGATGGGATAGCAACTGAGATGTAAAATGAATTATTTTATTTTTCAATAAAAATGTGTTTAAAAAAAGAATAAAGGTGGATTCACCCTCTAGAGCTCCCCTCGGGCAGATCCCATCCCTCAGAGACCCCTGAGGCACACTCTCTTGTCTGCCAGAAACACAGACACAGCCTTTGCTGAACTCCAGGGACACCCCATGGTGAGTCACTCTGGAAGGACAGTCCAGGCCAGCATGGTGTTCCTGTTCAGGGTGATGGCTGTTGCTGGATAAACTCAGCCAGAGCCAGCTTCCCTGGAATGTACTCACCAAAGTGTCCCTGCAGGCAAAAACACAGTCGTAATTAGTCCTTCTCCTGGACCATCTGTGTTGCCACCTATCCTACGGGTTTAGTACCAGAGGCCAAGCTGTTGGCCAAAGAGATAGTGGTTTTGTTGTTGTTATTGGTGGTGGGGTGTTTTGTTTTGTTTTGTTTTGTTTGAAACAGGGTTTCTCTGTGTAGCCTTGACTGTCCTTGACTTGATTTGTAGACCAGGCTGGCATCAAGCTCACAGAGATACGCCTACCTCTGCCTCCCCAGTGTTGGGATTAAAGGTGGGTGCCATCATGCCTGGAGGTAGTGCTCTTTTTAAAAATGAGAAGGCAAAGATCCTGAGATCTCCAAGCTTTCCTGTTAACTCCAGACCAAGACAAAATGGGACCAGGGGCAAAATACACACGCATGCACACCTGCCCACATTGGACTTAGAGCATCTTTATGTCTTATGAGTTCATATCCTCAGGAATCTCAGAGCAGCAATAGCAGCACAGTATCTGGACCTCACCAGTTCACCCCAGCATGGCCTCTTTCCAGGGCAAGCAACTGGTCCATCTCAGGCCTTGCCGAGGTGTCAGTTGAGGAATATTTATAGGGAACAGAGGCGTTTATTTTTGCCAGAAGTCTTCAGCAGACTATAATAGTCTTTCCCCAGTCTCTTTTGGACCTAGTTGTTTCTCTGCTGAGTCTGTTTTGCTTCTGGAAGGTTCTTTCCTGACTTGCGTTTGTGACTGGCCCAGGAGCGTCTTGTAGTCAGATGTTCTCCCGAGGCTCCCACCATTTGGTCAATATGTACACACTCAGTTTTCCTAGACCAGCAGCTTTATTCACACTCCTTTCTCAGCTCAGTGCTCCACTGCCCACCCCTAAGGATAGATGGAAATGTGATCCACTCTCAGGAAGCCACATATACCCTCCCTCCCTCCCTCCAGCCCTCCCTCCCTCCCTCCCTCCCTCTCTTTCTTCCCAATGTGTAATCTCCCTTCTTCTGCACAAACAAGCAGCTCTGTAGCAATCTCTCTGAAATAATTTCATTTCCCTCACCCTACATTAGAGTTAACACCTTCCTTCTGTGACTGGAAGTCATGCCTGGCTACTCATCAGGCCACTGATGGTGGCTACAAGACAGCATTAACTGAGAGAGTTTGTTCAAGAGCGACTGCCCCCACCTCACTTGCCTTCCTTCATACTCATTTTTAAAAGAAACGTATTTATTTATGTATATGGTACTTTGTCTGCAGTTACCTCTGTGCACCAGAAGAGGGCATCAGACAGTTGGAAGTTGCCATGTGGGTGCTGGGAATTGAACTCAGGACCTTTAGGAAGAGCAGCGAGTGCTCTTAACCACTGAGCCATCTCTCCAGTCCCTACTCTCCCACTCTTTTTCTTACTTTACCTCTTCTCGGCTTCTCTTTATAAGGTTCCCTCTTTGTCCTCGTGGGCTTTGTTTCCTTCCCTCATCTTCCACTTCTCCCCCCCCCCACCCCCCCGTAAATGCGCACCTATACATAAAATCTGGCACTCGCGTAAAACCCCTACACGTTCTGAGTCGGCCAACAGCTGTAGCCTCTCCCCCTTGGCACCCCACAAATGCTCTGTGCATACATAGCAGTGACTGCAGACAAATGTACGGACTTGTAGATTGGGAACTTCATCCCCAGCCACATCCTGCCCTCATGATGCGAGGAGGCTCCCGCACTCCCCCCCTCCCCACCCCCCCCACCCCTCTCCTCCTACCCACCCCCCACCCCGGCTCTTGGATTAGCCCCTCCTCAGTTCTCAGTCCCCATTCACAGACCCAGCTCACACACACTCAGCAGTCTTTCTCTGTGTGAGCACAACACACCAGGACCTGTGACCGGCCCTGCCTCTGTGTAGTATGACGAGACGTGTTCTGGGGCACTGGGCCGCGTAAGGAGGCAGGCCTCCCTGAGGGCCGACTGTGGAGCAAAGCATGAGGGGCGGGGGAAGCATAGGCCTTAAAAAGAAAAGCAGTTGGCGGGCTTTGTGCTTTCACATCTCACCGGCCCTTTAAAAAGGAACTTGGAGAATACCACACTGCACCCCAAAAGTGTCCCACTTTCCAGCAGCCCCTGGGGCACAGGCACCCCAGCAACGCCTTAGGAGTTGTCATGAAAGCTCCACCACCCGTTCTTCTCAGCCCCCTGGCGATTCCTTGGAAACCCACTGAAGCCTCTGAGACTTCTGGGCCTGGAAGGCTGGGGCTAAATAAAATCCCGCTTCTTGAGACTTTAACGGCAGCCAGCAGTAACAGTACAGAGGTCAGTCCATTAACACTTCCGCTTGAGCGGAGGCGTGCCCGATGAAGCAAACACAGGGGTATGAGAGGAGAGGAGACCTGCACCCCGGCTGTTAGGACAAAGGAGTGGAACTGGCTCAGAGAAATGGGGCCAACCTCCAGACCGCTCCCTCCCACCCCAGCAGCCCAACAAGAACGGAACTACAGAAGCCCCCCAAGACCACGCCTAACCAGCAGCTGCAAACTGGGCACAGGGATGTGTGGATGTGTGGATGTGTGACTTCCCTTAAGAGGCTTTGTTAGGGCGATTAGATTGGATTTGTCCTTCGTGCATCAATTAGCCAATAGGATTAGTGTATTGTTCCTCAAGCCGGGTTTCTAGTGTGCTTGGCACCACAGCAATGCACAGATGGGGGTGGCTTTGGGTCCCAGTGGTGTCCACCTCACAAGCCCACCACCCTTGAGGAAGGATGCTCTTCTCCCCATTCCCAGAGCAGGAACAGGCAAAGCCGACGACTGTTGCGCTTCAGCCTAGGGCTCTAAAGCCTTAGAGAGAAATGACACAGCCTCAGACAGTGCTCTGAGGCCAGCTGTGTCTTTTATTAGCACCATTTTCCCCAAACTTAATAGGATTAAGCCGTGGAGGAACCAAGCTGCGTCCCCATCTTATTTTTAGCGGTGTCAGTAAGGGGCCTGGCAGAGGCGGCCTGTTTTTAGTTAGGCTAGACGGGTCCTGTCCTTGTCCCTTGGTAAATGTGGAGTTTTAGGACACTCAGAGGCTTAGCTGCTAGGCTGAAGCAGCCCTTCCCTTTCCTTTGTGGTCCTGCCTCCCTTCCTCTCTCCCTCCATCCCTCCTTCCTTCCTGAAGGAACAACCCCTTCGGATTGACAGGGTGGCAGACCTACCGAGGCTGGGCACAATTTTAAGAGTCAAGGAATTTTCTCTGAAGGAAACCAAAGTGACTCTTTCCACGAGAAAATTTAGGATCTTCCTGTAGAAAAGCAGACATTCAGGGCTCTCTGACAGCCGACTAAGGCCAAAGAAGTCAAGCCGAGCTGACTGAGGGTTATAGATAAGAAACAGCACCCTGCTTAGAAAGATTTATGCACCAGGGTAAGAGACCTGGAAATCTTTTTTGGAACCATTTTAAAAATACAGTCAGTGTCTACAGGTCTGGAAGGATACAAATCATATCTCATGTCCAGTCAGAAAGGCAAACTAAACCACTGACCTTCATGGTGTCCTGCTGAGGTAGTTGGGCACCGTTACTGACAAGAGAACAGCACTCCCACCCTCCCTTTTACTTTATTATTTAAAGCATTTTTTAATGTGTATGAGTGTTTGCCTGGTGAGCCTGGGGCCAGAAGAGGGCGTCAGAGACCTTGGAGCTAGAGTTAGAGGCTGGGGTTTGGGTTCGCACATGGGGGCTCGGATTCCACCTCCATCCTCTGAAGAGGAGCCCGGTGCTCTTCACCAGTCATTTCTTCAGCCCTGTTTACTTCCTTTTCAATCAAAACATCTCACTCTTATACCATATTTCATGAAGGTTTCTACTTAGGGAAAAAAAATAACCTCTAAGTTTTTCCTGCTCAAAGTAGGGTCTGAATCTACTTTCCATATTTTTCCCTTTATAAGCCCGATATCCTTGAAGCTCACAAGAGAGAGTCCTGCACTGACTTGTGTGTCCCGCACCTTAGCTTACTATTTAAAAAGCCAGCCCAAAGCCTTTTCATCATTTTAAGGGTGATGGACAATAGATGGTCTACAGAAAGTGTCTGGAAACTAAAGCTATGCACACAGCCAGGACAAACACCGAGGGTACTGTGCTTTTCCCTAAGGCCTTTTTTCCCTCTCAAGATAGGGTTTCTCTGTGGAGCCCTGGCTGTCCTAGAACTCCCTATGTAAACCAGGCTGGCCTCAGACTCAGAGATCTGCCTGCTTCTGCCTCCCAGTGCTGGGATTAAAGGTGTGAGCCACTACCACCCGGCCACTAAAACTCTTGTTAAGAAATGTGTCTTTCAAGATGCCCTAAGACCAGCTGTCATCTGAACAGGGTTGGGGGAGGAACATGTTTCAACGATGTTTGACATGTCAAAGCGCACGTGTTAAAAGGCCTGAGGATTTCTGCACTGAAGATACCCACTGATCCTGTTGAACCCAGCAATTCCCAAACTGGTTTGACCAATCCTTCTGTTACAAAGCATTGGTAAAATTAGCACCCTGTTGCTGTTAGTTTAAGAGTATGGTCTAATAAATGTTTATTATTAGGCTTATAATTATTATGGTGGCATTATCTAATCCACGCTCACATCAACAAAGACACAGACACCTGATATATTTTAGAATAGTCTTATTTTACCTGGGGCATGGCAGATATTAACTCCTAAGCAACCTTCCATTATCTCTCAGCCTCCATCCTATGCCATCTGCTTCTAATAGTTTCTATGCGGCTACCTACCTTCCGTAATCCCAAACTTGCTAATGTCGTTCATCCAGGCCATTTTTCTCCATGTGGAACTTCAGAGTTCCTCATCTTGTCCACATGGCTCTTTCCTATCCTCTGGTGAGCCTCCTCTTCCTCCTCCTCTGGTAGCTGTCTGCTTCCTCCCAAGATCCTTCCCTCTCCTGCAAGCCTGTGAACTTTGGCCACACCTACCTCATTCTGCCCTGCCCAGGTTTAGCCCTTTTAGTCAGCCAATCAGGAATAGTGTCTTAGGCAAGGTTACAAACTTCATTTTGAGGTATGTGAGTGTCTACTTAAAACAAAACAAAACAAAACAAAACAAAACAAAACAAAACAGCAGGGGGTGGAGAGATGACCTAGCGGTTAAGAGCACTGGCTGCTCTACCAGAGATTCTGAGTTCAATTCCCAGCAACTGATGGTCTCTGCTCTGTGTCACCTATCAGATTTTAAAAGTAAGATCCGCAAAGTTCAAGCTGTTTCCAAGCAACTTAACTACGTTTTAGAACAAGACATACGGATAGTTATATTTTAAAAATACCCAGCTCTCAACAGGGTAAAATTCACAGTGTTTGGTGCCCAATAAAAAATTAGCAGTCATGCAGGGAAACAGTATCACTCCACACAGAAGGGAGGAGAAAATTCCATCCAGTGGCCTAGAACTGACCTAGATATTACAATTAGCAGAAGGCTGCAGAAAAACTGTGCTCCATTATGGCCCCAAACTAGACAGGAGAAGACACTAAGAAGAGCTCAACTTGAATTTCTAGCAGTGAAGGCTACAATGTTTGAAGTGGAAAATACACACAGTGAGACTGACGGCAAATCAGAGTACTGATATAGACATGAGGCGTTACCCAAGATCAAAGGGAGAAAACTTACCATCTGCAATGCAGCACCCTACTGGGTTGTGTGTAGTATGTCCATAATTAGAGACTGAAGGAGGGGGGAAAGAGACTCAAAAGCATAATTACTAAAAATATTCCAAAGCTGATAAAAAGCCAACAGACTAAACTTTTGATAGACAAAAACATACTGCACCCACTCCAGAAGAAACTACGTGGTTTGTTCATTCCCCTGTCTAATTACAAAAGTAAATTCGTGTTTAATTATTTTTTTCTTAAGGAACCTGCAAGGGGCCAATAATAGATAGGAAAGGAGAGTAGGGAGATTGCAGTTTTAAAAAGAAGATGACAGGCTGGAGAGATGGCTCAGAGGTTTAAGAACAGTGCCTGTTCTTCCAAAGGTCCTGAGATCAATTCCCAGCAACCACATGGTGGCTCACAACCATCTATAATGAGATCTGGTGCCCTCTTCTGGCTTGCAGGCACACATATAGGCAAAACACTGTATACTTAATAAATAAATAAATCTTAAAAAAAAAAAAAAAAGAAGGTGACATTGTCCTACTTTACTCAAGATGCGTCTTCATCTTTGCTTTGGGGAAGGTGGCTGCGGCCTATGTTTGTCTTTCACAGTCAGATGTAAGGCTGATGCAGTATGACACCTGTACATCTAACCACTGACAGTCCTGCTGTCGCACTGGATGCTGTGTTCCCGTCCCCCAAGAGTTGCTCCTGTCTCCCACAGCTCCAAGTTCTAGGCACCCGTGGGAGGACTGGTGATGCCTTTCCTTATACCCAGCCTGTGCCACAGAGAGTGTGTGGACACTCAGACTGCCCCCTGCAGGGCAGAGGTTGGAACTACAAGGGCAGAAAGGATTCTCCTTCCTCATAAAGTGACTGTTGCCACCAAGAGGAGAGAATCTAGTGTATGGCGGGGGTCGGGGGGGTCGGCTGAGGGGGGAAGGTCACAGTTGCCACCTGCTTTAAGACTCAAGGAAGTGCTTCAGCACCATAATAAAACCCAGCCTAAATCATGATCCTTAATTTGTCACTTAAGGGAAATCAGACGCATAAATGTAAAAGAAGAAAAATGTTCATCTAAGGCTCTACACCAAACTCCCAGATGGTTTGACTTGTTCATCCAGATGACAGCACATCGAAAATAGTGAAAATAAATAGTTTTATTTAATAAGAGCCACACCTGTACTCTGTAGACTGAGCAATGCTCCTCCGTGTGTGTCCATATCCTAATGCTTGGAAGCTGGTGCTGTCTTACCTGACCCAGTAAAGAGATGTCACAAAACGGGATGAATTAGTCACAGGGATGGAGACGGCAGGGTGCGCCTAGATTCCACACATGGCCCCAGCAAAAGCACGAGGGACTGAGGCTTGATATTCATAACTGCATGAATGAGTGCGTGAGCGGGAGAGGGAAGGACAGCAGCAGTCCCCAGGGCCAGCAGCCCGAGTCGGCTGCAGCTGACCGAGGAGGCGGTTGATTAGGAACACAAGCCTGGAAACGCAAGAGGCTCCCAGAAACTGGGAAAGATAAGGAGTCTTTTCTCCAAATGGCTGCAGAAGGGGCTGCAGCCCTGAGGACATGTTCGTTTTAGTCCAGACTTTCAGAACTATAAGATGCCAATTTGTGGGCTTGGAGCAGCCATAGAGACTAACTCAGCCAGCTTCGGCACCACACAGAATCCATAGCAGTGTGGTAAACTCGAGCCTTTCCTACCAATCAAAACAGGAAATACAAATGAATCCTAGTTCTTCTTAGTCACAAATGCTGTTCTGTACCGAGCAAAGCTAAGTCACAGGAAATACCTAAGCACAGCAAGTGGGCGATCTCGGAACAGCATTCCACCATCTTTATGCAAAGCCCAGTCAAAGACTCACTTTCATCCTGGCCTACCCTCGACCAACTGTTAGCTGTTTTAGGTAAATGGTCATAATTTTGCATCCCACCCCCCATTAAATGGCTTGAGCTTCTGAGCCTTGGAGGGATGGGGCCCCAGCTGGGGAGCTGCATTCAGGGGCTGCTATTTAGTTGTTGATGCTCCTTTAGCAGTGAGACCAGTGGTTTGTTTATGGTGCTCCCAGCAGTGGTCACCCAGCCCCACCTCACTGCTTCCTGACAGCTGCTTACACACACTCACCACTGGAACTCAGCAGACAAGCAACTGCTATAAAGTACATAAATGTTTTCCTAAATGGCACAGACCAGCCAGGACAAAGACAAGAAGATCCCTAAAAGGGCTTTCTGTGACAGTGACAGGGAGCACAGGCTTTCAAAAAGGAAGGGAACAAACGACTAAAAAAAAAAAAAGAGCGTGGCACTCAGTGAGATCCTATACTGAATTCCAATTCATCCCCGATAATTGAAAATAGGGATTAACATAAGAATGAGATGGAATATGTGAATTGTCAGCCTGTAAAGTAGCGCTTGGTATAAAAATGGTTTGAGATTTAATTTAATCTCTTTGATGATCTGAAGTCACTTCAGGGTGCCTGAGGTATTTGCAATTATGAATATTAGCCATTAAGAGTATGGGGGTGTATAACATTTGATGGGTTTTTAGTCTTCCGCTGGCAGGCTTCTTAAGAACTTCAAGGTCACATAGGCACGTCTGAAGTTCAGATGTGGACACTTATGAGGGCCTGTGAGCAGTCTGGATACTTTATAGTGAGGAATGTGCTTTGTGTTCTCTACTGACCATGGCGGAAGGCTCTCCAGGGTCTGAGTGTCCGCTGGCCTCTTCTGCACGTCCCTGCAGGTTTCCCACTTTCCCTTCCAAACCACATTCCAAAGCAAGGGGGACACTGGGCCCTTGCTGGACACTGTTGCCCTTGCCAGGGTCCTTGCTGAGCTCTGGCCAGCAGGTGAGCACATAGCTGAGCCTCCATTGCTCTAAGCTCATGTCCTTTGATGGTTCCTTCAGCCTTGGCACAAAACCCACCAGGAAAGTCAGGCAAAAAATGTTAGGGGTAACACTGTGGATTGCGGGCATTTCTGTTTCAGACTCCTGTTAGGAAGAACAGCCCTTTGCACTCTTCCAAGGGTGGAGTCTGGCCCTCAGAATACAGCAAAGGGTTAGCATACTGCCCCAGTCTGCCTAGCAACCTATGACGTCATTACCTGCCTGCCACTAGGCGTGGCCCTGCCCAGAATTATATAAAAGAACAAACCCACCTCATCCCTCTCTCTTACCTCTTCATCTCTCTGCAATCTTTTTCCTCACGTGCTCTTCTTGTTTCTCTCTCTCTCCCTCTCCCTCTCTTTGTCTCTGTCTCAGTGTCTCTCTGTCTCTGTCTGTCTGTCTGTCTGTCTGTCTGTCTCTCTCTCTCTCTCTCTTTCTCTCCCTGTCTCTCTCTCCCTTCCTTTTCCTCTCTGGGGTATCCCTCCCATGCTCATATAATAAATGTCTCCGTATCATATCTGTTGTGGCGCATATTTCATATTTAAAACAAAGGGCCGAGCTGTAGCTAACTGAAAGCGTTTGCCACGTGCTCACGAAGCCCCTTGTTCTGTTCTCAGGATGAAATCATAAAACACAACACCCAGAGAGCCTAATTAATACAAAAGCCACAACTGATGTCACGTGTTCCAGAAGCTCTGTCTCTAAAGCTTTGGTCCTGAGTAGTAGCACTGCAGAGAGGTGGTAGATCACCAATAAGAGACAAGGCCTGTTGGGGACGACTCCCAGTGATTGGGGTGACAGTAAGTCCTCAAGGAAACTGTGGGACCTCAGTTGCTTCCTCTTTCTGTTGCTTTCTGGCCATGAGGTGAATGGTTTTTCCTCTACTTCATGCTTCCAACCCTTACCACAGGCCCAGACCCACAGATCTGACTGAAACCTCCAAAGCTGTTAAGTCAAAACAAAGCGACTTTCCTTGGAAGGCGATTGTGTGAGGCGCTAGCTATAGTTACAGAAATAGAACACAGTGGATAACCTTGAAATTTTACTTTTTGTTAAACTAGCAAAGATAAAGAATTTCTATGATGTAAATGATATGGAGATTCGTACATATGCTTGTGGGAGCATTAGGAAAAATACTTTGACAGGACGTACCAAGAGATCTTAGAAATACTCAAGCATGCTGACCTGGTTACTGGGATTCTATTCTAAGAAAATAACCCTAGAAATATATTTTAAAAATCCCATATAGAAAATTTTATTGATTTATTTGAAAAAGATAAGCCATTTTGTCTAATAATTAAAACTAGAAGTAGCCTAAATTTTCAACAGTAGAAAATTCAGTGATTTTAATATACTGTAGGATTGTTATGCAGCCATTGACTATTTTTATTAAACATTTTATAAGACATCTTTATAAACAGAGTTGCTTGTGTTACTATGCTAGATGAAAGTGGAAAAATAGAAAATTACATATACTTTATAAAATTAGTTGGATATTTTTAATGCATGGTAAGAGGACCAGGAAATATGTCATTAAAAATTATCAAGAAATATATCATTTAAGAAATTATCCCACCCACAAAGAAAATTTTTTAAAAATTAGAAAAAAGATTTGTGGATAGGATGGGACAATGGATACCTTTCTCTTAATACTTTTATTTTATTGTGTGTGTATGGGTATTTTTGCCTGCATGTTTGTCCTGTGCTTGCAGTGCTTTCTAGAGGCCAGAAGAGGACACTGTATCTCCTGTGACTGGAGCTACAGACAGTTGTGAGCTGCCACGTGGGTGCTGGGAATTGAACCCAGGTCCTCTGGAACAGCAGTCAGTGTTCTTAACCACTGACCTATTTCTCAAGACCACCCCTTTATCTGCCCATTTTTACATTAGATGTCTCCCTTTGCAGGGGAAGGGAGATAGCCCTTTATTTTTGCTTAAGATCTGCATCACCAAGTGATTATTTTGATGTAGCCTTTTCGTGTCACCGCCCTTCGGTGGAAGGGACAGCGACTGGTGGCCATTCAGAAAAGAGAAGTGCTTGGCAGAGCTCAGAGCTATTCCTGGGTAAGGCTGTGCCACTTGAGACCCCTGCTCTTGCATCTTCCCAATGCTTGTTCTGTGCCATGCAGGCTCCTTCCTCCATCCTCCTGCAAGGTTCAGTCACAGCTCTACAGTAGTCTTTTTGGCTCTGTCCAGTTTCCACTGTCATGATCCCTGAGGTTCTCTGCAAGCTAGCCACCCTCCACCTAACCCTTCCAACCAGCAGCTGAGTTCTTTCATCTCCTTGTCCCCATCCAGCACGGCACCACTGCCTCATGGCAGCAGCTCTCTCTCTCAATAGGACATCTGCCCAGATGTGCTGGGATGGACTTGACCTCCGAGCTGTGAGCCTATCTGCCGCCAGATGCTTCTCTGCTGAGCTTCTTCCACCTGCCTAGACTGTGGATGACAGCTGGCTCCTGTTGGCTCTGTCATCCACTTAGTGCTTAGTAATGCCTGCAGCTGAAGTTCTTTTAACATCTCCTGAGTGCTGAATTTATCTCCTGAGCTCATCTGTGGGAAAGATTAAGCTTTGTCACAGGTGGAAGCAGTCTTAGCGGGCTTTACCCTTGGGGCAAGCCATGAATACCTTGTGACAGACTGTTTGGAGCCTTCTTGGGCTTGGAATTCAGGAAGCCGACCTGGGAACCCCACCGTGGCTATTGTTTTCCTAATTGACCCTCGAAGGGAGAAGGAGACCGCCCTTTGCTTGTGACTGGGAAGGTGGAGAAAAGAAGAAAAAACAACAGGTGAAGGCGAGCAGGGTGCGCGGAGAGAGAAAGGGACCGGACCAGCTCGCGGGACAGAGACACCTAAGGACCCGTCCTGCGGAACGGATTCCAGAAGGTTTACTATTCTGTCCCTTTAACCCTTTTTTCCTTCTTGTATATGATAGTTGGGTTGTTTAATAAAGTTTAATTGTTAATAAACAGAGCCAACACTCATCTCTGGGTCCTACGAACTGCTTAGCAAGCTGCCATGGCCACTAGCCTACCAACATCACTTTCTCCCGTTTGTGTCACTGAATGTACTCGAAATGTGTGATTCAGGGAGGTCAGGAGCAGCGTCTCTTAGTAAAACAATGAAGCTCTCTCTCTACTTGCATCCTGGATGGGACAGAGCTTCAAGTCCAGAGCCTGCGTTTGTTCAAGAGTCTACAAAGCTATAAATTAATGACGATGATCTTTACTATGTGGTTGGCCCTGGGCTAGGCATTTGTGGTGGTTTAAATACAATGGCACCCGTAGGTTCATATACTGGAAATCTTGGTCCACAGTCAGTGGAACTGTTTAGAAAGTTTTAGGAGGTGCTGTGTCACTTGGGTAGGCTCTGAGAGTTCAAAAGCCCATATTGCGTCCAGTTTCTCTGTCTCTCTGTCTCTCTGTCTCTCTGTCTCTCTCTATCTCTCTCTGTCTCTCTCTCTCCCTTCCTTCCCTCCTTTCCTCCCTCCCTCCCTCCCTTCCTCCCTTCCTCCCTTTTTCTGTCTGCTGCCTATCAGTTAGAATGTAAAACTCTCAGCTACTGCCCTAGTGCTACCTATGCCTGTCCGTTTCCTACCATGATGGTCATGGACTGACCTTCCAAAAACTGTAAGCAAGCCCCCAATTAAATACTTTCTTCTGTAAGAGTTGCTTTGGTCACAGCATCTCTTCACAGCAACCAAATAGTGACTAAGACAGACTTTAACACGGAGAGTTATGTCTAATCTTAAAACAACTTCATGACTGGGCAGTTTCCTTTTACTTGTATAAAGACACTGCTTGTGTTGACTGTTGACCAAAGCTACAGGAGCAGTCCCTGAAAAATGCATGTGGGCACCCAAGCCAAGGCCTCATTACTAATACAACCTCAGAAGGCGCCATGTCTGAGCAGGTTGTTCTATTGCCCAATGGGAAGACTGTAGCAAGGATGGCCAACAGGAGAGCCCTGTCGGAGTTACCCCAAAGCACGGGTAACGGCTAACAGGCAGACTGTGCGGGCAGTAGAGCTGGGGCTGCTGAGTTTTCAAGAGATTCCAACCAATGTAGATGCTTATGCAATTTCTGTGCGTGCAAATTCAAATTTAGATAATTAATTAATTAAAAATAATTTATTTACTTTTACTGTATGTGCATTAGTGTTTTGCCTGCATGTATATCTGTGTGAAGGTATCAGATCTTGGAGTTACAGACAGTTGTGAGCTGCCATGTGGGTGCTGGGAATTGAACCCGGGTCCTCTGGAAGAACAGTCAGTGCTCTTAACCACTGAGCCATCTCTCCAGCCCCCAAATTTAGTTGTTGTTTTTTTAAAGCACCAAATGGGCCAAATTAACTGGCCCAGTAACATGGCAGATCACACACTCAGTTCTATGTCCTCCCGGGTGCCTTCTGGGCCTTGTAACACGAGCCTCTTTCTTTCTCAGGGCAGGGTTCCTACCTGTACGATCTCCAGCATTTCTGCCTTGCTGATGTAGCCATTACCGTCCAGGTCGTACATGCTGAAGGCCCACTTCAGCTTCTGTTCCAGCTTGCCCCTCGACGTCACGCTCAGGGCTATGATGAACTCTCTAAAGTCTATCGTCCCATCCCCGTTCGCATCGAAGGTGCGGAAGACGTGCTCTGCAAACTTGGAGGCATCCCCATAAGGGAAAAAGTTCCCATAGATTTTCTTAAACTCCTCCATTGATAAGTGTCCGCTGGGGCAGTCTCTCAGGAAGCCTTTGTACCACTCCTGGATCTCATGCTCCGTGAAGTCTGTGCTTTCCAGTAAGTCCTGCATGACCTCGGGGCGCAGCTTGCTGTTCTGTTTCCCCATTCTGGTGGCAAAAGTTCAACTGCAGAGAGAAAGAAAACATATCATATTTTTCAAGAGTTGCCCTTTAGGGTCTCGTGATCATCTGGTAATGGTTCTTGGGAAGAGGGAACCCCGAACAAACTATACCAGCCCAAGCAGCTAAACAAAACGATGGAAAACCAGGCCAGTCAAAGATGCGGAAAATCCATGTTGCTAACCAGAACCAACCAAGAGCTAGATTGACAGATGGATGGATAGATGGATGGATGGATGGATGGGTGGATGGATGGATGGATGGATGGATGGATGGGTGGATGGGTGGATGGATGGGTGGATGGATGGATGGATGGATGGGTGGATGGGTGGATGGATGGGTGGATGGTCAGGTGGACAAATGGACGGTCAAATAGGAGACAGATGGAAGGAAGGCAGGTGATTTGTTCTTGGCTTATCAATTTCCAAGACACCAAGTGTAGCTTTAAGAAAACTAAAGGTCTAATTTCAAATCCTGTAAGTAGAACTAAAGGAATAGGAGAGGGAGAGGGGGGGGGGAGGGAGAGAGAGATATCTTAGCATGCTTCATTGCCACTTTGCTTCCACATGAAGTGTGCCTCATGTAACTGGACACTCTAAGTGAAGAAAGAAGGGAAGTGGAAACACCGTGCCCTCCACCCAGCCACTCAGTAAGAAACAGAGGGCATCCCTGAGTTAGGTTTAGATGGTAAAGATGATGACACTTCAGAAAGCTGTTCATGTCCTATGATTACGGCTTAGGAAACAGGTCAAAGTTCACTTTTTAAAATTGCATATAACCTTGTATGTTCCTATCCTAATGGTAGCTCATGTCCACAAGCCAACGATAAAATACTGCAGTGACTCGTGTAGAAAATACTAGCATCTTCCTGACCCTAACCATTGAAATAAGTGCAGCTAGCATTTCAGTGTGTGTCCGTCCAGACTGTATGTGTGTGTGGACTTATTTAAATATGTTATTAATAGAGAGTTCCCAGACTAACTATGTCTTCAACTTGACAGTGGTACAGAAGTGAAATACACTCAGCAGGCACTGCATCTGGGTCAGTGTCTAGGCCAGTGACATTGGCTTCTGTCCTCTCTCAGTTACAAAGCAGCAGCTGAGCCTCAGCCCTGTGGACTGCACAACCACAGCGAGGCGCAGACAATCTTCAGAGGGCCTCTCACTTGTGACTTGCTCAAGGAAATTTTATTTTCTGACAATAAACCCCAGAAATTAGGTTTTTGTTTGGATGGTTTTGTGTATGTGTGTGTGTGTGTGTTTTGTTATGTTTTTTGTTTTTGTGTGTGTGGTTTTTTTTTTTTTTTTTTGAGACAGCATTTCTCTGTGTAGTCTTAGCTGTCCTGGACTCACTTTGTAGACCAAGCTGGCCTTGAACTCACAGAGATCTGCCTGACTCTACCTCCTGAGTGCTGGGATCCAAGGTGTATGCCACTGTGCCTGGTTCAGAAATTATTTTAAAACGAATCTTTTATAAATGTATACCCTTCACATGTGTTAAAAGCAACAGCAAAACTGCCTAATAGAATTGCTGTGTTTGCTTTTCTTACACAATCTAGTCCAGAGCTACACTGATTCCAGATGAATATGAGGAAAGATGACAGAGGGTGACAGTTTCCTGTGATTAAACCATTCTGTTTTCACCAGAGTGAAAACCTGTGCATACAGAGCAGACACCTTGTAGCTCATAACGAGAATAGTCTTGAGTCTGAGATGAGCAGCTTCAGGCAGCCTTCGTGGGCCTTGTGTGGTGTGTGGGTGCAACGTGTGCACATTGTGGCTTCGGAGCCAATGCTACAGAGGAGTTCTATGAGGCGACTCAAGCAAGCTCCACCAGAAACATTTCAGATTCATTATGTGCTTGATTATGAGTTAATTAAAGTTTACTTTTAGATTTATTTAAATGCTTGAGAGTTTTGCGGGCATAATGTGTATCAGTGCACCCATGTGTGCTTGGTGCCTGAGGTCAGAGAGGGTATTGGACTCTGGAAGTTGAATCATGGACGGATACGAACTGACCGGTGGGTGCTGGGAACTGAACTGGGATCCTCTGTAAGAGCAGTGAGTACTTTGAAGGCCCGAGCCACCTTACCAGACTCTGAATTCATTTTCAGTGTTCAGAAACCTTCTTCTACCTGTCACCAAGTTGTTCACATCCTCCATATTCCCTTGAGGGATCTCATGGGAAGTCTTGGCCTACAGTCAGCTCTGCTCTACAGTGGGGCTGGATGGCGGGATGGCGGGATGGCACGGGATGGTGGGATGGCACGGGATGGCGGGATGGCACGGGATGGTGGGATGGCACGGGATGGTGGGATGGCACGGGATGGTGGGATGGCACGGGATGGTGGGATGGCACGGGATGACGGGATGGCGGGATGGCACGGGATGGTGGGATGGCACGGGATGGCGGGATGGCACAGGATGGTGGGATGGCACGGGATGGTGGGATGGCACGGGATGGTGGGATGGCACGGGATGGTGGGCAGGTGAGATGTATTCGGTGCATTTTCAACACAAATCACAAAATTACAACTTACATGTGTTTAGCGGGATTTGTCCCCATCATTAATTAAGGAGTATTTGTACTTTTTCATATTTTTCTATGAAAAAAGGATTTATTCACTAATGTGTACGTGTATGTTTGAGTATGTGTTATCTGTGTGCATAACATGGAGGCCAAATGAAGGCATCACACATTCTTTGCTACAACCTGTCACCTATTTCTTTGAGAAAGGGTCTCTCCCTGGATCTGGGGTCCAGGTTTTCTTGGCAGGAAACAGGTCAGCAAGTTCCAGCAATCCTCTTTTCTCCACCTCCCTCCGAGCTGGGGTTACAGCTCTGCACTGGATGCACACTGATTGCATATAGATGCTTGGGTCTGAACCGTGGACCTCATGATTGTACAGCAAGTGCTCTCGGCTGCTGAGCTATCTCCCTAGCCCTGGTTTGACTTGTGAAACAGAAGGGCACAGTCTTGTGCTACCAGTTTCTTCACATGGTGAAGGAAGGAAGATGTCTTTGGTGAGGACAGGGGCATAGCTGTAGCCATTCTCAGACTTCTGGAGACGTGGATGCCAAGAGGAAGATGTGACCTTTCCCTTAGCACACTCAGCCATAGGTCACAGGGGTGGCAGGGGTGGTGCTGGCAGCAGGGGGACCCATGGTGTCAGAAGAGTGAGTGCAGTGGGGTGACGCATGGAAGAGGGACACCCGAGGTGGTGGGGTAGGGAGCATGGGGGGGATCTATGAGGGGGCAGGGCACGCCTTAGAGGTGGTAATGCCTGACTTCAGTCATGGACTTTCAGGCCATTGTGTAGTGTCCTAGTTTCCTTCCTGTGATTGTGATAAAACTCTCAAACAAAAATCAACTTAGAGGAGGAAAGGAGTCCATCACTGAGGGAAAACCAGGGGAGGAACTTAAGGAGGAACGTGAGGCAAGAACCATGAAGGAATGCTGTTTGCTGGCTTTCATGAAGGCTCAAACCACGAGAGCTTAGAGAATGGTGCCGCCCACAGTGGTCTAGGCCTCCTACATCAATCAGCAATCAAGACATCCTCCAAAGATACACCCACAGGCTAATCTGATATAGGCAATTCCTCCTCCAATCGCTCTAGGCCACTTGGGGTGACTGTCAAGGCTAAGTAGGACTTGTAGTCCGTATACACCCCTTCACACAGAAGGGCTCCCTTCTCTTCAGCCCAATTTTAATCCTGACTCTGACTTTCCACTTTGGGAAATTCATCATTTACATCTGTCTGTCTTGCTGCTGTCTTCTCAAGCAGGCAGATCTTAAGGGAAGTCAGGCTTAGCTTCACGAGGGCCCATCCCCCCCTCCCCCAGGACAGACTGTGAGCTAAGGCCAGAAGAACAAGAGGGAAAAACATCACTGGTAGACAGAAAGATGGCTAATTACTGGACGGACACACAGGCTAGTTTTGGTGGATGAGGCTCTGCCAGAAGGCATACTGGCTTTCCAATGCTATTTGTCACATTAGAAACCACCAGGTGATTGGAGTTACAACTTGGTCTCAGGGCCTCTGAGACTGCGAACTGTTTCTGAGTCCCTCACTCAAGAAATCCCTACAGGGCAGCATTTGTGGCTCACAGTGTTCACATTTAGTTTGTAAAATCCATAGATCAGGAAATAAGAGTGATGTTTATTAGTCACCTGATTGGTTGGTTTTGACTTTCCCAAGTTTTATTTTCTTTGTAATTGACACATAACAGTTGTACATATGTGGCTTACAATGTGATGTTTTTATAGGTGCATACCTAGTGTGATGATTAAAAGGGCTAATTAACATATGCATCATCTCAAACGCATTTATCTTCCTTCCTGGCTATTTTGAAACACACAATACATTATTGTTAACGACTTGCCCTACTGTGCAGAGCACTGGGACCTCCAGTGCAGAGCTTTGGCACTCCCTCTGAGGGGCAGGTGGAAAAGGACTTTCCTTCTATTAGCATGAGCCGTGATAGCTGCAAGGAGGCCTCATCCAGAGGTCCCTGAGAATGTGAAGTCAAGCAAAGCCCACTTATACAAAAAATAAAAATAAAAACTGAAAAATAAATTAACTTACAAATTAACTTACAAAAGATTGAATTTATAAACTGAACACTCCAATAACATTCACTTCCCTCTTCTGGAAGTGAAAATCCTCCCAAGGACAGGGAAGGGTTTATGGGAATGTTAAAGCCCTCGTTTGGTCACTAGGTTGGCGATTTGCCTGAGGCCAGAATTCAGAAACAAAACTTGATACATAATGCATAGGCTTGCAGAGAGCCAAACCACTCAATGAAGCTTTCCAGTGATTTCAAGGTCTCCTTTCAGGAGCTCTTGGACTTCAGCTCTTGGGTGTGGTATCCAGTCAGCTCGCCACCCTCACAGTTGCCATATGCAAATCATCCCGTGCCGGAGGAAGGAGGGGGATTGCTGTTCTAATATTTAAATCTACCTGTTCAAAGAATGGTTTCTATTCCTGTAGAATCAGTGCTCTATCTCTTTAAAACCAACTCAGTGTCCTTTCCCAGCCTTGAAAGAGTACTTCTCACGTATTAGCTGTTTTGTACAAGGAACAGATTTCCTCAACATCTTGGCTAAGTCTCTCACAAGACTGACCTGTGCGCAGCTATTTTTCAGTAAACACCAATTAAACCAACATTCACAAACTCATTAGCACAGAAAGACCGTAACACAAACAAAGAAACCAGCATAAGTTAGGTTGTTTGGGAAACGGGGTGTTTGCAGCTTTGTCCAGTATTCATTTCTGTAGCTGTCAACAAATGCTTGGCTGAGGACTGGTGTCTGGACTTGATGAAGCCATCTGCGCTAGCTTGGCTGGACACACAACGAAAGCCTGAGAGAGCCGTGATAGGCTTTCCTTCCCTGGGTAGAGAGGGGGAAGGCCTGAACGTTTTTCTTTTGGAAAACAAGACTGTGTGCCTATCTCAATCGAGGGAAGGGCACAGAGAATAACACCAGGGAAGAAATACTGCATTAATTACCAGTCAGGGGGAAAAAAATCAGTGCAGAAGCCAAAGTTTCACCTCAGGTCAAATCCTCTTCATCGATTCCCACAGTCACGAATTGATTTTGAACATAATGGGAGGACAAGAAGGCGCTGGAGAGCTGGTTCGCCCAGACACAGCGTGTCCTGCTCCTTCAGACGACCTAAGTTCAGTTCCCACAGCCCAGGTTCCACACCGGGAGGCTCACAATTGCCTTTAGCTCTGGCCCTAAGAGATCTGCCATGGACACCTCCACACACACACATATACACACAGAAATTAAATAAAGTTTTTTTTTAGTTTTTTTTTTTTTTTAAGAAAGTGCTTGGGTTCAAAGGCTAGCTCTGCTGTTTAATTGTTGAGCAAATCACTTAATTTGGGGGTGCACCTAAGTGAAATGAATTCAATAGTGCAGGCTCACATTGCACTGACATGATGATCAAGTGTTAGTATTGAGTTAGAAATGATTTTCATAGTAACCCCAAAGACTGGTGTGTTACAAGCTTGGTCTCCCAGTGGTGCTGAAATGCAAGAGCCACTAAGAAGTGAGGCCCAAACCTAGACCCCCTGTTCAGATCTAGCCAATGGATTGCTCATTCTCCACAGTTGAGGGGAGAGCTGGGACTGCCTTTGACATGAACTCTGCTCCTCCTGATTTCATCACTTTCCCTTGGTGGGGAGGCCTGGGGGCACACAGGGGAAGGGGGGTGCAGGCTATCTGGCTGAGACCTGATAGGCTATGGTCATATGGTGGGGAGGGGGATGACCCTTTCTGTCAGAGGTCTAGGGGAGGGAAATAGGGCGGAAGAGGGAGTGAGGGTAGGAATGGGAAGACACAAGCTAGGAGATAACACTCAAGGTGTAATCTGAATAAATTATAATAATAATAATTTAAAAAAGAAAGTGAGGCCCTGTAGGAGATACGTAGGCTATGGGGTTCTTCCATTACAAATGATGTAATGCTGCCTTGTAAAATGGGGTGAGTCTCATGATTAGTTCTTGGGACAGTGGGTTATCACAAAAGAGCCCCTTCCCAGATACTTGCTTTCCTATCTTGCGACGCGACCTCTCTTTCTGTCATATGTGCTCCTACCATGTTGTGATATGATCCGCATGCCCACACCAGAGGTCAAACAGACAGACCCCCCTAATCATGGTCTCCCTACCTCTAAAACTATGAAGTAAATAAACGTCGTTTCTGTGTGAATACAGGCCCAGATATTTTGTTTAGCAAAAGAAAAGCCTAAGGCAATGGTCCTTCACGCACTACGCTGCTGAATCTGCGCATGAGCCATCTGTGATAGGCAGGCAGGCTCTCTCCGTCTTATGTCTTATTAGCAAAGAGATTAAAGCTCGGAGAGACTAATTGACCTGACCTAAGCCACAGGGATCACTCACTGAGAAGCCAAAGTGTGAGGCTTGACTGCTGTCCACTGGCTTTACACTCTGCCCTATATTTTATTATGAACAAAGCATGCGCAGAAATTTTTATCAGCTTGATAGAAAGTTAGAAGGAAGTGGATGAGAGAGTGAGCAGTCTTCTATTGTATGCTCTATGCCACAAATAGGTACCAAGTGTCTGTCGGGAGAGACACGGGACTCTACATTCTGTGGATCCGTCAGGGCACAAAGCTTTAGGCAAAGATCCTTTTATGGCATTTACAGTCAACGGCAAGGGACGTACAGGAAACAAGGACAGCAAGCAAAATGTTGGGTGCCCACGTGCCATAGGAAAGATAAAGAGGAAAGGGTGGGCAGTGCCAGGAGTTAGAAGTCTGAATAAGAAGCCAAAGAAGGCCTCGCTGAGAAAGTGCCACGGGCCAGAGCAGAGCGGTGAGGAGGTCACCGTGGGTGGATGAGACCAGCTGGCAACATTGTTCTGAACTCGGGGCCTCCACAGCATGACCTAGAATGTGCCCGAGTGGAGGGCATGAGTGGGCGAGAAATGGAACAGTGGGGCCACCAGGCCGCTGCTGTGGCTGTTGTGCTGAGACAAGCTAAAGGGGGGGAGGGGATCGAGGGAGATCAGTGTGTTGGGGTAATTGTCCATCCCATTGTGTGAGGAGTGCCTCGGTATTTTCAGTTGTTAACTCTGTACAGGCAGAAAGCTAAGTGCTAGTAGGACATTGGCACTGCCGTTTCTACGGCCCATCACCAGGTTTCCTATTTTATAAATGTCCGTCCTTCCTCACTTGCCTGGAGGGAATCTAAAAGATGTTCAAGTGCTGTCTTCCTGCTGATTGGTTATAATAATGAGCTAATGACAAATACCTGGACCAGGAAGTGGAGGGCAGAACTTCCGGGAGAGAGGACCACTGGGAGAAGACAGCAAGCAAGGATTCAGAACGGACACGGAAGAGAAGAGACCGACCAGAGTGGAGCAGAGAGGTAGCTGCGTGCTCGGTGGTAGGCAAGAATAGTTGGTCACGTCTAGACAGTAGCTGGGAGTCTGTCCAGCTAAAGGCCTAAGCTTTCAGCTTATAAAAGTCTCTGTTTACCACTGGCGGCTCCAACAAAGTGCCATGCTAGCCCTGCGGTGATCCAGACACGGGCAGTGATGGCTAGAAACAGGGTGGTCACAGCAGTGGAAGGGACAGGTGCCTGGATTCCAGGCACAGCTTGACGGTAGAGTCCCTGGTTGTAAGGTAGAAAAGACACACACACACACACACACACACACACACACACACACACACACGGAAAAAATACAGAAACAGAGTTCCGGGCTGAGTCAGGGCACGTGGTAATCCCAAGATGTTTATTACACACGCAGTTGTAGGAAACAGGCAGCTGAGTACCTAGAAGTCTGGAGCCATTTTGTATACAGAGCTTACAGCCAAGGACTCCTTCAGTCTCCAGAGGCAATGTGCCTGCAGACTGGGTCCTCAGCACGCTGGCATTCAGGCTGTAGACCCTGGGATGGAGCTAACAAAGGAGAGTGAGAAGGCGGGGTCGGGAAATACAGAGCCAGAGACCTTCCCCCGTCAGCGGCTGTCCTTCATGGCCAGGCCAGGGCTGCACACTGAAAGCTCAGAATGAACAAGAACTGCAGTTCCTGCTTTCCCGACTCTTGTCATCTTTCCCAGATCCCAATCTGCTCCATCTCAGCAAAGGACCCCCCTACCCCCTCCAGTTGCCCATCACAAGACACAAGGATTGCCTGTGATTCCTTTTGCTTTAATTCCTTTGGCATGGGACATTGATTCTCTAACCAGAAATTCAAATCCACCTTGCCCACCATCTTTATTGCCACCCCAGCAAAGACACCAGTGGGTCCTCCCTGGTCACCTAAGTCTTCCTTGCCTGAGCCCTACTTTTCACCTTTACTTCCTTTCTTTTTACCTCTGTCCCCATCTATTCTCCACTTAGCACCTACAGTGCCTTTCTGAAAACACAAGCCATACTACGTCTCTCCTTTGCTAAGTTCACTTGTTTGCTTTGGGTTTTGAGACGGGGTGTAGGAGCAGAGATGTTGGTCTCAAATTTGAAATGCTGTCTACCACATGCCTGTCTTCTCAAAATCCTACAGGGCCCCCACCACCCTCACACGATGCTCTGCGCTCTCTCTGCTCGCCCACAGGCTGTGCAGATCCTGGGTTGCCTCCTTCCTTCAGTCTCTCCACTCAAGACAACTTGTTCATTTCTTGAAGACTTTGGCTTCAGCTCTACTTTCTCCCAGGTAGGCCTGCATCCCTCAGGTGCCTCACTAAACACTGGCATCCTGTTTTCAATAGTTCACTCCAAGAAGGGCAATGTTGGATTTCTTAACTTATTTTGGGCCACACCCAGTCTTCCAAGGTGGAGGAAAAAAAAAAAAAAGAAAAGAAAAAAGGAAGTAAAGATTTTGGTCATAGGAGGAAAAGAAAAAAAAACATGAGGAGATACCAAATTATCAACACAGAACCAGACCTAAAAGTCTGGCGTGCACAGCCATCCCTCCATCAAAAAAGAAAAGACATCACAACTCAAACCAAACCAAACTGAAACCCACCACACCTCCACTAAAGGCGATGGTGGATGCTCTTTCAGAGGGCATGACCTCCCTTCTTCCCTTTCTGCATCTGTGGAGGGAAGAGGGAAGCCTTGCCCTTCTGTGATTCCCCAAAAGGTTTTGAAAACTCTGTAGCTTCATTCCTCAGCTCCCAGAATTAGATTTTCCAGGGAAAAGCCCATAACTTACCCTAGACAGCCTGGCTAACTTTGGAGGACAAGTCTCAATGTAAGCTACACTGCGGTCTCCTAAAATGGAATTTACAAGGTGCTTGCGGCTGAGGTCAGGTCTGCTGCAGTTAAAAACACAGAACCCTCGGCAGTCCCCAGAAGAGAAGAGGTGATTAAGATGTCTGCCTTGTGTGGGGAGCGTCACCCTGTCCACTAAGCATTGCCTCGACTCTTCTGTTTCAGCTACAAAACCACAACTAGGAAACTGTCACAAAGACAATTACAGACGTTATGGGTGTGTTCTTTACCATGACTTGTTTTAGATGCCTGGGTTGGACTGATGGTTGAAATCCACAGACTCATTTCTAGGTTGTCTGTCTGTGATTGGTACTGAGGAAAAGCATCACTCAGCCAGAACCCTAGGGACCTCTGCTGCTTCAGAAATTCCCTTCAGCAAAACCAGTGGAGTGTGACAGGCGACCACCCAAACCAACACACAAACCCAGGCAGATTAGGGCATGAGACAGCAGTACATCAAGGGAGAAGTGCGATATGAGAGGGGGACTGAATTACTGCACTGTATTTTTCTGAACCTCTCTCTAGCTTGTGGTATGGGCATAGGACTCATAGCTTGAGGAAGAGGTTAGAAAGATGGCGTAACAGTTAAAAGAGCTTGCTGCTCTTGCAGAGGACCCAGGTTCAGTTCCTAGCACTGAAATGGCAGCTCACAACTCTCTATAACTCCAGTTCCAGGGGATCTGATGCCCTCTTCTGGCTTCTATGGATTCCTGCCCACAGGTGGTACACAGAAATTCACACAGGCACACACCTATCTAGAAATGATAAGAAAGAAAGAAAATTTAAGTGGCCTGTAGAAGTCATTTGAACAACTGTACAAAGCCACTGCTTACACTGAAGTGACTTTGCCTGGAGAATGTCTCACACTTCCTATTTGATGTTCACACACTTGCACCCACTTTTCTCTGCGTGAGGTGACTGGGTTAGGGCATCAACTGAACTGTCACAGAAAATGCTGTTGAGCTGCTGGTTTGACAGACTATTCTTTCTTTTTTTGTCCCCTATGACATGAGAAGAGGCCCAGGATTGCTTTGGGCGAGCTCAGAGGTTACAGTTTCCAAGACCTTGGAGACCTTGTTCTACAGTATATGAATTGTAGGCTAGGGAAGGATTGGCCTTGGGCTCTTTTCAAAGTGTTACTTTTTACAGCAATGTCAATAAAACATGTATTTTTGGTTTAAAAAAAATCAAAACATGGCATTGTCTAACAATATTTCTCCTACCTCTTAACCTAAAAAGACATTACTTTTAGCTAAGCTCACCACCAAAGATTGCATCATTTTGGTAGTTCACTGCTGTCTGCATGGAATATGTTCTGAGATCCTGTGTGGATGTCTAAATTCACAGAGAGTGCCAACCCCATACATAGCAATGCTGTTTTTCTTACATGAATAGATAGACAGACAGACAGATAGATAGAGATGATAATGTTTAATTATAAGTTGGGCACAAGAGATTAACAATAACTTACAAGAAAATAAAACCATTATTGTACTGGAATAAAGGTCATTGAATTATTTGTTGCTAGAATTTTCCATGAAGCACTTTTGGATGTAGTTAGGTTTGACTGAGACTTCCATCAGATAAGGTGGAAGCAACAATGTGACTGGCTGTAAAGCATTTAACGACTTGTGTTTGGGGGCGCATGCCTTTAACCAGCACTCAGGACACAGAGGCAGGGGAGTCTCTGTGCGTTCAGCTTGGTCTACTAGTGAATCCTCAGCCAGCCAGAATCATGTGATGAAAAACTGTCTTTGGAAAAAAAATCCAAGGAATAAGAGGCTCTAAAAATGAGAAACTGACTATGCTCACCCTGAAACCACACTAGAGAAATTAGCTAACTTTTCATGGTATCCCTTCTTCTGGCAACTGGTCGACCAGCTAGTGGCTGGCTCCACACTTCCTGCCTAATCCACATCCAGGAGTTAGAAGTGCTCTTAATTGCCCACTTAAATGGCAATGAGTTAGTGGACAGGCCCTAGATGAGGCGGTCACTGCCCAGGCCTAAACATACTATCCAGCTGGCCCAACAAAGCAGCCGTGTGAATGTTGAAAGTCAAGAGCTTCAGACAAAATCTTTTTTTGTCATTGTTTGCTGTTTTTTTTGAGTCAGGGTTTCTCTGTGTAGCCTTGGCTGTCCTGGACTTACTTTGTAGACCAGGCTAGCCTTGAACTCACAGAGACCTGCTTGCCTCTGCTTCCTCAACGGCTGTGATTACAGGTATGGGCCATCATGCTCTTGGCCACCTGACTGCTTTAGCAGAGTTGACGACAGCTGCATAGGGGCTATGGCTAGGGGTACACGGAGGCCTCAATAGTCTCTCCAGGTTGCCACAGCCCTACCAGATAGAGTCGCTTGGAATACTGATCCCAACAAATGTCTGTTCAACTTCAATTACTAACAATTCTTATTTTAACCCATAGGCTTTGGCTTCACGGTAACTGCCGTGACAACAGGCAGGGCATGGAGCTGCCTAGGCCAGGGCAGCAAACAGATGGGCTTCAGCTGTCCAGGCCAATTAGCTTACCAGCAGCTGGAGGACCAGAGGCTCAATTCCCCAATTTTAGATTTCCTCTGGGGGCCACACATGCATTTAGTAAATGGTTCCAGGCCCCATGGAGTCCAAGAATAGTTCATAATTTTTAAAATTTATTTGGCATATGGCTTCCGGGCTTGGAAGGGATAGTTCTATAAAAATAATCCTACGTGGGGTAAGGAAGTAGCAAGAGGCTGGGGTTTGGGATATAATTCATAGAAGTTTCATTAATGTTTTCCTTTGAAAGTCTGTGATTTCACTCCAAGGATGAGAATTATGAAGAAATGAACAGTTGTGACACATTCACGCTACTGTGGTCCCAGGGGGAGGGTGACTCAGTCTACTCTTCCCACCCCGGCCCCTGCTGTATTCCCCACTGCGATGTTTTTGGCATTTGAATGGCTGGTTCCCTCCCCATCCTGGCCAGCCTGGAAGGATATACTGTCTGTCCACAAAACATGCAACACTTGTCCATCAAACACACCCTAGATGAGAAGCCCATTGGCTAGCAAGAATAAACTATTAAGTGCCCTATGTGACACTCTCCTGCAGGGCAGGTGACAACTAAATCAGAGTCTCTATTGTAGCACCATGTCATGTGACCTTGGGGACATCTTTGATGCCTCCTCGTTCGTCTTAGTCATTAAACAGTAAGTGGGCCCAATTGGCACCTATATCCTCGTGCTGTCAGGAGGACTAAACAAAGAAAAGGGGAACTCAGCAATGAGTGATGGGAAAAAAATCAGCACCACGCCTGACACCATCAGACGCTCAATAAACACCATTAAGCTAAGTAAGGTAAGGATACAGTCCCATCCCACTGGGATATTTACAGAAGCAAATCCTCCAGCGTTGAGGGCATTCTCCCACTCACCCAATGTCCATGGAGAATCAGAGAGAACAAGAGCAAGAAGGTGACACATAGAGAAAAAAGGAACAGGGGCCACTTCACTCTCTAGCTTGACCCTCCGTTTAGCCTCATTAGCTCGATATGAAAGATCATTGTGGGTCTGCAGTCCGGGAGGCCCTGCCAGCCCCTAGGTCAACGTTTTCCATGTGGTGGTCGTTATGACAACCAGAAACGAAGCAGTACGGGTCCCACGGGAGTCTTAGCTGACGAGAAGGGCTCTGGATTTCACTCTGCCCTCCCTCCCAACCTCCACCCCGGTTCTAGGGAGGCTATGGCTCCGGAGCTAGATGCCATGGATGCTGGCCGAGTGCCATGAGACAGTGACTTCAGCCACGTGACTCTAGAGTTACCAGGGCAGAAAGTGGTGTTGAGTACCTTCTCCAAGGCAAGCCTTCGGTTCCCGGACACCAGTGGTAACCCCCTACTGGCCTTCCTGGGTGCTCCTGTTCCACCAGATCTCTTCTGTATGTGGCAGCCATGTTCTGTACCCCAAAAGGCTGCTCTTTCTACGTAGTTGACCCCGTTTTCTAAACGCTCACTGACCTAACACATACTCAGCCCTATTAGAACATCTCTCTCTCTCTCTCTCTCTCTCTCTCTCTCTCTCTCTCCCTCTGCCCCCCCAGAGGTCTCTGGCCATCAAGACCTGACTGTGTTTCATTTACACACTTCAGTCACGCCTTGCATTTACTGTATTTTTCAGACTATAAGACGCACCTGACCGTAAGACACACCCAGGTTTTAGAGCAGTAAAACAAGAAAAACAGTAAAAACAGCCATTGGACCAGAAGTCACACAAATTCCACCCCCCAACACACACACTTTTTGGGGGAGGAAAGTGCATCTTAGGGTCCAAAAATTATGGTAACTACATCTGGATTTTGTTATTTACAATTTCCTCAAGATCAGCTTCTCCAGCCAGATGTTACGCCAATTGCAGGAGTCCATCTGGATTTGTATTTTATCTCCGATGCTGTGAGAGGAGGTAGTGAGGCAGACATGACGAACAGGGTGGGGGTGTAGTGTGATCTGTGCTTTTTGTTTTACGTACATCCTGGCTAGACAGGCAGGGAATCATGCGTGAGGTAGCCAAGGAAACCGCTGTTGTAGTGTCTCCTGGTGGTTAAAATACTGCCTTGTGGCTTGACATCTTGACCACCATCTTAGAAATGAAGATGACACGGACCTTTCTTGTAGCCCACACATGCACACCAGAGAACACTCCCAAAAACCAGGGGAGGAAAATCCTCACAGACACGTGGAGTGCAAGGGGGGTGAAATGCAGGCCGAATCTGAGGGGAGGAACTTAGCAATGACATCACAGCAGGGAGGGGGTGCTGTAAGGGACTTCTTAGAAATCCACACTGGAGAACACAATGGGGCTGCTGCACTCACTTGGCGTGAGTTCAAATCTCTCCTTAGATTGTTATTTGCTTTGCTGAACAGGCTCTTGCTTAAACCGTCTGTGCCTGCTCGTTGAAGTCTTTCTTTGAGGAGACAAGAAGCTGGGAGAGGCCTTCTCCATGGGCATGCTCTGTGCATGCAGACGGTGCATGCATGCGCTGTGCATGCAGACGGTGCACGCTTAGGAGGTATCTACTGTCACAAGTTGATGACGGCTGCCATGGACAGGCGCTTCTGCTGCTGGGGCTCCCTCTTTCCACTCAGGTTTGGGCTCATTGCCCATCTGGATAAAGGCATCCAGTCCTCCCTTCCTACACAGGCACGGATCAAGAGATGCTGTGCTTGAAGAACCCAGTCCACACTCACAAGGAACTCCGTTTCAGGAACCAGCACGGTCTCAGTCAGGACCGTACGGCGTCGCTTCAATTTACAAGAGGAGAGAAAACAACAGTGTTTCTCACCTTATCCTCTAGGGTGATAGAGCCTCTCCATTGCTTACATGCCCCCGTGTGAGTGTGCTCCAGATAGGTTCAATGCAGCTAGAACAGAAGCCATCTTCACCAGCCACTCCTCACCTCTTTCAAGGTAACCTCAATGTCACCTTTCCAGTGGTATCCTCCCTCGTGTCCCCAGTTAAAGCTGTAACACTGGATCTTCCTTGTGTACTTTACTGTCTGCCTTAACACTTACGACTTGTAGTTCACTAAGAGTTTTTTTTTTTAATTATTATGTTTATTGTTTATCTTTCTCTACTAAAATGGAGGCCTCATGAAGTCACAGATTTAGTCTTGTTTGGCTCACAACCCCCACAGTCCCAATGTTTAGAATAAGACTCAGCACACACTAAGTTGCTCAATAAAATTCTGTTGGTTGCGTTATCTCTCCGTTTGGTCAGTTTTCATTTGACTTGTTGACTTTTGCTTCTCACCATCCCTTTCAGCTTATACAAACTCTGAGTAAAACAGAGGCTCCTGCTTTTACAATCAAGCCAGCTTATCTTTTAGATACATTTGTTCTTATCACCAACATCGACTGACTCAAAGCCCAGGCCCATCAGTGCCCAGTGTCACAGCCCATGCCCATCAGTGCCCAGTGCTAAAGCCCATGCCCATCAGTGCCCAGTGTTAAAGCCCATGCCCATCAATGCCCAGTGTCACAGCCCATGCCCATCAGTGCCCAGTGTTAAAGCCCATGCCCATCAGTGCCCAGTGTCAAAGCCCATGCTCATCAGTGCCCAGTGTCACAGCCCATGCTCATCAGTGCCCAGTGTCAAAGCCCATGCCCATCAGTGCCCAGTGTCAAAGCCCAGGCCCATCAGTGCCCAGTGTCACATCCCATGCCCATCAGTGCCCAGTGTCACATCCCATGCCCATCAGTGCCCAGTGTTAAAGCCCATGCCCATCAGTGCCCAGTGTTAAAGCCCATGCCCATCAGTGCCCAGTGTTAAAGCCCATGCCCATCAGTGCCCAGTGTTAAAGCCCATGCCCATCAGTGCCCAGTGTCAAAGCCCATGCTCATCAGTGCCCAGTGTCACAGCCCATGCTCATCAGTGCCCAGTGTCAAAGCCCATGCCCATCAGTGCCCAGTGTCAAAGCCCAGGCCCATCAGTGCCCAGTGTCACATCCCATGCCCATCAGTGCCCAGTGTCACATCCCATGCCCATCAGTGCCCAGTGTTAAAGCCCATGCCCATCAGTGCCCAGTGTTAAAGCCCATGCCCATCAGTGCCCAGTGTTAAAGCCCATGCCCATCAGTGCCCAGTGCTAAAGCCCAGGCCCATCAGTGCCCAGTGCTAAAGCCCATGCCTATCAGTGCCCAGTGCTAAAGCCCATGCCCTGTCAGTGCCCAGTGTTAAAGCCCATGCCCATCAGTGCCCAGTGTCACAGCCCATGCCCATCAGTGCCCAGTGCTAAAGCCCATGCTCATCAGTGCCCAGTGTTAAAGCCCATGCCCATCAGTGCCCAGTGTTAAAGCCCATGCCCATCAGTGCCCAGTGTTAAAGCCCATGCCCATCAGTGCCCAGTGCTAAAGCCCAGGCCCATCAGTGCCCAGTGCTAAAGCCCATGCCTATCAGTGCCCAGTGCTAAAGCCCATGCCCTGTCAGTGCCCAGTGTTAAAGCCCATGCCCATCAGTGCCCAGTGTCACAGCCCATGCCCATCAGTGCCCAGTGCTAAAGCCCATGCTCATCAGTGCCCAGTGTCACAGCCCATGCCCATCAGTGCCCAGTGTCAAAGCCCATGCCCATCAGTGCCCAGTGTCAAAGTCCATACCCATCAGTGCCCAGTGTCAAAGCCCATGCCCATCAGTGCCCAGTGTCAAAGCCCATGCCCATCAGTGCCCAGTGTCAAAGCCCATACCCATCAGTGCCCAGTGTTAAAGCCCATGCCCATCAGTGCCCAGTGTTAAAGCCCATGCCCATCAGTGCCCAGTGTTAAAGCCCATGCCCATCAGTGCCCAGTGCTAAAGCCCAGGCCCATCAGTGCCCAGTGCTAAAGCCCATGCCTATCAGTGCCCAGTGCTAAAGCCCATGCCCTGTCAGTGCCCAGTGTTAAAGCCCATGCCCATCAGTGCCCAGTGTCACAGCCCATGCCCATCAGTGCCCAGTGCTAAAGCCCATGCTCATCAGTGCCCAGTGTCACAGCCCATGCCCATCAGTGCCCAGTGTCAAAGCCCATGCCCATCAGTGCCCAGTGTCAAAGCCCATGCCCATCAGTTCCCAGTGTTAAAGCCCATGCCCATCAGTGCCCAGTGCTAAAGCCCATGCCCATCAGTGCCCAGTGTTAAAGCCCATGCCCATCAGTTCCCAGTGTTAAAGCCCATGCCCATCAGTGCCCAGTGTCACATCCCATGCTCATCAATGCCCAGTGTCACATCCCATGCCCATCAGTGCCCAGTGTCACAGCCCATGCCCTGTCAGTGTCCAGTGTTAAAGCCCATGCCCATCAGTGCCCAGTGTCACAGCCCATGCCCATCAGTGCCCAGTGTTAAAGCCCAGGCCCATCAGTGCCCAGTGTTAAAGCCCATGCCCATCAGTGCCCAGTGTTAAAGCCCATGCCCATCAGTGCCCAGTGTTAAAGCCCTGGCCTGTCAGTGCCCAGTGTTAAAGCCCATGCCCGTCAGTGCCCGGTGTTAAAACCCATGCCCATCAGTGCCCAGTGTCACAGCCCATGCCCATCAGTGCCCAGTGTCACAGCCCATGCCCATCAGTGCCCAGTGTTAAAGGCTATGCCCATCAGTGCCCAGTGTTAAAGGCTATGCCCATCAGTGCCCAGTGTTAAAGCCCATGACCATCAGTTCCCCGTGTTTATCAATTCAAGCCAAATACAGCACCTTCTTGTGTGAGTTTATAGAGTGCTCACAACATTTTCAGCAGGTCCTTGAAATATTGTGTGAAAGGGTATCTCCACATTTAAGAATCAGAGATAAAGAGCTAAGCATTAGTCTAAGGCTAGGTAGCCAAAGTTCAGTGGTGGAGGCAGAACGCTTGGTGCTCTTCCTGGTTAGCGCAAGGACTCGGAAGAATTCAGATTAGAGGCTTAGGCTGGTGTGTGTGTGTGTGTGTGTGTGTGTGTGTGTTTAGGGAAATGTCTTCCTGTTTGCCGATGTACTCTCTAGCTACCATTTTTATTCCATATTCAGAGAATATGGATCTTCCTTGTGTACTTTCCTGTCTGCCTTAACACTTAAGACTTGTAGTACACTAAGAATAAAGGCTTAATTTAGAGGAATCCATGGTGAATATATAGCCATAATGTGATTAGAATGAATTCAGCAAAGGCCCCCAGGACAAGCTGTGGGTAGAACCAGGGCAGACTGGCTTTATTTAGTGCGCACCTCTGGGATGCTTGCGTGGCTTTCCTCAGAGATCATCCTGTGAGCCCACCTCATCCCTTTCACGCCAGAGACCTCCACAAATGTGCCCTGCTCCTTCTAGATGCTAATAGACATGGTTTACTCTGCTGAACTCCCTTTGGTGTCGCTGGTCCTCACATTACAGCAAATGCCGTCAGATAGAGACCAGCACTAGAATAAATGCAATCAATCAACCAACCAATCAGTCAATTATTTCCAAATGTCTGTAAGTAGGTCAAACAAACTTTACACCTGAGCTGGAGACAGCAGAGGCAGTATCAGATAGATTTACTGTATTAGGCACTTTTCTCATACTGATGACAAATTCGTTGACAGAGGCAAGTTCAGGTAGGTTTAATTTGGCTCACAGTTCAAAGGGGCAGAGTCCGTCATGGTGGAGTGGCTCAGTCTGTGGTGGTGGAGGAGCTTGTGGCCGGCTACATCATGGAGGCAGATTAGAAACACAGAGCTCAGGCAGAAACCAGAAGCAAAGAGTAGAGCCCGTGCAGTGGCTTGGTTTCCCAGGGAGGAACTAAGTCCTCAAGGTTTCACAGTTGCCTAAAACATCACCATGATCTGGGGACCAAGTGGTCAAGCACATGAGCATGTGGGATGCACATAGAAACCTTAATACCTGCCCCTCTGCTAACTAGGCCTGGACAAGCAGAAACCTCCTGCTGCCTGCGGCGCCCACATACAGATAGTCACCCACTTAAAAATGTCTGCATTGCAATACCTAGAAATGTACTGACCTCATTAAAGCAAGGGCAAAGAAAAATTTCCTGCCTTTTCTAGATTAATGTAAATTCTGGTCATTCGAGCTTAATCTTGTTTGCACAGAGCTTATTAGGTGCATCTTAGCAGGCACGGTGCCAGCAAGTACAGGCTCTGTGGCGAGCTGCAGAGACGGATTAAACAGAAGGGACATTAGTGCCGTGCACTTGTCATGCATAACCAGCAAACACCTTAAATTTATGAGGTAGGCACAGCATATACTCAGACGCAGAAATGGAACCATAACGCAAGCGGCTGGAAGTGACAGCCTAACTCTTCCTTACTGAGGGCACGTCTGAAGACTCCAATATGTTGGCTCTCACAGCCATAGTCAGACTTTGAGGATGATTGCAACGAAAGAACGCCAGGAGGAAACATGAAATTCATGTGAACAGTTGTGCCCGAGGAGAGAGCAACAAAGACGGGATGTGGGGATGTGGTACGGCGAGCAAGCACTCGGTTTGAGCAATGCTGCCTGAACTTGCCGATCCTCCTCTGCCCCTGGGGATGTGTGACAGCGCATGAAATGACAGAGAACATCGGTCCAGTTTTCCAAGCCAATTGCTTGTCTCTTTAAGGGCAGCCTTTCCATCATGATAAAATTGTGTAGAAGGAAGATTTGGTTGTACTCACAGAGAAGTTAATAATAAAAGAATATTGAAGCCTAGCACAGACCAGGGTGAGCACACGCCAGGGACTAAAAAGTGAGTTGGATCCATTATTCAAAATCTAAAGAACTGTATTTCAGTAGCGATATTCCCGCAGGACAACGACCCAGTCCTTGTCTTATTCCTCATTAGTTTACAGAGATTTTAATGGGTTTAAGGTGTGTTTTTGTAGATTCAGCTTGTCCTTAGCAAGTCAGATGAGGAGGGAGGGGGTTGTGAGCCCTACCCTAGCAAAGGCACTATTGGCAGCTGCTGGCATCTGGGGAAGGGAAGGTGGGTTTCTTTAAGGTTATGGCTCCTGGTAGGTCAACCATATTCCATTGGATCGCCCCACACCTACGAGTTTATAGACTGCACACACTGGACTTGGAGAGTTTTATATTTATGCGAGCAAGCGCATGCGTGTGTGCGTGCGTACATGCATGTGTGTGTGTGTGTGTGTGTGTGTGTGTGTGAATATTTTTTTAAAGGACATTAACTTTAATGGTGGTAGAAGCTGGATCTAGGAAGAGTTGGGGGTAAATATGATCAAACTACATTGTACACATGTATGAAATCCTCAAAGGGTTAATAGAAATATTTTATTTAAAAAAGAAAAGTCAGAATGAATATTATTCCTTGACTAAAAGTGTAAACCATGTCTCATCATATGCATAAGAGCAGTGGTATAATTTTTTTCTCAAAGAGACGCTTGAGAAAATGCCACATCCAGTTGAGTTACATCACAAGAATTTCTTGAAAGCTCACTGTACACATGGATAGCACAGTAGACTAAAACCAAGCTGGGATGGAATGCTGAGGGAGTCTCTCAGGAGGTAGACCAGATAGATAACTGCATATCCTAGAAGGCACAGTCTTTACATTTAAAAGGCATGGGCTAGGAAAGGCTCTAACACAGGAAACCATTTAAATCTACATTAAGGAAAGGAGTTGTCTTGATGACGAGGTTGGCTTCAGGAACAGTTAGAACGGTTGGTTTGGGACCTACAACCCAAATTATTAAGAGACGTGTACGTAGCTATATGACCATTGGGCAGAGGACAATGTGCGTGTTGATGTTGACAGGTGTCCTGGCTAATTTTATGTCAACTTGACACAAACTAGAGTCATCTGAAAGGAGGGAGCCTCAGTTGAGAAAATGCCTCCATAAGATCTGGCTGTCGGCCATCTTCTCAATTAATGATCAATGAAGGAGGGCCCAGCCCACTGTGGGTGGGGCCATCTCTGTGCTGGTGGTCCTGGGTGTTCTAAGAAGGCAGGCTGAGCAAGTCAGTTGTCAACACCCCTCCTCGGCCTCTGAGTTTCTGCCACGCTTATACGTACTTACGTCCCTGTCCTGCCTTCACTCAGTGAAAGACCACAACAGGGAAATGGAAGCTAAATTAACTCCCTCCTCCCCAACTTGCTTTTTGGTCATGATGTTTCATCACAGCAATAGACACCCTAACCAAGACAACAAATGGATACAAAGAGACAGCGAAGATTTCCTTTTGAACTCTCCAAAACCTTCACTTCTCAGACTCCCTCACAAGCCATAGCTGTGACACGTATGGGGCTGTTTTATCAGCCACAGGGGCCAAAAGTAGGATGGCAATAAACCAGTCTCCTCAATGATGTATGAGACGGAACAGTGCCCCAAGGATAATACACGCAGGAGCTCTCCGAATACAGCATCTCATGACCGAGTGTGAAGGTGACTACCTGGGAGGGGACGTCAGGCCAAGAGGTCTCACCTAACACACCAGGCCAGCCAGCAGGTCGGGGAAACTCAGGAGTGTGTCCTCACCCAGCCCTTAAAAGAAGCTGGAAAAACACCCAAATGCAGAACACAGGTGGCATTGACTTGAGGGAAGGCCGTCCTTCAACTTGGGAGTGTCAGAGAGAAGGAGGCTCAGTCCTGGCCACGGCTCCTCTGAAGGCTCCTTTCTAGTTTTCGCAGCTTCCATCATCCTTGATGGAGCTCCAGGCTGTGCAAGGGTCAGGGGAGTCAGGCCGGGGAGGAGAGCTGACTACCTATCTACGCTGGCCGATAGACTAGCAGCAAAACAGGATCCCTGCCCTACCAGAAGCTCTATCTACTAATCCTGAATCAGAAACCGCTCCACCGTTGCAGCCGTGCACCCCCCGACCCACAATCCTGAGCAAAACAGTGTTTAGCTTCTAGAAGCGGGGACATTTTTAAATACCTCCATTTTCGATGAAAATCAAAGCCTCATGTCTTGCAACTCAAAGTTTACTTGGGTAGCGTTCGTGGCCCAAGGAATAACCCCCCAAATAAGGAAGAAGTCTTTGGGTGCTGGGATTGAGCCCTGGGCCTGGGCATGCTCAGTACAGGATCAAGCGCGTTCTGTTAGCCCTCTGCCCACCTACTCAGCCTTGCCCCGATGCTCTTGAGCACATCTTTGGGTTTAAGCTTCATATAGGCCGGGGGTCCTGTTTTGCTGTTCGTTCATTTGCTGTACATCATCACTGTCAAGGTCAAAGTCAATCAGGAAATGGCCCATAAGATTCTCTACTAACTTGAATCCCCACCGTGGGAGCAGGAAGCAATCACACTCACCCAGCAACCACAGCTGGGCTTCCTGCCTTTTTTGTTTGGTTGATGTTTTGTTTTGTTTTGGTTTGGTTTGGTTTGGTTGGGTTTCTCTGTGTAGCCTTGGCTGTCCTGGCTGGCCTCGAACTCACAGTAATCCACCTGTCTCTGCCTCTCGAGTGCTGGGATTAAAGGCATGCACCACCACCGCCTGGCATGCTTCCTGCCTTTTTATAGAGGAAAGGGGCTCTGTTTTTGTGGTACCCTGGGCACGTAGAGAGGGGCGCCGACGGCATGAGGAGGCCAGGCCTTTCTGGCTGCCAGAGAAGGCTGAGAGATGAACATCTCATTCCTAGCTCACCAGGAATTGTCACAGGCAAGACCAGAAGGCCTGATGGGAGCACAGAAAGAAAATCTCAGAGTGACGAGACAGCTCAGAAGTCAGCAGTGAACAGACGCTGCTCTTGGGAAGGACCCTAGTTCACTTCTAAGCTCCTACGTCGGGGTGGCGGTGGCGGGGGGAGTGGGAGGGTTAGGCTCATAGCCCCCTGTAACCAAGATCCAGGGGGGCATGGCACCTGTGGCCCCAGAGGGTGCCTGTACTCATGTGCACATACTCCAACTCAGGCACATAATAAAAAAAAAATAATGATAAATCTTTTTTTTTTTCTTGAGACAGGGTTTCTCTGTGTAGCCTGGGCTGTCCTAGACTTGCTTTGTAGACCAGGCTGGCCTCGAACTCACAGTGATCAATCTGCCTCTGCCTCTGGAGTGCTGGGATTACAGGCTTGCGCCACCACACCTGGCTAAAAATAAATCTTAAAAAAGGAAAATCTAATTGTAAAATTGTGAAAAAGAGAAAATACCTCAAATTTATTATTCATGCTCCTTCATCGATTCAGAATATTTTAATTGTTTCTCTTTTGGATAATAATAGATGCACTTCACTAACCCGCCATCTTGGTGGTCATTGACCACATCTGGAATCAGCTGAAACCCAAACAGCTGGGCACCTCTGTGAGGGATTTTTTTGGTGGGCTCATCTGAGGTGGGAACACCCACCGGGTCACACCTGCTGGCAGCCCAGGTAAAAGGGCGTGGAGAAGGAAAGCTTTTGCTTTGAGTGTGGTTGCCCTTGTTCTCATGGGCTGTTCTGGAGGCAGGCGTTCCTTACTCGGCTCAGAACCTCACTGCTCTGCATGCAGCACCCACTGAAGACCTGCAGCTCCCTAGGAATCCTCCAGGACAACAGAACCACATGAGGACAGCCTCATGGGCTGAACAAACACCATATTCTGGGCCTTCCTGTTAGGAGACAGCCATGGTTGAACTGGCTGGATCACAAGCCTTTAAGCCACTCTAATGAATTATAGATATTAAAATGAATATATTCATTAAATATTAAGTTGAAAGTATTTGCTAAACATTAAAATGAAAATACACATATATTCATTTTATCAGTACACACACACACACACACACACACACACACACACACACACGTGCGCACATTCATTTTATCAGTTCCGTTCCTTTAGAGAGCCCTAATACACATCTCTTGCTTAAAATGCACATAATCCTGAAAATGGCCCAAGCAGTTCCAACTGTGGAAACGGGCACTGGAACTGGCAGCTGAGACTCAGGTGAGCAGAGTCAGCCAACGCTTTCTTTTCAACACAGTTTCATACCAACTCTGCAATGACTTCTTTGAAAATATAAAATTATGGGCTGGGGATTTGGCTTGCCTTACAAGCCCGAGGACCCGAGTTCAATCCCCAGAACCTACACTAAAAAAGCCAGGCACCACCAACTGTCTATTACAGATGGGGGAGCTCAGGAGGCTCCACTGTTCTCTAGAGGAGGGAGTGACATCTTCAGTGGTAGACAGTGGCAAGTTGCTCACAATCCAGTAAATAATCCCAATAAACTCATGTGGGTCACAAAAAGAAGGTGGGGCAAGAAGAGAGGTGTTGGGAGAAAGGGGTTCAGCAGGAATGGGAGGGGAAGAGGGGGCGACTGAGGGTGCAGACAGCCCATTTTTCCTTTGCTAGCTGCTGTTACCAGTCACCTGCTCCGCAAGGAGTCTCTGTCCCCAGGCCCCACTTCATCAGTCACTGTTCACAGCCCCGGCACCTGCTAAATGCTTTCTGTACGCTGTGCCATTTAATCCCCATGACAGCCCCTCGAGGAAAGAATGGCTCACTTCATTTCACAGACAGGGCACCGAGGCTTAGGGAAATGGGACAATTCCTTCAAGACTGGACAGAGAGCATGAGACGGGGACAAAGTGGAATTCCGGTCACAGGGGACCCCAAGTTCCTGCTTTGGTTTCTGCGGAGCGCCACGCCACATGTAAGTGAACTGAATGGAGAACAAGAGCCTATTGTGGTCCTGGGCGGTTTGCCAAGCATTCTCTCAGCCAGGCCCTGCCTAACCGTCCCTGAGTCTGTGACCTGGTTATCTCATGTGACAGCAAACACACCAACGCTCAGAAAGGGAACAGACGTCATTGAGTGAGGGTTTCGGTCTCTGGTGAAAGCTCCGAATTCAGAAATACTAAGAGGCAAGAAGGTTGGCTGGTGATGAGCAAAGGATATGGGTTTTAAGTCAAAGGTATAAGTTTTATCCATTGCTCTTTATTTTTTTTTAATTAAATTTATTCATTTACTGTGTGTCTATGTGCCACAGTGCCCTGTGGAAGTCAGAGATAATCTGTGGGAGTTGGTTCTCTCCTTCCACCATGTGGGTGCTGGGGATCCCTGTTCCGTCACTTGATCCCCTGGGCATGTCACTGAACTGGTTGGGCCGCAAATTCACTTATGTAAAACAATACTTTCTGCAGTACAGGTCAGGTGAGATGTGTGGCAATGCCCAAAACACTGCTCCAAGCACAGCAATGACAATGACAGTTATGACCCAAGCATCGGTGTCTTTTTGTTTTTTTCCACTCACTTCGGCTTCTACAGGGTACAAGCACAGTGGCAGAGGTAGGTGGGCACAGCACCTCACACTGACTAGAATTTCAAGTCTTTCAATGCAAAACAAGCTATTTCCCCTTGCTTTTGCTGGCTGGACTTCTGAGTTATTTTTTTCTACCCACCTATGTCACCCACATGCCTCTTTAGCATGGTTTTTGACATGTTATAATGACATCCTTAATATATTTTGTTTGTTTTTGGAGACAGTTTCTCTGTGAAGCCGTGGCTGTCCTGGACTTGCTTTGTAGACCAGGCTGGCCTTGAGATCACAAAGTTCCACCTGCCTCTGCCTCCCGAGTGCTGGGGTTTCAGGTGTGCACTACCATGCCTAGCTTTGATACAGATTTTAGTTGAATAAACCTTTGAAAAACATGACTTTATACCCAGCTAAAGACATGCTTCTCTTGTGAAACTCTAGCAGGAAGATGCATGACATCTGCGTGCCATTCCCGTGTGATTCTGGGTGAGCTTTCCTTATTCCCAGCGTTAGGATACAGCTCGAAGGAGCTGAGCAACCAGTAGGCTGATACCACACCCCAGGCCCTCAACTGTATGCTGCTCAGCCACAGTGGCTCTACCATGAAATGCAGTCCAGATACCCACTGCCTCTGAAAGTCGATATGGCACATGTCAAATGCGTGTCAACCGCTCTTGTCCCGTTCAAACTGACATCATGAACCATGACGTCATCTCACCATCTTTTCCCATGGTGAGTGGTGATGGGGTTCAGCTAGTGCTGGTGACACTGTCTGTCTCCCTTGCCAGGGGCTGTGTTGGGGAAGGCAGGAGCCCCAGTTCTGGGCCACTGAATCACGAAAAAAGAGGATGGCAAGAAGCCAAGAGAGGTCTCATTGCAGATAAAATCAAGCAACAGGTCTGTACTTTTAGCTACGCAAGAGAGCATGAGGGGACGGTGAAAATTCATAGCTGCTGTGGGGTACAGAGTGGGCATCTTACTAAGACACTGTCTCTTCACCTCACTCCACCGCCCCCAAAAAAAAAGAAGAAAAGAAAAAAGGTCTGGAGATGTAGCTCAGTGGTAAGGTGGTTACCAAACATGTGGGAGCCCCAGCACTTAATCTCCTAGTACTAGAAAAATAATAAATAAACAAATAATAAATAAATGGGCATACTGAAAGGGAAACAAAAGAATGAAGGAAAGAAAGAAAAATTCACATTTTTTTCAGTCTTTCTTTTCAAAAAGCCTCACAGGATCTTTGCTTCCAAGCAAACTCTTTCATTTAATCTCATCTTTCTCAACCAATTGCCATTCTGACTCTCCTTTTCTGTCATATTTCCATTTTCAGAAGATATGAAATACTTGGTGCAGTCACCTGTTACTCAGAAGCTACTAAACTGAATCCTTCAAGCTCCCAGTAGCTTCTAGATTGCCATCCAAGAGGAGCAGACACTGCTCACAGCCAGACATGACCTCCTGCGGCCACGAGGTCTGAGGCTGAAATGTCACAGAGCGCATGGGAAAAGGGATAGAACGTCTGTGGGGATCACTGAAGTGCCCCCTGGGCCGTGTCCGCAGCTGCAATGGTGAGAGAGCTCTGTGGTGCAGGCCAGGGGTGCAGCTTTTGAGATTGGTGCCTGAAAACGTTCCGATGAGGGGCACCATACCAGCCACCACGGTTCCCCAGCCACTGGTCAGGGTTGCTCTTTTGTGCAGAGCCTGGAGGAGTTCTGGCTCCATGTGAACCACAGCGTGAGGAAAGCTCTTATCTGAACCACTTGCCACTGTCCACTTGGCTTTCCAACCGCGGTTAAATAAGACATTCCAAAAGCTTGAGTTTCAGCCTTGAGCTCAAAGGAAGCCTTGATGGCTTATAAAAATAATTTTAAGTATTTAAATTTTAATTTATTTATTTTTGATATTCTGTTTTTGGTTTTCAAGACAGGTTTTTCTGTTCAGCCTTAGCTATCCTGGACTCCTAGACCAGGCTGGCCTTGAACTCATAGAGACCCACCTGCCTGTCTCCCTGAGTTCTGGGGCTAAAGGCGTGTGCCAGATAGTATTTAATGTTTTAATGACTTTATGCTTTTTGAGCATTTAATGATTCAATGCACTATGACTACAATATTGGCTAGTGGATTCCCAGTCATTCATATCAGACCACAGGTCCCATGGCATGCTGGGAGTATACCACAGGTCCCACGGCATGCTGGGAGTTCCCAGAGTAACTGAAATGCTCTGTCAACTAACATGGAGATGGTGACAAAAGTATCACTGCGTCATTTGTAAATATGAGCCCCCACTTATTACACAAACACCTTTCCCTAGCTGCCCCCACTTGGTGGGGTCTGGCTGGCTACCTAGCTTACTGCTGCTGACCCCTACAAAGTACCAGTTAAGAAACAGTGTTGTACTCGAACTAATATTTAGTCGTCATGAACGCCTCCTGAAGTTGACACTGTAGTCACATGAGTTTTAAGATGATGACACTGAAGCACAGAGGTCCAGTGAGCTATCCAAGATCGCATGACTGAGATTGGCAGTCAGGATGTAAGGGCAGGGCATAATAGCAGCATGCTAGCTCTTAGCAAGGGCAGCATGGCTCATGCTATCAAAGGCATGTGTGCCCGGAGGCAGAATTAGGCTAGGCTCTCTGAAGGCTCTGGTTCCACCATAAAGTATCGTGTAACTTGAGTTGGTACCTCCTGCTCCCCTCCCCCTGTGATGGAATATTACACGTGTATGTGTGTGTGTGTGTGTGTGTGTGTGTGTGTGTGTGTGTGTGTGAACCTCAGGTCCAACTCTGCAGGCTTTTCACAAGCCCTTCACAGCTGCTGCTTTACTCGCTAGTGCTCATTTCAAAGTCACGATTCCATGGTCGCCTAGAAAGAAGCTCCTGGCTTATTTACATTATCCTGAGATGCAGCCATTGGTCTTCTTCTAAAGTATTTATGCTATAATCACCTCAATTGTTTCCAGATTAAGCCTTGTCACTAGCTGTGGATGCTACCCATGGACAGATGAGCTTCCTCGAGGAACCCATTCTTTTAGCAAACAACTCAGAGGCAGAAGCTCAGTGGTAGTGCTTGCTTAGCATGCACGGGCCCCAGATTTGGTTGCTAACATCAGAATACGAACTGCACACAAATGAATAAAAATCGTGTACAGCCAAAAGATGGAAACATCCCAGTACTCAATAGAAAAATGCACCAACAAAATGTGGTGTGTGTGTATGTATGTATGTATATATATATACACATATATATGTATATATATATACATATATAAATACTATATCCTAATGAGAGTAAGGGTGTGACACACCCTTTGACATGGAAAGACCTTGAAGACTACCTAACAGGAGCCACTCAGAAAGTTCACGATTGCATTGTAATACTCACCCACAGTGCCTATGACAAGCAAATCCTTGACAATAAGAGGGTCTGCCAAGATCTTGAAGAACAGGAGGGAGTGGGGACTCCATACTGTATGGCACAGAGATTCTGTTTGGGGTGATGAAAAGTCACATGGATAGTGGTGATGAGTGCTGTGAATGCAGCAGACACCATCTTTACATATAAAATGCCATGTTATATATATATATGAGACAAAGGAAGGGGCAGCCAGCTCTTAGGGGAGGATTCAGAACTCTGCCAGCCTTCCCAGGGTCCACCTGGCACCAGGGTAGAACTCCTCCCTGTGACTGAGATGATGTCAAAGTCAACAGAAACCAGGCTCTTCCCGAGACCCAGCAGAGAACACCCCGAAGGCAGGGTCCCTCCAGACAGTGAGCGCCATGACTGTTTTTGTTCGTCCAGGAAGCCAGGGGGCCTCCAGTGGCGGAGAGTGGGCGATTCCATGGGCCCTGAGACGGAGCAATCTTGTGACATCGTCCTTCGCTCTATAATTATGACTGTGAATATTATTTATTTCTGAATTGGAGCTATACATTCACCAGGTGTTTCAGGCAAGAGGTGATCTTCCCTCAAACAAGGGCCCGTGGGGGAGGAGAACAGGCTATATCTGGGCACTGCCTCATTTCTACACTGAGTGTAAAGTGTCTGCCTACTGCACTGTGCTGTTGTAGTTAGTTTTTTCTTAAATATTTTTTAAAATGTACTCTTTTCTTGATCTTCAAAGTGATTCTTGCTAATAATAATAATATGTATTTCATCCATGAAAAAATACAACTGCCAGCCTTAGTGAAACTGAGGAGAAAGAGCATGACTTTAAATGTGCTTCTTTCCGCCTAACAACGATTACAAAAATAACTAAGATACTCCAGAGGTTGTAGCCATGGTATAGACACTATAACTCTAAAATGGAACACTGGCTTTTGGGAATGCAGAACCTGGCAAAACAGAGGCAGAAATGAGCAACACTAATTAGAATCTAGCCGTTCTACTGTTTGTCTTTTTTCCCTTCAAAGGAACCATCAACAGGCTAGGGGCAAAAGTCCCTGCAGCAACGGGTGGTTTTCAGTCTAGCAAGTCAGGAAACAAACAAACAAACAAACAAAAAACAAATCCTCACTTCAGTCCAGTTATCCATACGGCGAGCAACCCCCCTCAGAGTCGGCAGGTGCTGCATCTTTCCTTGTGCTCTCTCATGCCCAGATCCAGAATTCCTTTTTGTTTATTTGTTTATTGAGGCAGGACCCCTCCAAATTGACCTGGCTTTGAACTCAGAGATTCACTGGCCTCTGCTCTAGAGTGCAGGGAATAAAGGTGTGTGCTACCACACCTGGTAACTGAGAGTGTAAATCGTATTTTAAGTGAGTAAAGTGAGAGCCGAGGTGAGAGCCCTGCTGGGTTTTGTGGTGGAGAGAGGGAGGCCAGGCATGAATCCTGGATTGATAAAATACAGCCTCCACAGGACAGGAAACAGCATTCAAGTGCCTGAGTAGAGTTTAAGCCAGGGAGAAGAACCATGTACGTCACCAATACTCCACTCACATTAAATACTAAATTAAAAACAACTGGGGCTAAGTTTAAGACTATGTTTTATTTAACCAAATTGCATCTGACAGCATTATTACTCCTACATGCTGCTATTTAGAAAAGTCAGTAAGGTAATCTTTTTATAAAATCCGAAATGTACGCAACTTAGCATATGTTGTACAATCACAACTTAATTTGTACTAGCCACATTTCAGGTGCCATATGTGACCAAGCTGGACACAGAAAACAGTGAGAGGCACAGCCTAACAGATCCTGGAAAAGTGCCCCTCTGACCCTCACTCTGCCATGTATGAGGTAAGGCAGTTGAAGTTATCTCTTCTAGAGCATCCCCTAAAGACCAGTGGTAACAAAAAAGTCTTTGTGAGGCTAAGTACAGCACAAGGAGTGCCATTACTCAGCATCTTTCTGGATGCGCCCAGGCACAGCCCTCTCCCTGGTCTTTCGTGCTTCCGGTATGGTCCCTACAATAGGAACCACAGCTATCATCTCTTGGCGCCTTCTATGTCAGGGACCATTGAACACAGCATCCTGTTTAATTTCTGCACTTGCAGTAGCACAAGACAGCCCAGTAGGAATTACTTTGGTCCATTTATGGCGCTGTACCAAAAAAAAATGCCATAAGCTTAGTAGCTTATAAGCAACAAATTCATCCCTCGCGGTTCCAGAAGCTGGGAGGTCCAAGATTAAGGTATTAACAGAGCTAGGCGGGAGGAAGCAGGCTGCTGGTGGCAGGGTAAGAGTTCAAGCTCTCAAAATGGGTGACAGAGCAACTGCTGGAACCATGGCATGGAGAGAGAGAGAGAATGAGAGAGAGAGAGAGAGAGAGAGAGAGAGAGAGAGAGAGAGAGAGAGAGCCACCAAGATACAGTAGTGAGAATAGAGCAAGCCGCAAGCCCATGTGGTCAATCACTGGCTGAGTTAGCACTAACAAACCAACCCCAGTAAGTGGATGCTCAGAGACTTGTCCAAGGTCCCTGCCCAGACAGGCTTCTTTCCCCGGGCCACACTCTGTGACTACCGTTTGTTTGGCGCATGGTTGCGGGTAGTTGCCTTGTGTATGACTCTTCTCTCTGTCCAACCATGTCATCACCTGTGGGGGGCACAGCTTGCTTTTTCCCCCATTAGCTTCCCTAGAAACAAGGATACTTTACTCTTCACAGTTACTGGCCCAGTTAGTTAGAAAGTATCTACAAAATACAGCGATTGTGGTCCACGGCTGCCCTTTCTGGCTTACACCTGTGCCCTGGTTTTCTTTTCACAGTGTTCCATTTGTTCTAAAAGTATTCCAATTTGGATGCTAAATTATGCATCATATTTATCACACAGACAAGCCCTCAGTTTGGCCTGCTCAGCTATGCCCTGCTAACTGCACCCGGAACAGCTGTCTGTGGCAAACAATGGGCCTGGCAACCATGGGTACTGATGCCCAGTGCTGGAACACAGAGAACTTTCTCATGAAGCACACTACCCATGATGCATCTCTCCAGGCTCTTGGCTCTACCACCTCCCTGCCCCCCCCCCCCACCCCTTCCTTCTGTCAAAATCTCTCCTTCCTTGTTTCCCCAGCTGCTCTTGCCAGCTGCACCCCATATCCCCAGGTTTGCCAGCAGAAACGAGGTCAGTAAAGATTGCGGAAAAGCCAGGGAATTGTATGACAGCTTCGCTCCTTCTGTCTACGTGTTTTTCTAGGATCAAATCCCCTTTTCAATGAAAGATTAACACCCTCTGTACACAGAATAGGAAAACTTAACCCTCTGCGGCTAGGCACTTGTACCTTTGACCTTTGACTTGTGATATTGTATGTATGGTGACTCAGGACATAAAGTAAAATACTATTAACTACTGAAAATATAGAATGGTGACAGATTCTCTAAGGTCACAGTCACTGCGAGCACAGACTGAATCATCTGAAATCTTCAGTTAGGACCAATTAAGATGGGAATCCCCAAACACACTATGTGCATTGAGGTGTCTACTGGTAGGGACCTACCAGACGTTAAATATCAGGAATCCAGTTTCAATAGCCTTTATTTTGTGGATTTTGTAGAAAAGCTGGCCCACTGTTAGAATGAGGGTGGGGGAGGACTTGGTGGTGGTGGGGGGAATAGGCCTTTAGGTGGTAAATGCGTACAGGGCCGCCCTGACCGATCGCTCCCTGGCTCCCAGCAGCACAGGGCTGCACTGGGGTATTGTTAAGTAGTGCCGTTGTGTGGTGGTGAGAAGAAAGTGCAGCCTAGATGTGTAAAACCTCAGATGAGGAAACTGGGACATCCCCGAGAGCCCCAGTACACACACACACACACACACACACACACACACACACACACACACACACACACACACACAGAGAGAGAGAGAGAGAGACAGAGACAGAGACAGAGACAGAGACAGAGAGACAGAGAGAGACAGAGACAGAGACAGAGAGACAGAGACAGAGACAGAGACAGAGAGACAGAGAGAGACAGAGACAGAGACAGAGACAGAGACAGAGACAGAGACAGAGACAGAGACAGAGAGCTCTGCTATTGCCTTTTCTTGTGTTGATCCCAGAGGGCAGAGATGACTCGCACATACAGAGACAGATAGAGACACTGGCTTGCCTGCTAATGTGGTGAATGGGTTTTCTGAGGAATTAACTAAAATAAGAGGGATGTAACTTTCATTGTGCCAGCATACCTGATGCCTCTTCACTGTGCACCCGCCAGGAGTTATCCCCGAGAAGGTATATTCCTCTTAATAATCTAGCTCAATCTACATGGAGTGTTTTATTTGAGAATTATCACATTTACCCCACTAGAATCTCGACTATTCAGTAAGGGATTGGTGCGGATTCACCGTGGCAATAAATTAGCCCACAGTCCCTGGCTGTCTTTATAATAAAGGTGCCCCTGGTCGTTTCTGGGAAGGTCACACACTCAGACAGCAGAGGCCCCATCTCTTTATGTCTGTCTTTTCCTTTGGACTTTTATCACATTCATGACGAACATCTTTCCAATAAGCCAAAGCCATTTCGTGCCACACCCCTTTCCTCTCCCTGTTTCCTGCTGGTTCCATGTCAATATTTACACTCAATGCCTACTGTTTACCTGCCGTGGCCTTCAGAACCGGTCATCAAGCTGTCATCAAACAGCACCGTACTTTCCTCTTTCCCAGGACTCACGCCGCCTCTGGTAACATTTCCATTTCGACAGGAAAAAGGACTTTCCAAAGCCAAGTGCCAGTCTCCATTTCAAAAAGCGAACAGACTGACCACTCGAGATGCCACGAGGAGCCGGAAGAATGCCGCCTGAAGCTGCTGGTCCCCTTGCTGTCACTTGTTTAACTTTTAGAATCTCTCTGGCCGTGACTCTGGTGCATGCCCTGATGTTAGAGGGCCTCGCGTGCCACTCCCAGAGCTGGGCTGAGGCTGCCACCTGCTCACCCGTAGCTCCCTTCCTGGAGAACGAGGACGCGCAGAGGAGACCAAGAGGCTGTCCTTTTCTCACGTCTGATGAAATGCCTGAGTCCAGTGTCCCCAAGTGTTCGTTTCCTTGTGACAGGCTATTCCTCCTGTCTCCGTTCTCTATGACTCCACTTCTAAATGGTCCCTAAGTTTAATTTTAGAAAATTTATATATATATATATATATATATATATATATATATATATATATTAGTTGCAATTATATAATTTTCCTTCTTCCCTCTCTCCCTTCAACTACTATTCCCACTCACATTCATGGCTTCTTTTTCTTTAATTATTGATATACATATATAAATATATATAAATAAAACCTGCTCAATCCATATACTAATATATTATATAATATATAAAAAATCCATATAATAATTGTGTGTGTGTGTGTGTGTGTGTGTGTGTGTATTTTCAGGGCCCACTTTTTATTTTAAGACAGGGTCTCAGTGTATCTCTGAATTTTCTGTTTAGACCAGACTATCCTCAAACTCACAGCTGTCCACCTGCCTCTGACTCCTGAGTGCTGGAATTGAAGGCGTGTGCCACCATATCTTCCCTGCCTCCCCTCTTTAAAACAAAATCAATTTAATGTCAGAAAACATTTATTATACTGTTTTTTTTTTCCTTCTCTCGTCACAATAATCGGCCTCGCCTTCGTTTACAGGCAGCAGGAGCACGGCAGGCTTTCAGCGCGCTCTGGGTAGCAAATGTGATTGGGCCTCCCTTCCCAGTTCACTCATTTCCCGGCCAGCATCCCCCATAGCTCCCAGAGCGAAGTTTTCAAAAACTCATCATTCTTTGCTTGCTCACAGGCACCAATAACTCACCGCTGTTCTCAAGGTCAGACTGCCCTTATCAGCGGCTTTACAGTCTCGCTCAACTTGCCTTTTAAAGCACTGGACTGTGCATTCACACCTGCCCCAGCTATAGGAGCACAGGCCCTGAGGCCCTCCCACCCAGCCTGGTCTCCTCCGAGGCCCTGACACTGACCCCCCAAAAATCTGCAACAATGGCAGATTGTCACTGAGCAGCATGTCCTGGGTGTCAAATACTGCCTTGAGTACTTGGTGACATTCCACTCTCTCTTTGAACCCCAAGAACAATGAAAGGCATTAACCGGCTCAACTCGTTCACCCAGTAACACCGAAGACCCAGCTTTAGCCCCAGGCCTGCACCAAGCACCAGGTGCTCTTACTCACCTGGAACACAGCACCTGTTTCCTGTTCCGCCGTCTCACACTCTGCACGTGTGCCTGTGCTGCACCCGCGCTCATAGACTCACTGCAGGCTTACAGAGGCACAGGCCTCCGCAGAGCCATCAACTCCACAGCAGGAGAGGTTTGTATGCAGCGGTGTCCAGCACAGCACCGACGTGCTGGGTGTGCAATTATTACTTTGCAATTTGATTTGTATTTTTACACATTCAAGAGATGAAATAGGAAGAGTTCATGCTAACTCTGAACCCAGGAGTTGAGTCCCATGTGGATCGCGGGGCTCTTTCACTAGAAAGTACGATTCCGTCGGCTACCAGGGAACCACCCCTCCATCATAATTAGCCTATTCAGTCTAACCCTCTTATGACAAAACGAAAACTATACAACTTTCTCTACCTCCCATCTACACTTAATACTTGCAGCACACTTACAGGACTCCGGCGTTGTAATATTTATGGCAACAGTCTGCAAACCAAGCAGCCAACCACAGAAGCAGAAACCGCCCACACCCTCACCACCACCGCCACTGCTTAATCTGAAATGCTTCTCGGAAGACAAAGAAGCAGTCACAAAATGAAACAGCAGTGAACAGTACTTGCTAAGGACGGGTACAGCAGAGCGTCCTGCGGATGTACACAATGCACACGGTGCTACCACACCAATGGCCAGGAGCAGGTGTCACAAAGAATCTCTCTGAAGCCCAGGCAACAAGCCAGCTCGAGTCTCGGTGTCTTTAAAGACGAGGATACTAAGGGAGAGAGGAAGGTCAGAGAATGGAAGGGAGAAAAGGGAACGGAGGAGGAGGAAGATGAGAGGAAGGGGAGGAGGGGGAGAAAGAGGAGGAGGAGGAAGGGAAAGGGGAGGAGGGAAAAGGGAAGGGAAGAGAAGAAAGGAGGGGAGGAAGAGGAGGGCATAGGTTGGGAGGAAGGATAGGACTGCCCTGAATCTCCTGATACGCAGAACGGGGAGTCATCAGCAATGAAAGGCAGAAGTGATGCCATATTCTTTTCTGGAAACTTCTATCTGAATTGAAGGAGCGGCTGGAGGCTTGCCTGCCTTGTGGGCAGGAAAGTGATGTCTCCCTTTCTTCTCCCCCCTCAATTCAGCCACACAGCAAAGGGTTCGGGGTGCAGGAGTTCTAAAGCTAAACAGAACCCCCCCTCCAAATAAACAAGTAAATAAATAGCACCCAGATCTGACACGTAATTTCCAGCACTACAGTCATCCCATGGGACTGGTACCAGAGCTTAACTAAAGTGAGAGAAGTGTACCATTGATGGAGGCACGTCAGGAGTGAGCTGGGACACAGTCTCGTGGAAGCTCTCCGTTGGAATTCAGCTGAGGGCGGCCACTCCTGATTTCTGATGCAGAAGTTCCCAAGGCCACACCAGATTCCCAGGGGTTGCTCAAGTCAAGAAGGTGGCCAATCGCAGCAGAGTCAGTCTGTGGTTACAGCCCCCGCCACCCGCACCCCCCCTGCCAGCCTGGTTCTGAGGAGATGTCCCAAGGGCTGCTGAGTGACATCACACAGATTGGGTCTTGAAACAGAATGGCTCGGCTCAGCTCTCAGCGGGACACCTCGGCTATTGACAATCTGTCACACCAAGAACACATAGCCTGAATTTTCCACTCCGCCCACGCAGCTTGGCTGGCCTGGCTAGCAACGGGTTTTATTTTTTTTTTTACAGTGATTATGACTCTACAGCATTACCTCCTGGCCAGGGGGCTCAGAGACAGCTGGAAGCCCAGCAGAGCGGTGGCCAGCGATCAGAGCCTCCTGCACTGGGAAGGAAGAAAGCACTGGCCAAGGGCCATGCCGCGGACTATTCTGGGAAAGACAGTTGACAACAGGAGGGGGCAGGGATCCCATTCATCCTAGGAGGAAGGCAAACTGACCTCTGGATGGGAACAGCTGAGGTTCCTGGTACAGCTGGCTACATTAAACAGCAAGCAACTTGCCCATTTGGATACAAGGAGAATGTGTGCAAAAAAACACCAGTGAAGTTCCTGCTTTAGGGTTCACGGAGCAGCACGACTTTTTACAGGGTCCTCGCAGGACGTGGGGTTGTGCAATGTCCTGGGCCCGGCATTGCACTTGGCATTAGCAGCATCTCAATCCAAAGGGGTCTTGATGCCCTGCAAAGTTTGTGCTCATAAATATGAAAAAAACATTGTCCTCTCTCTTGCTTGACTTACCTCTTCACCAGGTTGGCCTTTTTTTTTTTCAAAGGCACCACAGAGATAAGGCCAGGGCTAGGTCAGGGTACATCACCATAAATCTCAGATAGCACGGGGAGTCCTGTCTTTATAGTGGAGGCCTCTCCTTCCTCCTGGGAGCTGTGAAAGTCTGAACAGATGTTCGGATTCAGGGGATGGTTGCCTCACCGCTGTTCTGTTTACTTCCTGCTGCAGGATCCAGCCCAATTGCCCCGGGGAGAACAAATCGTCCAGCCTTACTGCTACCCAGTCCCCCATGGAGTATGTGTTAGAAACAGAATGTGGGGTGCTCCAATGCCTTCTAGTTTCCAAAATTAGGCCAGTGGATTTGCTAGAGCCTTGTCTCCGGGTGCTCCAATGAGGCAGGCGGTCCGCTCATGTGGGCAGCCCAGCCGTTAGTCAGCATGCCTCCCCTACAGGTGCCCCCAGCTTAGAATGAGGGGGTGTGGAAGCCGCCATAGAGGACCTATCTCTGACACTGTGGCCCCGTGACATTTATTCTGCTCCAGTATTTACACTAGAGATCAAATGGTATTTGCTTTGGGCAGTATAATAAAAAAAACCCTCCACGAAATCACTTGGATGAAAATACATTAAACAACTCTCCCAATCACAAATATTGATTGAGAACTTAAAGTGATCCAATGGGATATAAGACACGCCCTTGCTCTGTGGACTGTGTTGTTTAGTCAGAGCTCGTTACAGGCACTGTTGAGCAAAAGGCCTTACTTTCCTTCTTACTTGTACCTGCCCCCTCCCTCCCTCTTCCTCTCTCTCCCCCTCCCTCCCCTCCTCTCTTTCATGCTCTCTCTCTCCCTCTTCCTTTCTTTGTCTTTCACAGCTACCCCCTCCTGTGTGTGTGTATGTGTTTGTGTGTGTGTGTGTGTGTGTGTGTGTGTGTGTGTGTGTGTGTGTATGTGTGTGTGTGTCTGTGTGTGGGTGTCTGTCTGTGTGTGTGTCTGTGTGTCTGTGTGTGGTGTGTCTGTGTGTATGTGTATGTGTCTGTGTTTGTGTGTCTTGTGTGTGTGCCTGTGTCTGGGTATAGGTGTCTGTGTCTGTTTGTGTGTGGTGTGTCTGTGTTTGTGTGTATGTGTGTGTGTCTATGTTTGTGTGTCTTGTGTGTGTGTCTGTGTCTGGGTGTCTGTGTCTGTGTGTGTGTGTCTGTGTGTGGTGTGCCTGTGTGTCTGTGTGTCTGTTTGTGTGTGGTGTGTCTGTGTTCATGTCTTGTGTGTGTGTCTGTGTCTGTGTGTGGGTGTCTGTCTGTGTGTGTCTGTGTGTGTGTGTGTGTCTGTGTGTGGTGTGTCTGTGTGTATGTGTGTGTGTCTGTGTTTGTGTGTCTTGTGTGTGTGCCTGTGTCTGGGTGTGGGTGTCTGTATCTGTTTGTGTGTGGTGTGTCTGTGTGTATGTGTGTGTGTGTGTGTGTCTGTGTTCATGTCTTGTGTGTGTGTCTGTGTGTGTGTGTGTGTGTCTGTGTGTGGTGTGCCTGTGTGTCTGTGTGTAGTGTGTGTGTGTCTGTATGTTTGAGTGTGGTATGTGTGTCTGTGTGTGTATGTCTGTGTGTGTGTATGTGTGTGTGTTTGTGTGTAGTGTGTGTGTGTCTGTATGTTTGAGTGTGGTGTGTGTGTCTGTGTGTGTGTGTGTGTGTGTGTGTGTGTGTGTGTATGTGTGTTTGTAGAGGTCAGAGGACAACTTCAGGCATCATTCTTGAGGAGTGTCTCCCTGGTTTAGTGAGACAGTCTCTCACTGGGACCCCTGGTTCATCGATAAGGCTGGGGTGGGTGGTCAGTGTGCATCAGGTACCTGCCCATCTCTGCTGTGCCAGTGCTAGGACCACAGTGTGAACCACACAGCCTCCTTGTTACATGGGTCCTCAGGCCTGCACAGAGACTGTGTTAGTGACTGCCATCCCTCCAGCTCCCTTTGTCATGTTTGTAGTGGGATCTCCCAAGCTGGCATATGGCCACTCAATGTAGTGGTCCCTGGCTTGTGACTAGCTGTGACCTATCATTTATGAATAGAAGTGAGGCAGACAGTGTATGTGTCATCTCCTTGAGAGAAAGCCACACATTTGCTCTTCCTCTGCCCTGCATGCCTGTGTAGGAATATGAATCAAATTTTACTATATAATGAGAATAAAACAATGGGGAGTAAAAATAGGGAAGGAGTGGGGACTTAGGTGATCTTGGGAGCCTGATTTCTTCTCTCTCTCTTTTTAAAATTATGTTTTACTTTTTATAGTTTACTCACATTACATGCCGACTGTTACCTCCTTGCTCACATCCTCCCATTCCCACCCTCTCTCCTTCTTCCCCCATATTCCCCTCCCCTCCCCTCTGCCCCCAGCCTATCCAGCCTCATTAGGATTTGCCCGCATCCTCTTCCTCTATGGCCCTGCAAGGCCGCCCCACTGCTCCCCTGACTAGGGCATCCACGCGGAGAACAAGCTGCCCATCGGCTGCATCTGAACAGGGGTCCAGGTTTTCTCCATATTCCCATCCTGTTCCCTCTCTTCACTGCTTCCTGTGTGTGTTAGATTTGCCCTTCTGAATGCGAATCAAGCATCGTCCCTGGGGCCCTCCTTGTTATTTAGCTTCTTAGGTCTGTGGATTGTCGTGTGGTTCTCCTGTATTATGTGGCTAATAGCTACTTATAATTGAGTATATACCATGTGCGTCTTTCTGGGTCTGGGTTACCTCACTCAAGACAATCTTTTCTAGTTCCAGCCATTTGCCTGAAAATTTCGTGATGCCTTCGTTTTTAATAGCTGAGCAGTATTCCATTGTGTAAATGTACCACAGTTTATTTATCCATTCTTTAGTTGATGGACATCTAGGTTGGCAAAGGAGACAACTTCCTGCACAGAACAGCAGCAGCTCAGGCTCTAAGATCAACAATTAATAATGGGACCTCATGAAATTGAAAAGCTTCTGTAAGGCAAAGGAGACTGTCAACAGAGCAAAAGGGCAACCTACAGACTGGGAAAAGATCATCATCAATCCTATACCCAACAAAGGGCTAATATCCACAATATATAAAGATCTCAAGAAACTAAACACCAACAAACAAAATAACCCAATTAAAAATGGGTTCTCAACAGAGGAATATCAAATGGCTGAGAAACACTTAAAGAAATGCTCAACGTCCTTAGTCATCAGGGAAATGCAAACCAAAACTACTCTGAGATTCCATCTTACACCCATCAGAACAGCTAAGATCAAAAACTTACGTGACAGCACGTGCTGGCAAGGATGTGGAGAAAGGGGAACACTCCTCCATTGCTGGTGGAAGTGCAAACATATACAACCACATTGGAAATCAATCTGGTGCTTTCTCAGAAAACTGGGAATAGCTTTACCTCAAGACCCAGCTATATGACTCCTGGGCATATACCTGAAAGATGCTCCACCACACAATAAGGACATATGCTCAATTATGTTCCTAGCAGCTTTATTGGTAATAGCCAGAATCTGAATTTCTTCTCTCTTAATTGCCAGGTGAAACTGTTTCAGCTGCTCTTCCTCGGAATGTGTTAAAGCAATTGGATTCTGTCCTAGCTGATGTATATGCATTTCTTCAAACCACCTGGATATTCTGGGAGCTCCTTTCTCTCCCCAGCCATCCCTGGGACCCTCATAGATATACTTTTGTATCATAACACAAGGACCACAAAAGTTCTATTTTTTATTCTCTTAAGAAAATATGGTTAGAACAAGAAAATATCTTAGAACAAGATAAAAAAAAGTTAACTTTGAAGGAAGGCTTCACAGTGATGTGTGGCTTGGTTTTTTGGGTGCTTAAAAAGAGGAAAGAGATATATCATTAATCTTTTTGTATCTGCAAGCTGAAAGCATTCACGATGGAAACTTGGTCAAGAGGTAGAGTGACTTGGGTCCAAAAGGTCAGGAATTCAATGTTTGGATGTCCTGCATGATGGTCATCTTGCCTGTCACCTTGTCTGGCATGGTATTCGGTGGGGCAGCACTCTGCATGTTTTTGTGCTGGGTTCTGTAGGAAATGCACATCTGCATTGGTAGACCAAGTAAAGCACAGCGCCCTTCCTGACCTTGTGGGTCTCATCTGTCATCCAAAGACCAGAAGGCAAAACCCTGAAGTTCCTCGGAGTAGGAGAGAGCTCCTCTTACCTGACTGCCTTCAAATGGAGACAGGAGCTTTCCCTTTCCTTCGAACATAAACCGAAATGCTGTCTTTTAGCTGGAACGTCACCATCGACTCTCTTGGGATTCCCCCTTTCGCCCTAAGATCCTGGGACACACATGCTTCTGTCACCACACTATCCAGCTCCCTGTGACTGAGCTCCCCCCACCCGTGCATGCGCAATGTCAGTTTCAATATGATGTGCTCACTGGAAACTGAGGTCCCCAGATGATAGTGTGATTGTGGGAGATGCCGTAGGCTTTAAGATGTGGGATTTAGGAAGCAGTCGCTAGAGATGGGGTGTTTGGGGTATCTTGTCCTTAGCTCCTTCCCGTCTTACCTGGTGCTTCCATTCATGTGACATGAAGAAGTGTTTCCACTATGTGCTCTTGCCCATGAGGTTCTGCTCAAGCGACAGGACCAAGCAAGCATGGGCTGAACCCTCTGATGCCACAAGCCAAAGTAACTCTTCTTCCTTCAATTGCTGTGTCAGGTGTTTTGCCACAATAACAAAAAGTCACCAATCCCAGAAATGCATACACACACACAAACACACATGCACACACATACTCATGGACACACATGCACACACATATACGTACAACACACACTTATGCACACACACACATACATACATATGAACACTCATGCACACCCATACATACAACGTGCACACACACACTCATGAACACAAACCCACATATAACACACACTCACACACATGTACATATATGCCTACACATATGCATGCATACATACAACATACACACTTATGCATATACACACTTATGCATACATACATACATACATACACACACACACACACACACACACACACACACACACACATGCAAACACTGAGTTAAGAGCCCTGAGGTAGGTGTTCAAGTGGAGAATCTAGAAAAGGCTGGGGTATAACTCTGGAATTGGGGGTGAGGTTTCAGGCTGGGTTTAAGCAAAGCCAGAGAGTACCGTGTGAGACTGTAAAGTGGGGTTGGAGCCAAGCGGTGGTAGCACACGTCTTTAATCCCAGCACTCGGGAGGCAGAGGCAGAGGCAGAGGCAGAGGCAGAGGCAGAGGCAGGCAGATTGCTGTGAGTTCGAGGCCAGCCTGATCTACAGAGTGAGTCCAGGACAGCCAAGGCTACACAGAAAAACACTGTCTCGAAAAACCAAAAAAAAAAAAAGACTGGGTTGGAGTCACTGGTCAGAAAAGAAAAGAAGAAGCGTGATGTTCGATGTCCCCCAAGTACGTCGAGAGCTAGGAAGGAGGCAAGGAGGATGGCACCGTAAAGCCAAGACGACAGTCACTGGAAAGAGAGGTGACCTCTACCAAGTACAGCTCTTGGGTCCTCGTCACTGGTAAATGCCACTGTGTAGTAGTGCTGCTACACAAGGCCAAGGTGACCCTCAACAGCAAAAGCACCACTGGAGAAGTGGGCTTAGGAGCAAGTGCAAGGGCTGTGAGTCTGGGACCATGGCCTGGTTTATTTCCTGTTGCTGTGACATGACACCACAACATGAGGCAACGTGGGGAGGAGGAGGAGGGCTTGTTTGTCTTCTTCATCCTCATCGCAGCCCATCACTGGGAGAAACAAAGGCCAGAACTCATGGAGGGCGGGACATGGAGCAGAGGCCATGGAAGAGCACTGCCTACAGCTCGGCTCGCTCAGCCTGCTGCAGTCCAGGACCACCTGCCATGAGGTGGCACCTCTGACAGTGGCTGCACCCTCCTACCCAATCATCAGCCAAGAGAACGCCCCACAGGCTTTGCTATAGGCCAAGCAGATGTTGGCGTTTTCTCAGCAAAGCTCGCTCTTCCCACATGACCCTTGCTTTTGTCAAATTGACAAAAAAATTAAACCCAACCTTGAAGACCTTTGCTCTAGGGCCCAGGACAGGAGAGTCACTGGAAGAGCAACCAAGAGGAAGGCTTTGAGTTTGGTTTGGAAAGGAGTGCTCCCAGCATGCCAATGCTGCTGTCAGCTGCCCTTTCTGGAGCACAGCACTGTGGCTGGCAGGGGCTTTATATGTGACACGTCACCTAATCTCAGTGGTTTTGCTGTGTCGATGTTAATGGCATCCTGGGAGAAGCCAGATGTTAAGAGAAACTGAAAATGTTACGAAGCTGGCCAGTAGGAGGCAGCATCACAATTTAAAGCCAGGTTGCTCTGACTAGCGGCTTGCCCCATGACGGAACATGACTGATTCTGAGGGGCCGAGCAGCCTATGTACCAACAGAACAGAACGAAACTATCAACTCATGTCATTATGGCGGTGCACGTCTTTGATTTGATTCCAGCACTCAGAAGACAGAGGCAGGTGAATTTCTACGAGTTCAAGGCCAGCCTGGCAGTCTGGTCTTGAGAGTAGGTTCCAGGACAGCCACGGCTTGAAAAACCAAACCAACCAAACAAACAAATAAAAAACCCCAAAGGAAGAAAGAAAGGAAGGAAGGAAGGAAAGAAGGAACAAAGGAAGGAAGGAAGGAAGGAAAATACCAACTTAGAATTCAGAGGCTACACTATAGAGCAGGTTAGGAGTATACAGAACTTTGCCCTAAGCACCAGGGCACCCTGGAAACACCCACTTCAATTAGCTCCAGACTGAACTGACCTGGAGACTCAGAGGCCATTTCAGGCATAGCCTGAGGCTAATATGCTAACTAGGGGTGTTTGCAGCACCCGTCAGTGCCCCAGCCCTTCTCCTGCAGCACACGCTAACCTCGTTTTCCATGCAGTTCCTTCCCAAAGAGCTCCTATACACGGTTTCCAAAGTCACCTGATTCTCACACTAGGAGCTCCACTGACACCATACACACACACACACACACACACACACACACACACACACACACACACACTCCCAGCGGAGCACACTGAATACATCACTATAAATGCTTTCTCTGGTCTCCCTAACTCCATCTAATATCGTTTTATTTTCAGTCATTTTAGACTTTTGGGAAAAGCTGCTTTTCAGACAAATTATAGTACATTCACAAAGACATTCTTTAAAAAAATTTTTTTTTGAGAGGAATTGGTCATTTCTGGTTATGACACACAAAAACCAGTCAGAAGTCTGTCAGGAGAACAATGAGCAGCCAATGGGCTCCTAATGTGAACTCCCACGTTGTGAGTAAAAGTGTGTGTGAGTGTGTGTGTGTGAGTGTGTGAGTGTGTGTTGAGTGTAAGTGTGTGTGTGAAGTTATGCATTTTTTAAAAATTGAAACTAGGTTTTTAGGGCTGGAGAGATGGCTCAGAGGTTAAGGGTACTGACTGCTCTTCCAAAGGTCATGAGTTCAATTCCCAGCAACCACATATTGGCTCATACCATCTATAACGAGATCTGTATACATAATAAATAAATAAATCTTTAAAAAAAAAAAAAGAAACTAGGTTTTTAATATAATATATTCTGACAATGGTTTTCCCCTTCCTCAGCTCCTTCCAGATCCTTCTCACTTCCTTCCCCACCCAAATCTACAATCTACACCCTTTTCAAACAGGCATTAATGGTAATAATAATAATAATAATAATAATAATAATAATAATAATAAAACAATAACACCAAAATAAGATAAAATGAAAACAAATCCTTGCAGTTTCCTGGAATCCGTGACGGTGCTTCCTGGATGGCCAACAGACAGTCCTAGCTGATTTCGATTTCCTCCCTCTTCCTGTGTAATAGATGTGCAATGTGGTCCTCATGTGGGTCCCTAACAGCGGGAGCAGGGCTGCCTCTGACGCTGTTGCCTGCCTTGGGATCCCTTTCTTCTAGCTCAGTGGCCTTGTCCAGCCTCAAGAAGAGAAAAGGAGGCCAGCCCTATTGCCACTTGATACTCCAGGCAGGCTGGCATCCATGGGAGGTCTCCCTTCTTTGAGGAGAAAGAGAGGTGGGAGATGGGAGGCGAGAGAGAGGTCCTGGGAGGAGAGGAGTGAAAGGGAGTTCCCAGTTGGATGCAAAGTAAATAATTAATGGAAAAGAGAGAGAGAGAAAAGAAAGCTAATAACAACTCCTGATTTATAAGCCTTTAAGTGAACAGTCTCTTGGTATTTTCAGAATCTAACAGTGAAGGTCATCTTTTTCTTTCCCTTGGAAAACCATCCATGCAAACTCTCTGAAAATGCCAGCTCATTCATATGGACCACACTTTCCAAAATCAAAGCAGCCAGCCAGGTTAGCAGTGCATGCAAACACCCCACCCCACTGTGTTTGCTGAGACACTCGGAACAGCCCCCATATGAAAGGTGAAAACTATTCCTACTTTTAATTCTAATAAGGGACCCGAAGAAAAGTGTGTCCCTCTTTGTTTACATATATAAATTTAGAAGCACTGTGAAATCTCAAGCAAAATTAGCCATGGTGGGCGGGGGAAGAGGAATCAGCTAACCCACTTACAGAGGCTGGGCCACCTCCATGCCACGACTATGGCGAATGCTAGCTGAAGGAGGACACCATGCCTGATGGAGACCCACTGGCCCAGGAACAGTGCTCAAACATGAGCAAAGCCCACTGGCAAATTCACACTCTTCTTGTCATTGAGTGTGAAGGACAGAGCCTTAAAGTTCTGGAAGGTTCTTAAAACACCATTGTTATTCAAAAGAGAAACTCGGAAACACATGATCCCAGAAATGCCTCCACTGTGGTCATACAGTTTAGGAGAATGTCCCTAAGTTTTAAAAATCCTGCTTTGTGTGTCGCGTGCTCCAACCAGGCACCTAACTGGCACCTAACCAGCCCTCTGCAGATGGCAGGGGTCTGAGCAGTCAGGAAGTATCATCGGTTGCCCTCTAGAGATGTGCTCTTCCTCAGCTCGGAACAGCCGAACTGTTAAGGTCTGGCATAGGAGACCGGCTCCCTCAAAGAAACTCAACCTGAGGTCGAAGATATCATCAGTAGCCCACATAAGTGGAAATGCCACTTTCATTTCTGCACATTTCCCCATTATCCGAGGTTTCCTAACAAGCAAGCTTCTGTTTTCTGGCAACCAAAGTTACACTGAATAATGATTAAAAATGACAGATTCCGTATGCAAACTCTTTGTTGGCTTCCTGCAAAGAAGCAGGCTGGCAAGGAGTTGCTATTTCTTCACCAAGAGAAAAAAATAAAGCCGGAGCGAGCGACTTGCCTGTGTGTGCCAGCTGTCATCTGGGACAACCGGGACTCTTGACACACTTGGCAAACACTGCGAACTTCCAAGGCTTCTTTTTTTTTTCCTCTCAAGGCTCAGGGTAGACACAGCTACAGCCATGTTCCCGAAAGCCAGGGTTCCAAACAGTTTTCAGTTCTGATGTACGCCTAACCTAAAACTAAATATGCCTTACTCTTTATGTGAGTTTGTGACTGCTCATGTAAATATGCATATATATATGTGTGTGTGTGTGTGTGTGTGTGTATTTACACACACACACACACACATATGATCTTTAGACTGTACTGTGACTCAGGCTAAGATAATATGTTCACTGAGGTTTTAAGCAACAGAATGTATAATAACGGCTTCCATTTAACTCTCTGTTGTGGTGTAAATAATGTCCACTGTGGTCTTCTGTGTTTGAATCAGCGATAGGGATGTCTGGGAAGGCTGTGGAAGCTTAAGGAAGGAGTGCTTTGCTGGAGAAAGTGGATCACCAAAGGCAAGTCCCATGTCCTTTGTGTATGTGTGTGCGTGTGTGTGTGTGTGTGTGTGTGTGTGTGTGTGTGTGTGTGTGTGTGTGGCCAGCCTCCTCCCACTCCTGACACTGAGATTTCCCCACCCAGTAGACATTATGCTCTTAAAATGTGAGTGCAAATAGATCCTTCCTTCCTGAGTTGCTCCTTGTAGGGACTGGGTCACAGCAGTGGGGAAACCCCTCCCCCGCTCGCCCCAACTAAATACTGCTTTGACTCAGTTTGTACAAAGTAGCTGCTTCCCGGGCACTTTGGGACTTTCGTGTATGTCCCAATTGCACCTATGAGAGTCGTTTGCTTCTCTTGTCACACACCCTCCAAATAGTAAGAAGTGAGCTGCTGTAGGCAACGTGCAGATGGACGAAACCCTACCACGGGGTGCAGTTCCCACCTGTGGCATGGGGCAGTGCCTTTGGAGGGCTGTGTCTGATCTGGCCACCTGAAGAGGCATTTGTGTTTCCTTGTGTATTTGAGACAGGGCCTCACGTTGTAGCCCAGGCTGGTTTTAATCTTATAATCCTCTTGAGTACCGGGGTGACAGATGTGTGTCACCCTACCTGGTCCCTCTGCAGCACTGTGGCACCTCCAGATCAGGAAGTACCCAGAGGAGGTAGGGTGGGCAGAAATCCTCGCCACAGTGAGTGTATCAAAGCCAGAAGCCGGAAAAGCATAGACATACAGCTTTATTTGTTTGAGAATTTGCTTAAAATAAACACTGCCTGTTATAAAGCAGTCAGGGAAAGTATCTTATTCTTGCCTCATCTCTCTTCTCCACTTATATTTGTGAACCCCGCGATTATAAAACGGACCTAACCGCACCCTTGATTGCATGTGCCTGCGCTCGCACCACGTGTCATGCTAGATAAGCCAGGGTCTAGCAGATCATCGACAGCCAAGGCTAATAGTCCCAGGTATATCCAAGACACTGTCTATGACAGCAACTGTGGCACAAATGAGACCACCCCAGCCATTCAAAGGGTAGCCCACAGATAGATGCAGTCTGAGTCACACTGTGTGCCGGCCAGAGCATGAGAATACCTGAGTCACACTGTGTGCCGGCCAGAGGATGAGAAAGCTAGGTCTTATTCTCCTGTTCAAACCTTGCCTTCGGCCTCTCCTTGAAAGCAGAGACTCAGGAAGGAGGCCCTGTTCTGCCAAGAGCTGCAAACGCCCACAGGAACACAGAAAGGGGCCTAAGGCAGAGCAAGTTCTAGGTGTGAAAGGTCTTTACGAGCTGTGGATTCCAATGCCAGGGAGAATGCCACAGTCAACTTCGAGAAACACATATTTTTTTTTAAGTAATTATTTATTTAATGTATATAGGTGTTTTGTCTGCGTGTGCATCTTTGTACCACACGTGTGCTGAAGAAAGCATTGAACCCCTAGAACTGGCGTTACAGCTGGGTGTGTGCCACCATGTGGATGCTGGGAATTGAACCAGGGTCCTCTGGAAGAGCAGCTGGTGCTCTTCACTGCTAAGCCACCTCTCCAGCCCCAGGAAACATATCTTATGTTACTCCCCACTGAGAGATTTATGACAAATAAAAAGGAACAAAAAGTCTCCCAGTCAAGGGGCAATGCTACGTTTCACTCATCCAACACGTGAATGTACTGTCAGATGTTGTGCGGAGGCAGCCTGCTGTGGACACCAGGTGGGATGTGCTGGCAGGTCTGGGGTCTTAGAGACAGGACAGAGAACTAGCAAAGAGCAGCAACCCCTCCTGGTTGCCCAGCGTGCTGGTCCTGAGCCCACTCCCCTCTTCCATGGGCATTTTCTCTGGATTCTGAGATCTAGACTTTCTTGGGACTTGGCTCCACAGCTTTCTGAGCTATGTCTCAGGCCACGTCACCATCCATTTGTCGCCCTGGCACCTCCTTCATTCCATCTCAGGAAGAGGGCCTGACTAGGGATTCCACAGATCCACCCTTGGTTTCTGAGGGCCAGGGCTCTCTCTCAAAGTTCTGCCATGAAACATCTTGCCTGCCAATTCTCCTCATGAAAGTCAGGGAGGGTCATTCCCCTCTCCACAGAGTCAGCAGTTCCTACAGCGAGATAGAAAGTGGCCATATCAGTCATTTAAATGGGGAACCAGTGACCCTGGGAAGCAGTCGGCCTGGGCACTAGTAGGTTCTGGTATCTCATGCTGTGCTCTCCATGGACTCTGAATAGTTGACATTTTTAATCTGTCTTCCAAAATCAGGGAACTGATTCTTTAAGAGGCAGAGGTCAGTATCCCCTATATAGAATATTTGTGACCACCATGTTATGGATTTTAGATTATTTTTTCAGATTTTGAAATGTCTGTATATATACAACGACATGTCTTGCAGGGGTGTGTGTGAAATCCAAATGTACATATATTTATTTCTGCTTCCTAGATGCCTTGTATAAAATTACATTCAGGGACAATTGTGTCTCATCCTTTATGACCCGGCCTAACACGGGGTCTTGGGGGCACAGAGGTGAATGGGTTCCCTGGCCGGAAGTCACCAGACCTCAAGGCTCCGGCCTGGCCCTCTTCTATCTCTTCCCCTTCCTGGGGAATGCAGGTAGGGAATAGGGGCTTGATGCCAGCCTCTCAACTATCTGTTGGCAACTTAATCTAAAATTTTAGATAATTTTGTTCATGAAACAAGGTTTCTAGGTGCATAGATTTCCACTTGTGATGTCATGTTAGTGCTTAAAGGGTGTGGGTTCTGAGGCGCTTCTGGTTCTAACGGTTCAGATTAGGGTAACTTGCCTGAGGCCACCGAGTCTGGACTAGAACCTAGTCTAGTTTACAGGGCTTGCCGATATGAATCAGTTAGCCTTCTGTAGTCTAACACCCACACCAAGACCCACCAGCTCATCTGTAGAGGCCTCTGCTGAGAAGCATGGCATCCTGAGTGGGCAGGGCAGGGCTCCCTGTAGCTCCTCAGGTTGAGTGGAAGATCTTCTCCATCCCTTCCGTCAGGGCCATCGGCTGGCGCTCAAGGTGAACTGCGGAACCACTGTTGTGCAAACATTCCCGTCCTGGTCACAAAATATTTGAACTCAGTCTAAAGGTACACTACATTTCCAGAAGGTTCCATATAGCAGGACAGTGGTGACCTGTGAGACGGGCTGCTGGATTAAGTTTGGAGCTTGGGTGGCCTCAGGAGCACCTGCTGCCTGGATGCGCATCCCCAGCCCTGCCTGCACGCGACTGGCTGTTCATTTGTTAGGCTGTTAAGTACAGGATCCACATTTGAGTATTTACAGTCAGATATTAGCAGGGACTTTTCACTTAAAGCTCTCTCAGTATTCTTCCGTGAGACCAATGTTTAATGTTCCTTTCCTAAACACAGGCCCAACGGTGTATACAGAGCACAGTTTAAGTTTTGATTTCCATGCGGTCCTCCGAGGCTGGCAAGAGATAGATGACTAGTGGGCTGAGTCAGGGGAGGGAAGAGCTCTGAGACTCATGGGTCTGGCTTTCTTGTTGCTATGTGTTCTTAGGTTGAAGTCAGCTCCCTTAGGCTTTGATTCTCTCGTCTAGTGATGAGAGACCAATGGTGACTTACCTCAGTGGTGGGCAGACGTGACTAATTCTGATGGTCATGGGATATTGCTAAGGCACGGTGGAAAACACAAGGGCAAGTAAGAGGATCTGAGTAATCTGCCTCTTCGATAGTGCCAAGCAGCCCCCCAATACTTTTCTGTGGAGAGCGGAGTGGAGTGCAGCGAGTCATAGGACACAAACTCACTCACCACGGTTGCTCTTTGCTAGTCCCTTGTACTAATGTCTTCCTGCTAAACAACAATTTCAGGATTGAAAGGAAAAGAAAATCATGTGACACCTTAAGAAACAAGACAAACAAAACTGTAGAGTCTAAATAAAAAAAAACTTATATTGGTATATTTATATATGGGAGGTGTGCATGCAGAAATCAGAGTGATTTGCAGGAGTTGCATTTCTCCCTGCGCCATACAAGTCCTGGGGATCGAACTCAGGAAGTTAGGCTTGGTGACAAGCGCTTTTACCCACTGGACTGTCTTAGCAGCCCCTATGAAATATTTTGAAGTTTTCTGACACACATCCATGAAGCCAAGGGACGGGTGTACCCCACATTAGGAAGTGGGCACCTACAATAAAAGAAATATCTAAGCAAAGTATACTTTTACTTTATGAGATTTAGAAAGAAAAACCTTGACTCAAGTCCTGTAACTTCCTCTTGGAAGAGAAGGGGGAGGTTAATATAAAATGAAGGTGTAAGCCCATTCCTTACTGGAAAGGAGCTTTACTCTCATGACTCTTCCTTGTCCTCCCTGCCCATGTGGCCAGCCTCCAGGTCAGCCACTGAGCATTGACTGTGTATCTACTATAAGCTGAATTCTCGCTCTCCTGGGCTTTCCAAGAAGACAAAGACAGCACACTCCTTGCCCTTTATGTCCCACTTAGGTCTGACACCCTTAGCCTTTGCTTGGCTTTCCACACTGAGGGACCCACAGTCCCCCACAGGGTTCCCTGCTGAGATGAGGGAACTTGCTCAGGGTTGATTGGTTGTAGCAGTCTGGACAGACCTAATATCTCCTTAGAAGGAGCGATACCTCTCTACAACAGTTTGCAGGCATGCTACAGGGTCCACCATGTTGGGTAGATGTTGGGATTGTGACTTTATAGCTGACTGTCCTAAAGGCAAGATGTGTCCTTGATGCTTAAATCAGAAGGCATAGGACCTGTGTGCACCTTTCTGCTGTGTGCCGGGCAGCTGCGAGCTTTCTGAAGCGACTGATGTGGTCTGTTTGCGTCTCAGACCCGCACATGCTTGAGGAAGTACAGGTGGCTTTTCCAGGTTTCCTTCATGTGAATTAGCAACCAGGGAGGAAGTTTTGCAAAGAGGTGACACTCACACCCTCGCCTTGCAGATTCTGGTCTTTAAAGTTCTGAATTCAAATCAGGAATTGGCATCTCTCAGCCATGCCACAAGGTTTGGGCTCCACTCCAGAGAGGGATTGTAGGCAGATACTGGACCTCTCCTCTAAGGCTCTTGGGACGATTCCAACCAAGGACTCTTGGGGTCAGCTCAGGCTGGTGCGCCTCACTCACCCAGCAGTTCAGATTCAATGAAGACACAGCAACTTGAGGACCTCTGCTTTGCTGCCAGGATCACCTTCAGGGCATCTTTCCTTCCTCCAGACTTCAATCCTGACTGCTGCAAGGTCTGCTGGGAGCACATCCCTTGATACTGATGGATGGATGGATGGATGGATGGATGGATGGATGGATGGGGGCAAGAGGGAGTGTAGAGAGCAGAAGGGGACGACATGATGATGATGATGATGGTGATGACTAGCATCCCAGACCTCATTTCCTGTTAGGCTAGCCTGGTGCTTCACCAAGATAGCTTCTGAGCCACACAACTGGGAATATCCCCTTTTATAGTGCCACACAGCTAACCTCACACTGCGAATGGGTTTTACAGCTTCATTCTTTAAAAGCTGGGAGGTGATAAATGGCCCTTTAGGATGGGGACAAAGTAAAGTGTACACCTGGGCCAGTTCTGTGCATTGGTAGGAAGCGAAGCATACACGCAGATGACGATTCTGTGCATGGGCAGGAAGCCTACACCCGGAAAATTCTGTGCATGGGCAAACAAAAGGATCCTGCTTCTGAGACCTTCTAAATCCTGGAGTAAATCAGCCTCAAAACTAAAATATATCTGGTGTGTGTAGTACGTGGTAGGAATGAAAAGGGTTAATATGCAGAGTGGATGACCTGTGATCAACAGTAGAGCCCCCTCTTTACCTGAGTAACTTCTAGAAGGTGTTCCTTGACTCTACATCAGGGAAGGCAAGCTCATGCTCTCCTTTAATCCTTTTTTTCCCACATACTTGACACATATTTATTGAGCACCTACTTTGCTCATACAACAACACACATCTCAAACATTAAAAGATTAATTTTGATTAACCAGGAAGTGAGAGCCTACTTATTTCTGACAACTAGTAGGTTTTTTTTTTTGAATGAAGTTATTTGGAAATTGTAGGCAAAGACATGCTGCAAGCAGGTCCTTTAGTGAAGATGTGCAGAGCAACTGGCATAGGGATTATATTCAATCACAAAGAAGGCTTTACTGGTGCCAATAGACCGAAGTGTGATGCCCAGCGCTCTACAAAGCCCTGTGTGCCCAGGCTGGTGACTCCTGAAGAGCTTTCCAGCATACAGGACACAACAGAAGGAAGAGGTTTTGTCTGCATGGCGTAGGGATTGACAGCTCTCTGTGAACAAGTTCCAGTAGCGCCCACGCCCACCCGCGACCACTACCCCTGAAAAACGTGCTCCAGCTTGCTTTTGCGCCATCACCGAATTATCTATTTGGCATGGAACACCCTTCCCCAGAGCCTCTCCTGACCACCAACGATGCCAGGGGCCATTTTAGCACGGAAAGACAATGCACCTCTTTCCAAGGTCAACATCAAGCTCGTTCATTTCTTTTTTTCCTTTCTTTAGCTTTTCATCTGCGTTATGTACCTCGCATGTTCAGCACATCGACATTTAGGTTTTAACAGAAGGGGACAGACTTGAAACTGTACAGCAGTGTGATCGGTGACATAACTAGAGCTTGTATCGTACTGCCTCATACAGAATGGAGGCACGGGAGTGACGTGCTGGCGCAGTATCCGTAGTTTGACTCGTAGCTACTCTCTTTCAGTGTGTTCACGTTATAAAATGACCCAGATGTATAACACAGTGACCCAGGGTTAGAAGAGCTGTCTGTAACAACAAAGGAAAGAAAAGCCCCACGGATAGAAAGTAAGACGTGTGCCATGGCCCCATGCCTGTCACGAGCTAACACCCTGGTCCAACCAGCCCGGATATCCACAGAACCACACAAGTGCTTATGCCTCCCAGTAAGTTCGTGTGAGAAAGAGGGCACCTAGAAGAGAGTGGGCACCAGGAAAGGCTGCCACAGTAGAAACACAGTTTAAGGATTTTCTGGCAACTCATGGAAAATATCAAACAGGTGGAGTTGGATCGGGCCCATAAAAATTATGACGTAAGACAGATTTTAGGGGGAGCTGCTAAAGAGGTGAGCGTTGCTCCTTTCCATAGAAGCCTGTGGAATTTATGTCTGATTTTACAAGAAGGGCAACAGTGGCTTTTAAAAGGGGTTTTGCAGAATGCTGGGACCCGGCTCTTTCTTTCCTACTCCACACTGCCCAGAAGGGTACACAGAAATATTTCACTTCTAGAAACAGAGCATTGTTCATGCTGGAGTTGGGACAGTCATGAGCCTCTTGTCTGCTCTCACACATGCGCCTCCCATGAGCAGCTCCTGGCTCCAGCTCCCATGAAGAGAAGCCGAGCACTAATCTTCCAAACCATCAAGATTTCCCATGGTTTCCTTCATCAGCCAGTGCGGCTGGCTCTGTACTAATTTGGCCGGGTGTGTCAAACCTTAGCAGGCATTGAGGAAAGACATAAGGGAGCAGGAACGTGGGGGCTGGAGCAATGGCTAAGCAGTTGAGAACACTGCCTGCTCTTCCTGAGGTTTGGTTCCCAGCACTGACAAGGTGACTCACAGCCATCTGAAACTCTAGTAAATTCCAGAGGACCTGACACCTTTTCTGACTTTTGTGGGCATTAAGCATGTGCACAGTGTACAGGTATACATTTTAGGCAAAACACTCATACACATAAGACAATAAATAAACAAAACAACCAGGCTCAGTCTGCAGGTTGAATAATTGTAGTGAAATGACACAAAAAATTAATCTGTCACCCAAAGGACAATATTGGGGAAAATATTTGAATTTGTGTAAAAAAGGAGTGAAGAAAATATGAGAGAAAAGGAAGAATGCAAAGGTAAAAGTCAAAGGCGATAGAGAGGAGGAAAACAAAGGGCCGATAGGAATGCTTTATCAAAGAAGCCCTAATCATGCTGAAAAGGAATGGTGATGCGGATGATGCTGATGATGCTGATGCTGATGCTGATGATGGTGATGATGATGGTGATGACGACAATGGTGATGATGATGACAATGATAATAAAACAAATGACAAAGCTAGATCCTCTCTAGTGAAATTTACGAGCAGCAAGATAGTGAGGGAACTCCTAAAAGCCCACAGAGGTGGGAAAAACCCACTAAAAGCATCAGACTAAACATGGCAGCCAGCTCCCCTTTTGCTTTTTTGGCTGCTGGAAGTCACTGGAATGAAGCTCACAGATTTGTGATGGAAAATGGTTTTGAATTCATTTTCAGTTACAGGGGAAACTGAAGATCCTAGTCCCTTTGCCATTTAAAACTTTATAAATATACCATAGCAAGACTGAAACTGACTCTAAGAGAGTGGTAGACCGGCAGACTACGGAAAGCATCCATTTGTCATGGGGAAGTCCTAGGGGACTTGCGGAATTTGAAAATAATCCAGGAGGCTTACTAAGGAGATTTTTTCTTAAGCAAAACACAAGATTTGAGCCAGGGTGTCAAATCCTCAGGTTAGTTTACCTTTTCCCTAGCAAAGCAAAATTAAATGCAATAGTTTCTAACTCTAAAATAGCAGTGGCTAACTCGAAGCCGCAAGATACCAACAGCGAAATTTCTTCTGTGTTTCCTAAATGATCAACCGCAACCACCTATACTCTACCACAAACATGTCCTGCCATAGGCACATGTTGATTTTAAGACTCCTCCCCTAGGTGAACTTTCAGCTTAGCATCAGCAAATAGTTAATAATAAAAAAAAAGAACCTGGGGCATACATGCTGTAGACTCGGTTGTCCTCGTCAACTGGGGGAGACAAGGAACAAGAGAAACGCTAGACAATAAATGGACTATAGAACACACATGGCGCTTAGGTAGTAATGGACTATAGCACACACATGGCGCTTGGGCAGTAATGGACTATAGCACACACATGGCGCTTGGACAGTAATGGACTATAGCACACACATGGCGCTTGGGCAGTAATGGACTATAGCACACACATGGCGCTTGGGCAGTAATGGACTATAGCACACACATGGCGCTTGGGCAGTAATGGACTATAGAACACACATGGCGCTTGGACAGTAATGGACAATAGCACACACATGGCGCTTGGGCAGTAATGGACTATAGCACACACATGGCGCTTAGGCAGTAATGGACTATAGCACACACATGGCGCTTAGGCAGTAATGGACTATAGAACACACATGGCGCTTAGGCAGTAATGGACAATAGCACACACATGGCGCTTGGGCAGTAATGGACTATAGAACACACATGGCGCTTAGGCAGTAATGGACTATAGCACACACATGTCGCTTGGGCAGTAATGGACAATAGAACACACATGGCGCTTAGGCAGTAATGGACAATAGCACACACATGGCGCTTAGGCAGTAATGGACCTATAGCACACACATGGCGCTTAGGCAGTAATGGACTATAGCACACACATGGCGCTTGGGCAGTAATGGACTATAGCACACACATGGCGCTTAGGCAGTAATGGACTATAGAACACACATGGCGCTTAGGCAGTAATGGACTATAGAACACACATGGCGCTTAGGCAGTAATGGACAATAGAACACACATGGCGGTTGGGCAGTAATGGACTATAGCACACACATGGCGCTTAGGCAGTAATGGACTATAGAACACACATGGCGCTTAGGCAGTAATGGACAATAGAACACACATGGCGCTTAGGCAGTAATGGACAATAGAACACACATGGCGCTTGGGCAGTAATGGACTATAGAACACACAGGGGCCTGAAGCAAGCAGAGCTGAGCCTCGAGGTGGGGGATCTGGGGCACCATTGACGCCTTGGCTTCTCTGTGGGTCTAGTCTGTTGTGAGGGAGGTGATGACTTCCCTGCGGGGTGGGCTACTCTTCTTTCTGGAAGTGACAGTGTGGACTCTGTTCCTTACAAAGCCTTTTCTGTCTTTGTTGAATCTCATTTTTGCCAGCAGGGCAGTCCTGAAAGTATGATTTTGTTTTCTTCCCCAGTGGTGTTTCTAGTGGACCATCCACATCTTTTTCTAGGCTCCCTGTGAGAGAATTAAGGTTTGGTAACTGAAAAGGTAAGCCTATATCTACTAGGAAACAAGCTCCTTTAAAGTAAAACTCTAATCCCTCAATAACTGATTGATTTTTAACTTTTAATTAGAAATATAATTTAGTTGGGGACCAAACGTTCCTGCTTTACAGATGTTATCTGGTCTCCAAATCTTCACTTTCATTTTAGAGTTCTCTTTCTTCTACTTAAGTAAAATTATATATATAATTTTTTTACTTAAGAATTAGTAGTGTTTATCCTCCGGCAGCAGACTATTATAGAAGTATTTCTTTTCTTTATTATTTGTGTTTTCCAAATGTTTTACTCTACCATAATAGTACACTGATTTTATCTTTGTTACAATGAATATTAATTGAAGACTGTCTTAGTTTCCTTTTTCATTGCTGCAGTAAAATACTCCAAGGAAAGTCAGTTAGAGAAGACCTATTGAGCTTATAAGTCACAGACCAGCACTGTAGGGCATGGAGGCGGGAGCCTGAGTCACAGAAGCCAAGTGACATCCACAGTCAAGAGCAGAGAGCAAAGGAAAGCACAAGTGTTTGCACTCAGCCCACCTCCTCCTTTCTAAGCTGTCGGCCCCCACCCAGGAATGGCGCTGCCCACTTTCAGGCTAGGTCTCCCCACACCAATGAACCTACTTAGTAAAGTCTCCCACATACATGGCCACAAACAACCCGGATATGGACAGTCTCCCCCTGAGTGAGACTCTTCCCAGGGGATCGTAAGGTGTGTCAAGTTGAGACTATGCATCACACAGACCAATAAAAGATGGTTTGCTGCTCAGGCCTGATGACCTCACTTCCATGCCCCAAGCCCATGATGGAAGGAGGAAACCTGCTCCCAGGTCAGTCCCCTGACACGTATGTGCGATGCACGCACAGCACACACAAATTGAAAATTAAATTAAATTAAAACGATGGTGACTGGTCATCACTCCATCTCCTCTTTCAGCTTTAAGACATGCCCATTGCTGTATGTCTGAAATCGCTACGTCAAGAGATACTATATACGTTTTCCCAACTTGTAAACACCTAAGAATACTTCTAATTATTTCAAGACTTTTAAGGGAAACCATATTAACTGGAGAACATACATAATAAGAAAGAGCAATGGTAGGTTTGTGTCAAACATGGTCCTGTTTAAAAACAGTAAAATGGTTGTCCAGAGGCTAGTGGCAAGGAAGTCTGGTGAATTCGTTTAACGCTGTGGTCTCAACCTGTGAGTCATAACCCTTTTGGGGAGGAGGGTCAAATGACCCTTTCACAGGGTTTATATATCAAATAGCCTGCATGTCCGATAGTTACATTATGATTCATTACAGTAGCAGAATCACACTTACAAAGTAGCAAAGAAAATAATTTTATGTTTGGGGTTCACCACAGGGGGCACTGAATTGAGGGGCCACAGCATCAGGAAGGTAGAGAGCCCCCGCTTTAATGGGTCTGATGCTTCAACTTGGGAAGACTGGCAAGTTCTGGAGACCGAGAGGGGTAAGATTATGTCACAGGTGAACGCAATTATCCCTGCTGAATTGTGCGCTCAGAGTTACTAAAATGGCCAAACTGGCATGTGGATTTTAGGTCAGAGGAGAAAAGGTTTCTATTGACTTTAAATCCGGGCGCAAGTACAACATGATTCCTGCTCTTTTGGAATATCATAATAACAGTGTCTTTCAGACAACTGGCAACAAAGCCAAGTCGGAGCCTTTAGTGATGGCGATGGGGCAGGTAGCAGCCTCTCACTGACTAGAATGACTCAGGACCTGTCCCTGACGCCCATCTGCGGGCTGTGTGGGAGGGCCAGGGAGGAGAAGGCCTCCTTCTGAGTGGTGGCGGCTGACTTTAAGGTGGAAGCATTCCGCGGACGAGCCCAGCAGATTTGACGTTTCTTTTAAACAGTGGGCTTTGGTTGCACCATTCTTCCGTGGCTTGCGTTCTGTAGAGTGTCTGAATACATCAGAAAAGGCACTTGAGAGAAAAGCGTAACTTCCTCTTAAACTTTGGTCAAGGTCACTAGAAAGAGAACAGCCCTGATGGTGAAGGACCATTTGTGGCCGCTGCTGGCAGATGGACCTATAGGGGAGCTCCCAGCTGGCCAAGGTTCGCAGGCCTCTTCTTCCTGGGTAGCCAGGAGGGAGCAAGGAGCAGCAGAGGGCCACGGTCCCTGGGACATGGTGATGTCCAGTTATAAACATTTCTGTTGCTAGCAGTTTTGGTCAGCGACATTTTGCAAAAAGGCCGACTTTTTCCCTTCTCATCAGAGCCATGCTAACTGTCTCCAATTGTTCTAAGACATTAGGTAATTAGAGAGCCGAAATAATATCGCTAATTCAATTGCCCTCGTGCGAGGACTCTAGATGCACGCACGTGCAGCACGCTCAGCCATTGTCAGCTCTCACACCCAGCCTTGCCCTGGAGTGCAATGACTAGAGTGTACTTTGGTGGCTACAGGTGACTTTGTGATGCTTTACATTACATACACATATTGTACACCCCTTTTTACATGCACGGGCTGTGATAGTTTTTTTCTTAAGAACGCCATATTCTGGCTAAGAACATTTTCATCACTGTCTAATGCACGACCAGCCACCAGCGTCATCAACATGTCCAAGTACACCAGGCACCATGAAAAATAGATACAAAGGCTTACTACTAAAAATTGACCAAACAGTTCTAAGTTTTCTTTGGTGAATTGAATGAAAATTTTTTTTCAGAGTAATGAGGTGGCTCTGTTACTGTCCTGTTGCTGCGAAGAGATGCCATTACCAAGGTGACTTATAAAAGGAAGCTTTTACTTGGGGGCTTGCCTAAGGCTTTAGAGGGTGAGCCGATGACCATCACAGTGGCATCACGTGGCAGCAGGCAGGCAGGCATGGCGCAGGAGCAGCAGCAGGCAGAGCCGCTTGGGACTGGGCCGGGCGTGGGCTTTTACAACCCACCCCCTTGACAACACCTTCTTACAGCCAAGGCATCCATAAAAGCATTCAAATTTATGAGTGTGTGGGGGCCATCACACAAGGCAACGGGTCTTCACTAGGCCCAGGTCTTCAGTAAAGATATGAATTGTAATTACGTAGTCACTGTGATCGCAGGTAAGATGTTGTGAAAGCCTGGAGTATTCACTTGGTTTGGGGATACATGTGATGGTGATTTTACTAATACCTTTAAAGCCGTGTTTTAAAGGTCGCCTCCGAACACCGCCCAGTTAAATTTGAAAGAGCTACTTAAAACTCACACCGTAGAGGGCAAATGAAAAAATCACTACATTTTAGTTTAGAAGTTAAAATTTTCCTATGAGCAAAATGGAGAAAAACAAAATACTTAACTTGTATATTCAGATGTTTAAACACATAACCTGCGTGAAGCAAGAGAGATTGCTGAAATGCCATAGCCCTGCTAACACATTTGCTACCTCAGTGACTCCCACGTCCCAGCTGATCAAAGCCAGCTTCAGTGGGAATGTCTTAGGTCCTCTGTAGACTTCCCTTGTGGATTACACATTTCTAGCTTTCCTAACCTTTTCCTTGATGCCAAATGGGTGGATACTCTTATGTGTCATAGTATTAAGTATATAATGCCACTCATGAGTTATCACTTGACATCCAGGGTTCAAGGCAAACAGTTTCCACTCTTGAAGATTCAAAGCTCATTTCCTGCTCAAAGTCATCTCAATACTTAGAGCATAATGATCACTCTCTGGGTGTCTGGCTCAAGATGGATGGCGGAGCTCTGTCCCCAGCTGTTACGTGCTGCTCCAGCCTCCCTAACCAGAGTGTATGCTTTGCAGGGAGTGCCTGGTCCTAGCACTGTCCCACTTAGTGGACACCTTTTGGTCTTGGCAGCACCCCACTTAGTGGACACCTTTTGGTCCTAGCAGCACCCCCACTCAGTCTGTGGACATGTTTTGTATCTTTAATAAGGAAATCCTCCTGACGAGCCATTGATGGAACAGATGACAGCATCCTGGTCAAGATGGGACATATTCTGACTGCTCAAAGGTCAGGATGGTTGGGCTACCCCAGCCTAGTGTCTCTCAGAGAGAATAAGAGACAACTGGAAAGCGGTCAGTAGTTCTCAGGCAGAAGGAAGATTTTCATAGGTGCCCAGTTCTTAGGGGAAACTGGGAGACCAGCAGGAAGGGGTGGAGTTTAAGCAAATAAGAGGTTTGGAGGTATTGATCTCTGCAGTAGAGGGACAGAGATGCCTCTCTGTGTGAACACAAAAGGACAACGCTTCTGAGGATTCTAGCGCCGTCTGACTGGCATGAGAAGCCCAAAGCCAGCAGGACATTTGCCATTTTGGCAGCTCGGTTAACAAGGAAAAGGGTGGCTGAGCGAGCTAAATATTACCCCACAAGGGATTTCCCTAGTTTTACCACTAAAGTGAAAATAGTCCCTGAAGCATTGGGCATGGGCCAAAAGAGAATGTCATGGAGACAGAAGGCCTAACAACAGAACACCAGGCAGCAGACTAGGTAGAGTATGCCTGTGTGGGGACAAAGGGGACAAGGAGGGAAGTTCAAACATGGCCATGCACACAGACCTCCACAGGGAAGGATGGCGGGCAGGAAGCTGTGGGTGAGATTTCACTAGGGCACACAGCATCTGTAAGCCCAGCAACAAGATGGTGTATAGGCTGCCCTTCCAAGTTTATATGTAGGACGTGTCCTAAATTAAGCTCATTCATGTTTGTGTGTGTTTGTATGTAGTATATGTGTGGGCAGTGTGAGTGCATGCATGTGTGAGTGTGGTATGTAGTATATGTGTATGCAGTGTGTGCATATATGTGTGTGCATAAATGTGCGTGTTTGCATATGTGTGTTCGTGTGTAGTATGTGTGTGGGCACTATGTGTGGGCAGTGTGCACGTTGCACTTGTCAGAACAGGCACACATGGAGGTCAGAATTGATGTCAGGATTTCTTTCTCCAGTTGCTTTTCCATCATACGCTTCTGAGACGAGATCTCTCATTGGGACCTAGAACTCATCGTGTTAGCTAGACTGGTTGACCAATGAGCCCCCAAGGATTGGCCTGTTTCCTGCCTCACCCCATTCCACCCTGCCCAACAGAAGTGTCCCACTCATCTGGCCTTTCAGCAGGTCCTGGGATTGTGAAGTCAGTCCCTCACAGACCGAGCCATCACCATTCACATGTTGACTGAAAGACACTTTTTCTCAGAAATTATCCCAGGTTGGGCTAGATACTTACAAGCACAAAAGCCTTTTAACCTTTACATTTCTAAAGTTGAGGCCTCCGTGTCCGTACCACACCATGACTTTCTACATACTATTTACTCTGACAACTTGAAACGTTATCCCAAAGTTTTGGGCTTAAGACAACTGTGAGGAAGGGCTCAGGAAGGGTAACTTATGAACCCGGGCATAAGGAGAGGGGAGAGAGACCCACAGCTGGGGTCTGCAGTCATCTGTAGACTCCCCTCATCTGCATATTAGGCAGTTGATGCTGCATGTCGGCCTGGGCCATCAGCTGAAACAACTATATACGACTTTTCCATATGGACTGGGCTTCTTCATACATGGGGGCTGGGTTTCAGGGGGTGAATGTTTCATACGAGAGAAACGGGAGACCGGCAGAGAAAGGGAAATTGGGTCTTTTTGTGATCTCCTCTTGAGATCCATGTAGCATCCTCTCCACTGTAATCTCCCAGCTGGGCCAATCACAAGCCGGTTCAGGTTGGGAGGGTAATACAGCAGGCCCCACCTCTTGTAGGAGACTGACTCAGTCTCATAGGAATCCACCAGAATGGCACTTCTGGCAGGGGTGGAGGGGGGCGGGGAAGGACTACCATATTCCAAGTGGAAGAACAATGCTGCACAGTGAACGAAGACCAGGATTTGGGGACCAAATCTCTAGAGGTTTCTTCTAAACTCTGATGACACTGGGAAGTTCATCCTGCTCGCTGTATCCTCATTAAAAAAAACAACTTGATGTTTCAGAGGGATTAGGGATCATGAAAAGAACTTAGGCATCTGTATAGCTCCCTCAGAGTTGCCTATTATAACACCAGGGATACACCGTGCCCAGCCCTGAACATGCTTTTGTCCTGGGGCTGCTGGCATCCTTGGCAGAGGCGGAGAATAACTAATAGAAGGTCAAACTGTTGAGGGCTCAGTATCTGCCAATTACTATGGAAGGAATTGATTTTAAAAACCCATGAGATAGGTACTAGCATTATCCAGGTGAGAAAACCGTGACTTTGGTAAAAAGAACCAACACGAAGTGGTAAAGCCAGGATTTATACTCAGATTCATTTAGGAGGAGCCAGAGTCCCTGGGTGACTGTGAGAAACCAAGCATTTTTTTTTCAGACCAGATTTGTGAGTGAGTGAAGAGAGGCAGCACGGCACACCATCAGAAGATAGGTCTCTCTATTGAATCAGAGAGCCCACTCTTCCAGGGTCAACACAGAAACCACAGGAGATACTTGGGTACCAATGTGAAGATTGCTTCTAAAGAGTCCCTATTGCTTGGCGTAAGGGTAAATCATTCTCTTGGTCAGTTATCTTCTGAATGGGCAGGGGGCAGATAAGCTGTGGTCCACTGGGAGCAGGCTTGACACACTCATCTGCAATCCGACACTGTCAGGTGCACAGAGATCGCTGAGCAAGGAGGCTAGTTGGTAGCTGCCTCTCTATAGTTTGATACTGGAGTAAAATATAACGGTTTCCAGGCTATATGACTACAGTAAACAGCGTGGCCGTCAGGGAAGGAATCCCGGTTTCTGGTTCCCTATCCAGTTGGACTGTAAGTGTCCCAATGGCAGGGACATGAGTTACTTTGCTCCCTATAGCATCTCTCACATCTGGTCTAATAGTGGCACATAGTAGGTGTTCAGGACTTACTGAACATATTAATGACTGAATGCTCAATCAAGAAGTCAGAGCCACTAGGGCTCTCTCTTCCAGTGGCCAACACTATTCAAAGGCCATGGCACAGATGGACCCAAAAACGCCTAAAGTAATGCGATGGCTACAGAGGCCACCTTGTAAGTGATAGGCAATTGACTGATCCTCCTGCAGCTGAGCCATGGTAAGACACGGGAAGGCACAGGATGCCATTCCTTTCATGAAATGCTATTTGTTATTATTCCTCCAGGATGTTGTAAATATGATCATCACAAGACTGACTGTGGTCCACGGGAGTCCCCTTAGCACACACTCTTTAGTATTTACTTCTAGGAGGTGTGGTTACGTGACAAAAGCAAAGAAATTTCAGAACCATCTTTTAAAACATCTACCTGGATGCAGTGGTTAACATGGGTTGTCCGGTGACAGGATCTAGGATCACCTAGGAGATACATCTATGAGCACACCTGCGAGGGAGTTGCCAGATCGGGTCCCTTGAGGTGGGAAATCCACCCTAACGGTGGCAGCCACCATCCCAGGAGCCAGGGGCCATATAACGAAAGCTGATGGTCAGCACTCATCTCGTTCCACTTCCGGCTTGAGGCTGCAATGTGACCAGCTGCCCCATGGCCCTGCAGTCAAATCGCACTGCCCCTGCTGCCATGCTGCCCCTGCCTTGATGGACCACATCCCTCTAACGATGAGCTACAACAACACCCCTCCTTTGTTAACTTGCTTCTGCTGGCTATTTTTGTCACAGCAACAAGAAAATAGCCAGGACATCTGCCTAAGGGGGAGTGTAAAGGCCTTGGCCTTGCTAAGCAGAACTCAGAGACCATGAAAAAGCCTCCGATTAAGAAAGGCAACTGCTGGGCAGAGGTGGTGCGTGTCCCAGCACTTGGGAGGGAGAGGCAGGTGCATCTCTGTGAATTCGAGGCCAGCCTAGTCTACAGTGAGAGCTCCAGACACAGAGAAACCCTGTCTCAATAAAACAAAAGTAAAAACTAAACAACAACAACAAAAAGGCAACAACTGAATATCTTCCATATTAGTGGTTTCTTGCCTGCAAATCAAATGTAGGACTTCACTGTGATACGAGTATACTCCATTTTAGATTAACATAGGGTAATTTTAAAATTACTGTTATTTTTATGTATGCACATGTGTGCCTGTGTGAATGTATGCCATATGAATACAGATGCTTGTGGAGTCCAGAAGAGGGCGACAGATCCCCTGTAGCTGGAATTACAAGCAGCTGCCAGCCACCTGACATGGTTTCTGGGAACTGAGGTCCTTTGAAATAGCGGCAAGGGCTCTTAAACACTGAGCCATTTCAGCGCAACATTACTGGCATCTCCAGATATATTTTACAAAAACCTAAATTTAAGCACAGAGATTGAAATTCTATATTGGTCTGGAGTATGTGGCACCAGTGAACTTAGTATCACATAGTTTCTTCGTAAGTCCTACTGAACACTAACTTAAACCACCCTTCTGGAAACAACAAACAATGTTGCGTTCTGTAATGCTGTGTCTAGCCGGCTTTCCATCACAAGACACCATTTAAAGAGAAGCTGGCGTCATAAGAAGTAACAACACATTCCTTTCTGTGCTGAAATTTCCAGCACCTCCAGCAAGAAGCAGAGGACAGCTGGGGATGTTAGGCGTTTTCCAAGTTTCTCTGCAGGTTGCCACAGAGACTCAGTCTCCAAGCAGGTGTTTTTCTTAATCCAAAGAGCAGGAACTCTGTGAGAACATCCTCTTTCGTAATCCCTCTGAGAGCACAAGAAACATTGCTCAGCTTCCATTTCAGATGCAAGGGATTTGGGTTTGGTTTAAATAACAGCTTGTGCAAGCCATCTTAGCTCCGTTCTTTTACACTGGGGAGGTAGGTGCTGATCTAATTGAAAGGATGGCTTTGGACTTTCTGAACTCAGGGCCCTGACAGCCAACACTGTTTCTTCTCATTCAAAACAACCACTGGGGAGGATGAGAGCTTTTCTGACACATGGTGCTAAGCAATAACATTTACACCTCCAGCTGATCTTAGATGCGATATGCATCCGGCTCAGCTCTCTCTGGAAGTGTCTCCTTTTTCCACCTCGTGTCGAATGCATCCCATCCCAGAGGGTTGCAATTTGTCTGGTTGCATATATGTGTGGTTTGCAGTAAGCTAGACCGTCTTATAAGATCTTAATGCTTGCTTTGAAGGTTGTTAGTGCATGAAGCACTTTCTTTAGAGAGTTTCTTCCCTGGGATCTCACATAACATACAGAATTTCTCCTCTAGGCACCCCTCACTTATCTTCCCCGTGTGGATAAAGGCCTCTTTGTAAACAGCTACAGTCCTCTATGGTTGGAAGTTGAATACTGTGCCAATACTCTGCTTTTCTCAGAACCCTTGCCCAGCCGGGGAAGAGCTTCCCAGTGCAGGTAACAGAAGGTGATTTAAGAATTAAGGGGATAGAGTGGGGCATTACAGGCAAGTTGTAGGTTAGCAGCTGAGGGACCATGCTGCCCGCTCTGCACCAGGTATTTAGAGACTACTGTGCAATCCTCATGGTTCAAGAATAAAATCAGATGCCCTGGGACCAAAATGGGGCTATGGACTTTGTCCAGTGGTTTCTATGTCCTTTGGGCACCACAAGCTCACATGCTGGTCACCTCCGGGGCAGACAGATGTCAGAAGAACCTCTTGAACTTGAGTGGTTAAAACATCTTTATTTCCACACCCCCAGTTAAAACTTAGTATATCCTTCCATCAAAATGTGGGTCACAAACCACAGTGCCTGTGATGCTGTTGCCAAGGCAAGTCACAAATATTTTCATTTAATAGCGCAGCTGTTAGGCTAACTCTATGTTAAAGCAGCATTTATGGGCAGCACAATATCACCTCAGTCCTGTGGTAGCTATTGCACCTGCTGCTGCTAGCATGTATGTTTTAATAGCACATTAGCAAGGCACATACCCTATTGTAATTACAAAGCTAGTATATTTTATATTTTATATTTTGAGATAATACTGTAATTACTTCATCTCTCTCCTTCGCTTTTCTCCCTCCAACCCCATTTGTATATCCTCCTTCCTACTTTCAAGTTCATGGTCTTCTCTTTCTTTTTTAAAGACACATTTTAATGAAAAGTGGTTTCTTTTGCAACCCAGCATGGTTTTTTAAATGCATTTTAAATATCATTCTGGAAAGAGTCCACTGACTGCCAAAAATGTTCATGGCACTGAAAGAGTTAAGGCTTCCTGAAACTGTACACAGGGCCTTCAATAATGCAGCAGCAGCCGGGTTTCTAGAGTAAACCATTCCATGCTGGCATCTTTTGAGGCTGAAACAAACTTGACCTTGAAAGCAACATAATCTCATTGCTGTAGGTAGCTGGGTCTCACAAGTCCATTTTCCTTATTCTGCCATAAAAAAAGGACCTGTGGATTTATCACCGACATTTTGCCACCAACACTCATGTTTTTATTGTTGAAGTTCAGTCTTGTGTATCTAAGGGTGTCATACGTAATCACCATGTGAATTTAAAACCCAGGGAGAGAATAAAAAAGAATTATGATAGGGTAGCCAGAGCAAGAAAGGCTAAGCAGCCGGCGCACCCCATCAGAGACGGCGCTACCTGGACCTTTCTGTGCTCAGTTGCGGTGCCACGCAGCAGTCGATGTATTAAAGTGGTAGCCTCTGGGTTACTAGAACCATGAGGTCAGTTAAATAAATGATCAGAAGATGTCCTAGTACATATGTGGCACAAACAAGCACACCAGCCATTGGACAATCCGAATGGAAGCTTTGATCCAAATAGGCCCACTCATTGAAAGCTATTAGAAAACAATTGAGACAAGCACTTAGTCACTTACCGCTGCAGCTAAGGGCTATTCAAAATTCTCACCCATGAGAACAAACTGTATAACTCAGAATTCTGAGCCTGGTACCACAAGTGAAAAAAAAAACAAAAACAATGTATCCTTTCGCTGAACTAAGATATAACTAACAGTCCATCAACCCAGTCCTCACGCTTAGCGTTGAGCCAGTCTTTGCTGGTCCTGCGCCATATGGCACTCTAAAACACGCCTGGTCTCGGTTACATCGGTAAGATTTAGAAGCCTGTTTATACATCTAGGCTTCTGTGTGCTTCGGAGCCAGAGGTTTCCTTGAAGCCACCAGCTGCAGAAGAAGCTGGCAGAACCACAGCAATGCCATACAACAACCCGGAGCACGGGGGTTTTGGAGAGAGAGATAAGAACCCTTGCTAATCAGAGTTACCAAATTACTCATGCAGCAATTACAATTGTTTTTAGTGAGCATTTTGCATCTGTGTTTCAGTTAAGGTAGACCTTAGACCAATGCATATTTAGTTTCAGGCTCCTGTTTTCTTCCCCAGAGAATTATTTTAATTAGGAATGAAGATCAGACACCAGCTTACAGGACTCCTTAGTAAAGATCATCCAGTCCCTCTTTTTCATCCTGGGTTTTCAGAGAGCACTTTGCAGTAACACCCACAAAACCACCACCAACTCACACACACACACACACACACACACACACACACACACACACACACACACACACGTAAAGGTCCCACCCCCAACTTCCTTGGCATATTGCAGATTCTTTTTCTCTAAACAGGAAGCCGTTGACAGTTTCCCCTCCCGCTCACAGGCTACCCAAAGCCCTTTTTTTACAGTAATGGTCCCAACTTCCACAGTCTAGTAGTCTTTTCTCACTGCTCAATTGTTGCTAATTATACACGCTACAAATGAGATAGAAACCAAATTCCAAAGCGCTGAGGGAGGGCTGATGCAGAATCAGCAACTGCAGCAAGGAAAAGTTCTCTGCTTCCTGCAAGGCAGTGTTGGAGTCGTTAGACCCCCCAAACAACACTGAAGGAGGCTTCCTGGATTCCGAGGGAGCAATTTTGGCTCACACTGCAAAATGCGAATCCCTAAATAATGTACGCTAGCGAGCGTTGCGCGCGAGAGAAAGGAGATTACATTCTAACCCACTTCGTGAAACATTAATCCAAATTTAACCACATTCCAGGGACTGCCTGAAATTCGTGACTGGAAAAGCCACTTCCCATGCTTTGGCTGGGTCCTACAGTAACTGCTCTTGAAGACAAAGTTGTAGGAGGTTAAGTGGGGAGGGAAAACCGCCACGGGCTGTGAAAACACGTAACTCCTGTATATAAAGCAAACTGATTACCTCACGAAGAAGAAGTGTGGGTTTAGCAGTCCATGCTCCTGCAGCTCCTGCGAAGCAACAGCCGCAGCAGCAGCGGCGCTGGCAGCAGCGGCAGCAGCAGCAGCAGCAACAGCAGCAGTAGCAGCGGCAGCGGCAGTGGCCCCGGCAGGGTCCAGCATCCACCAGATTCTCACAAGCCTTTGACTGTGCGGACTCAGCCACAGACTCTGCCTCTGGCTGACGTCAAAGTCCCTGTCACATGGCCAGATAAAAGCCAAGAGAGCATTGGTTGTCGTAGCAACCACAGACTGGCTCTGAAATTATTTCAATAGGTCATCTGTCACTGATGTGTGTGCTTGTGTGTGTGTGTGTGTGTGTGTGTGTGTGTGTGTGCACATCTCTGTGTGTGCACGTGTGTGTACACACGGAGTGCAAAATCATTGTGAACAGCGCACGACGTCACCACAACCCTCAAAGTTGTGACTCACAAGTGCCTGCAACTTTGATCGTTAAAGCCTGCCTGTTCTTTCTCCAGTTGCCAGAAAATACATGCTGTGACCAGTGTTCTCGCTACCACAGCATGCAGCCCCTCCCCCTCCAACAGAGGAAACAAAGTGAAAACATCCAGGAGTTGATTTTCTTAGTGAATTCGATTCCACCATAAATCAAGGGGTACTGACAGGAAAATTGCTCCTAAAACTGAATCCATGTCAGTGTCCTGAGAACATGTTGGTGAAAGATGGAACAGCAGAAGACCCTGACAGGAAACACAGTGTAGAAAGTAGGTGAGGTAAATCCAAGGCACACACTGCTTAAAATGACCTGGTGAGTAGAGAAAAGGGGGCTGGCTCCATGCCAGGTACCAAGTCCTGCCTCCCACAGTGCTCTGCTCCCTCATGTACTGAGGGGGTTTCCTGTTGAGTGAATAGTTGCACATCTCACAGACACTGACTTCGGTGCGACCTGCCCACAGCCCACCTGTTCCCGAATTACAGCTCCATTTCCTTCAGGGACACTTTAGCTTACCCTTAGCTCTGTGTGCAGGCTTATGACCCAATTAATTCTTGTTCTTAATTAACAGCGAGGCAATTAAACAAAACTAAATGAAACCCATAGGAAGGTACTATGAAAAAGCCACTTAGAAAATGTGGACTCGTTCAAAAGACAAGGGAAGTAAAAGCCTGGGAGAAGAAAGAGATTGTCATAAAGAGACCTTTATGTGCCTGGGTTATGGGTTATTAGGACTACACACACACACACACACACACACACACACATGCATACATGTGCATATACACAGGCACACACACATGCATACATGGGCAGCACACACATGCACACTTGTGCATGATATGAGTGGCTCTGGGGCCAACTGGTAAGTGTCACAGAACCGAGCTTTTTAGTAGAGTCAGAAATTGCTTATTTCACAAGACCAATGCCCATCCAACCAGCTTGGCCGTGGGAGCGTGCCATTTCACTGTTTCTTTCCTCGGACTTGATGTCCATGCTGTCCCCAGTGAAGAGAGAAGATGGATTTTTATCAAAAGTTATTTTTCTAATGCTATTGGCTGTAGCCTGGCAAATGTAAAGGCAAACTACAAAGAAGGATCCCTTAATTTCAGACCAATGACAATTGGGAAATGTCCCTACTTGTTTGAGTGACAGCAGCCGGACCCAGTGTTGATGTAAATTGGTTTGGATGCCATATAAGGGGCAGATTTAAACAACAGCTCTATTTCCCAGATTTGCATTTTATTTATAGCTCTGGTTCTCTGTTTAGGGGGGAAAAAAGAAGTGTGGGTCCTAGTGATGGGGTGAGGAGGGAAGATGGCAGAGAAAGTGTAGGTGTCTGGAGATCAAGCTCTCCCTACTGGCGGTCTGACTCTTCTTAGCCCAGGCTCTGAACCTAGCTGGCTAGTCAGCTGTTTCTCCTTTTTATATAGTTTTCCATCAAGAGAGCAAAGCTGCGATGTCACCCTCCTCCAGTAGGTGATGTCCTCTGAAGCGAGAAACTCAGAAACCTCCACATTTCCGTACTTTAGGCAGGTTCATTTAAAAGCTGGAAAATCTAGAGCACCTTCACTCTGACTTTTCTATCATTTTTATAAGTATGCTTCGCTGTGCATGGATGTGGGTTTAAATCACTGGTAAGTTAAACTAATCAGTAAACCGCTATTTACAGCCCCATAATGGGCATACCTCTTTGCCATGGCATGCACACAACCCATCCATTCTCCTCTGCAAACAAATAGGCTTCAGATTTTCTGCTTACAGTGAGGAAGCTAGCGGTCTTCTGCAGGCTTAAGACCATAGCGTTGATCTCCTTGGAGCTCAGACAACTCAAGGCAACGCAGACAGCATGAGTGAGCCTTCTCCCGTGACGTGGCACTGCACTGCAGAGAACCAGTCATCTCTTCTTCCGGATGCCGGGTCATTTTTAAATGAAAACAATTTACTCAACTTTATTTATTTGGGTTTTTTGAGATAGGATTTCTCTGCGTAGTCCTGGCTGTCCTGGAACTCACTCAGTAGACCAGGCTGCCCTTGAATTCATAGAAATCCACCTGCCTTTGCCTCTCAAGTGCCAGGATTAAAGGTGTGCGCCACCACCACCCAGAGAGTCGCCTGATTTTAAAATATACACTCAAATCCAGTTCTCCCCAATAATTTTTTTTTTGCTGGAAGTGGGCGGGATACCTGTTAATAATCTCACTGTTTTGCTAGGGGTACATAGTAAATGCCACCTAAGCATGGTCTGCGTGCCTCAACTAGCACGTACACTTAGCTGTGAGTAGATCATTCTAACAGGCCCGAAACCCTCAATACTTCTAAGCAGTGACGTCACTGTACTGTCATAACATTAGTGAGGGTCTCTGACTTGTTCTTGGAGCTCTCTGCTTCAAGTCACAAAAATGCCCTAAGCCACAGTGCCTACACGGATAATCCAACACCACGGGAAAGAGAAGATAAAGTTCTGACGCCCTGCCACAGGGCAAGGGGCTCGGTGTGTGTTGAGCAGTTCTTGTTTATCCGCCCAGCTTTGATGCATGTCTGGACCTTCAGAGCAGGGATCTCTTTTGTCACGATGCTGCGGGTTAGCGCAGAGCCCAGCCGCAGCAAGGCTCACTCAGGGAGGGATGACTCACGGACTGAGGAAGGAACGCGGAGCAGTAGGTTAAGTGAGGCAGCGAAAACGTTAAAAATGAAATCATAGCCCAGTCATCGCAACCCCTTTGGGACCACATGTAGCCACAGGTATTGCATGTAGACTAGCATGTACTCAAGCAATGTTATCACAGAGGCAACGGGTCTATCTGTTGTTAAAAAAAAAAAAAGTGGTTGGAAGACCTTAACGTATAGCAAAAGCGGCAAAAAACTTTTAAGCTGCAAGATGAACGATAAAAGAGAAGCCAAGTGTCTTGGTCTGCTTGTGCTATCAAAACCAATACCAATCACCCAGTTGCTTATCAATAGCAGGGGAGCATTGCCTAGTTCTAGAGGCTGGGAAGTCAGGTGCCAGTCCCTTCCTAGAGAACACTGTGATTGGGTCCGCACATGGTGGGAGGAGCTCATGATTCCCAGAGGACACTGTGATTGGATCTGCACGTGGTGGGAGGAGCTCACGAGTCCCACCCACGAGGGCTCCATGTTCAGGATGCAATCAGCTTCTAAGATGCTCACATCAACTTTAGGGTGAGAGCTTCAATCCAGGAACTTTGAAGAGACACACATATTTAATTTATGACATTGGGGACATCCCAACATTATAGGCTATTTTCTCCTTAAATAATTGGTGTGTGTGTGTGTGTGTGTGTGTGTGTGTGTGTGTGTGTGTGTGTGTGTACTACTGATGTATGAACATGAGTGTGCGCAGGTGTCCATGTGTGCACAGGAAGGCCAGGGGAAGACATAGAGTCTTCTATTACCCACTGCCTTATTTCCTTGAGGCAGGGTCTCTGACAGAATTTTGGAGCTTGCTGGTTTTCAGTTAGGCCATAGCCAGCAAGCCCTAGTAGACCCCCGCCCCTCTTTCCCTGCCTTCCTCCAAGGGCTGGGTCACACATGCAGCTCTTTCTATGGCTTGTGTTCTGGGATGTGTGCTGTGGGCTCACTTACCCACAGAGCTGTCTCCTTGTCCCATTAATTGGAATTCCTCAGTGATGTGGGGCTGTAAAAATGCTCAGAAACTAGAGACAAAAAACAAACAAAGAGAACGGAAGAACCTGGATGCCAGCATCTGCCTGGTCCCTGGTCCCTCCTTCCGAGTGTTTGCTGGTTCTGAGTGGCACAAGAAGGAAAGGCACAAAGTGGTAAGACAGAGGCCGTGGTCCTGGTCTGATGGACCCAGCAGACAAAAATGAAAGTTTTAGATCC